>NC_062546.1:44455009-45135912 GCF_016906955.1 Phacochoerus africanus
TAGCTGCCAGCCTATACAGAGCCGCATTTGCGACCTACACCACAGCTCACAGCAATGCCAGATCCTTAACCCACTGAGCAAGGCCAGGGATCGAACCTACAACCTCATGGTTCCTAGTCTGAGTCTTTAACCACTGCACCACGATGAGAACCCCATGTTTTTCTCTCATTTGTTGTAAATTTATTGTCCATATACATGTGGGTTTAATTCTGGGCTCTCAATTCTGTTCCATTGATTTATGCATCCGGTTTTCTGCCAATTTAATATTGTTTTGATTACTGTAGCTATATAATACAGTTGAAATCAAGAAGTGTGATATCACCAGGTTTGTTCTTTTTTCCTCAGGATTGTTTTGGCTATGAGGTCTTCTGTGATTCCATAACAAATTTTATTTTATTTATTTTTTCCCTCATTGAATTTTATTATGTTTATAGTTGTACAATGATCATCACAACTCAATTTTATAGCATTTCTATTCCAAACCCCCAGCACATCCCCCCACCCCAACCTGTCTCCTTTGGAAACCGTGTAAGTTTTTCAGTCTGTGAATCAGTATCTGTTCTGAAAAGAAGTTCATTGTGTCCTTTTGTTAGATTCCATATGTAATAGCATGTGATATTGTACGCTGGATTCTTTTTTTATTATATTTTTTTTATTTTAGAATTTTTTTATTCTATTTCCATGAGAAATGTCCTTGGAATTTTAATAGGGATTGTATTGAATCTGTAGATTGTTTTAGGTAATATGGACATTTGAACAATGTTATGTCTTCCAATACATGATCATAGAATATCTTGCCATTTGTTTCATCTTCTATCCCTTTCAACCTCTCACAGTTTTCAGTTTTAGGTCTTTCATCCCCTTACTTAAATTTATTCCTATGTATTTTTTTCTTTTCGTTACAACTATAAATTAGATTGTTTTATTTATTTATTTATTTAAATTTAGGGCCACACCTGCAGCATATGGAAGTTCCCAGACTAGGGGTTGAATCAGATCTGTAGCTGCTGGCCTACATCACAGCCACAGCAACGCCAGATTCAACCTGCATCTGCGACCTACACTGCAGCTCATGGCAACACAGGATCATTACCCACTGAGCAGAGCCAGGAATTCAACCTGCAACCTCATGGATACTAGGTGGGTTTGTTACTGCTGAGCCACAAGACTATTTCCTTAATTTATCTTTCCACTAGCTCATTGTTATCATATAGAAATGCAATGGGGAGTTCTCGTTGTGGCTGAATTAGTTAAGAACCTGACATAGTTTCCGTTAGAATGTGGGTTCGATTCTGCCTTGCTCAGTGGGTTAAGGATCTGGTGTTGCCAAAAATTGTGGCATAGGTCACAGATATGGCTCAGATCTCATGTTGCCATGGCTATGGCTTAGGCCAGCAGTTGCTGCTGCTATTGGACCCCTAGACCAGGAAATTCCATATGCCACAGATATGGCCATAAAAAGAAAAAAAAGAAAGAAATGCAATGGATTTTTTTTGCATATTGATTTTCCACTGTGCAATCTTACTATATTCATTTATTATTTCTTTTTTATTTTTATTTTTAAATTTTATTTTTTATTTTTAATTTCACACCTGTGGCATATGGAAATTCCTGAACCAGAGATTGCATCTTAGCCACACTTATGAGCTATGCTATAGATGCAGCAATGCCAGATCCTTTAACCCACTTTGCCAGGCCAAAGATTGAACCTGCATCTCTGCAGCTACCTGAGCCACTGCAGTCAGTTTCTTCACCCACTGTGCCATGGCAGGAGCTCCTCATTTATTATTTCTAATAGTTTTTTGACAGAGTCCTTAAACTTTTCTACACCATGTCATCCACAAATAGTGACAGTTTTACTTTTCCCCCCTAATTTGGATGGCTTTTATTTCTTTTCTTGTCCGATTGCTCTGGCTAACACTATGTTGAATAAGTATGGTGAGAATGGGCATACTTATCTTGTTCCTGGTTTTGGAGGGATAGCTTTCAGTTTCTTATTGAGAATGGGGGTATTATGTTGAAGTACATTCTTTTCATACCCACTTTATCAATAGCTTTTTCAAAAATTTGTGTTAAATCTTGTAAAATGCAGGAGTTCCCATTATGGCTCAGCAGTAATTAACCCAGGTAGTGTCCATGAGGACATGGGCTCAATCCCTGACCCTGCTCATTGGGTTAAGGATCTGGTGTTGCCATGAGCTGTAGTGTAGGTTGAAGATATCACCCAGATCCCATGTTGCTGTGGTTCTGGTGTCGGCCAGCAGCTGCTGATCTGATTCGACCCCTGGCCTGGGAACTTCCAAATGCTGTGGGTGCAGCCCTAACAATTAAAAAAAATTTTTTTTGATCTTGTCAAGTGCTGTTTATGAGATGATTATATGGTTTTATCCTTCATTTGGTTATTGTGGTGTCACATTTATTGCTTTGTGGGTTTTGAACCATCCTTGCACCCCTGGAATAAATCCCACTTGATCATGGTTGTGTGATCCCTTTAATGTATTGTTGTATTCAGCCTTCTAATTTTTGATTACTCTTTGAGTAATTTTTGATTACTCTTTTCAATCTTTACTAGTGACAGGTCAATTCACATTTTCTATTTTGTTCATTAATTCAGTATTAGAATGTTGTATGAGTCTAAGAATTTGTCCATTTCTTCTAGGTTTTTATATTTGTTGGTGTACATTCATAATATTCTCTTATAATCCTTTATATTTCTGTGGTAGTCATTATTTTTTTCTCCTCTTTCATTTCTGATTTTATTTTTCTTAGTGAGTCTAGCTAAAAATTTATCAATTTCATTTCTCTTTTCAAAGAAGCAGCTCTTAGTTTGATTGATCTTTTTCATTTCATTTATTTCCACTATGTTTTTTATTATTTCCTTTCTTCTACTGATTTGAGGCTTTGTTCCTTTAGGTGAAAGTTTTTTTGGTTTTTGGGTTTTTTTTGAGATTGTTCTTATTTCTTAAGGTAGACCTATATAAGTTCCATCACTGAGTTTCTTCATGATACTTATTTTGAATTCTCTATCAGATTGCAATACTCCATGCCTTTAAGTTTCCTTTCATCGTTTTCTTTTTGTGGTACATCATTACTGTGATTCTTCATAGTGCTTGGTGAGTTTTTCTTCTCCTGGTGCATTTGAAGTAGCAAATATCTTTCTTCTTCAGGTAAATTTTTTTTTTACTTGTTTCTAAAGATTCAATAGGTTAGAAATTATAGGCTTTTCTTTTGTTTTTCTGTAGGTGGTACTATAGCACAAGTTTTTTGGTTCTCTGACCTGGGCAACCTCTGGTTATATTTGAGAGTCTACACTTTCCACCCTCTACCACCTCTGTCAGAGGTGTCACCCAGTGTCCTCATTATCACTGCTTGTTCCTCCAGGGCTATTGGTGCCTTGCTGCTGACTGTCCAGTGTCACTGGTGTTGCTGCCTGGGGCATTAGGAGGATGGGCTCTTCTACCAGGTCCAGGATCTCCTGAGTCACAGCCTCCACCACTGAAGGGGAGGTGGAAGATGCAAGATCAGACAGGGACACATGGGCATCTCTACCATGTCTGGTGTTTTCAGGTACATGGGCTCCACTGCTGTGGGCAGAGTTCATGGGGTGGTCTGAGTAGTGGGTGCCTCTGTGACTGGAAGGATGTGGTCTCAGGTCCAGTGCCAGTGCTGCCAGTTACTTGTGGCCATGAGCATGTTGTGTCAGAAGACAAGTGCACCATCTCCCCTGCTACCACCAGGTTCTCAGAGGCTGAAGGCTCAATTGCTGTAGCTGGAGGGTCTAGGATTGTAGGTGCTGCCTCCTCTGTTCCCCTGTTCCATCTCCTCTATATGTTCCAGTACACCCACCTTTAAATTTGTGGAATTCTCCAATATCCTGGTGTGTTGGGGAGAGACATATTTTTTTGAATTGTGGATGTTTTACTGGTTGTAAAGTAAAGGGGAGAGACAAAGGGAGCATCTCACACCACCTTAATGCTGATGTCGGGGAGTTCCCGTTGTGGTGCAGTGGTTAACAAATCCGACTAGGAACCATGAAGTTGCGGGTTTGATCCCTTCCCTTGCTCAGTGGGTTAATGATCTGGCGTTGCTGTGAGCTGTGGTGTAGGCTGCAGACGCGGTCGGATCCCGTTCTGTGGCTCTGGCGTAGGCTGGCCGCTACAGCTTCGATTCGACCCCTAGCCTGGGAACCTCCATATGCCACAGCATCGGCCCAAGAAATGGCAAAAAAAAAAAAAAAAGACAGGAAAAAAAAAAGTTGATGTCCCCTGGAAAAAACTTCTATTCTTCTAGTCCCTACATTGATTTTGTTTATATCCTATTCCCCATATTATATTTCTTTTCATCCTAAAGCAGCTTGTGTGTATTTTGCTGTCTGCAACCAAAACTTGAACATTACAGAAAGAGTATCTGTTTTTAACTTTTCTATATGTTATGTACTTTCTTCCAGTCTGTCATTCATCTTTTAAGTTTACATTTACTTTATAGAAAATTAAAAACATTTTTATAAAACCAGTCTGGCTATCTTTACTTTTATGAATTTTGAGTTTTGAGTCTTGCTTAGGAAGAACCTCAAAAATATTTTGCCATATTTCCCTGTACTTCTAGAAGTTTATTCCACTCGAATTTTATATTTTATGGTATGTGTAGGTAAATAATTTTATTTTATTTCACAAAATGGATGGATGATTTGTCCAATAGTAATTTATTTAATAGTCTAACATTCCCCTATGAATTGAAATATCAATTCTAACAAATATTTTCTCATCTATCAGGAATCTGTTTCTGAATTCTGTTGCATTAGTTATTTTTTTCTATTCCTGCTCAAATAGCTTTTTTTTTCTTTTTTCTTTTTATGGTTGCACATGTGGCATATGCACATTCCCACACTAGGGGTCGAACTGTAGCTGTAGCTAAGTCCTACACCACAGCCATGGCAACACTGGATCTGATCTGCATCTGTGACTTATGCCACAGCTTGCACCAATGCCAGATCCTTAACCCCCTGAGCAAAACCATAAACTGAACCCACACCCTCACAGAGATAATGTCAGGTTCTTAACCCATGAGCCATTTTTTTATAGAGTGTATTACATAAAGTTAAAGGTAGTTCTTAATGGGTTCAGTTCAGGGAGTTTTGACAATTGAATAGATCTATGTAGCCATGTAACCACCACCCAAAACAAGACATAGAACAATTGTCTGTTCATAGAAGCACTGTTTACAATAGCCAAGACATGAAAGCAACAGAGGAATGGATAAAGAAGATGTAGTACATATATGCAATGAAATATTACTCAGCAATAAAAAAGAATGAAAGTAATGCCATTTGCAGCAACATGGATGGAACTAGAGATTATCAGTACTAAGTGAAAATTAGTCGAACAGTAAAAGACAAACGTCATATGGTATCACTTATATGTGGAGTCTAAAAAAGGATACAAATGAACTTATTTGTAGAACAGAAACAGACTCAAAGATTTTGAAAACAAACTTATGGTTACTAAAGGAGACAGGTGGTGGGGGAGAGACGGACTGGGGGTGGGGGTGGGATTGGTATATGCACACCTTGATATATGGAATGACTGGCCAACAGGGACTTGATGTACAGCACAGGGAACTCTACCCAATATGCTGTGACAATATATGTGAGAAAATACTATGAAAGAGAATGGATGTGTGTACATAATCAAGTCACTTTGTTGTACAGCAGAAATTATCACAACATTGTAAATCAACTATACTTCACTAAAACTAAAAAATGAAAAAAAAAAGTAGGACACAAATGAACTTATTTATGAAACAGAAACAGATTCTCAGACACAGAAAACAAACTTATGGTTACCAAGGAGGAAGGGAATTTGGAGATGGATAAATTAGGAGTTTGGGATTAGTAGATACAACTAGTGTATATAAAATAGATAAACAACAAGGTCCTACTGTATAGCACAGGGAACAAGATCAATATCCTGTTATAAAATGTAATGGAAAATATGAAAAAGAATATGCATATATATGTATAACAGAATCACTTTGCTGTACACCAGAAACTAACACAAAATTGTAAATCAACTATTCTTCAAAAAATAATAATAAATGAATGGCTCACCAGGTTAAAAAAAAAATCAACAAGACAGAATATTGCCATCATTCCAGAAAGTTCCCCTGTGCCCACTTCTAGTAGAAGTCTTCCTCAGAAGCAACCACTTTCTGAATTAAGTCACCATAGACAAGTCGTGATTTCTCTAAATTTCATATATATGGATTCACAAAGTTTATACTCATTGGGGTCCACTTTTTCCCCTTGTTGCAATGTCTGTAAAATTTATCCGTGTTGTTTTGTGTATCTGTTACTGGCTCCTTTATGTTACTAAGTAGTGTTGAATTGCTCCCTTCATCCTTAAAGGATTCTCTTCATACATTGATTTGTGTGTATATATGACACATTTTAAGAATGTAAGATCTTTACCAAAGTAGCAAATTTTTTGAGCAATTTTTCATTTAGATATAGTCTTCATATGATTAACACTCATTTGAAGTTAATCTAGAACAGAAAGAGGTTTTTTACTTGTTAATTTGCCTTTGTTTTCCAAAAGCATTTCAAAATAATGATTTTTAAAAATACAAACACAACACCTGTGCTTAGCAATTTACCACTATTAACACAATCATCAGCTTTTAAGGCAATTAGGCTATGTAAAAATAATCCACATAAAAGAAAAGAGCCAAATTCACAGCAGGTGGTCTTCAAAAGCATTTCTCTTTTTCATGACAAGAATGATGTGGTCTTAATCAATAGATGTGGATAATGAGGAAAATTTTACCTCACTGAACTTTGGGGTGAAAATTATTTGATATATCATTTGGAACTGCTATAAATATCTTAGTGATAAAATATGATGAAATCACATGGGTTCATAGGAACAATCTGAGTGTTATTTGGGGGCTAAATACTTAATCCAAACATTCATGTTGGCAATGCCGACACATATAAATCAGTCTCTAGGTATATTCACTTTAAGTCAGTTGTCCAACACACATTTCTTGGTTACTTGCTATATTCCAGGGCTGAAAGCTACTATAAGTCCTTAAAGCTCAATGAGTCATGGTTAATTATATATATTATAATAAATATATTATAATATATATATATATATTATAATTAATATATTATATATATTTAAGATATATATACATTTTAGATATATATAAATTTATTATTTTTGATAAAGCTCAATGAGTCATGGTTAATTATATATATTATAATAAATATATATTATATATATTTAAGATATATATATATATACATTTTAGATATATATATAAATTTATTATTTTTGATCACTTTTTTTTCCTCTGCCCAACTACTCAACCTTATCAGAGTAATTAAATTAAACAGGAAGCTATGGTCCAAGAGATATTTAGTACATGCTCCCAATTTATTTTTTATTTTTATTTTTTGTCTTTTGTCTTTTTTTTGTTGCTGTTGTTGTTGTTGCTATTTCTTGGGCTGCTCCCGCGGCATATGGAGGTTCCCAGGCTAAGGGTCGAATCGGAGCTGTAGCCACCGGCCTACGCCAGAGCCACAGCAACGTGGGATCCGAGCCGCGTCTGCAACCTACACCACAGCTCATGGCAACGCCAGATCGTTAACCCACTGAGCAAGGGCAGGGACCGAACCCGCAACCTCATGGTTCCTAGTCGGATTCGCTAACCACTGCACCACGACGGGAACTCCTACATGCTCCCAATTTAAAAAAAAAAAATCCCTGCTTGGAAGCTGTCTTCAGAAACAGAATTAAGATGGCAGAGTAGAAGAAGTGGAACTCAACTTTTCTCATAAAAGCAACAAAATTACAACTAACTGCTGAACAGCCTTCAACCAAATAGACTACAAACTATCAAAAAAGATATCCTACTCCAGGAGACAAAGAGTCCCATGCACAATTATCCTATATAAGCAACATCATACCCACCAGGTAGGCAGCCCACAGACTGGAAAGTGAATGTATCACAGAGACTCACCTATGGGAGTGAAAGTTCTGAGCCTCACCTCAGGTCCCCATGCCTGGGGATCTGGCATTGAGAGAATGACCTCCCAGAACATCTGGCATTGAAGGCCAGTGGGGTTTGTGTGCAGGAGTTCCACAGGGAGAAGTGGAAACACCATTCTTGAAAGGCACACACAGACTTTCAAGTGCACTGGGTTCCAAGGCAAAGCAGAGACTTCATAGGAATCTGGGTCAGACCTGACTGAGGTTCTTGGAGGATGTCCTGGGAATACAGGGGGTGATTGTGGCTCATTGTGGGGGAAGGACATTGAAGGCAAAGGTCTTGGGAATAATCCTTAGCATGTCTTCCTCTGGAAGTTGCCATTTTGGGAAAATCTGGCCCCACCCATCAGGGCTGAGAAGCCCCAAGCCAAACCATAATCTTTGTGGGATCACAGCCCCACCCATCAGCAAACTGGCTGCCTAAAGACACCCCAGGCACACAGCTGCATCTAATCTCACCCAGAGACAAAGCCCCACCCACCAGAAGGATAAGAAGCAGCTCCACTTACCAAGAGACAGGCACCAGTCCCTACCATCAGGAAGCCTACAGCAAGGTCCCATACCAACTTCAGCCACAAGGGGACAGACATCAGAAGCAAGAGAGTCTACAACTGTATTCTCTGCAAAAAGGATACCACACTAAAAACCTATACAAAATGAAAAGAGAGAATTATGACTTGGATAAGGGAGCAAGAAAAAAAAACCCAGAAAAACAGTTCAGTGATCTGGAGATTATCAACCTCCATGAAAAAGACTAGACTGAGGAGAGCGAAGATGATTTAAGATCTTGGAAATAAACTGGAGGCAAAGAGTGATAAATTACAAGAAACACTGAGCAAAGAAATACAAGATTTAAGGATTAAGCAAGCAGAGATGCAAAATAAAAAATTCATTAGAAGCAACCAACAGCAGAATACAGGAGGCAGAAAAATGAATAAGTGAGGTGGAGGACAGACTAGTGGAAATCACTGGTGTGGAACAGAAAAAAGATCAAATATTTAAAAGAAATGAAGATAGTCTAAGAGAACTCTGGGACAACGTTAAATGCACAAACATCTGTAGTATAGGGATACCAGAAGGAGAACAGAGAGAGACAGAAAGGGCCAGAGAAAATATTTGAAGAGATAATAGCTGAAAACTTCCCTAACATGGGAAAGGAATCACTCCCTCAAATCCAGGAAGCACAATGAGTACCATATAAAATAAACACAAGGAGGAACACCCAAGACACATATTAATAAAACTGACCAAAACTAAAGACAAAGAGAAAATGTTGAAAGCAGCTAGGAAAAAGAAACAAATAACATAAAGGGAGTCCCAATAATGTTACTGGCAGATTTTTCAGCAGAAACTCCACAGGCCAGAAGGTAGTAGCACAAATATACTTAAAGTGATGAAAGGAAAAAAAAACTCCCACCAAGATTACTCTGCTCAGCAAGGCTCTCATTCAGATTTGAAAGTGAAATCAAAAGGTTTACAGACAAGCAAAAGCTAAGAGAATTGAGTACTACTAAACGAGCTTTACAACAAATATTAAAGGAACTTCTCTAGGTGGAAAAGAAAAGACCACAACTAGAAACAAAAATATTACAATGACAAAGCTCACCAATAAAGGGAGATTAGATAGATAGATAGATAGATAGATAGATAGATAGATAGATAGATAGAAAGACAGACAGAGTAAAGGTAGGAAATCATCCAGTCATCCATACACAAATATGCTACCAAAATCAGAAATCGTGGGAAGAGGAGGGTACAAATTCAGGACACTGGAGATGCACTTGCAATCAAGGGACTGACAACTTAAAACCATCTGTACATATATAGACTCCTATATCAAAACATCAGAGTAATTGCAAACCAAAAATCTATGATACAAATAAGAAAAAGCAACCAAAACACAATACTAAAGATAGTCATCAAACCACAAAAAAAGAGAACAAGTGAAGAAGGGAAGAAAAAACACCAACAAAAACAAATCCAAAGCAGTTAATAAAATAGCAAAAAGAACATACATATCAATAATTACCTTAAATGTAAATGGACTAGATGCCCCAACCAAAAGACATAGACTGGCTGAATGGATACAAAAACAAGACCCATATAGATGCTGTCTTCAAGAGACCCACTTCACTTTTAGGGACACATACAAATTGAAAGTGAGAAGATGTAAGAAAATATTCCATGCAAACAGAAGTCAAAAAAAAAAAAAAGCTGGAGTAGGAATACTCATATTAGACAAAATAGACCTTAAAATTAAGAATATTATAAGAGAAAAAGAAGAACATTACATAATGATCAAAGGATCAATCCAAGAAGAAGATATAACCATTGTAAATGTATATGCACCCAACACAGGATCACCTCAATATATGAGGCAACTGCTAACAAGCTTAAAAGGAGAAATTTACACTAACACAATAATAGCAAAGTGGGACTTTAACAACCCACTTACAGCCATGGACAGATCATTCAGACAGAAAATCAGCAAGGAAACACAGGCCTTAAATAATGCATTAGAACAGATGCACTTAATAGATATTTGTAGAACATTCCATCCAAAAGCAGCAGAATACACATTCTTCTCAAGTGCACGTGGAATATTCTCTAAGATTGATCACATTCTGGGCCACAACTCAAGGCTCAGTAACTTTAGGAAAATTGAAATCATATCAAGAATCTTTTCTGACCACAACACAATATGACTGGAAATCAACAAGAAAAAAACTGAAAAAAACAAAAATACGTGGAGACTAAACAACAAGGTACTAAACAACCAATGGATCACTGAAGAAATCAAAGAGGAAATTTAAAAATACCTAGAAGCAAATGACAACAAAGACACAACAATCCAAAACCTATGGGATGCAGCAAAAGCTGTTCTAAGAGGAAAGTTTATAGCAATACAAGCCTACCTCAGGAAACAAGTAAAAGCTCAAATAAACAACCTAACTTGACATCTAAAGCAGCTAGAGAGAGAACAGACAAGACCTAAAGTTAGCAGAAGGAAAGAAATCATAAAGATCAGAGCATAAATAAATGAAATAGAAATGAAGAAAACCATAGAAAATATCAATGAAAGTAAAAGCTGGTTCTTTGAAAAGATCAAAAAAAATTGATAAACCCGTAGACAGACTTATCAAGAAAAAAAGAGAGAGGACTCAAATCAATAAAATGAGAAATGAAAAAGGAGAAGTAACAAAAGACATCACAGAAATATGAAGGATCATAAGAGACTACTACATGCCAATAAAGCGGACAACCTAGAAGAAATGGACAAATTCTTAGAAAAGTACAATCTTTC
The DNA here is from genome assembly GCF_016906955.1 of Phacochoerus africanus. Classification (NCBI taxonomy): domain Eukaryota; kingdom Metazoa; phylum Chordata; class Mammalia; order Artiodactyla; family Suidae; genus Phacochoerus; species Phacochoerus africanus. The sequence continues at coordinate 44,466,365 of NC_062546.1, forward strand.
AAGACTAAAGGTGAAAGAGAAAAGATGAACGGACCAATCAAAAGTACTGAAACTGAAACTGTGATTTAAAAACTTTCAAAATTCCAGGACCAGATGGCTTCACAGGCAAATTCTTTCAAATACTTAGAGAAGAGCTAACACCTATCCTTCTGAAACTATTCCCAAAAACTGCAGAGGAAGGAACACTCCCCAACTAATTATATGAAGCCACCATCACCCTGATATCAAAACCTGACAAAGATTCCACAAAAAAAAATAATAAAATTACAGGCCAATATCACTGATGAACATAGATGCAAAAATCCTCAACAAAATACTAGCAAACCAAATCAAAAATATATTAAAAGGATTGTACACCACGATCAAATGGGATTTATCCCAGGGATGCAAGCATTTTTCAGTATCCATAAATCAATCAGTGTGATACACCACACTAGCAAACTGAAGAATAAAAGCCACATTATCCTCTCAATATATGCAGAAAAAAGACTTTGTCAAAACCCAATTCCCATTTCTGAAAAAGGAAACCCTTCAGAAAGTGGGTATAGAAGGAACCTACCTCAATATAGCAAAAGCCATACATGAAAAACCCACAACTAACATCATTCTAATGGTGGAAAAACTGAAAGAATTCCCACTAAGATCAGGAATAAGACAAAGATGTCTACTCTCTCCACTGATATTCAACACACTTTTGGAAGTCCTAGCCACAGCAATCAGAAAAGAAAAAGAAATAAAAGGAATCCAAATTAGAAAGGAAGTAAAACTATCACTGATTGCGGATGACATGATACTATACCTAGAAAATCCTAAGGACACTACCAAAAAACTGTTAGAGCTCTTCAATGAATTTGGGAAATTTGCGGGACACAACATTAATACACAGAAATCAACTGCATTTCTATACGCTAACAATGAAAGATCAGAAAGAGAAATTAGGGAAACAAACCCATTTACTACTGCATCAAAAAAAGAATAAAATACCTTGGAATAAACCTATCTAAAGAGATAAAAGACTTGTACTCTAAAAACTATAAGACATTGATGAAAGAAATCAAAGATGACACAGATGGAAAGACACACCATGCTCTTGGATTGGAAGAATCAATACTGTCAAAATGACTATACCACCCAAGGCAATCTACAGATTCGATGCAATCCCCCTCAAATTACCTATGATGTCTTTCACAGAACTAGAAGAAAATATTTTAAAGTTTATTTGGAAGCACAAAAGACCCAGAATAGCCAAAGTCATCCTGAGAAAGAAAAATGGAGCTGCAGAAATCAGGCTCTCAGACTTCAGACTATACTAAAAAGCTACAGTCCCTACAGTCATCAAAATTGTGTGGTACTGGCACAAAAACAGAAATACAGATCGGTGGAACAGGATAGAAAGCCCATAAGTCCACACACCTACAGTCAACTAATCTATTACAAAGGAGGCAGGAATATACAATGGAGAAAAAAAACAGCCTATTCAATATGTGGTGCTAGGAAAACTAAGATCAGGAACAAGACAAGGATGTAAAAGGATGAAAAAGAATGAAATTAGAACACTCCCTAACACCATACACAAAAATAAACTCAAAATGGATTAAAAGACCTAAATGTAAGACCAGATACTATAAAACTCTTAGAGGAAAACACTCTCTGACATAAACCACAGCAATGTCTTCTCAGATCCACCTCCTAGAGTAATGACAATAAAAACAAAAATAAACAAATGGGACCTAATTAAACTTAGGTTTTGCACAGCAAAGGAAACTCTAAACAAAATAAAAAGACAACACACAGAATGGGAGAAAATATTTGTGAATGAAGTGACTGACAAGAGATTAATCTCCAAAATTTCTAAACATTTTCTGCAGTTCCATACCAAAAAAAAACCCAAACAACTCCATCCAAAAAAATGGGCAGAAGGTCTAAACAGATAATTTTCCAAAGAAGACATACAAATGGCAAAAACCATAGGGAAAGATGTTCAACATCACTAATTATTAGAGAAATGCAAATCAAAACTACTTCAACTAGCCAGAATGGCAATCATCAAAAAGTCTACAAACAATAAATGCTGGAGAGGGTGTGGAGAAAAGGGAACCCTCTTAACTGTTGGTGAGAATGTAGATTGGTGCAACCACTATGGGAAACAATACGGAGATTCCTCAAAAAACTAAAAATAGGATTATCATTTGATCCAGCAATCCCACTCTGGCACATCTATCCAGAGAAAACAATGACTCAAAAAGGTACATGTACTCCAATGTTCACTGAAGTACTATGTGCAATAGTGAAAACATGGAAGTAACCTAAATGTCCATCGATGGAAGAGTTGATAAAGTAGATGTGGTGTATATACACAATGGAATATTACTCAGCCATAAAAAGAAAAGTAATGGCATTCGTAGCAACATGGATGGACCTGGAAATTATCATGCAAAGTGAAGTCAGACAGTGAGATAACAATGCCATATGCTATCACTTATATGTGGAATCTAAAAAAAGAATAAAATGAACTTCTTTGCATAACAGATACTGACTCACAGACTTTGAACATTTATATTTTCCAAAGGAGACAGGTTGGGGGGGGGGATAGGCTGGGGATTTGGGATGGAAATGCTATAAAATTGGCTTGTGATGATCATTGTACAGCTATAAATGTAATAAAATTAATTGAGTTAAAAAATAAAATAAAATAAATCCCTGCTTGCCTAGTTTTCCATGGAATCTGGCTAAGTTAAACACGGTCTGTGTGTATACAAAGGAAGAACAATCTTTCTCTGAGCGCAACAGAGGATTAAGAGAGATTACTGGAGAAGAGCAGAAAACCAAATATTGCTCGAGAGAGCACAATTTATATGAAATGAGAGTAAATTATTTTCTAAAGTTTTCTCTCCCTCTTATAAATTAAGATTTCTCTCCTTCTTACAAAATGGAAAAACCAGTAAAGTATATAGGTCTAATTTCAACACCCAGAAAATAAGACCATAAGGTACATTTTCTAAAGCTAACTGGGGCTGAAATGCAAATCTTTATTTGTATCAAGTCCCATTTTTTTGTCTTGCCCTGAGAATATTGATTTAATTCATTGAATTCCTAATTATAAATTGAGAAGATACTATTTCACCAGATTTCTAAACATTTGAAGGTTTCTATATAATTGCTATTTTAGCAGAAAAATACCCTTCTCCCCACAAATTTTTTATCCCATAATCTATCTATATCTAACTGTATCTATCCATCTGTCAATAGATGCAGATGAAGCCAATTATATTAGCTATTGCTACCTAACCATCTTAGAACCTAGTGGCTTGAAATAAGAATGATTTATTATTTTTCAGGAGTTTACAGGTGGCTGGATTGTTCTGCTGGGCAGAGCTCACCTGTGTGTCTGTGGTGTGGTGTGAGTCATCCAGATGTTTCTGGATGAGCCCTCTCACATGCCTCAACCTTGGCCATACTGAGCCAACCCAGCTTTGCTCCATCCTACAGCACACTGGCATGGGCATGTTGTCAGAGTGAACGCATAGGACTAAAGTAAAAGTGGAGATACACAAATGTTTTTTTCAAGCCTCTGCTTGCCCCATACTTTCTAACGTCCCATTGGCCAAAGTTGTGTGACCAAGTCTAAGGTCAATATGTCCAAGGATATGGGATAGAGTGAGTATGGGATCTGAAAACTCCAGCAGAGAAACTCTATGGCAGCCTGAAAGAATTCCTGGAGAGCAAGAGAGATAAAAAATAAACACCCCAAACTCTAGGAGCTCTGCCGAGTGGCTCACTTAGCCTCGAATGCTTTTGCGTAATTTCTCTCATTCATTTAGTCTCAGTTTAAAGGATCTTCCTTGGGGCATTCCCATTGTGGCTCAGTGGAAACAAACCTGACTAGAATCCATGAGGACTCGTGTTCGATCCCTGGCCTCACTCATTGTGTTAAGGTTCTGGTATTGCCATGAGCTGTGGTATAGGTTGCAGTTGTGGCTCAGATCCCACGTTGCTGTGGCTGTGGATGTGATCAGCAGCTGCAGCTCCAATGGGACCCCTGGCCTGGGAACCTCCATATGCTGCAGTTGTGCCGCTGAAAAGCATAAAAAAAAAAAAAAATCTTAGTTGAAGAGGTTTTGCCTCACTACCCTGACTTACTAAAGACGCTCTCCCCCTTTTGATATTTTATTACAGCACTTCGCATGAATCACTATCTACCAATTATGAAATAATAATACATAATAATATTATTTGTCTTCCTACTGGACTATTGACATTTCCTGTCTTCCCCATTATAACATCCATTCCAGTGATGCTGGGCTGGCTTGTGCCAACTCATAAGAACTGTGCCATTTCCAGGAATTGTGTGAACCCGTTGATATCATGCTGGAAACTGGAAATCAATGACAGCAGGAATATTCGCTCCTGGAAACTGGCATAATGTATGAAGCAGGGTCTTTGATGTGGGAAGAGGAGTGCAGGGAGAAAGAGATAATAACACTTACCAGCACATAACTTGTCATACTTCCATGAAAGCAGTAGCTTATCTGTCTTTTTCCTCATTTCCTGATATCTAGAATACAGCCTTTGCATATGAGCACTTGGTAAATATATTTGTTGAATAAGTGAATGGACAAGTAAGTGAACGAATGACTGAATGTCATGTGGCCAATAGATAGAAAATGGGTCTATGTTGCAGGCTTTCTGGTTCATGATTTTCTGAGGGCTCTAATAATCCTGTAATATTGAGAATCCCCACCTACTATACTCCTATTACTGACTAAAGTGGGCCTCAACTTGCCCCAGTGGGATCCCCCATGTCTATGATTACAGTAACCTTTGGCCCAGAACTTGACCATACAGACTTGGGAACTATACCTGGTATGACTCAGCTACCTGCATCCTAATACCATAGTGTGTTAGGACATATGTTCTGCTTACCCGGCCACGAAAGCCTGGGTGACTTCTGGTTTCTGCCTGATTTCCTTCCCATTCCATGGAGATTCTTTAAGTTCACATTTCCATAAGACTCTCAAAACCCAATGATCTCTTATTTCCCCTAACTACATCTTGAGTTCCTCCATGCTTTTGATCTCCACTGCCACTTCCCAGTCTCAGCCACTGTCATTTCTTGCCAGGTCTGCTACAGTGTCTTCCTGACCAAGCTCACCGCATCCTCTATGGCCCCTTCCATTCAGTCACCACTTTGAAGCCCGAGAGATTATGTCACACTCCTAACTACTACCCCAGTTCCTACCCCCTTAAATATTTCCCAGACACCATATATCAAACAGAGCAACAACAAGGATTTACTGTATATAATAGGCAATTAAATTCAATATCTTATAATAAGCTATGATGGAAAAGAATTGAAAAAAAGAATATGAATTTTATATGTATGTATAACCAAATCACTTTGCTGTACACCTGAAACTAAAACAATATTATGAATCAACAATACTTCCATAAGAGCAAAAAATAAATAAGTAAAAACAAAAACAAAGTATGGACAAAGGAGTATTTTATAGTAAATAGTCAAGCCATGAAGAGATATTTTTATATTTTTGGAGTTTTATATCTACCAATACATTGTTTCTGAAAATGGCTTAATAAATTTGATAATCTTTCAAAAAAAGATTTTTCAGACTTCCCCTTACTCTTAGGAAGAAGTCATCTCTCTATAAGCTAGTCACAAAACCTGTACTCTTTCTCTCTAGCTCTTGAACTGAGCACTTTTTGTTCTAGTCCCTGGAGCCTCCTTTCAGGCTCATATCTTGCTATTCTTCATCTCCTTACAGGCCCTTTGCATGTGCTATTCTCTCTGTCTCTAGTCCTCTTCCTCTGCCTCTCCCCTGCTTTACGTAAGTCCTGCTACTCATCCTGCAACATCATGATTGACGTTGCCTTCTTGGTTGTGACCAGTATCAATTCTAACATTCTCAAAACACCATATACCTCAGTTTCTAAAGTATTAATGAGACATGTCTAAGTAGACATTTCTTCAAAGAAGACTTTTTGATGGCCAAAAAACATATGAAAAATGCTCATTTTTGCTAATTATTAGAGAAAACTAAGTCAAAACTACAATGGGGTACCACCTCATACCAGTCAGAATGGCCATCATCAAAAATCTACAAACAATAAATGCTAGAGAGAGTGTGGAGGAAAGGGAACCTTCCTAAACTGTTGGTGGTAATGTAAATTGGTGCACCCACTATGGAAAATATTACAGAAGTTTCTCAAAAAATAAAAAATAGAATTACCATATGATCCAGCAATCCCATTCCAGGGCATATAACTGGAGAAAACCATAATTCAAAAAGACAAAGTACGCCAACAGCAGCACTATTTACAATAACCAAGACATGAAAGCAACCTAAATGTCCATTGACAGAGGAATGGATAAAGAAGATTTGATACATATGTACAATGGAATATTACTCAGCCATGAAAGAATGAAATAATGCCATGTGCAGCAACATGGATGGACTTAGAGTTTATCATACTAAGTGAAGTAAGTCAGACAGAGAAAGACGAATATCGTAAGATATCAGTTATAGCTAGAATCTAAAAAATGATATAAATGAGCTTATTTAGAAAACAGAAACAAACTCACAGACTTAGAAAACAAACTTATGGTTACCAAAGGGGAAAGGTAGGGGGGAGGGATGGATTGGGAGCTTGGGATTGGCACATTCACACTATTGTATATGGAATGGATGGTCAACAGGGACCTGCTGCACAGCACTGGGAACTCTACTCAATATTCTGTGATAACCTATATGGGAAAAGAATCTGAAAAAGCATGGATATGTGTATGTATATAACTGAATCCTTTGCTATACAGCAGTAATTATCACAACATTGTAAATCAACTGTATTTCAGTACAGTTTTTTAAAAATAAAGCATTAGCAATAGGTGTTTGTAGGAGTGTCTATATTATTAATTTGTACAAGTATTTGATTGCTCTCCATTCCCCTACCTAGACCACTCCACCGTAAGGTCATAGGCACAGGAACCATGCCTGGTTTGGCTCACCATTATTTCTCTCTCTTAATCTCTATCTAACTGTATTACAGAATGGGTTGAATACATAATAAAATTCCACAGAGATTAATATAACTGTGCTGTCAATTATAAGTGATCTGTTAATGGAGAACTACTTCACCTTATATTTTCTCATGGGACTATAAGCCTATTCAAGGAGAAGGTTTCCTCCTGCTCCATTGGTTTCTAGCCTTTGGTATAAATATTCAGTATATGCTAATCTCACCCAAGCACAGCTCAATCCATTGCTTTACAGCTTGCATGATCCTTGTTACAATGAAATCTCTCTTGTAAGTTTTTCAGAAACCCGATTTTGCCAAGTCCACACATCTTTGTCACTTATTTTTCACTGTATTTCACAGCATTTGACACCATTTGCTTGTTATATTCTCTTTTATTTCCACTAAAAACTTTTTAATTGTGGTAAATTACACATAACATAAAATTTACCGTCTTAATCATTTTAAATGTATTGTTCAGTAGTATCAAATATATTTACACTGTTGTGCAACCAATCTCCAGAACTTTTTCATCTTTCAAAAATAAAACTCTATATCCATTCAAAAACTTCCCACTTCCCCTCCCCCAGCCCTTGGCAACCACCATTCCACTTTCTGATTCTATGAATTCGACTACTCTTGATACCTTATAAGTAGAATCTTACAGTATTTATATTCTCTCCTTTTCGAAATTATTTTCTCCTTTGCCTTTTTTATCAGACTGGTCTCTCCCAGTGTCTTCTAAACCCTCTCTCCAAAGTTCTTTTTCCCCTCCTGGCATTTCCCTTCCTATGACAGTTTGGGTTTCCTCACAAGCAGAACCTGAGACAAGAATTTGCATGCAGGTAGCTTACCCTAGAAGTGGTCCTAGGAAACGATGGTTGGGAGTGGGGAAGTGAGACAGGGAAGACAAAAGCTGATGAAAGTACTTTATCCATAGAAAGGCATCACAACTATGGACAAGTGGAGCTTAGTTCCACTGGGGGCTCTCAGACACGGTGTAGGATGCAGCTCAGAGCTGTCCCATCATATGGGAGGAGACTGGTGCATCTATCTACCAACTCCCCATCCTCCTGGCTGGGGCTCTTCCTAGGGGGCTAAATTCATGGTGTTCCCACTGCATATGGGCAACCATGACCCATGGACAGAATGCCCTTAGGTAGATGGTGCAGTGTTAGCAGAGACACTGAAAATATCTGCTACTGTCCTTTCTTTCCTTGTCCTTCTCAGTCTACACCTTGTCTTGGCTGATGCAACTCCTCAATATCCCAGCCGTTCATTATCTTCTATATGCTGAAACTTCCAAATCTTAAAGCTTTTCCTCCTGTGATCTAGATCCTCTTGTTCATAAACTTACTGGTCATCAACTTCTGTGGGAGCTCTCACAATGATCCTCTTCCTTTAGTTCTATTTGTGGCTATTGTGTGCCCTGTGTCTCTGGTGACCACCCTCACCCTCAGTTTGGTTAATGGAACTGACTCCATTGGTCTCCTGGGCCAGAAATCAGGAGACCCTTTCTGTCACTTCTCAGGGCTAATCAGTTATCAAGACCTGTCAATTCTAATTCCTTCAAAGCACTCTAATCCATCCCTTCCTCCACGCTGCTGTTTTCTTAGTTCATATTGTTATTCTCTCACCTTGACTATTGTAATATTCTCCTAACTTGACCTCTCCTTCCTCAATTTAAACTTCATCCAGACCATGACTTATGCAGCAGGAAGAGGGATCTTCAATTGTAAATCTGGTCACATCACTCCCTTCCTTGAATTTTTTTTTTATTTTTTTTTAGGGCCACACCCTCAGCATATGGAGGTTCCCAGGCTAGGGATCCAATGAGAGATGTAGCTGCAGGCCTACACCACAGCCACAGCAACTCCAGATCCAAGCTGCATCTGCAACCTATAACACAGCTCACAGCCATGCTGGATCCTTAACCCACTGAGCTAGGCCAGAGATCCAACCCGTGTCCTCATGGATATTAGTCAGGTTCATGTAACCACCGAGCCATGAGGGAACTCCTGAATCTTTTTTTTTTTTTTTTTTAATTTATTTTCTTGGCCACCCACAGCGTATGGAGTTCCCAGGCCAGGGATTAGATCCGAGCCACAGTTGTGACCTATGATGCAGTTGCAGCAATGCTGGATCCTTAACCTACTGTGTAGAGGATCAAACCTATGTCCTGGTGCTCAGAGAAGCCACCAATATCGTTGCACCACAGATGGAACTCCATTCTCCTCTTTGAATATTTTAATGATGCTTGACTGTAGTAATCATTTAAATATTCTGTTTTTACTTTATCAGTTACAGAGAGGCAGACATTTCTCTTCCACTAGTTTCTGGAGTAAACAATAGGAATTAACCATTTCTTAAATAATTACAAACTGGTTAGATACGGGGTATTTTGGAAAAAGAGGTCTTTGACAACTAAATTTCTTTAATTCTTACCAGACTAATTAAATTTTCTCCATTATTATTATGGCTGCAGTTATTTTTCTAAGAATTTGTTCATTCCATCTAGGTATTCAAATTAATAGAATGGAGTAGTTCATAAGATTCATTTTTATTTTACATTTCGGTTGCATGTATAGTCTTTCTAGTTATTTTATGCATTTGTTTATTTGCAAATTCCACTCATCACTGATTCAGCCTTTTTTTTTTTTGTCTTTTTGCCTTTTCTAGGGCTGCTCCCATGGCATATGGAGGTTCCCAGGCTAGGGGTTGAATTGGAGCTGTAGCCACCAGCCTATGCCAGAGCCACAGCAACACGGGATCTGAGCCTCGTCTGCAACCCAGACCACAGCTCATGGCAACGCCAAGTCCTTAACCCACTGAGCAAGGGCAGGGATTGAACCCACAACCTCAAGGTTCCTAGTCAGATTAGTTAACCACTGAGCCACGATGGGAACTTCTTAACAATTCAGTCTTGCCAGAAGCCTATCTTTCTTATTAAGCTTGTTAAAGAGAATGGTTTTTTTTTTTTTGCTTAATTATTACTATTTGCCGTTATTACTATTGTTCACAATTTCAGATTTATGCCATTATTTTAAGATTTCCTTTGTCGTTGGTTTATTGGATTTCTCCTGCATTTTTCATATTATTTGCATGCTTAGCTCACTTTTTAAAATCCTTTTTGGTTTCTTGATGTACATATAAAACTGTATATTTTCTTTTATGCTTTTATGTTCCTCAGAATTTGACATGTTTTATAAAAAAGAAAAACTCCATTTCTCTCTCTGCTACACAAATGTCTGATGCCAAAAGTTTGAGTCTCTTCCAACATTGACCAATTCCCTCTAACACCAGTCAGGCATCCTACAATTCAGTTCAATTCAGATACTATATACCTGGAGTTAGCAGAAAATCCCACATGATAAGGGTTCAGTCCCACAAGACTGGTCTCACTTCAGATGCCACTGACAAGTCCAGACCTCTTGCGTTATGGTTTTGGTGTTTTTTGTTGGTGGTGGTGGTTGGTTTTGTTTTTGTTTCTGTTTTTGTTTTGCCATGTCTACAGCATACAGAAGTTCTCAGGCCAGGGATTGGACCCATGCCACAGCAGTGACAATGCGGATGCTTAACAATCAGACCACCAGGAAATCCCCAGTTTTGACTGACTGACTGTAAATCTGGGGTTCCCGCAACTCCTTTCTCATGTTTGATAATGTGCTTGAATGGTTCATGATACTCAGAAAACACTTTACTTAGTAGTATTCCTTTGCTATAAAAGGATTCAACCCAGGAACGGCCAGATAGAAGAGATGCAGAGGCCAGGGGATGCAGGAAGGGATGCAGAGCTTCCATCCTCTCCTTGCACATGGCACTCTCCCAGCACTTCTAAGTGTTCACCAACAGAGAAGCTCTCCAAACTCTTTCATTTAGGGTTGTTGTAGAGGTTTCATTCCATAGGCACGATTGATTAAATCATCAGCCATAGGTGGGTAACTCAACCTCTAGTCCCAAGTGGGGTTGAAAGTTGCAACCCTCTGATCACATGGTTGGTTCCCTTGGCAACCGGCCCCCATGCTGAGGTTTTCCAAGAGCCCTAGGCACTAGTCATTTCAGCGGCATACTCAGCAATTCCAAGGGTTTTAGGAGCTGTGTGCTAGAAAATGGAGGCAAAGACCAAATATATACTTCTTAAGCCACAGGTGTTTCACTATTGTTCATTCCTAATGTTTCTTGGATGTAGAGTAAGGAGCTGGGAGTGAACAATCTAACCACTTAAATCACCTAATACTTTCAAAGGAGGAATTCCTCTTGAGGTAGGTTTCATTAGAATAAATAAAAGAGATCATAAGAAATACTGAAAGCTAAAATTCCAATTTCTTTCATGCATTTAAACATAAGTGATGTCTATTACCAATCCTCACCCCTGGAAAAGGAAAGAAAAGAATCTGTGAATGAATGCACAAAAGATGACAGATTAGTAACTCTATTACATTTAAACTGTTTTCGGGAATATTTACCTTATTCTAGATATTAAGCAGAGATTAAAATTTTTATGAGACTTCTTTCACATTTATTATTATTAAATAAGAGAATTAAAACATTTTACCAAGGGGAAAGAGTAGGGAGTGGGATGGACTTGCAGTCTTGGGTTAATAGATGCAAACTATTGCATTTGGAATGGATAAGCAATGAGATCCTGCTGTATAGCACTGGGAACTATATCTAGTCGTTTGTTATGGGGCATGATGGAGGATAAAGTGAGAAAAAGAATGTATATATATATATATATGACTGGGTCATTTTGCTATATAGTAGAAAATTGACACAACACTGTAAACCAACTCTAATGGAAAATATAAAAAAATCACTTTAAAAAACACATTTTTTCAAATAATATTATTACCTATTTATCTTGATTACAGTAACTTTATTCAGTTTCCTCTTATAAATGTCAACTATTTTTCCTTCAATTAAAAAGTTAAATTATGTACCACTTGTCAGATCAATTTGCTTTTAGCAGTTTATGCTATTCTTTTAAATTAAATACATAAAGACAGTTTGATAATGACATCTAATGAAATTGAAGAAATTCTTGTTAATTTTTAATACATCAATCTTACATCATCATTCTCAAAAACAGAATGCCAGAATATCACACGCACATACACCCATACACACACATATATTTCAAAGGAATTCTATGCCTTCTAGCTATTCCTTGCTTTACAAATAATTTATATTTTAGATATATTGAATAATTACAAGTTAAGTAAGGAGAAACAAAATATTAATTATTTTTTAATAGCTTACCATAAAGCTGATAAATTTTTATCATGTTTTCAGTAATATGTTTTACAAGATGCATACTGTAAGATGGATATTTCAATATGCATCATAACATATTTATCTGTATGGAAAAATTATGTCCCACTTTTTATAACAGATAAGATGACTTTGGCTGATGAGTTTTAAAATAAGGCCTGGCTTTGCCAATTAGGTTATTCAGGAAACTTCCAGGAATTCATCTGTAGCTCTGAGATTTTCATTAAAAAGAAGAATGTATTTAAGTCATGTAATACCTCAAGATATTTTATTAAAATATTTTATTTGTAAAAGTACATAGAAATTAGCAAAAGCAATAAATCCAAATTTTGCAAAAAAAAAAGAAATTAGCAATACTTTGATTGTCCAAAACTTTTCAGAGTATAAATCTAATTGAAAGAGTAATAAGCCTTGTTAAGAGTATTGGATTATTCTTGGTAAATCTTTTTTGCTATTCCTCCTAGAAGTTGAGATTTCAAACATCTCAAGTGATTGGGATAGAAATCCTTTTGCAAGTCTAGGAGTTTCCAATTATGAGCTTTCAACAAAATTGAAAGAGAAGTTTATCAAGTTCATAGCTGATAGAATCATTAAAAGTCTATTATAATAGATCAATCACAATGTGATTTTGGCATAAAATTGTAGAGTTCAAAGAATAAACTGTTGTACTTATTGAAAAACTCCTTCCAATCTTGTGTTTTTGTTTATGAGAACAAGTTTTCACAGTGATTATATAAACAAAAAGAAGAATAGAAATAGAATCCATGATCATATCCATGTCCTTACTGCAATAAAGCAATATTTATGTCCTTCATAAATATGAACAAATCTATAAATTGAGGAAAAGTCTCACTCATCTCAGTAAGAGATACATCTGCAAAAAATTTTGCTTTCATGTTAATACTTATTTCTCAAATTTTGTAGTAGATTTTATTTTTACCAATTATGAATTATCAATAATCACAGTGTTATTACAATGCATTTTTTTTTTGGCTACACACATGGCATGTGGAAGTTCCCAGGCCAGGGATTAAACCCACACAACAGCTACAATCAGAGCCACAGCAGTGACAATGCTGGATCTTTAAACTGCTGAGCCATGAAGGAACTCCTACAATGTTTGAGCGTAGCAATTTTTCGGGTCATCAGCAATAAAATTTTTTTCAATTTATTATACATATTCTTGGTGCTGAGAAGAATGTAGAATAATCAAAGAAAACTTTAAAATATAAAACAAATTACTTTCAGAAACAATTTGTAGGAGAACCATCATAAAAATTTGGCCTCGCACAGTAAGAGAAATGATGTAAATTTTCTGGCTGTCATTGGAGAATTTCTTAGAAATGTATGATGCTAAATTTCAAACTACCATTTGTATTTAAATCCCTTTGGATATACTTAAAGCATAATGTAAGAGTTATTATGTTGCTAGTTTCAACTTAAAATTTGTGAGGAGATCTGTAGTTTTTCAAAATTAATTTTAGAATATGGCAATAAAACATTTCTAGACCATTGTCTGAGGATACCTCTTCTAGGAAAACAGGCTTATGTATGGGCAGCACATGGATCACACAGCATCCCAACTGCACTATAGTAAGGATGCATTTAAACTGGGATGGGCTATTGTAGGAGTCCAGATAAAGAGCTCAGGATAATACCTTTGCCCTACAAGCTGCCAGCACAACAAACCTCTCATTGATTTTCATGTCTCTTTCAATGAAATTCCAAGTCCTTGAAATTCATGCAGAACTTTGCCTTTTGTGTACTGAAAGAGTATTCACTAGCAAACCTGCCTGAGGTTCATCTGATGTGCCAGGGAAATGCCATCCAAAAGAACTTTCTGGGATGATGAAAGTGTTCTATGTCTGAGCTATTCAATATGGTAGCCACTAGACACATATGTGCATTGAGTACTTGAAATATGGTTAGTGCAGCTGAGGAACATAATTTTAACTTTATATGAGTTTAATTAATTTAATTTAAAAATTAGTCACATATGATATGGCTATCACGTTGGATGGAATGACCCTAGCATGATGTCCCTTTGTTTAATTGACTGTTTACTAATTATTACAGCCCAGATTCTGCAAAGTTAAACGTTAACTTCTAGAAGACTGTTAGGATGCAAATGATTTCTGTCCTGTACTATAGGGCAATAAAATAGTTTTATTGCCCCGTAGTACATTAACCAGTTTTGTATTTTTTTAATTTTTTATTATGGTATAGTTGATTTGCAATGTTGTGTCAATTTCTGCTGTACAGAAAAGTGACTCAGCCATATATATATATATATATATATATATATATATATATATGACAATATCATCACAGGAGATTGGTTATAGTTCCCTGTGCTATACAGTAGGACCAGTTTTGTATTTAATTAACAATCTTCTTTCAATATTTTTTTCATTGACAATATGTGCATCTATCTTTTGAACTCTCCTTTGAACCAGCTTTACCATCCAGTTGATTCTGCCATTAATTAGTTCCTGTTATTAACTGACACATGTTCCCTATATATTTGAAAGAAAGTAGTATTTTTGAATTTTTTGAAAATTAAACCCTGAAGTTGTTTCCTATCTGACTTCATTTACTATTTACTGAGTCCACCTAGTCCTTGGATTTTGCTTCTGGATATGATATATAAGTACTTTCTAATTATTTAACTCTATTTGGAACCCAGTTCCTGTTTGCATTTACTAGAGAGAAAGAATATGGATTTTAGAGTCAAGATGGATTTTATTCAACATAATATTGGAAGTCCAAGCCATAGAAATCAGGCAAGAAAAAAATTTCTAAAAGGGAATCCAAATTGGAAAGCAAAAAATAAAGGTACTGTTTGAAGAGGTCATTGTTCTGTACACAGAAAATACATCACCAAAAACCTACTAGAACTCATGAGAGAATATGGTAAAGTTTCAGGATGCAGGATATTAATTGCAAAATGCAGAAATGTGTCGCATTTCTATACACTAACACTGAACTGTCGCAAAGAGAAATTAAGAAAACAACCATATGCAAACAATAACAAAAGAAAAAAGAAAACAATCTCCATTTATCATAACATAAAAAAGAATAAAATAACAGAGTTCCTGTTGTGACTCAGTAAGTTAAAAACCCGACATAATGTCTGTGAGGATGCGGTTTGATCCCTGGCCTCGCTCAATGGGTTAAGGATCTGACATTGCTGCAAGTTGTGGTGTAGGTCGCAGATGTGGTTCAGATATGGTGTTGCCATAGGTGTGTCATAGGCCTGGAGCTGAAGCTCTGATTTGTCCCCTAGCCCAGGAACTTACATATGATGCAGGTGCAGCCATTTAAAAAAAAAGCTAGGAATAAGTATAACTAAGGAGGTAAAAGACCTAAACTTGGAAAACTATAAAACGCTGATAAAAGAAATCAAAGATTACACAAACAGATGGAAAGACTGTTTTCATGAGTTGGAAGAATTAGTATTGTTAAAAGACTACATTACTCATGGCAATCTATATATTTAATGCAATCCCCACCAAAATACCAATGACATTTTTCACAGAACTAGGACAAAAATTCTAAAATTTGTCTGGAGGAGTTCCTGTTGTGGCTCAGCAGGCTAAGAATCTGACTAGTATCCATGAGGATATGGTTTAAAAGATCCAGCATTGTTGTGAACTGTAATGTAGATGGCAGATGTGGCTCAGCTCTGGTGCTGCTGCAGCTGTGGTATAGACCAGCAGCTATAGCTCCAATTGGACCCCTAGCCTGGGAACTTCTATATGCCGCAGGTGCAGTCATAAGAAAAATCAAAATAAAAATAAATAAAATTTGTTTGCAAACACAAAAGGCCTCAAATTATCAAAAACAAACTTGAGGAAGAAGAATGCATTTGGAGGTATCAGACGCCCTGATTTAAAACTATAGTAAAAAGCTACAGTAATCAAAACTGTGTGGTACTGGCACAAAAACAGATACATAGATCAATGAAACAGAAGAGAGAGCCTAGAAATGAACTCATACTTATAAGGGAAATTAATGTATGACAAAATGGCCAAAATATACAATGGGGGAAAAGACGCCTCTTCAGTGTTGGAAAAACTGGACAGCTATAATGCGAACAATTCAAAGTGGATTAATTCCTCACACTATGTACAAAAAATAAATTCAACATGGATTAAATAATGAAGCATGAGACCTGAAACCATAAAAATTCTAGAAGAAAACATAGGCAGTACACTCTTTGCCACTGGTCTTAGATATGTCCCCTAAGGCAAGGAAAACAAAACCAGAAAATAAACCACATCAAACCAAAAACCTTTTGCCTGGCAAAGGAGGAAACTATCAAAAAAAATGAAAAGGCCACCTACTGAATGGAAGAAGATATTTGCAAACAATATCTCTGACAAGGAGTTAATGTCTAAAATATACAAAGAACTCATACAGCTCCATAATTAATCAAAAAACTTGAATTAAAAAATGGGCAGAGGACCTGAATAGATATTTTTATGAAGAAGACATAGAGATGGAGAACAAACACATGAAAAATTCTCAACAACACTATTTATCAGGAAAATGCAAATCAAAACCACTGTGAAGTAACACCTCATACCTCTCAGAATAGCAAGGTGGAGAAAAGGGAAGTCTCATGAAACTTTGGTGGGAATGTAAGCTGGAGCAGCCACTATGGAAAACAGTATGGTGGGTCCTCAAATAATTAAAAATAGAACTACCATGGGTACTAGCATTCCATTCCTGGTTATTAATCCAAAGAACATGAAAACATTAGCTAGAAAAGATACATATACCCCAATGTTCATGGAAGCTTTATTTACAATAGCCAAGATATGGTAGCAACCTAAATGCCCATCACCAAATGAACAGACAAAGAAGATGTGTATGTATGTATGTATAATGGAATACCACTCAGCCATAAAAAATAATGAGATATTGCCATCTGTGATGATATGGATAGACGTAGAGGATATTATGATAAGTGAAATAAATAAGACAAAGACAATACTAAATGCTTTCACTTATATATGGAATCTGAAAAACAAAACAAATGAACAAGCATACTAAAATAGAAACAGAGTCATAGAAGTAGAGAATAAGCTGATGGTTGCCAGAGGGGAGAGGGTACAGGAGGAGAGAAATAGGTGAGACATATTAAGAGATACAAACATTCAGTTGCCAAATAAATAAGTCATGAGCATGAAAGGTACAGTGTGGGGAATATAGTCAATTACTATGTGATATCTTTGTATGGTGACATATCATTATTAGACTTTTTGTGATATTTTGAAATGTATAGAAGTAATAAATCACTATTCTGTGTAGCAGGAACTAAACATAGTGTTGTATGTCAATTATACTTCAAAAATAAGCAAACTCACAGAAAAAATATTATATTTGTGGTCACAAAAGGAGGAGGGCATGGGGGAGGAAGAATTGGGTGAAGGTAGTCAAAAGGAAAAAAATTCCAGTTACAAGATAAATACATACTAGGGATGTAATGTACAACATGCGAAACACAGTTAACGCTGCTGTATGTTATACATGAAAGCTGTTAAGAGTAAATCCTAAGAATGCTCATCTCAAGACAAAAAGTTCTATTTCTTTGTTTTTGTATCTGTATGAGATGATGAATGTTCATTAAACTTGTGATAATCATTTCATGATGTTTGTAAGTGGAATTGTTAGGCTGTACATCTTGGACTTATTCAGTGCTGTATGTCAACTACATTTCAATAAAACTGGAAACCCCCCCCAAAAAAATGGAGCTTCAATGCTTAAAAACAGAAAGAAAATGAAGAAACTACATGAGTGTTACAACCTAGTGGGGGCTGTGGGTTGTTTTGTGGTGGGTAATTCTTAAATGATTTAATCAAACTAAATATGAAGTGTAAGAGATGGGGGAAAAGGGAGAGAAAAAAGATTGACTGCCAGCATGGCCAACAAGTAAAGACTGTGTTTGTTTTCGTAAAGTAAATGAAGTTTTGATGTTTTGGAGAGACTAAAAGAAGATTTAGGTAAGGAGGAAAAAATAACCATTTCTTGAAATGCAAAGCCCACAGTTGAAACACAAGTATCTGAAGATGAGGTTCTTGAGGTCATTGTCTTTGGGAGAGTATTCCTTTCCACGAAGAGATGAAGGTAAATGACAACACAACAGATTCACACTTTAAAAAATATGTTAAAATAAACAATGTCAAATATGAACAGAAAATTAAAATGGCAAAGACTTTGGTGGGGGTAGTGAAAATCAAGATACAATATAAATATCTTGCTGAGGAAGAGACTCCATAAAGATTTCAAACAGCATTTTATTTTTTATTTTTATTTTTGTCTCTTTGTCTTTTTAGGGCTGCATCCCTGGCATATGGAGGTTCCCAGGCTGGGGGTCTAATCGGAGCTGTAGCCGTCGACCTGCACCACAACCACAGCAATGCCAGATCTGAGCTGCGTCTGCGACCTACACCACAGCTCATGGGCAACGCCAGATCCTCGACCCACTGAGCGAGGCCAGGGATCGAACCCACAATCTCATGGTTCCTAGTCAGATTTGTTTCCACTGCACCACAATGGAAACTCCTCAATCAGCATTTTAAAAAAATGAATCTCATAATAAATGAAATATTGGTAGACAATATACTTGTTTGGGGAAACTTAGGAAGTATAAAACACAAAAGGAAACAGATAAGGGCAACAAAATCAAACAGACAGAACAAGGTCTTGGAAGGTGAAAGGTTGATGGAAATATAAATATTTTCAAGAAATTCTACAAAACTTTGACAATGAAAAAAAGCTCTAATGAAGCTAAACTCAGCAAAGAGAGGATGAAGTTTGATTTCTGGCAGGCTTGATAGAAAAAAAATCAAGACCTAAGGAGAGCATGGAGCAGTTCCTGTAGGAAGCAGACAACCAGAATGAAAGCAACACTTATCTGAGAGAACCAATAAAATTATAGTTTACTATAAAATTCAGAAAGACCTCGAGGAAATTCTTGTTTACAAAGAAAACGAATTTGAAGTTTTGAATAATTGTACTGGGCAGCTGAAATAACTGGTAAATCACCAGAGTGAGGAGATGAAATAAATCAAAGATGACAGATGATATATATCTCCTGGATATAAACTTTGTTAACAATAGCTGGAAAAGATTGAGGCCATTTCCCATCCCAACTGAATGATGAGGTGTCAACCAGGCATGAGCTGGAAGAACAAATAAAGAACACGAGATTTGTCCTCTGTGTTCAGCAAAACTCTCCTGGAAAATGAATGCAAAACCTTGCAGCGCAATGGAGGGATCCCAAAAGCAGATGAAGATGTGGCTTTGTAAAAGAAGCTAATTCAAGAAGAGAAGACAGGGGAAAAGAAAGAGTAAAAGCAATCAGCTGCAGAGCAGATGAAAACTGACAGGTGAAGAATCCGAGAAACGAAAGGGGAATTACAGAAAATAGAAACGTTCATAGGTAATTCATGATAAGCTAGTACACCACTGCTTAGGATCAGAATTAATACCAAGATATGAACATAGGAATGCTTCAAAAACCAGAGACTTAAAACTGAATCCCAGGAAGACTTGATTATGAAACAGCCCCCAAAGAAATTTTCTAATCAGTGGGCAATCTGCATGGTGCATTAGAATCACTTAGAGGGCTTGTGCATGCAAAGAGAGCTGGGCCCCATCCCTGAGTTTCTTTCTTTGTTTATTCATTTTTTTCCATGTTTTGTCTTTTTTTCTATTAAAGTATAGTTGATTTATAATGTGCCAGTTTCTGAGTACAGCAAAATGACTCAGTCATACATATATGCTTTCTTATATTATCTTCCATCATGGTCCATCCCAGGAGATTGGATATAGTTCCCTATGCTGTTCAGTAGGAACTTGCTGTTTATCCATTTTAAAGGTAGTAGTTTGCATCTACTAATTCAGTAGATATAGGGTGAGGTCTGAAATTTTGCATTTTTTTTCCTTTTTTCTTTTTATGGCCACGCCTGTGGCATATGGAAATTACCAGGCTAGGAGTTGAATTGGAGCTGCAGCCTGAGGACATCACCACAGCCATGGCAACACCAGATCAGGATGCAAGCCATATCTGTGACCCACACCACAGCTCATGGCAACAACAGATTCTTAACCCACTGAGGAAGGCCAGGGATCAGACCTACATCCTCATGGATACTACATTGGGCTCTTAACCCACTAAGCCTCAGTGGGAGCTCTTGCATTCACTTTTGATATCTTTCCTTTCTCTTAACCAAAGAGATTTGTCCAGAACAAGTTTAATGCACGGGCCTCCACTTAGTCTTAGGGAATCCCGCCTCTGTTGGGGTTTGGTGAAGCTTCATTGAGAAATCCAAGGAACGACTGTGATGATAGGTCTTGGGTTTAATTCTGACGCCAGGGGCTGCCACCTCCCCTTCTACCCTCTTGACCTTTCCAGGCACCCCCAGCATGAACTTACCAACAAGAAGATGCCCATTTGGTCCATTTGGACCTCTACCCGAAGCCTAGAAAATTCATCTGCTTTTACCCTTCCTTACGCCTCTGGGTTTTGCTGTGTATTCCTTTACTTAGTAAATTACTTTGGCTTTCACTGGGACACAGGAACTTGCCTTCTGCTCCTGTGAGATTAGCCTTGGGCATCCAAGTTTTAAAATATTCAGACTCTCTTGGTTCAAAAACGAGCATTTTATCTGGTCTCAGCTCAAAACCTCTACCTACATCCCCAAATCAAATCCAAGTGGCTCTCCCCTCCAGCTTTTGCAATGTCTTTTTCAAAGTTCACTAACACCCCCGCCATACATTCACGCTGAACACATGCATGTGCATGCACACACACAGCACACACATCTATTGGTCACAGCAATGCAAAGGACAATGCATAGACCTCTCTCAGGCTTTTAGTCTAAGATAATGAACTACTTAAACATGTCTCTAGATTCAAAGCTCTGTATTTTTTCACTTTTTATTGGGATAAAACTTATATACAGTGCAATGGACAGCTCTTAAGCGTAAAATTCAACACGTTTTGAAATGTAATATCTTCCAAAGAGAACATCTGCATCATCCAAGAAAGTTCCTTAATGCTTATTTTAGGTTTGTGGACCCAACTCCAATGTGTGTGGGTTGAGGGAGGGAGCAGACTTCCCATACACCACCAAGCAATTCTTGGAACATCAGCTGAATATGCTACAATTCAACTCAATTCGGACACTATCTACCAAGAGATAGCATCATGTTCCATAGGTTAAGGGTTCGGTCCCACAAGACTGCCTTTCCATTCTAAGGATGCCATTCACAAGCCCAGGTTGTTATCTGTACTTGTGATCAACTGGCTATAAATCAGAGCTTCCCACAACCTTCTCTTTAGATTTGATTAATTTGCTAGAGCAGATCAAAATCTTAGAGAAACATTTTGTTTCCTAGATCATCAGTTACTATAACAGGGTATAACTCAGAAACAGCCAGATGAAGGGGGTAACTGGATCAAGGAATGGGGGAAATTTGAGATTTCACACCCTCTCCAGGTGTTCTGCTCACCCAAATTTCCATGTATCCACCAGCTTGGAAGCTCTACAAACCCAATACTTTTAAGGTTTTATGGAGGCTACATTACCTAGGAAAGATTGACTAAAATCATTGGCCATCGGCAACTGACTCAAACTCCAGGCCCTCTCCCTTACCCAGAGGCAGGGGTAGGGAGTGGGTGGGTGGTAGGGGGGGTGTGTGTGGAGTGGGGTAGAAAAGGACTGAGAATTCCAACCCTCTAATCAGCTAGTTGGTTCTCCTGCCAACCAGCCCCCATCCTTAGGTGAAGTTCAAAAGTTACCCCATTAACCTCCACTTAGAAAATCCCAAGAGTACAAAGACCAAATAGATATTTTATTATATATTTGATCTTAGCCAAAAGGCCGAGAAGCGATATTTTATTATAAATCACAGTGTTCCCTGCCTCCTCCCAGTCAGTCCAATAAGCAATCTCTTACCTGATCTCTATCGCCAGATATTAGTCTTGCCTGTTCTTGACCTTCATATAAATGAAATTATATATTATGTCCTCAGTTGTGCCTTTTTTTTTTACTCACCGTAATGTCTGTCAGAGTCATGCATACGGTGTGTCTTAGAAGTTTATTGCTTTGTATTGTCATGTTGTATTTCACTATTTGAGAACAACACAATTACTTTATACATTTCATGTTGATGGGCATTTGGGTTATTTTCAGGTTTTGGCTCTTCATAAAGTTCTACAAAGATTCTTAACAAGTCTATTCATGGACGTAAGTTTTCATTTCTCTTGCATTAACTGCCCCCCAGGATGGCAATTACTGTATCATAACCATAAATGTTTAACTTTTGAGAAGACTTTTTTCCAAAGTCGATCATACCATTTTACACTCCAAAGAGTTCCAGTAGCTCTACATCCTCACCAGCATTTGGTATGGCAGTGTGTTTTATTTTTAACCATTCTAGTGGGTTTGAAGTGGTAATATTTAATATTTTTGCAGAATTTTTTTCAGTGTATACTGACCTGAAATTGTCCATATTTGAGCCAAGTTATTTAAGGCTGAGGTTTTTTGGTTGTTTTTTTTTTAAGTTTTTTACAGATGGAAATCTTGTCTTGAGCTGCAGTCTCCTTCTATAACATGACCTGTTTTATTTTGAATTACTTAGATCATGTAATTTTAAACATTATGAAAATAAATAAATAAATGCTTTTTAAATAAACTAATTTAAACCACCAGAAAAAGAAATATAGGCTAGAAGAGAAATTTGTGGATTGTGCTGATTTACGGTTCAAATTAAAATAGGAAATCAAAGGAAGGCTAAATAAAGGAAGGTTATGGAATTCTAGATCAGTAATGAATAAACCACTACTCTGAGAATAGCTTGCAGGTTTTCCATGGGCATTTAGTATAAAATTCAACTATAGGAGTTCCCGTCGTGGCGCAGTGGTTAACGAATCCGACTAGGAACCATGAGGTTGCGGGTTCGGTCCCTGCCCTTGCTCAGTGGGTTAACGATCCGGCATTGCCGTGAGCTGTGGTGTAGGTTGCAGATGCAGCTCGGATCCTGCGTTGCTGTGGCTCTGGCGTAGGCCGGTGGCTACAGCTCCGATTCAACCCCTAGCCTGGGAACCTCCATATGCCGCGGGAGCGGCCCAAGAAATAACAACAACAATAACAACAACAACAACAACAAAATTCAACTATAGCTAACAAAATGAAATTTTACCACTGCCTTAAACCAACACTTAAATGATTTCCACTTGTTTTTGCAAAAGATGCTTTTTGTTTTATTTTATTATTTGTATTTTTGTTAAATTTTGGAGCAATATGAATTTTAAAACTTTTTTCATAAGGGTTCTGCATAAAATAATTTCTCAAAATATTTGAGAAAAACTGCTGTTTGTATTCTATTGAAGTGTTTCTCAAACTTCAATGGGTGTGAGAATTTGCTAAAAATTCAAAGGCTCCGACCTGTCCTGATTCAAGAAACTTGGTCATATGTGTTCTTTATTAGTTCCTCAGGTGATTCTGAGATACACTGAAATTAAATAACCACTGCTCTGCAGCATCAGGTCACATGGAAAGAAAACAAAAAACTCAATTGTGGTGCAGTTATCATAAATGACCAACAGGTGGCTCACTCGATCATGACACTGTTTCGCCAAACTCATTTTCTTTCTTTCTTTTCCTTTTTTAGCCAAGCTCATTTTCATATCAAGGCATCTCCAGAAAAATAAATAGTAAGTGGAAATAAAAAACTGCAATTATATTTTTAGACCGATTCAATTGTCCTTTCTGCGTACCATCTTTGAATGAGTGATGCCTAACAGGTCTTCTAGACAAGTATGTTGGAACTCTTTTTTTTTTTTTTTTTTTTTTTTTGCCTAATCCATGGCATTCAGAAGTTCTCAGGCCTGGATCTGGGATTGAACTGAGCCACAGCAGTAATGACAAGGAATCCTTAACTGCTAGACCACCAGGGAACTCTGAAACTTCCTTTCTTGAATCTGAAAATATTTCTTTAGACTATTTATGGCAGACTGCATTCCTTTCTAAGAAAAATTCAGTTCTGTCAAGATAAAAATAATCAAGAAAATGCTCCATATGTTATACTGCATTTCATTTCACCAAAAGGTCAGGAAGTGATTAATTCTGCTCTGGTTTGGGTTCACCAATGTAGATATCCTTATTGGTTCACGTTGGGAATTACTTTAAAGATTAAAAATTTGCCCCTTAGGCCTGGATTTAATTACCACTGATCAGTTGCAGTGATCTGGCTGCAAAATTGGCTTGCTTTGAGTTTCTCGAAAAAGAACATGCTCTTTGAAATTGTATGGTAAGTTCTTTCTGGCGGACAGCTACATAGAGATTACTATTTCACTTAAGGCCCTGGTCAAGGTGGCATGTTCCAAAGAAGGCAGGGATTTCCCAGATCTGTGTTTAGAGAGAAATTTTCTTTCTTTCTTTTTTTTTTTTGTCTCTTTTTGTCCTTTTAGGGCCGCACCCGCAGCACATGGAGGTTCCTAGGCCAGGGGTCGAATCAGAGCTGTAGCTGCCAGCCTACGCCAAGGCCACAGCAAAGCCAGATCTGAGCCGCATCTGCGACCTACACCACAGCTCACGGCAACGCCAGATCCTTAACTCACTGAGCAAGGCCAGGGATTGAACCCGAAACCTCATGGTTCCTAGTCAGATTCAATTCTGCTGCACCACAACGGGAACTCCATTTTTTTTTGTTTGTTTGTTTGTTATAGTTGACTTACAATATTTCAATTTCTGCTGTATAGCATAGTGACCCAGTCATATATATATGCACACATTCTTTTTCTATATATACATTCATACACACACATATACACATTCTTTTTCTCACATTATCCTCCATCATGTTCCATCACAAGTGACTAGATGTAGTTCCCTGTGCTATACAGCAGGCTCTCATTGCTTATCCACTCCAAAGGCAACAGTTTGCATCTACCAACCCCAAACTGTCAGTCCATCCCACTCCCTCCCACTCACCCATGGCAACCACAAGTCTGTTCTCCATGTCCATGAGTTTGTTTCTTTTCTGTAGATAGGTTCATTTGTGCCATATATTAGATTCCAGATATAAGCGATATCATATGGTATTTGTCTTTCTCTTTCTGACTTAGTATGAGAGTCTGTAGTTCCATCCATGTTGCTGAAAATGACCTTATTTTGTTCTTTTTTTGTGGCTGAGTAGTATAGATAAAATTTCAATGCTCAGTCAACTTGGAATTTTTCCACAAGCTCACAATTTCCAAATAAAGGGCTCTAGATAAGCCTGAAGAATATACTTAATTTACTCATTAACCATTGGTAAGCATTTCTTGACTGCCCATTCTGTGCCAGATACTGAGTAAGATCTGAGAATTAAGACATAAAATATCTTTTGGTCTTGCAGGCAGACAAGAGGTCAACTTGTCACAGTTGTATGATCCTCATCACTCCTGTAGTCGATGGCTGGATGCTTGCAGTTTTCACTGCTGCACCATCATTGCCTAGCACAATGTCCAGACCAGGGCTTCAGTTAAATAAATATTTTCTCAATTATGTTGCTAATATATTTATGGAAGTTATCAGAGTTCACTAAGAGACTACAATGAAGAGTTACAAAATTCAAAGGAGGGAGAAAGAACTTTGAAGAACTTCGCTTAGGTTAGTTTCCTTTGACTGGGTAAGTTTACAGAGGAATCTGTACATTTCAGATTTTATAGTGAACCTGACATTACCCTGCCCATTTGCTCTCAGCAAACTATGCGATAAGGCACTTTACTGGAAACACCTAAGAGTCAACACTTGAAGGCATTTTTCCTGGCTTTGGAACACACCCAGTTGTTGCAGGAAGTGTCCCCAAGAGAAGTGATGTCCTGGAGTTGGTGAATAAAATACCGTACCTTTTCTGCTTTACAGGTGGGATAACTCCGCAGTTGTTCTACACTGTCTCTTAGAGTTCCTCAACAGGATAGAATTTCTCTAATTGCCCAGAATGGTAACTGGCTTGATAAGACAACTTTTACTAGATTCCTTCAATTTTGGCTCATTTTCCTTTCCCCTAATGGTGCTTCCTGGCATCAACTCTCAAATAAAACTCTCACACTCAGAAGTTCCCATTGTGGTTAAGCAAGTTAAGAAACTCACATAATGTCCATGAGGTTGCAGGTTCAATCCCTGGCCTCACTCAGTGGGTTGAGGATCCAGCAATGCTCACAAGCTGTGGTGTAGGTCACAGGTGTAGCTCATATCTGGTGGTGCTGTGGCTGTGGCATAGGCTGGCTGCTGTAGCTCCCATTCAACCCCTAGCCTGGAAACTTCTATATGCCACAGGTTCGGCCCTAAAAAGAAAAAAAAAAAAAACCCTTCCACTCAAGTCCTTGTCTCAGGGTCCACTTCTGGAACAAACTCAACCAAATTCAATATGAACAGTCACATGCAGATGGGTGAGAACACACATGGAAGCAGGAGGGAACTCAAGACTGAATAGGGACAGTTGATGGAATGGAGAGTGCAAGGGCTGGAAATGATGATAAAGGGTCTTGTATGCTAATCAAAAATCTGTATTTTATTTCGAGGACAGTGGGGATCCACTAAAATATTTTTAAAAGGAGGAGAAAGAAACATGTTATGATGTAACTATAAGATACAGGCAAGTGTAGACAGGCTTCAACAGTGAATGAAATAACCCAGGACAAGGAGTACTAGTTTTAGAACCCAATAAAAATTACAAACTCTTCCACATAAAAATGCACATAAACACACAGTTTTGCAAAGGAATTTCCATGTGTTCACTGACCTCATGGACCACTTCAAGGTTTCTAGAAAAGAGGTCCAAGTGTTGAGTGAGATGCCAAGACGGCTGAGGACTTGAAGCCTTAAAAAGCCTTAAAAACAATAACATTTAAGTATAGACAGGAATAAAGAAAGAATAAGAAGCTGCCTCTGGGATAGGAAAAGACTCAAAGCTGAATTTTACTGGGAGAAAACAAAAGATGCTCTTTGTTGATCCACTTCTGATTAGTAGGAGATGACAGAATATTGCTGTCTAGTTTTTTATTTTTTGTTGTTAATCACTCAAACAGGAAAAAATGGTAATTGTCGATCAGAAAATATTCCATGGCAGAGGATACAAATTGAAAGCTTTCAAGTAAAGTTCAGTTAATAAATGCATTACTTGGTTCTAACAATGTCACCTGTTTGGTTTTCTTTTAGTTGTTAACATTTAAAACTAATGTTTAAAAACATTTCTAGATTTTTTGGGAAAAAAAAAATCAAAACATCTAGGCCAGCATTCCCAACCAGTTCCCACTATCCGCTTAGGTGTTGTCCCCAGAGAATGTGGTATGGGGTCAATTGACACAACTCTGTTATTCATTTGCATTACTGGTCTGGCCCTTATAAACTTTTAAATCTTTGAACCTTAGAATTCTTACAGTAAATTCTCAGATCTCAAAACAGAAGGGAATTGTGAAAGAATACTACAAAAGAAGGCAAGTAGGAAGTTTTCTGGATGAAAAAGAGAAAGGGGAATGTAGTGGGTGCTTTTTGATCCCCACTACCAGGATGGGACACCCCTGGGCCAGTGCTCTCACTCCCCAGCTTTTCTAAATAGTGGTTGCTTATGGTTCACAGCAGCACCAAATTGCCTTCAGTCAATGGTAGCTGTCTTCTATGTGAGGTTATAGACATCCCTTCTGGGGAAGGACATTTCACAGCCTGCAACTGATGAACATAGAGGTACAAAAGACCAGGTGAGGATATTACAACTCATGCTCTAGAACTCACTGTGGGATCAGAATTCTCTGTGGGGCTGATAGGGATGGTGTGGACACAGGTATTTTTAGAAGTCCCAATAAAGGACCACAGATAAGGAAGGAAATGTAGGGGACATTGGGAGATCAGTGTAAGTAAATAAATTGCTCAAAAAAGCCATCAGAACAAGGCAGGCTTGCTTCATTAGTAGAGCCTTGAGAATTGGCCTCGGGTCATTGGGTAGGGGCTGGGATTAGGCCTGCATTCAGATTCAGACCAAGGGCAAGAGTTTGAGGACCACCCTTCTGCTGATTTGAATACACACTTTACCTGATATTAAGGAGGAGCTACTACTCCCAGAAAGGAAGAGGCAGGCTTTTTCAACACCCACTCCCCTTGGCTGATAAAAATTGTAGCCCACTGGGACCTCGGGGGCAGAGCTTCTGTGCCTGCCCACTTGCATCTCTCACAAGTGTCCTATCTTCATAAATCTATTTCTTCCCTATCACCTTGTCTCTCGCTGAATTCTTTCTGAACAGAGACATGAAGAACCTGAACCTCACTCAGTGAGTCCAGACACAGGGTGAGTGATTCTAATTTAAAACCTTGGGTTCAAGTCCCAGTCTGGGTTTAGGCTGGGTTCAAGTACTGGCACGTAGGTTCAAGTCCCAATCTGTGTTCTGGCTAGGTTCAGGCCGTTAATACTGTCAGTTTCAGGTCCAGATGTCAGCTGAGATATTTCCCCTGTTCTAACTTGGTTTCTCCAATCCTTTTCTGCTGAGAATGCTTCCTCGATTAATCACCTACTTCTGAACCCCTGTCTCAGGCTCTGCTTCTAGAGAATTCTGCCCAACATAAAACACAAAGACCAATAAAAATATTTATTACTAATGGCCTCATTAACAGAGAAGAGCAAAATATCAGACTCCTAGGGTGCAATCAGATTTTGAGACAACTTGATCAGGCTATAATGATATAGTAATGGCACTCTGATTTATACATCACGAACTCAAAATTCAATTTGTAGTTCTCTTTAGGGACAACAGCATACCATCCTAGAAGGACACATATTTTCCCATTAGAGATGAGAAGTTATTAGCTTTAATTCCAATGATAAATATTACCAGCGACCATAAGCTTCTAAGGGGCTTCCTGTGAGTGATAATGACAGGAAATTTGCTATCTGTTGGTTTGCCCCTAGCAGATGGATTTCAGTCCTAGGGCAAAGAAAAGGGCGATTAACTCTGGACTTCTTATTTCTAGAAAATGCTTGACCTACAGATCATTTGAATTCTCACTAAATCATTAGATGAGGAAAATGAAGTCCAAATAGAAAAGGCTGCAAGATCACGTCTTTAAACATTTAAGGGAGTCTTCCTGCCCATGTGCAAAAACATTTAGCAGCTGCCTCATTATCTTTCCTTCCACTACTTTCAAATTTCCTCCTGCTTCCCTTTCCACTTCCACTTACTTTCCAGACCACATAATATTAGGAGCTAGTGTGTATTTTAAGAGGACAAGAGAAATTAGGGTTGAATATTTAGGAATTTCCATGTTTTGACCAAATAAATATCAGGATTATCTTATTGGTTGCAGCTCCCATTTCATTTATATGAGCGTGTCTGGGGTATGTCCCCACCCTCCCATACCTGTCCAAGTACTCACTGATTCACAGTTTCTTCTCCAAGTTGATTTAATAAGGTACAATCTCACTGAGGAATAAAGCACTTGACCTCCTGATGAAATGCCATCACATTCACAGCAGAAAGAAGAGGAGAGGGGAGGGAGAAGGGAGGGGAGGGGGGAGGGGAGAGGAGGCGGGGAGGAGAGGAGAGAGGATATCAGTTGTTGTCCCATTGGGGTTGTTGGACAGCAAATACTCAGGCAAGTCTAGAGAATGTCTTTTAAGATAAGAATAATGTAAAATCTTTTCAAAAATATATCTATCTCTGTCACCAGGACATATGCTAATTCTCAAACTAAAAATATGTGCTGGCAGCCATCTATGGAAAACAAATGTTCCTTGATTTGCTCTCCTACCTGCTTCAGGTAATTATCACAATCCTGTCAATGCCGCCCACCATACTCCAACTTTCTCCATAAAACGTATACTAACTGACCTATTTGTTCATTATTTGTCCTCATCTTATACCCTCCCACACATACATAAGAATATAAATATCACAATTTCAGGAGTATTCTCTTGTCTATTTTGTTCACTCTTCTGCCCCCAACAACTAATTGGTTCCTGGCATACAATAGGTGCTTAATAAATATTTGCTAGATGAATGCACAAATGATAATGGCAACTTCAGACATATAGATTTCAAATGATGAAAAGGTAGAGTGCAGGAACACCAATAATTACAATAAGAATCCTGAAAAGCCTTTCTGGTATTCAAAAATATCTTCACCACATCTTCTAATTATTTAGGGGGAGCACAAATATATTTCTGCCTTGTATCTGCTGGACCTGTAAGGAAATTCTGGAATGGGTTTTGTTTTTTTTTTTTTACTTTTTTTTAGATTTTTTTATTTTTTCTATTATGGTTGATTTACAATGTTCTGTCAATTTCTGCTGTACAGCAAAGTATTCAATCATATATATATATATATATATATGTTCTTCTTCTCATATTATGGGATGGGTTATTTTAGTACAGAAAATATACCATATTTTTTCCTCAATAAGTTCATTTTGCATCCAAATGTATAATGTGTTCATCATGCAGTTAGCCACTGAGCATAGGAAGAAAATACTAAATTTCATATTTTCACTTAAGATAAGTCCAGGCTATGAACGAGAGAAAATCCAAAATGACTGAAATAGTATATATATATTAATGTTTCTCTCCTACAACAGAAGTCTGCAGCTAATAGTTCTGTGCTAGAACTACAGCTTCCAGGTCATCCAGATCCCAGGCCCTTCCTACTTTTTTGGCCCCACCCTGCCAGCAGATACCCTTCATCCCCAAGGTCACCTTGTGGTCCAAGATGGCTGCCAGAGCTCAGCACCATTAAGGGATCATCAAAGGTCTGAAGAAAGAAAAAAGTCAGAAGGTCAACACAGGCTTATCTCAAAAAATGCTTCTCTCCTTACAGTCTCAACCTCAGCTTCCTTCAAGCATTCTCAAGTTCTATATCGCACATGGGCTTACGTGGGCCCAGTTACATGCACACCTAGCTTCAAGAGAGGCTGGGAAAGGTAATCTTTTATTTAACAGCTTTGCTGCCCAAAAATGTCATTGTGATTCTATTGCAAGAGAAGAAGTAGAGAATGGGTACTGGGTGGCAATTTCTATCCTCTGACATCCCTCAGGTAAATTCTTTATTCCTTTTGAGTTTTAGTTTTCTCATATGTCAAATAGGGATAATAGACGTGTCTAGAGTACTCTGTGAAATAATACATAGAAAATCGATGAGGCAATGCCTGACATTGTAAATGACAATGTAAATATTTGATTGTTAATTGATGTAATTGTTAGTACTACTATCTGTGACTTCCAAGAGCTTAATACTTTCTGGGGGAGAAAGTCGAGCATGGGAAATAAATCAATAATAGTGAAATTTAGTACATGATAATATTTCTAAATCAATAGGGCAGATGAGTATTATGGACATGAGCAGGGCCCCCAAGTTTGGGGAAATTTCAGCTGTGCTCTATGAAGTAAGGGGGGGTAAAAAAGAGGACAAATCAGGTGCCCTGAAATTTCTTCAATAGTGCTTTTTCCAAAAAAAGCCTTTTTATGCTTGTAATTTAGTTTGCTGAGGACAATTAATGAACATATTGCCATTGAAGGAAGTCATATTTTCACTTCAAGCCAGCTAGCAGCCACTTTGTGGTGGGTAGGGAGGAAAGTACTGTTTTGCTGCATGGGTCTCTCTTGGATTTACTCTGCTCTCTAGAAAGAAGAAAAGAAGAGGCAGTGAAGGGGCTTTTATCAAATGGGAAATTTCCTTATGGAAGGCAGTCACAGAAATAATTCCTATAATTAACAACCCATAATAAATAGCTGTGAGCTATTCATTCTCTGGTAAATGATGTATCGAGAGCTGGACAGGTGTTCCTTGTGTGGTCCATGGACTGGCAGCATCAGCAACACCTGAGAGGTGGTTGGAAATGCAGATATTCAGGCTCCACCCCCGGCCTTGCTGAGTTAGAATCTGTATTTTATTAGGATTCCCCTAGGGATGTGTATGAGCTCAGTTTGAGAATCACTGGTGTACAATACACTTGTTATCAAGAAGTTAATAATATTTGCAGAGAAATAAAGCCCATGTTGATCAAAATGAGCAAAACAGTGAATACATGAAATATTTCAAGTGATTCCAGAATAATAAAGAACTTGACATCAAACCAGTCTGAGCATTAAAACTATGTGCCAACCTGAGAGAACTTCATTAGGAACAGGTATGTCCATTTGCCTGACATCTGTTACTTTTTCTGAGACCCACACCATCTCCTTCTGGCAAATTCCAGTGCTGACTCCCTCCACATTGTCCTCATATGGTAATCAAAGAAGGCCTTTATCTTAAGAAGTTAGACCCCAGGCCTGTCTATGAACACAAGCATTCAGCTAACACTCCCTGGGAAGAGTCTGTCTTGGGGAGAATATTCATTAATTTTGAACAGGTCAAGTGCCAGGTCCTTATTGGTGGCATCCACTTGCTTTACTAGCATCATCTTCAATCCAAGTTTTGTGCCTCTCCCCATCCCCGCCCCCCACCCCCAGCACATAATATCCACATTTTAAAAACATAATGTGTTGAATTGTCACAGAAAACTCAAAAAGGTATAGCTCCTACCCCAAACCAAAATTTACTGATAATTCAAATGAAAGAGGAAGTCACCAGGCACAGGTGAGATAATCATCCCTTGAAAGAATCTGAGATAGTGAGACACAGATGCCCCCAAAGACCATTTTTATCCCTCCTTTAATTGAATTTTGGTTTTATATTCAAGAAAGATTCTTTCTGAGCAATTACATGGAGACACTATTCACATAGACCCATTCCCATTTTAGAAAAGCTCATTTTTGAGTTCTCACTGTGGCTCAGCAGTAGCAAACCTGTCTAGTATATATGAGGATGCAGGTTCAACCCCTGGCCTCGCTCAGTGGGTTAAGTATCTGGCGTTGCCATGAGCTGTGGTGTAGTTTGAGGACGTGGCTCAGATCCAGCATTGCTGTGGTGTAGGCTGGAGGCTATAGCTCCGATTCAACCCCTAGCCTGGGAACTTCTATATGCCATGAGTGTGGCCCTAAAAACACAATAGAAAGAAAGAAAGAGCGAAAGAGCGAAGAGAGAAAGAGAAAAAGAGAGAGAGAGAGAGAGAGGGAGAGAGGGAGAGAGAGGGAGGGGAGAAGAGAGAGAGAGAGAGAGAGGGAGCGAGGGAAGGAAGGAAGGAAGGAAGGAAAGAAAGAAAGAGAGAGAGAGAGAGAGAGAGAGAAAGAAAGAAAGAAAGAAAGAAAGAAAGAAAGAAAGAAAGAAAGAAAGAAAGAAAGAAAGAAAGAAAGAAAAGAAAGATCATTTTATACTTTAACAGCCTATAATATGACTTTCCATTCTTCAGCCATCCATGACTATGTATTCCAGTTTTGCATGCAGTTAGTAATCAAGAAAGACCAGGTACATTCTAAGAAAAAAAATCAGGTGTGGACTCCCTGGTATATTTCACCAATAAACACCCTTAGTATAATTACCAGAAGGTCTTTGTCTTCAGTTCATGCCCGTATTTACATGGAGGTTTGACTGAATTCATACCTTCTAGATATCTCTGCTAAGATAGGAATGGGTTATTGACCAGATACTCTTTCATGTCCTGCCTGAATGTCTATACTTTGCATTTATCACAATCAGTTTTTTCAGTAATCTGATCCAGAAACGTACAAGCCATCCTCAAATCCATCCTCTCCTTCTCCATTTATAACCAATAAATCACCATGACCTGCATCTTCTATCACTCTTGAATCCATTCATCTTTTTTCTCTGTCACTGTAGTTCAAGCCTTCATAATCTCTTAGCCAAAATATTGTGACCTTGTCTGTCCACCTCTAATCTCTTCCTCTTCAAATGACTGTAAAAATGGTTTTCAGAGTGATCTTTCTAAACTATAACTCAGATAAACTGTTCAAGAGCTTCAATGATTCTTGTGCGGCTAGCTATTTTTTTTTCATTTATTAAAGTTTTAGAGAAGTACAGTTGACTTACAATGTTGTGATATTTTCTGCTCCACAACTGATTCAGTTATACATGTTCACACATTCATTATCTTTCAGATTCTTTTCCAACTTAGATTATCACAGAATATTGGTAGACTTCTCTGTGCTCTACAGCAGTCCCTGTTGGCCAGTCATTCCATATACCTCAGTGTGCCTATGCCAATCCCAACTTCCCAGTCCATCTCTTTCCCCACCCGAGTGGCTAGCTATTGCAGCATGATAAACTCCAATACTAAGGGGCTGAACATGACAATAATTAATTTTTATAGATCATGAGGCCAGGAATGAGTTGATCTCAGCAGGACTTTCTCATACATCTATGTGTCAGTTGGGCTTGCTGCTCTAGGCTAGCTTGGCTAAGGTATCTTAACTGGAGCAACCTCATTCTATGTATCTCTCAATCCCATCCTGGGACCAACAGACTGACCTGAGCATCTCTTAACACCATTAGTGGACACACAAAAGCACAACCTGTGCAAATCCATCCCCAAATCCTGCTTATATTACATCCATTAATTTCCCAGAGTCGAGGAATGTGACAGGTGATGGCATGATAAATGACTGATCTCACGAGGTCACATCAAAAAGTATATATATAGGGGAGTTCCTACCATGCTGGGGTCAGTGGCATCTCTTCAGTGCCAAGACTCAGGTTCCATTCCCCAGCCTGGCACAGTGAGCTAAAGGATCTGGTGTCGCTGCAGCTGCAGCATAGGTTGCATCTGGCCTGGGAACTCCATGTACCATGAGGCTGCCAAAAAAGAAAAAAGGGAAAGGTAAAAGCATGGGGTCAGTAATGCAATCAACCATATCCTCTACTTGCTGAAGAATTCCAGGCGTGATGCTTAGGTAGTCACTACACTCAGAAGTTTGATTATCTCCATCTTTTCCTCCCAGATGATTGACTACCCCTTCCTCACAGCTGCTCCTTTTCTCTTAGTTACATATGTCTAATTCTTAACATACACTATTGGAGAATATTTGCACCTCAGTTTCCTCAACAAGACAAGAAACTCCTTGGGAACATTCTTACATCTCATTCATCTTTGTTTGTTTGTTTGTTTTTTCTTTTTTGGCCACCCTGAGGCATACGGAGTTTCTAGGCTAGAGATCAGACCCACCTGCAGTTGCAACCTACACCACAGCTGCAGTAATGCTGGATGCTTTAATCCACTGTGCCGGATGGGGGATCAAACCTGTGCCCTGGTGCTGCAGAGATGCTGCCAATTCTGTTGTGCCATGCAGGAACTCCGTATCTCATTCATCTTTATACTCCAAGACTCCAATACAGGACCTGGCCCTGAAGTTGCTTAATAAATCTTTGTTAAGTTGAATTGAATTGAGTAGAATTGAAAGTACATCTCCTAGAGGCCGACCACAGTTTGTGTTGTGCACCATGTTTCTAGCAGTTCTGAGAAATTCAACCAGGCAACTGAGGAGTTGATAAGGAGATTCTTGGGCAGCAAACACCTCTCTCTGGGAGGTTAACTTTTAAGAGGAAGGCAGATTCCCGGGTCTTAAGGAGAATTGGAGATTGGGCTGTTTGCTGTGACAGGGAAGAACATGAGGTTCAGTTGTAGCAATGGGGGAGGAAATTGGGAACCTGGCCCCAGGAGAAAATTGTAGAGGCCCACACCATTCAAAACTGAAACAAGAAGGATTTGATTCTAAGTACCGGAGAGTTGTGAACCACTTAAATCTCTCTCTTCTGAGGTCAAAATTGATTTTAAGGGCTGATGGTGGATTCAAATGACCCCATCTCTGAAAAGAGGAGGTAAGTGGAAAAGGCAAACCAATCATTTTTGGCAATTCTTAAAGCTATGATATTTATTAACCTTGTCATCAATAATAACATATGGTCTAGCACCAGGAAATAAGATCAGAATCACAAAGTAATAAAGATGTTTGAGTGAATGCTGAATGAACTGGCCTAGGAGTAAAATATTATCTATATAACACAGTTTGCCAATTCAGTGAGGAAGAAAAGAGAAAAATACAAGCTACAATAAAAGATTTTTTTCTAAGCAAACACACACACACACACACACACACACACACACTCACACATCTCACAAGTATTTTGATGAAATGACATATGTTAATATGGCCAGCTGGAATTCCTGGCTAGCATGTGCAAAAAGAAAAAAGAAATCAAAGAGCTTATTAAACATCCTTTAGAATCCAACTTAATCATTATTCTAAAAATACCTAAAATGGAGTCTCAATAGGAGAGAGGAAAAATGCCAATACTGATCATTTATCATAATTAAAGGAACAAAACAAATGTTTCAGCCTTATTAATAAAATGAATATAACACTTAACCAGTTCTGTTCTAAGTTTGTTTTTTTAATGCATTTCTTATGGCTTTTTTACTTCTTAGGACATAGTAAAGGAATAAGAAGCTGGCTGTTTCTTTCAAATGGATTGATTAACTTAGATTGCAAGGTCATTAAATCCTCCCTCTGAGAAAGCAGTCTTGTACGGGATGACGGAAGGCATTCACATGTGTTTTACACCTATAATGTTGTAAACACTTTTCTACATGCTTTAATAATTTTGTTTCCTCTTAAACTGCTTTACTGTAATGAGCTCTAAATGCTTTTTGAAATTAATTCACTTTCACAAATAAAATAATTACCTGTTTTAAAACGTGTAACTGTCCAGAAGATGTGGCCCTACTGTTAATTCTGTATGCAAATAACATAAGATTCTACTCAAAAACATTTAATGCAGGATCCTTCTTTTAGAGCACTTGAGATGGAAATTAACATAAGCTATGGAAAAGAAAAAGATGTGATAGAGATGAACATCTATGCAATTTCAGAAAAGTGAGATTCTCCTTTTAGCTTGGGTGTCAAGGTTGATTCTATGGGACAAATGAACATGAAATTGAGATTTAACATACTAGATTTGGACATGAAGCAAACAGTCCAGTCAAAGCTAAGGGAATACATGCACATATATGAATCTATGCACATATCCACATAGCTCAAAGTTCTGTCCACTGAAAAGACCTAGAAGCAATGACAAGATAATAGTCATGAGCACACATACTGCCCACATCTTGGTTTCTAAACACCATCCTCTAAGAAAAGAAGTCAAGTTCCTTTTAAAAGTGGTTTCTTCCCAGACCAAGAGAAGGAAAATATAAGATTCCTAGGAAAGAACCCCAGTCCTTGGAATATCTTGTAGTGCAAGAAAATAAGGATGGGTCATGCTAAAAGGGCACAGGAGCCTCCTAAATGGACGATCATTGGCCAAAGCCAGAACTAGCTATTATGATATTACATGATAACATAAAAACTAAAATAAATATTCATGAATCCATGCAGACATATATAAGTAATAAAAAATACTATAATGAGGAAGCAAAGTAGCTCTATAATATATAATACATGATAAAGTGTGATGTTATTAATGTAATATTAATACACAACACTATATATTATTGAATATATTACTATAATGTGATAACATTATAATTAATAAATGTAGAAGAAATGAAGGAAATGCAAACAGGAGGCTGCTAAAATTAATGGGTAAATGTTTGGGGAGAAACAGGATTTTTGCATGCTTTCAAAGTACTTCCTCCAAGATAGATATTTATTAGAGAAAGAAGAAATAACTTTATAGTAGAGAACAATTTGAATAGATACATCTTATATACAAAGACTCACAGCAACATTGTTGGTAATACAAAAACATGAGGGGAAATCTCCCAATGCCCAAAGACAAAGAGAGCATAAATAGAGATAAATTTACCCAAAAAATATTACAGAGCAATCTCATGGATGAATCTTAGGGACCTGATATTGAGTGAAAAAATTCTCAGAAGATCACATAGAACATGGTAGCCTTCTGAAAAAGTCTAAGAACAATTAAACTAAACAATATGTAGTTTAAAAACATATCCATTCTTGATACATGCACCCACATGTTCACTGCAGCACTATTCACAATAGCCAGGACATGGAAACAACCCAAATGTCCATCAACAGATGATTGGATTCGGAAGATGTGGTATATATACACAAGGAAATACTACTCAGCCATAAAAAAGAATGACATAATGCCATTTGCAGCAACAAATGGAACTAGAGACTCTCATACTGAGTGAAATGAGTCAGAAAGACAAAGATGAATACCATATGATATCACTTATAACTGGAATCTTATATCCAGCACAAATGAACATCTCCACAGAAAAGAAAATCATGGACTTGGAAAATAGACTTGTGGCTGCCTGATGGGAGAGGGAGGGAATGGGAGGGATCAGGAGCTTGGGCTTATCCGACACAACTTAGAATAGATTTACAAGGAGATCCTGCTGAGCAGCATTGAGAACTATGTCTAGATACTCATACTGCAACAGAACAAAGGGTGGGGGGAAAAATGTATACATGTAAGGATAACTTGATCCCCTTGCTGTACACTGGGAAAAAATTAATTAATTAATTTAAAAAGTAATAATAAAAATAAAAATATATCCATTCTTTATAAATGTATATAAATGTATGGAATGATTGGCCAACAGGGACCTGCTTTTCTAGCAGTGAGAACTCTACCCAATATTCTGTGATAATCTATGTGGGAAAAGAATCTGAAAGAGAATGGGTATGT
Source organism: Phacochoerus africanus (assembly GCF_016906955.1). Taxonomy (NCBI): domain Eukaryota; kingdom Metazoa; phylum Chordata; class Mammalia; order Artiodactyla; family Suidae; genus Phacochoerus; species Phacochoerus africanus. The sequence continues at coordinate 44,505,268 of NC_062546.1, forward strand.
GTATAAGTATAACTGAATCACTTTGTTGTAGAGCATAAATTATCACAATGTTGTAAATCAACTATATGTCAATAAAGCTTTTGAAAATGAAAAAAAAATTAAAAATCCACATAAATGCTTAACATCTATATAAATTACCAACACAGAATTGAGGATGGGGGTCCCTTTCAGGAAGGAGGGAAGATGGGAGAAGGAAGAAGCATATTGGTAGATGCAAGTGTTTATTCATTTCTAGTTGTTGGGTTTAGTGAAGGATCCAAGACTGTTCATTACACCATCTGAAAGTAAGTGAATAATGAATAAATGAATGCATAAAAGAAAACTGTGTTTGGATGGGTGATAGCTTGTCAAGAACCAGGGATTATGCTAAATCTCATCCTGAGCAACTGAGGGCCAATTAAAATAAAAAACCAATGAGTACACAGAGAAGGAAAATATCCCTATGTTTGTCATTAATAACACACTCTACACATATTTACTGAAATGTATCAGCACATGCCTCTCTCCTCACCTTTATTTAATCATTGCTGATTAACCCTAAGCATTAAGGAAAAGAGGGCCTCTAAAACAGTTAAGTTTTCTAAAAACAAATGAGAAAACCATTGTGTGGTCCTCAATCTTTTCATTTATTTGTGTGCAAGGCTGTAATCATTTTGAGCAAGGTAAGCCACCAGCGAACTTCAGACACAGGAAATAGTACGTACTATGGATTGAAAAGTAGGGTCTGTCAGATAAACTGCTTGTCTGAGAACCCTTTGGAGATTTGGAAATGGTGAGAAATGGAGAGCTGTCAGAAAACACATGCACTTTCAGACCTTTAGTCCTTTGAAAACTTGAAAAGATGTAGTAGGTCAGGAATTTCAGTCATAAAAATAAAAGTCTCTGACTCCAAAAGTGAACAACATTTCCTTAAAATTTTGTGCCTTGGGAGCCTAACCTACCCCAGCTAATCCTAGCCTTGGGGCTAATTCTAGAGGTGGTCAAGGAGATGGGCAAATCTTGGGCAGTGAAGCAAAGCTGGCCGCACAATCTCTGCTATTGCGGAGGAAGACCATTGTTCACAAGTGCCAAGAAAGAACAAATAGCAAGTTAATTACTTAAAAGCTGAGTTAGACTTCTAATTTATTAAACAAAGAATAGCTACTTAATCAGCTTATTAAAAAAACTCATGTGCCATAATTGCAGATGGAATTAGGAAGTCATTGACTAAGTCTGGTTCTCCATGTGATGAAGGATATAACAATTCCCATGCACAAAGGAAGGGAAACAAGTTATTTAAACACAATGCATGACCATTGAACTCGTAGAATGGTTTCTGCATTCTTCATTCATTGAGTTGATTGTATTTAAATATCGCTATTAAGTGAAGTAACAAGAAATGTGTGGGCTCTTCTCCCCCACCGCCCCAAAAATGCACAAGTGAATATGCAAAACTGTCTTTTTTTCTCCTCATGCCTGCAGCTCTGATAGGAAAGGGGTCTTCTGGCATAAATGCACATCTGATTTGAATGATGAGTGGTAATCATAGAAGAGAAATTTGTGTTGGAGGTCTTCTGTGTGGAGAGGATACATATTTAGGGCAAAAGAGACATGCCAGTAAACTAGGAATGAAACTGGGGCTCTAAAGGAAGAAAATTTTAAGGGATGGAGGGAAGGAGACATTGAAGCTTCTTTGGATTGAGACATAGAGACATGGAAGCTTCTTTGGATGTTTTCTGACAGGAAACCAAAGAGAGGTTTGTATCATTCTATGGCGTCTGCGGGTATTCATGCTCAGCCACAATTAAGTGAGCTTGGTCCACTCTGCTGAGATTCTGCACCTGCAGCCTTACCAGCCCTTGGAAGTATAAGAGTGGAACTGGAGCATAAATGTCCAAAATTCATTTGGAATTTCAAGGGGCTCATAGATCCACATGACTAAGAGTTAGGAACCGTGAATTTTTATCCTGCCCTACAATCTGCTAGATGTTTAAGCATTTTTTTTAAGTCCATCCATCTCTTAGTTCTATAACTCGAACATGTGTTCTATTTTATCACCATTTACTGAGAAGCTTGGGCATGATATATAAACTCTTTGCGCCTCTCTGTGCCTCAATATTCCTATTGAAAAAAATGAGGATTGAAATACTTAAAATCTTGGTTGCTTTGAGTAAAATACTGACAGGTGCATGATATGAGTGCACTAAATAGAGCTATACAATGATACAAATCTAGTTATAAAAAAATAATTGAAATTTGTGTAAGCACGGAATAACTAATTACAACTAGATATGTTATCATATTTGCTATTAGAACTGCTGAATTAGCACTGACCACATTCTCTGACATCTTTAGACTCTGATATAAAGCTGTTTTGGATGCTTAAAATTATGCCAAACAGGATATTACGTATCTTACTAAAACGTTGAAGATTTGTGTCAAAATCTTCTGATCATATTATCTTGGACACCGAGTATGTTTTTTTCTTTTTTTGGGGGGGTATGGACTACTAAATACCTATTAAATTGCTATTTGATAGGTAGATGAAAGATAGATGGATAGGCAGGCAGGATAAATAGAGGTAGATCTCATACTGCTTTTGCTTAATATGCTTTTTTTCCCCCTCAGCCAGGCAGAGAATTAATTGCGGTCTGTGTTTATTTTAAGGGTGAATTTTATTCTGAAACTCTCTCCCCAGCCCAGACCTTCTGAATCAAAATATGCATTTTCACAATATTAAGGTTAGAGAAACACAGCTCTCAGATTACTTTCAGGTTTCTGGTTTGGGTAACTTTGATTATGTGTCACTTATAAGATAGAGGAAGGTCTGAGACAGACAGATGGATTGAAGGAGCAAGAATGGCCAGGATTGAATGGAAAGCCGGAAAGGCTTTCATTTGAACCAAGGACGCTAGGAACACAGGCTTAGTATAATTCCCAGCCCACGTTTTCACCTGGAACACTGTCAACTGAATGGTGAACCAGTGGATGATTCCACAGACTTTGTTAAGAGTTTCAAGAAGAACACTGGAGGTCACTGATTTTCTCTCTCAGCAGCAACTAATTAGCTTTGAATGTGGGCGCCATGAAAAGTACATCCTATGGATCGTGATCTGAGCGCTTTACATTTGCCCCTTATAATCCGTACAATTACTCTGAATATTCTATAAATAAAAGACTAGAAATTATTAAAAGCTAAGTAAACTTCCAAGGGCATCCAAATAGTAAGTGGTAGAGTCAAACTTGTAAACAAGTGGTTATCTGTGGGGAGAGGGAAGGGGGGCAACAAGGGAGAGGGAATCAAGAGGTACAAAGGTATAAGGTATAAAAGAAAATACATAAAATATAAGATACATAATAGTTTATACCTGTTGATCCACTACCCCTATATTGCCCCTCCCCCTTCCCTCTCCCTACAGGTAACTACTGATTTTGTAGACGGGACTTACCTACAGAGAAAGGAGACACCAAGGCTTTTTACCAGGAAGCAGCGTTTACTTCGGCAGGCAACGGCTCGGCGGATTAATCTGCAGAGGCTGAGCCCCAAACACAGCGGGGCGCGGCCTTATATACCCCCTGTAGGTTTCCCGCCACATCAAAATTCCTTTGTCTCCCTTGTAAGGTACTCCATAAATTTTGAACAGACAGTTATAGATACACCTGTGCTCATGGATACAGGTTATGCCGCATTGTCGTAGAACTGCGCATGTGCACACAGATGTTGGTGTTGCATGTTGCCTTCCCTTCGTTCTGGGAGGGTCTTTCCCTCTCCCCACTACAGTTTGTTATCTATATCTGTCAGTCTGTCTCTTTTGACCCCGGATTCCAACTCCAACTTCAAAGGCTACTTTCCAGCATGTCTCATCACCTCTTTGAAGACTGTCATGTTGGCAGCTAATTGTGTGAGCATCAAATCACCTTCAACTATTCTTCCAAAGATGCCTAAAATTTGCTCTCCTTTTAACTTGTTACTTCTCATTTATGTCAGTATCAAACCCTGTCCTGTTCAAATCAGGACAACTACAAGTACCACTCAAAAGCATTTGACGTTTTGTTATGAAAAAGAGAAGAAAAATACCATCTAAGTGAGTACTATTTGTGTTGCCTTTCCATTAAATCGAGTTAGAGTTTTTCCCTTATCAACACACTGGTAGGAAGTGTCTGTATGAGATAAAATTGGGCAATTCTTACAGAGTCAATTACTGGCTAAAGTGGCCTGAGGCAAATCACTTAATTTCTCTGAGTTTTTATTTCCTCATCCATAAAAAGATTATAGCAATACCTTCAGCCTCATGGTGGTGTCAGAATTAATGAGCTTATGTAGGTAGGATACTTAGAAGAGAACCAGTAAGTGTTACATGTACAATAAATTGCTATTATTGGTCATTATTACTGTTTTGTAATCAATCTCACTTACCAATAAACAATGTTGTAGTTGGGCCAATTCTTACAATTCTTATCATGATTGCAAGATACCCTTCAGCAATAATCATCAGGAAACTTTGAAAAAATAAGAGTTTATTACTTATAAGACCTAGAAATTACACAACACACCTGGGGCCACACAGTGAGTTTGCAGGTAGAAGAAGAGCCAACCTGAGATTTTGCTTTTATTGGAATCAGGGTAGGGGGCCTAGGGTTTTGTGGGATCAGAATTTTTGGTAAATTTAAAATGTGTAGTGATGTAAAGTATGGGAAGAGAAAAACAGTGCCCCAAATAAACGGTCAGTTAGTTATCAAAATCAGGCACTTGCATTACAAAGAAAGAAAAAAAAAACAGACAAAAAAAAAACCCCACAACTGTCAGGGCTTACAATACAATTATCTTTTCAAAAACTTAATTTTTAAATTATGCTTTTCACCAAGCAAAGGAAAAGTTATCTTCCTACCATCTATGTCTAATGGCATTTTCATTGCATTATTTAAGGTCTTGAATAGTATCTTACATTTAATTAACTGCCAAATAAAATGTCCACAATTTGTCTTATTCCGCCTTAACCCATAACATAGACCGAAATAATAACATGAAGTCAATGGGGTATGTGCTCAGGAACTACTGATGATTTTGTGCTAAAACATTTCAGTTCTCTGTCTTCTACTTGAATAACCAATTTCACAGGTATTTACCATGGGAAAGGTCTTGGGCTACATATTAAGGAACACAAGGTTTTCCTTTCTCTAGTAAGAGAAAAAGGCTTGGCTTGTATGATAAATTATAGACATGATGTGTCCTGTGTCACAGCTGTGTATTGTCAGAAGCTCTAAGAAGAAGACAAGGAAGTAGTCTTATTCCACAGGTATAGGGTAAAAAATTCTTTTATCAGTTGAGGGATATTGAGTCTGGGCCTTAAAAAATGGAGATGGAGAAGTTTCCATTGAGGCTCAGTGGTTAATGAAACTGACTGGCATCCATGAGGATGCAGGTCTGATCCCTGGCCTTGCTCAGTGGGTTAAGGATCTGGCATTGCTGTAAGCTGTAAGTCGAAGATGCAGCTCAGATTCCCACATTGCTGTGGCCCTGGTGTAGACCGGCAGCTACAGCTGCCATTGGACCGCTAACCTGGGAACTTCCACATGCCAAGGGTGCAGCCCTAAAAAAAAAAAAAAAAAAAAAGTCAGAAAAAAATGGAGATGAAATTCTCTTAGGGCACAGTGGGTTGAGGATCAGGTATTGTCACTGTAGCAGCTTGGGTTGCTGCTGTGGCTTGGGTTTTATCCCTGGCTGGGGAAATTCCAAGTGCTGCAGGTGCAGCCAAAAAAAAAAAAAAAGGGGTGGATATTGCTAGGGCTTTGTGTTCAATAAACAATTACAACAGGGCAGATATTTTGATACAAATTTGTTGCCAGTTTATATTTAATTGTTTGGTTATTCTATTTGGTTGATGTCCACTCAGGTTCAAATACTTTGAACAGCATATCTGAAGCACAGTATCCCTATTCATGGTTATTTTGCCAATACCTAGGCATGTGGTAAGTATTTGGAAGGAAAGTTTGTAGCTAAGAGTCTACTCCAGTAATTTTTTTTTTTTGGTTGGTCCTATAGCATGTGGAAGTTCACGGGCCAGAGATGGAACCCACATCACAGCAGTCACCTGAGCCCCAGCATTGACAATGCCAGATCCTTAATCTGCTATGCCACAAGGGAACTCCTCCAGTAATCTTGAGTGTCCTTTATGACTGGCATCTGAGATGTCTATGTGGACTAGAGGGTATGAAAACATTGGGAAGAAAAATTGGCATAAGTCACAGAGATATTCCAATTCCACTCTAAGAAATTTTGACTTTATTTCATAACAGTGGATAATATTGAAGGCTTTTTGGTGGAAGAAAAGACATGGCCATGACTTATATTCAAGAAGTTTACTCAGGCAGCTATGAGAGGGTAAATTGTAGGAGTAGGATCATGATTTGGGGAAAGGAGGACCAAGAACTCAATAGCAGGTCATTGCCATTTCCGAGAACAGAAATAATGAAAGGACAGATAGTACCATGGGAATAGAAAGATTTAAGAGGCAATTCAGAAATATGCTCTCTAGAATTCTGCACCAGAATTGAGAGCCTTATGCAATCAATTAACTCTTTTTTTTTGGTATTTTTTAAATTATAGTTGATTTACAATGTTGTATTATAATTTACTTTTATAACGTATTTTTATATTTTTTAGACAAAGAAACAGACAAAACAAAGGAGTTTGAGCTCTGAGTAGTAAATTAGTGAGGAAGAAACTAGGATTGTTGATTAAGGCTTCTCAGTTCTGACTTCCCTATCCCTGGTGATGAGGATGTCACTTTGCCTCTTGGTACAGGGAGAGTACCTTTCACATGGGAGATTTATTTCCTGATTTCGGGGGGACAAAGGAAGGTCAACATGTCCTTCTTGCCCTGGCTGTTTCTTAAGTAATTTTAATTCAAAATCTTCAAAATACCAAAGTGGCATATTATCAAGTGTCCTGCTTTGAACCCCATCACAAGCAAATACCTTTCCCACTTGGGGAATATCCCCAGTTAAGTAGAATGCAAATCCTTATTCCAACCACAGAAGGTAAATGGGGAAGGTATTCTCTTTCTTCACTCCCTTGAATGTAGGGCACGATCATGTTACCTAATTGGGATCAATAAAGTGCTCCTCTCCAGGATTTTGAATGATTCATAGCCTTTGCCATGGCAACTCTGAGACTGAAAGTCAGAAGACCAATGACAAGTGTCCAGGGGACAATGATGGTACTTGAAAGGAGTCCAGGATGCAACCTTGGCTGTGTTCTGTTCTTAGCCACCTTGTTCCCCTAGACTACTGTTCATTTTCCAAAATTGGTTCTCTATACCTTTTTTTGATTCCAAAGTTTAGCAAATATATTTCCAAAACATTCTTTTGTTTTGTTTTGTTTTGTCCATAAACTTTTGATAGAATTAAACATACAAGGAAGTACATAAGTCATGAGTGAACATCTCAATGAGTGGAATGAACTGGCTCACATGCATATATGACAGGTCCCATGGTGTAGTGGTTAGCACTCTGGACTCTTGACTCCAGTGATCACAGCGGGACCTAGAACAAACCCATTGGGGGTATAGCTCAGGGTAGAGCATTTGTTAGCAAAACATTCATTTTTTAACTTCAGGTAGCCAAAGCTGTTTTTGAACATTTTCACAAATTTGTGGTCTGGTACCACAAGTCTCCCATAAGGCAACCCACACAGTCCTGCCTTCTTTTCAGATCGTGACATTACTGTGTCTGCAAACTCTTAAGTAAAAGAACTATCAATTAATAAAATGCTCATTTGTATGTTTACCAGTCAAAAAAAAAAATTTTTTTTTTTTGGTCTTTTCAGGGCCACACCCTCGGCATATGGAAGTTCCCAGGCTAGGGGTCTAATCAGAGCTGTAGCTGCTGGCCTACCCCACAGCAATGCCAGATCCAAGCTGCATCTGCAACCTACACCACAGCTCATGGCAATGCCAGATCCTTAACCCACTGGGCGAGGCCAGGGATCAAACCTGCCACCTCATGTTTCCTAAATGGTTTCACTTCCACTGTGCCATGACACAAACTCCAATTTTAATTTTTAAATCAGAGTCTACAATCCAAGAGATCTCACAAAAGAGGAATCTGTATATCGATTACTCACTTAACAAACATTGAATTCTTTTTGTGAACCACACTGCTCAGGTTCTGGAATAAAAAGACAAATAAGACATCATCTCTCCTTTTCAGGAACTCCCAATCTCAGCAAAAGACTTAAGGTGTGAACTAGTAGTTATGGAACCTTTTCTAGGTGTCAAGATGGCAATAGCTTCAGAGAATTCAGAATGTCATAGGACAGGTAACCTCTCAGCAGGGTCTAGAAGGATGAGACAGAAATTTCCCATATGTATAAGAAGTGGTGTAAATATTCACAAGTATAAGGAAATACATTAGAGGAAATGAGCTTTTGAGTCAAAGATATGGCCATTCATCCACATTGATTTTAAGTTTCATTTTCGTGACCTCTAAATTAGTTATTCCTGGAGGAATTCTCCATTTAATGAGGATTAAATGAGAAAGCAGAGAGGAGGCTCCTTTGAGGATGGAGACTTTCACCAAATATTAGTTCCTTTCCTTCGTTATTGCTGCATTTATTTGAAGAACATTTTTCATCAGATTTTTCTGTCAGATTCATGAAACCCGCTGCTTTAAAAGAAAGTTAAATTAAATTTTAAGTCAATTTAATACATCACCTTAAAATATTTCTAAATGATTATTTAGATAGAAAAACACATAAGTTGAACTAGTAAGGAAAAGTATTTAAGTCACTTGTTTAATAAAATTCTGGAAAAGTCCTTCACATAACTACCAAAGACAGGACTGGCATATCATCTGCCCTCTTGGCTTCAGTAATATTTTTCAACTCCAGAGTTTCTATTTGGTTCTGTTTGATAATTTCTATCTCTTTGTTGATATTTTCTATCTGATACAATAATATCATTGTATCTTCTTTTACCCTTTAATCACGGTTTCCATTAGCTTTTCTATTTTTTTGGCCAGCAGTTGCAATATATGGAAGTTCCCAGGCCAGGATTCAAACCCATGCCACTAAGCAGCCACCTAAACTGCTGCAGTGACAACACTAACAAACTCCTCCATTAGTTCTTTAAACAAATTTACAATGGCTATTTTGAAGTCTTTGTTAAATCCAACATTTGGTTGCTCTCAAAAGTACTTTCTTACTTGCTCCTTTTCCAACATGTGGCTCATTCATTCCTGTTTCTCTCCATGTCTTGTGATGTTTTGTTGGAAAATGCATTATAGTCACTCTGGGTATTCTCCTCCCCTTTTCCAGGGCTTGTTATTATTATTGCTTATTCATTAGTTTACTGTCTGGATGGATTATTTGAGTGGTGTCTATTTCTTCACACAGTGCGAAGCCTCTGATGATGCTCCTGGTGGTGTTGCAGGAAAGGGAACCCCCTCCAGGGCTTGAGAATGGGTTCTTCTCTAACAATCAGGAATGAATTGTCTGAGGAGATACACATGCTGACAAAGCAAAAGACTTTATTGGGAAGGGGTGCCTGGAGGAGCAGCAGGATAAGGGAACCCAGGAGAATGGCTCTGCCACGTGGCTTGCAGTCTCTGGTTTTATGGGAATGGGATTCATTTCTGGGGTGTCTCTGGCCAGTCATCTTGCTTGACCCATGCTTGATCTGGCCTGGGGTCCTTGGTGGTATGTGCACCTCTCAGCCAAGATGGATTTCAGTGCCAAGGATTCTGGCAGGTTGATCATCTCCTCCCTCCTATTGGTCCACCCCAAACCAGTCAGTCTTCAGGGCAGCACCGTGTTCCTTCCTTATCAGGGCTTCCTGTTGTAAGACAGCTCATGCAAGAGGCTATTATCATGCCTGGCCAAGGTGGACAGGTTCAGTCAATGGTTCCCTAACAGTGAGGGCAGGGGATCACATTTTGGATAAGACTAGAGTCACCCTGAAAGGACAGGGATCTTAGTGTGTTAAATTTGTTCTGACCCCAGAGAGATCCTCTTAGCACTTTCCCAGGGTCTCTGGCACACTACCTCTCCCAGAGTTTATTCTCTGTCTTCAGTGAATCTACCAATCTCCTCCCAATTCCCTCTCACCACAGCCTCCACTATTTCTGAGCACACCTGAGAGCCTGAACTTCTCTCAACTCAGTGGCAAAAGTCGGTTCCTTGGTGCAGAGATTAGGAGCTATCTGGGTTTTTTGTTGTTGTTGTTTTGTTTTGTTTCCTTTTAGAGCTGCACTCACGGCACATGGAAGTTCCCAGGCTAGGTGTCAAGTCAGAGCTGCAGCTGACAGCCTATGCCACAGCCACAGCAACTCAGGATCCAAGCCGAGTCTGTGACCTACACCACAGCTCATGGCAATGCTAGATCCTTAACCCACTGAGCAAGGCCAGGGATCGAACCTGCATCCTCATGGATGCTAGTTGGGTTCATTACCACTGAGCAACAATGGGAACTCCCTATATATAATAGTTTACATCTGCTAACTCTAAGTTCCCAGTTTCTCTCTTCTCCACCCCTCTTTGGCAACCACAAGTCTGTCCTCTATATCTGTGAATTTCTTTCTGTTTTGAAGATAAATTCATTGGTGTCATATTTAGATTCTACATTAAGTGATATCATATGGTATTTGTCTTTATCTTTCTGAGTTATTTCAATTAGTATGATAATCTCTAGGTCCATCCATGTTGCTGCAAATGGCATCATTTCATTCTTTTTTATGGCAGAGCAATATTCTGTTGTATATATGTACCACATCTTCTTTATCCATTCATCTGTTGATGGACATGGACATTTAAGTTGTTTCCCATGTCTTGGCTATTGTGAATAGCGCTGCAATGAGCACTGGGGTGCATGTACCCTTTTGAATTATAGTTTTGCCTGGATATATGCCCAAGAGTGGGATTGCTGAATCATATGGCAACTCTATTTTTAGTTTTTTAGGAGCCTCCATTACTGTTTCCCATAGGGGTTGTACCAATTTACATTTCCGGCAATGGTGTAAGAGGGTTACCTTTTCTCCACACCTTCTCCAGCATTTGTATTCAAATTTGTTGTTGTGTTTTTTTTTTAATCTAAAAAGTGTAAAAGCTGCCGCTTTTTAGTTCCCATTTTTATAGAATCTCCATGCCCATGAATTAAACCTTGTTTCTTTTTCTCCTGTTAATCTGTCTTTTGTCAGTTTTATTATTAGCCCAGTCACATGAATTCAAGAAAGGTGGAAAGGGAAATTTCCCTCTTCCTGAAAACCTTGTCTCTCCTGAATTTTCCATATTTTAACATTTTCCTTTTGGATTTATCTGTATGATTCTTTGCAGGAGAATTTTTTTTTTTTTCCCTCTGTACAGCAAGGGGGTCAGGTTATCCTTACATGTATACATTACAATTATATTTTTTCCCCCACCCTTTCTTCTGTTGCAACATGAGTATCTAGACAAAGTTCTCAATGATATTCAGCAGGATCTCCTTGTAAATCTATTCTGTGTCTGATAAGCCCAAGCTCCCAATCCCTCCCACTCCCTCCCCCTCCCATCAGGCAGCCACAAGTCTCTAGGAGAATTTTTTTAATGGGAGTGAGTAGGGGCAAGAGAGGAGCCTTGCTAGGTGCTACCAGAATTCTAGTTCTCTGAAGATTTCAAAATGAATATATTTTTAAAACTTTCCAGAACATATTTGTTGAGAAGTGTCGTGGCTGGCTAAACTCAACTAATTGGGATAACAGATGTTAATTTGTTTACCAAGAATGAAGTAAAAATCTCAGTATGTTTTTCATAGTGTTCCATATGGATAACACAAACATTTAAAAAAGTCAAAACAGTTTGTGTTTTATTTTTATCAGAATATATTACCTAATACACTTGATGTCTGTTCAAATATAACATTATAGGAATTACTTAAGGAAAAGGAAAGGTGTGAAGTATCTCCATTTAACCAAAACTTCTCTATGGTTCTTAATTAATTGTAAATCTTGGGAGTGGAGGAGAGAGCTAATATTTGAATTATTCAGAGAACGGATATTGGAACAAGACTGGGATTAACTATTCTGCCTTTCACTAGCTTTGTGATCTCATGAAAATTACTTAATATCTCCAAAGGATGACTTCATCATCTTTAAAGTGGAAGTGATAATCTCTACCTCACATGATAATGATGAAAATGAAGTGTGATAATATATGTACATAGTGTCTGGACCATAAAAAATTCTATTTGTTTTTGGGATTCTGTATATGGAAATAATACAATTTGACATGAATATTTTCTTTGATGTCAAGATTTAAAAAGCAAGTCAAGTGGGTCATAGATTTGATTTGAAATTTAGCTTTAAACATACTGACATTCAGGAGTTAGTTTTCCTGGGTCTCTCTCAAGTATACACATTTTAAACTTTTGTTTTATTTTTCTCCTGTTTTTTCAAAAAATACTGACATTCAAATATCATTATATAGTTTACATTGTTGTCAAATATTTTTTCATCACTTTAGGATAAAATGAGAGCTCTAAAAATATTAGGCAGAGAATATTGAAACTAACTCAAGATTATTGGCTAAAAAGCTCCACATAGGAACGTGAAAGGAGAAAAAGAAAGCACACTTTCATTGTTTTATTTCATTCTTCTAAACACTTATTATTTAAGTAAACACTCAGCTTTGTGGTCAGAAGTCTTTATTCTAGCAGGATCTGACTATTATCCCTACACATAAAGGCCATTCTGTAATCATCTGTTGACTAATTGAAGAGGAGGGGGGACTACTTCCCTTGCTATGTTTCTGTGTTCCTTAATCCCCAATACACTTGAACCCAAGGTGACCCAGCATGAGGAGGCCAGAGAGAGAAGGGAAGAGAGAGAGGATGCTGCCACCATTGGGAAAATGCATGTAAGTTTGCTACTTCCCATGATTATCTTGTTCTGGAAGTGGTCTCCTGATTCCTGAGGACAAGTGTGTATAACATGCACTGGTGGCCAAAACCATAAGTGTTCACTCCTGTCTATGTTCTCCCCTTTTTTCCCTCTGCTCACAGGTTACATCTCCCAGCCTCCCTTTCAGCTGAGTCATGTGATGAGTTGTAGCCAATGGCATGTGAGCAGAGGTACATGAGTGCAGTGACTAGTCCTGACCCATTTAAAAAATGGGACTTCTGCTATTTACCCCATTGTCCCCATCCATGACAGAATGAGAAGGCTTCAAGGATGTAGATGAGAGAAACATGGAAAGAAACTCGATCCCTTCAGTAACTAATTAGGTATCTGATCTCTTTTAAGTAATACCACCACCTTATTTGGCCATAAAGGAGATCCTACACAAGCCCGCTGCTATATAAAGTCATGAAGAAAGCAACTTTACTTTTATTGTTTCTCTTTTAACACCCTCCCCCCTTTGATGATGATAACGAACATTTATTGAGTACTTACTATAACAGTCATCACACTAATTTCTATACTAATAATAGATATTATCTCATTTAACCTCTCTATGAACTTAACTTTATGCCGTATGATCTGTTATTAATCTCATTTTGCAATTGAGAAAATGAATCATAAAGAGGTTGAATTACAGATCCGTAGCAGACCATGGAATCAATATTTGAAATCAGAACATTAATAAAAAGGGGGGAGGGGGAGGGAGTGGGATGGATTGGGAGCTTGGGGTTAATAGATAGAGACTATTGCCTTTGGAATGGCTAGGAAATGAGATCCTGCTGTGTAGCACTGGGAACTATATCTAGTCACTTATGATGGAGCATGATAATGTGAAAAAAAAGAATCTATACATGTATGTGTAACTGGCTCATCATGCTGTATAGTAGAAAATTGACAGAACACTATAAACCAGTTATGATGAAAAAATAAAAAACATTATTTAAAAAACCATAATGGAGAAGAATATAAAAAGAATATATATATATATATGTATATGTATATATATATATATACATATATATATATATATGTATATACATATAACTGAATCACTTTGCTATATACCAGAAATTGATACAACACTGTAAATCAACTATTCTTCAATAAATAAAATAAAAAGGGAAAAAAAACAAATCAGAACATTCACAGCTAATTGCTAAGCTACGTGCTTCCTAGTATATTCTAGGTATCCCATTTCCTTAACTGTGCAGAACCTTCTACAAATGTTACCTCAGATGACTCATCAAGCACACAATTTTTCCTCCTATTTTACCTTTCATAACACCTTAGCCTAAATTTCTTTTCTTCAGATATTTGTTATGCAAAGAAACTAATATATTAGGAGGTCATCGTGGCGCAGCGGAAACGAATCCTACTAGGAACCGTGAGGTGGCAGGTTCGATCCCTGGCCTTGCTCAGTGGGTTAAGGATCTGGCATTGCCATGAGCTGTGGTGTAGTTCGCAGACTCAGCTTGGATCTAGCTTTGCTGTGGCTGTGGCATACAGCTCTGATTGGACCCCTAGCCTGGGAACCTCCATATGCCACGAGTGTGACCCTAAAAAGACAAAAGACAAAAAAGGAAAAAAAAGAAACTAATACATTAATTCAACTTTTATTACTGAGTGCTCACTCACTGTGTTAAAAAATTAGTATTAACTGTAATGGGCATGGCAAACATGTATAGGATTTGGTACTTGATTTCAAGGAGATTTCAGTCTCTTTATCATCTGGCAACCCTAACCTGAACTGGAATCAGGAATAATTGAAAGTCCTGGGGTAGGGCTTGGAGTATCTTTGGCCCATTATTTTGAAGAGTGATATAAATCATATCTAAACTTAGCAGAGAAGAGTGTCCAACTGGACTGCAAATGTGGAGGGTCAGCAGTGAGTAGAGTGTGAGCACATTTGACAAAACAAGCAGGCATTAGGATGCAGGAGGGGGGAGAACAGGAATGTGGGGGAAGAGGGTGGTAACTTTGGCAAGATTTCAGAAATGAGTCCTTAAGTGCGCTGTGCATTTTTACCTTCTCCTTGTGTATATCTGTACAGTGCCTTTGGAATCACTTAAAGGGGCTAGAACAAGCTGAAAAATAGAACAAGATGAAAAAATGGAAAGACATCACTTGTACATAGGGAAAGGGAATAAATACTGTCTGGGGGGTGGTTCACATAATGTAGTTCAAGGGATAAGTTGCCTCTGACTGAAAGACAGCTGGAAAGATTTTATAGAAGAGGTGGGGTCACTGGGAGGTTGAGCTTTCCTGAATGCACAGGATTGGACATATGGATATTGGAGAAAGGGCAAAAAGGACACCACAGGCAGTGGAACATGCCTGAGCAAAGGCATGGGAGGTAAGAGAGGTCATGCTGTGCTAGAGAAACAGCAAGCTGTTACATTTTCTACAAATTGAAAGCTGCACAGGAGTAGCACTAAGGGATATAAGTGTGAGATAAGCAAAGGAAATGAAGAGTTCTCAGGGGATTGAGACTTGCAAGGAATCTGGAGTGATCGTGGAGCCTATCAGAGCAGAACTGAATTAAGAGCATTTAGGGGAAAAGGGGAAAGGGCCAAGGACAGAAGAATACTTGGGAAGAAATTCTAAATGTATTTTTTTAAAAAAAAGACTTAAAGATGTAAGACTCTGAACCAGTAGAATGACCAAGGAAATGAAGATTTTCAGGAAGTACTGGGAAGGGAAGATCATTTGCCAAGTGCTGACTGGAACTCCCTCGGTTAGTGATCAATCATCACCAATGAAGTGACCAGAGCTGTGCCATGAACTGGATATAAAAGATTACAAGCCAGAGAAGGCAAAAAGTTTCAACAAATGCATGAGGAGTAGGAAGTGGAGGTGTGCATAGAGGTTATTACTCTCCAGAGAAGCACTTAGAAGCTCAGAGGAGTAACACGATGGAGAGCAGATGAGTTTTCAATCTAGGGGACAACTGAGTAGGTTTCCAGCCAGGCAAATGAAGAAATGATGAGAAAAAGGAGGTGGGTAGGAGAAAACAACTGATTGCGGTGGGGGTGGGGGGAGAGATGGTAGAGAAGAATGAGACTTCAGACAGTGGGAAGTTCCATTGTGGCTCAGAGGTAAGGAACCAACGGGTATCCACAGAGATGTGGGTTCAATCCCCGGCCTTGCCCAGTGGGTTAAGGATCCAGTGTTGTTGTGACTGTGATGTAGGCTGGCAGGTGTAGCTCTGATTTGACCTAGCCTGGAAACTTCCGTATGTTACAAGTGTGGCCCTAAAAAGACAAGGACGGAAGGATGGAAAGAAAAAAAGAGAGAGAGAGAGAGAGAGAGAGAGAGAAAGAAAGAAAGAAAGAAAGAAAGAAAGAAAGAAAGAAAGAAAGAAAGAAAGAAAGAAAGAGAAGGAAGGAAGGAAGGAAGGGAGAAAAGAAAGGAAGG
Source organism: Phacochoerus africanus (assembly GCF_016906955.1). Classification (NCBI taxonomy): domain Eukaryota; kingdom Metazoa; phylum Chordata; class Mammalia; order Artiodactyla; family Suidae; genus Phacochoerus; species Phacochoerus africanus. The sequence continues at coordinate 44,521,591 of NC_062546.1, forward strand.
AAGGAAGGAAGGTGCATTTAAGGTTAATAGAGAAATTCCTTCAGTAGAGAAAGTGAAAATCAGATTTTTTTTTTTTTGGTCTTTTTTCTTTTAAGGCTGCACCCACGACATATGGAGGTTCCCAGGCTAGGGGTCTAATCGGAGCTGTAGCTGCTGGCCTACACCATAGCCACAGCAACATGGGATCCGAGGTACATCTGCGAACTACACCACAGCTCATGGCAATGCCGGATCCTTAACCCACTGAGCGAGGCCAGGGATCGAACCCACAACCTCATGGTTCCTAGTTGGATTCGTTTCTGCTGATCCATGATGGGAACTCCAAAAATCAGACGATTTTAACTTAATAAAGTTGGACATCAGGTCATCTTCAAAGGAGTGAGTGAGGATAGGAACCCAAGAGAGTGAAAATTTTTCCATAGGATCTGTGAGGAAGACAAAAATAGATGACAACAAGATCAAGTGAAGGAAAAGTATTAACTTATGAAGGCTGCTGTAGGTATAGATATGAGGTCTATGACAATGAAGATTTGGGGAAGGAGAAAATGGCAAATCAATGAAGCTAAGCATCTTTACATTTAATATAAGTAACTGATGTATTATACAACTGGGAAAGTTCATTTGCTTTATTTGGCATAATTTACTTAAGAAAAATATTGTTGCTGTCCACTTTCAAGGTGCCTAGAAATGAGCCTTTAATGAATTGCTCCAGAACCTTTCCAGATGCATAGTCTTGCTGCCTGGTTTCTCTTTATTCTTCAATTTTTTTCTTTTAAAGGGAAAGTTCTAAGGGTATTTAAGAAACTTTCTCTCTCAGTATGTAAAATGCACAGCCATGACAAATCTGGAGATACACCATAAGAAAACAATGATCTTCAAGATCTTCAGTACTGTTATGCTTACAAAGATCACCATTGACGGACTGTGATAGAAGAACAGCTCATTTTCACATGGTCTAACTCATCTGCTGTCCTTTAGCAAACACCCAAATGGATTCCATTTCTGGTCTCCTAAAAGATGAAGCCAATCAATATGAAAAAGCTCTCTTTGATATCTATCCCAGTCACCCAAGGAGAATCACAATTTTTTGGTTTCTACACATCATTCTTGTCAAGAGACATACTTTTATTTTTAACCATGAAATCTGCTTCTGAATTTATGAGCAATAACAATGCCAGTGGCCTGGGTCCCCCTTCACACACACACACTCACACACAGACACACACATGCACACAGACACCCACACACACCCACACCCCTTGAGGTTGCTTCTTCTGGTAAATATCTTTCCTAGAATTCCCATTATGGCACAGTGGCAACAAATCCGACTAGGAACCATGAGGTTTCGGTTTCAATCCCTGATCTTGCTCAGTGGGTTGGGCATCTAGCATTGCCATGAGCTGTGATGTAGGTCGCAGATGCAGCTTGGATCTAGCATTGCTGTGGCTCTGGCTTAGGCCTGGGAATCTCCATATGCCATGGGTGCGTCCCTGAACAAGACAAAAAAAAAATCTTTCCTATTCTTTTGTAATAGCTTTCACTAAGTATTCTAAGGAATTTTTTATTCTTTCAGAATGGTGGGAATTTAAAATAGCCATCATGTTATTATGGCTTGATGAGTACCTTAGATTTAGGAGTCAAATCAATGGCTTGAATTGGCATACCACTCTGATGAGAAATAAAACATACAAAAAATTCATATTTGAGAATTTCCCCTAGTGTCTTCATAATACTGATGTCATCATTTTCCTACAAGTTAAAGTTGTGTTGCCATCTCTGTAACATTGCTAGTATCAAAAAGGCAACCCTATAGGGTCCTAATTTATACACGTTCACAGATTTACATACTCAAACCATGGAATAAACCCATGCTGTTTGCATGCTGTATTTAGATGTAATACATAGACGCATGTTTCTTATTTCTGCAGCCACACTTTTAGCATATGGAAGTTCCCAGGTTAGGGGTTGAATCAGAGCTGCAGCTGCAGACCTACACCACGACCATGGCAACCGTGGATCTGAGCCACATCTGTGACCTATGCCAAAGCTTGTGGCAATGTCAGATCCTTAATACACTAAGCCAGGCCACACGTCTGTGTGGCTACTGTATATGGCCGCACAAATCTAGGGGTTGGTGTGTGTGTAGAAGGAATCATAATTTCTGCTCTGACTCTTTGAGTCCAAAAGACAAGTCAGGGGCAAGGGATTAAGATGGCAGAATAGAAGGAATGGAGCTCAACTTCTTTCCTAAAAAAAAAAAATTTACAGCCAAATGCTGACCAATCTTCAACCAAATGGACTGGAAACTTTCAAAAAGATATCCTACTCCATAAGACAAAGAGGAGGCCACATCAAGAGGTAGGAGGGGTGATTATGTGATATAAGGAACCCCATACCTCCCAGGTGGGAACCCCACAGACTGGAAAGTAACTATTTCACAGAGACTCATCTAAAGGAGTGAGAGTTCTGAGGCCCACATAAAACTCCCACATGTAGGGATCTGAAACTGGGAGAAAGAGCCCCCAGAGCATCTGGCATTGAAGTCCAGTGGGGCTTATGTGTAGGAGCTCCATGGGACTGGGGGAAATGGAGACCACATTCTTAAAAGGTGAACACAGACTTTCACATGCATTGGGTCCCAGGGCAAAGCTAAGTTTCCATAGGAATCAGGGTCAAACCTGACTGCAGTTCTTGGAGGACCTCCTGGGAAAACAGGAGTGAATGTCTCTTGTTGTAGGAGAAAGACATTGGAAGCAAAGCTCTTGGGAATATTCAGCAGTATGCCTTTCTCTGGAGGTGGCCATTTTGGGAAAATCTGGCCCCATCCATCAGCACCGAGAAGCTCCAGGCCAAACAACAATCCAGGTGGGTTCGTAGCCCCACCCTTCAGCAAACAGGCTGTCTAAAGACCCCACAAGGCACACAGCCACCCCTAATCTCACCCAGAGACAAAGCCCCACCCACCAGAGGGATTAGAATCAGCTCCATCTACCAGTGGGCAGGCATAAGCCCCTCCCATCAGGAAGAATGTAGCAAGCCCCCATACCAACTTCAGCCACAAGGGGGGCAGACACCAGAAGTAAGAGAGGCTACAACTCTATTATCTGTAAAAAGGTCACCACACCAAAAACCTATGAAAATGAAAAGACAGAGAACTATAACTCAGATGAGGGAGAAAGGAAAAACCCCAGAAAAACAGCTCAGGAGATTCTCAGCCTCCAGGAAAAAGACTTTAGACTCTTGATGCTAAAGATGATGCAAGATACTGGAAATAAACTGAAGGCAAAGATGGATAATTTACAAGAAACACTGAGCAAAGAGATACAAGATATAAAACTTAAATAAGAAGAGATGCAAAATACAATAAATGAAATGAAAAATTTATTAGAAGCTGCCAACAGCAGAATACAGGAGGCAGAAGAATGAATAAGTGAGGTGGAGGACAGATTAGTGGAAATCATGGATGTGGAACAGAAAAGAGAAAAAAGATTGAAAACAAATGAAGAAAGTCTCAGAGAACTCTGGGACAACGTTAAATGCACCAACATCCATATTATAGGGGTGCCAGAAGGAGAAGAGAGAGAGAAGGGGACAGAAAAAATATTCCAAGATAATAGCCAAAAACTTCCCTCACATGGGAAAGGAACCACTCCCTCAAATATGGGAAGTGCAACGAGTACCATATAAAATAAACCCAAGGAGGAATACACCGAGACACATATTAATCAAACTAAGCAAAATTAAAGACAAAGAGGAAATATTGAATGCAGCTAGGGAAAAGAAACAAATAACATACAAGGGAAGCCCAATAAGGTTATCAGCAGATTTTTCAGCAGAAACTCTGCAGGTGAGAAGGGAGTGGTATGATATACTTAACATGATGAAAGGAAAAAAACTCCAACCAAGATTACTCTACCCAGCAAGGCTCTCACTCAGATTTGAAGGAGAAAACAAAAGCTTCACATATAAGCAAAAGCTAAAATAATTCAGCAACACCAAACCAGCTTTAAAACAAATACTAAAGGAATTTCTCTAGGCAGAAAGGAAAAGGTCACAACCAGAAACAAAAATACCACAAATGACAAGGCTCAACAGTAAAGGTATATATATAGTAAAGATACAAAAATATTCATGCACAATTATGCCACCAAAACCAGAAATCATGAGAAGAGGAGGGTACAAATGCAGGACACTGGAAATGCACTTGCAACTAAGAGGCCAACAACCTAAAACAATCTCATATATATAGACTCTTATATCAAAACTTAAGAATAACTGCAAACCGAATATCTACAATTGATACCCAAACAAATGAGAAAAATCAACTCAAATACAATACTAAAGATAGTCATCAAACCACAAGAGGAGAGAACAAGAGAAAAAGGGAAGAAAAAAGAGCAACAAAAACAAATCCAAAGCAGTTAATAAAATGGCAATAAGAACATACATATCAATAGTTACCAACCAAAAGACATAGACTGGCTGAATGGATACAAAACCAAGACCCATATACATGCTGTCTTCAAGAGACCCACATCAATGCTAGGGACACTTACAAATTGAAAGTGAGAGGATGGAAGAAAATATTCCATGCAAACAGAAATCAAAAGAAAGCTAGAGTAGCAACACTCATATCAGAAAAAACAGACTTTAAAATGAAGAATATTTTAAGGGACAAGGAAGGTCACTACCTAATGATCAAAGGATCAATCCAAGAAGATGATATAACAATTTAAAATATCTACGCACCCAACATAAGTTCACCACAATTTATAAGGCAACTGCTAACAACCTTAAAAGGACAAATTGACAATAACACAATCATAGTGGGGGACTTTAACACCCCACTTGCAGCAATGGACAGATCAACCAGACAGAAAATCAATAAGTAAACACAGGCCCTGAATGAAGCACTAGACCAGATGGACTTAATAGATATTTATAGGATATTCCATCCAAAAGCAGCAGAATACACATTTTTCTCAAGTGCACATGGAACATTCTCTAAGACTGATCACATCCTGGGCCACAAATCCAACCTCAGTAAATTTAAGAAAAATGAAATCATATCAAGCATCTTTCCCAACCACAACACTATATGACTGGAAATCAACAACAAGAAAAAAACTGCAAAAAACACAAACATGTGGAGACTAAACAACATGCTACTAAACAACCAATGGATCACTGAAGAAATCAAAGCGGAAATTAAAAAATACCTAGAAGCAAATGACAACAAAGACACAAAAATCCAAAATTTATGGGATGCTGGGAGTTCCTGTCATGACACAGTGGTTAACGAATCCGACTAGGAACCATGAGGTTGCAGGTTCAATCCCTGGCCTTGCTCAGTTGGTTAAGGATCTGGCATTGCCGTGAGCTGTGGTGTATGTCGCAGACACGGCGCAGATCCCGGGTTGCTGTGGCTCTGGCGTAGGCTGGCAGCTACAGCTCTGATTAGACCCCTAGCCTGGGAACCCCCATATGCCGGGAGAGCAGACAAAGAAATGGCAAAAAGAAAAAAAAAGAAAAAAGAAAAATAAACAAAACCTGTGGGATGCAGCAAAAGCCGTTTGAAGAGGAAAATTTATAGCAATACAAGCCCAGCTCAGGAAATAAGAAAAAGCTCAAAGAAGCAAGCTAACCTGACATCTAAAGCAGCTAGAGAGAGAAGAACAGACAAGGCCTAAAGTTAGTAGAAGGAAAGAAATCATAAAGATCAGAGCAGAAATCAATGAAATAGAAACAAAGAAAACCAGAGAAAGGATCAATGAAACCAAAAGCTTGTCCTTTTAAAAGATCAAAAAAAAATGATAAACCCTTAGCCAGACTTATCAAGAAAAAAAGAGAGAGGACTCAAATCAATAAAATCAGAAATGAAAAAGGAGAAATAACAACAGACACCACAGAAATACGAAGAATCATAAGAGACTACTATATGCATCTATATGCCAATAAAATGGAAAACCTAGAAGAAATGGACAAATTCTTAGAAAAGCACAATCTTCCAAGACTTAACCATGATGAAATAGAAAAGATGAATGGACCAATCACAAGTACTGAAATTGAAACTGTAATTAAAAATTTTCCAACAAACAAAAGTCCAGGACCAGATGGCTTCACAGGTGAATTCTATCAAACATTTGGAGAAGAGCTGACACCTATTCTTCTGAAACTATTCCAGAAATTTGCAGAGGAAGCAACACTCGCAAACTCATTCTCTGAGGCCACCATCACCCTGATATCAAAACCAAACAAAGGGAGTTCCCATTGTGGCGCAGTGGTTAACGAATCCGACTAGGAACCATGAGGTTGCGGGTTTGGTCCCTGCCCTTGCTCAGTGGGTTAAGGATCCGGCGTTGCTGTGAGCTGTGGTGTAGGTTGCAGACGCAGCTCGGATCCCGCATTGCTGTGGCTCTGGCGTAGGCCAGTGGCTACAGCTCCGATTCAACCCCTAGCCTGGGACCCTCCATATGCCGCGGGAGCGGCCCAAGAAATAGCAACAACAACAACAACAACAAAAAAGACAAAAAACAAAAAACAAAACAAAACAAAAACACAAAGATACCACATAAAAAGAAAATTACAGGCCAATTTCACTGATGAACATTGATGCAAAAATTCTCAACAAAATACCAGCAAACCAAATCCAACAATACATTAAAAGGATTGTACACCATGATCAAGTGGGATTTATCCAAGGGATGCAAGGGTTCTTCAGTATCTGCAAATCAATCAGTGTGATACACAACATTAACAAACTGAAGAATAAAAACCATATGGTCCTCTTAATAGACACAGAAAAAGCCTTTGACAAAATCCAATACCCATTTCTGATAAAAACCCTTCAAAAAGTGGGCACTCAGGGAACCTACCTCAACATAATAAAGGCCATATATGACAAACCCACAGCTAACATCATTCTCAATGGTGAAAACCTGAAGGAATTCCCTCCAAGATCAGGCACAAGACAAAGATGTCTGCTCTCATCACTACTCTTCAACATTGTTTTGGAAGTCCTAGCCACAGCAATCAGAGAAGTAAAGGAAATAAAAGGAATCCAAATTGGAAAGGAATATGTAAAACTATCACTTTTTGCAGATGACATGATTATACCTAGAGAATCCTAAAGACTCTGCCAGAAAACTGTTAGCACTCATCCATGAATTTGGCAAAGTCACAGGATACAAAGTTAATACATAGAAATTGATGGCATTTCTATATACTAACAATGAAAGATCAGAACGAGAAATTAAGGAAGCAATCCTATTTACCATCGCATCCAAAAGAACAAAATACATAGGAATAAACCTCCCTAGAGAGACAAAAGACCTGTACTCTGAAAACTATAAGACATTGATGAAAGAAATCAAAGATGACACAAATAGATGGAAAGACATACCATGCTCTTGGATTGGAAGAGTCAATATGATCAAAATGACTATACTACCCAAGGCAATCTACAGATTCAATGCAATCCCTATCAAATTACCAAGGACATTTTTCACACAACTCAAACAAAATATTTCAAAGTTTGTTTGGAAGCACAAAAGCCAAAGACATCTTGTAAAAGAAAAATGGAGCCGGAGGAATTAGGCTCCCAGACCTCAGACTGTACTACAAAGCAACAGTCATCAAAACCGTATGGTACTGGCACAAAGACAGACACATAGATCAGTGGAATAGAATAGAAAGCCCAGAATTAAACCACTCACCTACAGTCAACTGATCTATGACAAAGGAGGCAAGAATATACAATGGAGAAAAGACAGACTGTTCAATAAGTGGTGCTGGGAAAACAGGATAGCCACATGGAAAAGAAGGAAATTAGAACATTCCCTAACACCATACACAAACATCAACTCAAAATAGATTAAAGACCTAGATCTAAGACCAGATACTATAAAACTCTTAGAGGAAAACATCAGCCAAACACTCTCCAACATAAATGACAGCAACATCTTCTCAGATCCACCTCTTAGAGTAATGACAATAAAAACAAAAATAAACAAATCAGACCTAATTAAACTTAAAAGTTTCTGCACAACAGAAGAAACCCTGAACAAAATGAAAAGACAACCCACAGAATGGGAGAAAAATCATTGCAAATGTATCAACTGACAAGAGATTAATCTCCAAAATTTATAAACACCTCCTACCACCCAATACCAAAAAAAACAAACCATCAAAAAATGGGCAGAAGATCTAAACAGACAATTCTCCAAATAAGACATACAATGACCAAAAAACACATGAAAAGATGTTCAACATCACTCGTTGTTAGACAAATGCAAATCAAAACTACTTTGAGGTACCGCCTTGCACCAGCCAGAATGGCCATCATCCAAAAGTCTACAAACAATAAGTGCTGGAGAAGGTATGGAGAAAAGGAATCTTATTACACTGTTGGTGGGATTGTAAATTGGTGCAACCACTGTGGAAAACTGCATGGAGATTCCTCAGAAAACTGAAAATAGAACTACCTTTGGATCCAGCAATCTCACTCCTGGGTATCTATCCAGAGGAAACCATGACTTGCAAAGACACATGTACTCCAATGTTCATTGCAGTACTGTTTTCAATAGCCAAGACATGGAAACAACCTAAATGTCTATCGACAGAGGTGTGGATTAAGAAGATGTGGTATATGTACACAATGGAATATTACTCAGCCATTAAAATGAAGGAAATAATGGCATTTTCAGCAACATGGATGGACCTGGAAATTATCATGCTTAATGAAGTCAGTCAGACAATGAGACACCAACATCAAATGCTTTCACTGACATGTGGAATCTGAAAAAACGCCAGAATGAACTTCTTTGCAGAACAGATACTGACTCACGGACTTTGAAAAACTTATGGTTTCCAAAGGAGACAGTTTGGGGGTGGGGGGATGCACTGGGGGTGTGGGATAGAAATCCTATAAAACTGGATTGTGGTGATCATTGTACAACTATAAATATAATAAATTCATTAAGAAAAAAAAAAACACATTGTGGAAGGCCAGGGATTGAACCCACATCCTCATGGACACTATGTCAAATTCTTAACCTGCTGACCCACAGCAGGAACTCCATAATTTAACATACATTAGCACTTTATTTTGTTTTGTTTTTAATCCCAACCTGTAACTTTATTTATGAAAAACACTAAAAACGTCAACACACAAATTGAAAAGCAAATCATTTGGCTGCTGAGATGAGTCTGAGTTGCCAGAACAAGTAAAAGCTTTGAAACATACATATTTTTTTAATTCAAAGATTCTGACCTAAATATGAATTCAGGAGGGTTCTAAGGAATACACTGGTTTTATCTTCAGTCCAAATTATCTCCAATTAAAGCTAGAACTTTCTGCTGCAGGATACTTTCATTTAACAAATTAAAACTTCACACTTTTCAAATATTTTTGAATTTGCGAGGCAGAGAGTGATGGTTTTCTCAAATATCTCTTTACCCACTTCTTCAATAGAAAAGCTTCAGTTTTAGTTGGGTAGTGGCCAATTAAACATCCTTCTACCAGCCTCCCTTGCAATTAGGTGTGGTCACGTGATCAAGCTGTTGGCAATGGGGTAAGGTGTACAGCTTCTAAGAAGTAAACTGCATCTCTTCTTCAGACATCCCTTTCTTTTAGGCAACAGGGAGAGAATGGAGTGCCTGGAGCCCCAGAAGCCATCGTAGACAATAAAACTTTGCTAATATAAGCCGTGCCCAACAAGCCAGCAAGGTAACAATAATTTGGGTATCTTACAGGATAGAGAACAATTTTAACCCTGGACTGACTGACTTCTTAAATCATATTTTTTCCCATTGTGGTTCAGTAGTAAGGAGCCTCAACTAGCATCCATTAGGACATGGGTTCAATCCCTGGCTTCGCTGAGTGGGTCGGGCATCTGGCGTTGCCTTGAGGTGTGGTGTAGGTTGCAGATAGGGCTTGATCCCATGTTGCTGTGGCATTGGCCAGCAGCTGCAGCTCTGATTCAGTCCCTACCCTGGGAACTTCCATGTGCCAAGGTGCAGCCCTAAAAAGAAAAAAAAAGAAAGAAAAAAAATGTAATTTTTTTGTGTATATCAAAATAAACTTTTGTTTATTTTTTATATATTTTATTTTATATATTTTTTATGTATTTTATTTATATCTCATAAGTAAGCCCCCTACTATTTAGGGGCTTTATATTACTCTTCGCCATATATATATTAATATATTAAATTATACACATATTTTAATTGGATAGAGTCCTACTAACAAAAAAGATTCTAGCAGATGCCATTTTCATCTAAGATCCAAGTACCAGTACATATAATTGCGAAATTTTTAAGAAAAAATCATCAGGCAGTTAAGATCTTTTTACATGAAGAAAGACCAAAAGAAAATGAAGTTTTGTGCAGTTCTTTTAATCTTTTAAGGTGTATTTCCTTTTTTAAGTTCTCTTTAGTATTCCATCTAATGAAACTGAACTTGTGTAACTCGGCACCAGAAAATCTGACTTCTACTGCCAGCACGTGTGATTTTTTTTTTTTTTTCTGAGCATTTGATCTGGTGACAGAACCTGCTCTTCCCTAGGATAATGTAGGCAGGATGGTGCTGAGGCATCCTCCACATTTCAAGCAGCCCTGAACCAAAGTTTGAAAGGAGACCATTTATAAAAATCCCAGCTCCTTTGTCTTATCAGATGATTTAACTCAAAGGCATGTGTTTCACACTGGTTCCCAGAGTTCCTTTCCAGGATTAAGCTCCAGTTATCCAGCTAGTAACTGGTTTGATAACATTCCCTTTATTGGGTGCCTGCTTTTCCTTGCCTCACTTTTCCACAATCCTACCATTGTTTTCTGGTTTCACATCCTCAATAAGCTATCATACATGAATCTTTACCTCAGGGTTTGCTTCAGGGGCATTGGAACCAAAACAATATTTACATATTGTGTGAGTGGCAGCAAAAACATTTCTGGCCAGGGAAATGATAATAAACAATGGCATGACATGCCTGGAAAATAAGCCAAGAGTATCTTTCCTCTCTCTTTCACTTCAAGTTTTCAATGATGGAACAGAACAAGGCTTTGAAACATTCCTAAAAAAAACTGGTTAGTAAATAATGTGCTTGGAAAATATAACACTGGGATTGTATGTTCCCAAATCTTTTCAATAATTAAGATGAACTGGCTCCAGATGAAAGCAGGCTACATTAATTTCTTCAGGACGAATATAAACTGAAATCATCGTTTGTTATTTTCCCCCAGTATCCACAAAGTGTCCAGATATAGAGCATTTAATTTAAGAATATTTATTGAGTCAAAGTATAGCAGAAAGAGAATTGGAGTAAAGTTAGTACGTTAGTTGATCAACACACTATTAGAGATGGAAAGGTAAACCATAGAGTTGGAGATGATATCAGCACTATGTATCCAGTAAAGGACTCCAATCTAGAGTATGTAAAGAATTATAAATAAATTATAATAAATTACAAATACTCATGCCCACAGAAAGAAAATGATCAAAAATATTTCACATGGTTATGTCTAAATGGCTGATAAACATGAGACAATGTGCTTAGTTTCTTTAGTCATCAAGGTGATGCAAATTAAAACCACAGTGCAGTATCATAGCTTTGAACTAGATTGGTACTGACAAAGATGTGGAGCAGTTGGGACTCTCATATGCTGCCGTTGGAAGAATAAATTGGTACAACCATTTTGGAAAAATTCTCTGGCAATATTTACTAAAACTCAACATACACATTCCCTATGAAGCAATAACTCCACTCTTAGTATATATGTGAAGTATGTACACGTGTTCACCAAAAGACATGAATCAAAATATACACAGCAACAACCCTGAGAATCATCTAAAACTTGGAAAAACCCAGATGTTCATCTACAGAAGTGTGAAAACATAAACTGTAATCTAGTCAGTGAAAATACTCAGTGCAGCAATGACAATGAATGAACTACTGCTACACGCATGTCATAACTGACACCCACGAAAATATTTGAGTGAAAGAAGCCAGGTACCAAAGAATATGGACTGCATGTTTCCAAATGCATATTGTTTAAAAAGAAGCAGAACTACTCTGTGCTGTTAGAAGTCAAGCAGTAATTATTCTTGGGAGACATAACGGTTTTAAGTGAGAGAGGAACTACTTCTGAAGTTCTAATTGTGTCATCTGTCCCATGACCACCTGCTAGCTTGGGGATTCACTGGGAGGAGTAACATGACCTAACATCGAGTTTTCATGACAGTCAAGATTTATTACTGCTGAAGGACACATGGCAGGAAAAACAGAAAAAAAAGGTAAATATATGCACCTGCGTGTGTGTGTGTGTGTGTGTATGTCTTTACATATATATATCTTTATGTATATATATTTTTTACATATATATATCTTTACATATATAGTCGAATACAGGCTTTCTTGCTTTCTCTATGCAGGGAATACCTAGGTACATCTTTTCCAGCTGGAAGTACAGGAATATGTGTGAGGTGACCACTCTCAGGAAAGTTGGCTTGAGTCTTGGGGTTCAAAGTTCCTAAATGGAATTTGGTCATATCCCAGCCATAGTGTGAACCCCAAACCAAGCCTGGGTACCCATCCTGAAACCTGATGTTTACATTAACATTCTGGCAGTTTGGCTCAGCTTGAACCACTAAAATCTTTACCCAGTCACTCTGAGTAGTTTTATTCTCAGAGGTGACCAAGAGTCATTCCTACAGCTACAGATTTAAACAAGAACTAAGTTAAACAGACCTGCTTCATCAACTCTCTCTGCTCACTAGTAATGTTATCATTCTTGATCTGGGGACTGATTTGATGGTAAGTTTCATTTGTGCTTACATATGTATACTTCAAACATTTTAAAAAATTAGTCAGGTAGTGATCCAGACCCATCAATTAGAGCTCATTTGAAAAAACATTTTTCCCTTTGTTCTTGTAAGATTACTTAAACCCCGGGAAGTTATCAAAATAATATTAGGAAACCATCAGGGAATATAAAACACAGGAGTAATGCTAAATCTAAGTAGATGTCAAAAGAATGAGAAGGTGAATTAAACCCATAATGATGAGTTTCACAGTATGTTAAGTTGGCTGGTAACAGTCATTTTCTAGAAAAAATTATATTTGGATGTTTTGGCTATTTTTTAATGTGGCTGAAGTGACTAAATAACCAAATTATGAAAAGTTTGTAATTCAGAAATGATTTTCATGGGAATATAATTTCTGCACAGTCTATGTTAAAGGCTACCAAAAATAGGTTTTCAAGTGTTTATCTATTATGTTTTTAATTTTAGAAAAAATTAAATTTAGAATAAAATAAAATAAAAATTTAGAATAAAATAAATTCTACTGCAATAGAAAGTCAGTGGATCTGAGTTACGGTTCAATTTACTATTTATTTATTATGTAACTTCAGGCCAAGCCTTTTTTTACCTTTAGTTTTCTTCTCTATGCAATACAAGGGGGCAGTAGCTTCAGTAATATAGTGGGGTACTATGGGGCTACTTCTAGCATCACAAGTTTATGTTTTAGTAAATTCACTCCTTCAGGACTATTGACAAACCCAACAAAAGATTTGTGTATCTACTATGAACAAGGCAGTAGGCTAAGTGATATGGGCAAAGAAATGCTGGAAAACAAAGGATGGCTGTCTTCAAGGAGCTCAGTTTGATGAGTGGGAACACAAAGAACACAACTCATAACAAGGGGAAGAGACCAGAGTGAGGCTGAGAAATCAAGGTAGCACCTGAAAAGGGACCTTTATAGACCAATAGGATTCCAGAGGGAAAAGGAAGAGTATGTTAATGCCAGGGGAATACTTACGCCAAGACTTCCCTCCTGAAAAATGCCCAGTTCAACAGAAAAGAGTATGATTTGCTGGATTGAGGATTAAGAAATGAATATGGAGAAATGAGACAGGAAAGAAAGATTGGTACTAGATTGCAAAGGGCATTAACTTCTATGAAATGGAATTTGTAAGCAACAAGGATGCCAGGAGGCTTTTAAGAAGAGATTGAACACAGTTACTCTGGTTTGAAATTCATAGCTCCCAAATGCCTCAGGTTGGGTTCCCCAGAAGCAGATTCTGAGACAGAGTTTAGTGTTTGGGATGTGTATTAAGGAGGACCCTCCGGACAGAGGGGAGGAAAGCAGGAGTGGTCCGTGCGAGAGAACCCAACTACAGCCTTGGCCAACCCTACAAGGGGTTCTGGGTCTGGGCAGGGGCGGGGGGGGGGGGAGGCTTCAGAGTTGTGCCAGATTGGACTGAGGTGTCTATAACTTGATACCCCTACATGGATCAGTCATTGTACATGGGCAGCTCCAGGAAGGGTTATGACCTGGTACAGGGCAGCTCTCTCTGGCTGAGGCAGATCCTGAAGATGTTGAGAGCTGAAGGTCATCTACCAGCCACACTCTGCCCCCCTTCCTTAAAGGTGGGCTGGGTGGCCCAGGAGAGCATCCACCACATCACACTTGTGCTTTACAGTCACTTAGGGACCTTCCAAAACCCAAATTTCACCCTGAATTGGTAGACACGGAATAAAGCCAGATGCTTTTATTGTAAATCAACTTCCCAGGTGATTCTGATGCACAGAAGTTTGATAATTACCCTTTTAGATATTCATTCAAAACCCCTGAGTAAAGATGCTGGGCCAAGCCTATTTCCTTTGCTTATAAGACATGCCTATGGCTTCAAAGTTCCTTCCTTTGATATGCACAACAACTCCATGAAAGAAGCAGAACTGACATCTGTATTTTGCAGATAAGAAAACCAGCTCAGAAAGCATAAGTTACATGCCCAAGGTCATGCAGCTGCTAAGTATTATCCAGGCTCAAACTTGCCCATCCCTGCTTCAAGTTTCTCTCTCTCTCCCTCCAAACTCCCTCTTTCCCTCTTGCATACATTTAAAATGTACTGCTGTAAAAGTCATTATTCTTAAAGTGAAATAAATGCCATTATCATCCTTAGAAATTTCTCTAATATTATATTAGTGGCCTTTCTTACACAAATAAAAGTTTGACCCTGCCATGGTTATAATAGATTTCCCACTATATTCTACCTGGCATAGATGGTCACAGGGTGCTGGCTTTGATCCCGGCAATAGCTTTTCTTTAACTTAAAATATACCAGATACTGAAAAGAAACTACAACTCTCTTTCATCTGTTTTCTCTAAATAAATCCCTCCTAGATCTTTACAAGACAGAGTTGGGTTTTCCAGAAAAAGGGGCGCCTATTAAATTCCCTTCCAAGAGGCAATTGAGGCTTTAGGTGGCATCAGGAAGAAAGCACTTTTTTTTTTTGTCTTTTCTAGGGCTGCACCTGTGGCATATGGAGGTTCCCATATGCACCTGAGGCTAGGGGTCTAATCAGAGCCATAGCTGCCCACCACAGCCACAGCCACAGCAACCTGCAACCTACACCACAGCTCATGGATACGCCGGATCCTTAACCCACTGAGCGAGGCCAGGGATCGAACCTGAAACCTCATGGTGCCTAGTCGGATTCATTAACCACTGAGCCACGACGGGAACTCTGAAGAAAGCATTTTAAATGAAAAGACAAGTTACAATGAGCATGGGATGAGTTTAATGATCAAAGAGCCTATTTTTTTTGGTGTGAGCATGTGGTGCCTTCTTCAAATCTCTGTAATCAGAGATTACTACCTGATCCTGCCTAAACTAGTAGGTCTGTGCAAAGTAAGGAAAGGTGACCAACCATCTCCTAAAAGAATCCATGCTGCTTTCCAGGCTGACAGCTTTACTAGGTGACAAGTGAGTCATAGTCTTTCATCACCTGGGTACAGCCCAGGGACCATGACTAAGTTGTTGGAGATGCTACTGGCAAATGAGGTTGCACTTTATTTTCCATCCTTCAAACTCAATACTAAATAATGGCTTGGAAATGCATTGAGGGATAGCCTTTACATAGTGGTGTTGATGACAATGTTTTTCTTAACAGAAAAAAAGCTGGCATTGATATTAATCAGCGTGCTGTGATATCAGCAGGATGGAAGCAATTATACACACTTGTATATGAGCGACTTTGGCCTTAATTGCTTTGCTGGCATGACTTGTACTTTCTGAGTACCTATAATATATATGCAGCAAATATTTTAATTTTCCAAAATCTGGCATCTCATTGAGAATTCTTAAGCTTGTTCTGGAATGAAATTCGACCTAAATCATTCAAGATTTCATACAAATTTCACTGAACTCTTAAAGATACATGGGTTTTCCTTTTAGAAAGAGGATAGAACTCACTAAATGGGATAAAATAATCTACTGTTACCTAAGGCTACTGGCACTCACAGCTCAATTCTACAGAATTTCATCTAGACTCTTGCACCAATAGAAATCCATCTTTTCTCCAACGACTAAAAATGCCAACATTATTATAAATGAAATTCCCATATAGATTTGGGTTTATTTCTGCACGCTTCTCCTCTATTGATGTCTATTTCATGATCAATATACAAATGTTTTCATTTTGATTTCCTTCAGAAAAAAAAAAAAGCAAGTTCTCTATGAGTCTGTCGAGGTAGATCCATCTTCTTGGAAGGCGTTGCTCTGTTTGCTTTATCTGATAGGCTCCTGGTTTTCCTCATGTCATCTCTCCAGCCACTCTTTTTGCTCAGTGGCCACTTTTTTTTTAATTTTTAATTTTTTTTATTTTTTGCTTTTTAGGGCCACACCTGCTGCATATGGAAGTTCCAGGGCTAGGGGTCCAATCGGAGCTACAGCTGCCAACCAACACCACAGCCACAGCAACACAGAATCTGAGCTGTATCTTCAAACTACACTACGGCTCACGGCAATGCCAAATCCCTGACCCACTGAGCAAGGCCAGGGATCGCACCTGCATCCTCATGGATACGAGTCAGATTCCTTTCTGCTGAGATACAATGGAAACTCCTTCTATAGCCACTTCTTCTGCCATTTGCTCCTTTCAATTTGGTGTTTGCCTGAGTCCCATGCTTTGACCATTTTTACTCCATACATTTTTCTCAACTATATGCCTAGTGTTCAGCTGACACCCAAACTGATATGCTTTTCATACTTCCTTGTTGAGCCTCAGATTTATTCTTCTGGTTCCTTGACATTTCTTTCTTTCTTTTTTTTTTGTCTTTTTTGCTATTTTTTGGGCCGCTCCCATGGCATATGGAGGTTAGGGGTCTAATCGGAGCTGTAGCTGCCAGCCTATGCCAGAGCCACAGCAAGGCGGGATCCGAGCCACGTCTGCAACCTACACCACAGCTCACGGCAACGCCGGATCGTTAACCCACTGAGCAAGGGCAGGGACCGAACCCGCAACCTCATGGTTCCTAGTCGGATTTGTTAACCACTGCGCCACGACGGGAACTCCATCCTTGACATTTCTGAGTCCTGGGGGGGTTCTCGGGCCCTTCAATCTCAATACATACACACACAAAGTTGGGCCGTACATCTTTTACTCCAAACCCATTCTTTCACTTATATTAACTATCTCTGGCAATAGCACCATTATCCATGAAGGTATTCTGGTCAATCACCCGGAAGCCATCTCAATTACTGGTTACCTTGATCACTTACATCCCTCTGAATACAATATCTTCCCTGATTCTACTTTTTCAATCTGTTGAATCTATTTCCTTCTTCCTTCCCCTACCTCCACGGGCACATTTGAGACTTTATTCTTCTCAGAGGCTGTACCAACTTACCTAGAGTCTTGCCCTATTCCAGTGCATTGATGGGAGAGGTATGTTAAAGATGCAAACCTAGTTAGGTCATCCTTAAAATACCTTTATGTGTCACCATGATCTTCACAAAGAAATTCAAGTGCCAAGTGCATGGCATGGAAGGCCCTTCACCATCCAGCCCTTTCCTCTCTCTCCAGACGCAGTAACCCTGCCCTAGGGTATCAAATACTTGTCTTTCCTGAGTGCCTTCTTATGTCCATAAGACTTATAAATGCTGCTTCCTTCACTTGGGACAGTATTAACTCTGGCATATAGTGTATAATATTGATATTTTTATTAGCCTCCTTCGAATAGGCTGAGCTTCTGGAAGATAAGTGTTCGTTTTAGAATCTTCAGCGCCTAGCTTAGTGCTTGACATATAAGACTGTGCTGTCTAATATGGGAGCCACTGGCTACATGTGCCAATTTATACTTAAATTATTTAAAATTAAAAATTCAGTTTTTCAGTCACACTAGCCACATTTCAAATGCTTTAGTAGCCCTGTATGGCTAGTGGCTATTGTATTGAACAACATAGATAGAGAACATTTGCGTCATCCCAGAAAGTTCTGTGGGACAGCCCTGATACAGGAAGATCTCAGTAAACATTGGTAAGTTAATATATGAATTTTTTTTAATTTTTTAAAATTATTATTATTTTTGTCTTTTTGCCTTTTCTAGGGCCACTCCTGCAGCATATGGAGGTTCCCAGGCTAGGGGTCGAATCGGAGCTGTAGCCACTGGCCTACACCAGAGCCACGGCAACACGGGATCTGAGTCGCATCTGCAACCTACACCACAGCTCACAGCAACTCCAGATCCTTAACCCACTGAGCAAGGCCAGGGATCAAACCTGAAACCTCATGGTTCCTAGTCGGATTCGTTAACCACTGAGCCACGACAGGAACTCCTGAATTATTTTTTGTTTTTTTTGCGGGTTTTTTTTTGTCTTTTTTGCTATTTCTTGGGCCGCTGCCGCGGCATATGGAGGTTCCCAGGCTAGGGGTCGAATCGGAGCTGTAGCTGCCAGCCTATGCCAGAGCCACAGCAACGCAGGATCCGAGCCATGTCTGCAACCTACACCACAGCTCAGGGCAATACCGGATCCTTAACCCACTGAGCAAGACCAGGGACCGAACCCGCAACCTCATGGTTCCTAGTCGGATTTGCCAACCACTGTGCCACGATGGGAACTCCCCTGAATTATTTTTTAATTGAAATTTTTTTATTGAAGCGGTTGTAGATTCACATGTCATTGTAAGAATAATACAGGAAGATGGGTACCCTTCATCCGGTTTTTCTCAATATATTGCAAGACTATAGGACAATGTAAAAACCAATATATTGACATTGATAAAATTCACTGATCTTATCGAGATGTCCTCAGTTTTACTTGTACTCATTTCTGTGTGTGTGTGCATGTGTGTATTTAGTTCCCTACCATTAAATCATCTCTAGAGTTCATGCATTAACCACAACAGTCAAGATACATGTTCATGACTGAAAGAATCCCTCTTGTTGCTCTTTCATAACCACAGCCCTTCTTTCTATACCTCACACCCCCTCCCTAAGCCCTGAAACCTCTAATCTAGTCTGCATTTCTAAATTTTGTCATTTCAAAAATTTATATAAATGGAATCATGCATTTTGTAACATTTTGAGTTTTGTTTTGTTTTTTTTACCCAGCATAATTCTTTGGAGGTCCTTTCAAGTTAATGCATGTTTCAGTAATGTTTCTTTTTACTGCTGAGTAGAATTTGTTTAATCCTTCACCTATTAAAGAATATGTAGGCCGGAGTTCCCACTGTAGTGCAGTGGATTAAGAATCTGACTGCAGTGCCTCAGGCTGCTGCGAAGGAGCAGGTTCAATCTGCAGGCCAGCACAGTGGGTTAAAGAATCCTCCGTTGCCACAGCTGCAGCATAGGTTGCAGCTGTGGCTCAGATTCAGTCCCTGGCCCAGGAACTTCCATGTGCCATGGGTGTGGCCATTAAAAAACAGAAGAATATTTAGGCTGTTTCCATCTTTTGGCTATTACAAGCAGACATATCCATGCTTGTACATATTTCCGTGTGAATATAAGTTTTCATTTCTCTGTGGTAAATGCCCAAAAGAATAATTGCAGGGTTATATGGTAATTACATATTTAGTTTTATAAAAAACTATGAAAATTTTCCAGAGTGGCAGTAGCATTTCATATCCCTGAGACCAATGTATAAATTATCTACCTCATTCTCCTATTTTGTGTTGTCACTATTTTGTTTATTTGTTTGTTTTAGGCAGTCTGATAGATATGTAGTGACATATCATTGTGGTTTCAATTTGACATTTCTTAACATCTAATGACATTGAACATTTTTGCATTTGCTTATTTGCCATCTGTATGTCTTCTTCAGTGAAATGTCTGTTCTTGTCTCTTGACCAATTGGATTACTTGTTTCTAATCATTTATTTCCTCTTGAGTTTCAAGAGTTATTTATACATTCTAGATATCAGATATGTGGTTTGTATAAATTTTATCCCAGTCAGTAGCTTGTCTGTTCATCCTCTTCCTATGGGCTTTCATACAGAATATGTTTTTAATTTCAGTAGGTTTTAACTTATCTTTCCTTTTGTAGATCATGGTTTTGGTGTCAGGTCTAAGAATTCTTTGCCAGGCCTAGATTCTGAAAATTTTCCTATTATGTTTTCTACTAATATTTTTCTACTAAGAGTTTTATACTTTATTTAAGGTCACGATCCATTTTGAGTTAATTTTTTTGTCTAAGTTAACTTTTTGTATGTGAGGTTTAGGTTCACTATTTTTGTGTTGTTTTTATTGTGGTAACATATATAATGTAAAATGTATCATTTAAACCTTTTAACTGTACAGTGAAATTAAGTACACTCATCTTGTTTTGCAACCATAATCACTGTCTATCTCTAGAACTTGTTTCTTAATCCTAAGGAAACTCTATGCAATTAAACAAAACCTTCCTTCTCCTTGATCCCTTCCACACTATTCTACTTTCTGTGTCTATGAACTGTCTATCCTCTGTATCTCATGTATGTGGTACAAAATATTTGTCTTGTTATGTTTGGTTTATTTCACTTAACATAATGTCTTCAAAGTCCAATCATATTGTAGCATGTATCAGAATTTCATTCCTTTTTGGTTTTTTTGTTTGTTTATTTTGGCCATGCCTACAGCATGTGGAAGTTCCCGAGCCAGAGATAGAACCTGCATCACAGCAGTGGCCCAAGTCACTGAGGTGACAACACTGGATCCTTAATAGGCTGGGCCACAAAAGAACTCTCTCGTTCCTTTTTGAGGTTGAATAATTGTCTATTGTAAGTATATACCATATTTTGCTTATCCATTCATCTTTTGGTGAATTTTTGTGTTGTTTCCACCCTTTGACTATTGTAAGCAACCCTGCTGTGATTGATTATTGGTGTAAAAATATCTGTTGAGGAGTTCCCGTCATGGAGCAGTGGTTAACGAATCTGACTAGGAACCATGAGGTTTCAGGTTCGATCCCTGGCCTTGCACAGTGGGTTAAGGATCTGGCGTTGCCGTGAGCTGTGGTGTAGGTCGCAGACGTAGCTCGGATCCTGAGTTGCTGTGGCTCTGGTGTAGGCCGGTGGCTACAGCTCCAATTCGACCCCTAGCCTGGGAACCTCCATATGCTGCGGGAGCAGCCCAAGAAATAGCAAAAAGACAAAAAAAAAAAAATCTGTTTAAGTTGCCTGCTTTCAATGATTTTAGGAATATGCCCAGAAGTAGAATTCCTGAATCCTATAATATTCCATGTTTAATTTTTTAAAGAACTGTCATACTATTTTCCACAGCAGCTATCCCAGTTCACAGTCCCACCAGCAGTGCACAAGGCCTCCAGTTTCTCCGCATCCTTGCTAACACTTATCTTTTTTTTTCACGTATATATCCATCCTAATGGATGAGAAGTAGCATCTCATTTTGGTTTTGATTTGCATTTCCCTGAATCTTCTTTGGACAGATGTCTATTCAAGTCCTTTGGCTCTTTTTAAATTTTTGGTTTTTGTTGATTTTTAGGAGTTCTTTGTATATTCTTGATATTAATCCCTTATCATATATATAATTTGAAAATACTTTTCTCTATTTTTTTGTGTTACCTTTTCACTGTGTTAATTGTGTCCTTTGCACAGAACATTTTAATTCTGATATGGTCCAATTTATCTAATTTTTTGTTGTTGTTGCCTGTGCTTTGGGTGTCATATCCGAGAAATCATTGCCATATCCAGACTTACGATGACTTTGCCAATGTTTTTTTCGAAGAGTTTCATAGTTTTATCTCTTATTCTTAGATATTTGGACCATTTAAAGTTAATTTCTGGGTAGCTCCCATCATGGCTTAGCAGTAACAAACCCAACTAGTATCCATGAGGATGTGGGTTCGATCCCTGGCCTTGCTCAGTGGGTTGAGGAGCTGGCATTGCTGTGAGCTGTGGTGTAGACTGGCAGTTCCAGCTCTGATTTGACCCCTAGCTTGGAAACCTCCATATGCTGATGGTGCAAACCTAAAAAGGCAAAAAAAAAAAAAAAAAGGAGTTGTTATATAAGGAAATCATTTCTTTTATATGTAGATATCTAGTTGTCCCAAAACTATTTATTTTTTTTAGGGCCATATGTAAGTTGCCAGGCTAGGGGTCGAATTGGTGCTTAGCTGCTGGCCTACACCACAGCCACAGCAACAACAGATCCAAGCCAAATCTGTGAATTACATCACAGCTCATGGCAACACTGGATTCTTAACCTGACGAGCAAGGCCAGGCATTGAACCTGCGTCCTTATGTGTACTAGTCAGCTTCATTTCTGCTGTACCACAACAGGAACTCCTCCAACTCTATTTGTGGAAAAGATTGTTCTTTCCCCTTAAGTGGTCTTGGAACCCATGTCAAAAACCCTTTAACCAAATATGTGAGGGTTTATTTCTAGTCTCTCTATTCTCTTCCATTGGTATTTGTCTGTCTTTATGCCAATACCTTGTTGTTTTGATTACCGTGGCTTTGAACTAAGTTTTGAAATCAGGAAATGTGAGTCCTCCAGCTTTGTTCTTCTTTTTCAAGATTGGTTGGCTATTCTTGTTCATTGGGATTCCATATGACTTTTAGAAAGGATTTTTCTATTTATGAAAAAAAGTTATTGGGATTTTTCTAAGGATTTCATCAAGTCTGTAGATAACTTTGGAGAGTACTTGAATCTTAACAATATTAATGAACACAGAATGTCTTTCCATTTACACATCTTCTGTAATTTATTTCAACAGTGTTTTGTAGTTTTCAGTGTACAAGTCTTTTTTTTTTTTTTTTTGGTCTTTTGTCTTTTTAGGGCTGCACCTGTGGCACATAGAAGTTCCCAAGCTAGGGATCTAAGCAGAGCTATAGCTGCTAGCCAACACCACAGCCACAGCAACACCAGATCTGAGCCATGTCTGTGACCTACATCACAGCTCAAAGCAACGCCAGATCCTTAACCCACTGAGCAAGGCCAGGGATCAAACCTACAACCTCATGGTTCCTAGTCCAATTCATTTCTGCTGAACCACAATGGGAACTCCAATGTACAAGTCTTTTAACTCCTTGGTTAAAGTAATTCCTAAGTATTTTATTATTTTTCATGCTATTGAGAATGGAATTATTTTCCTAATTTCCTTTCAGGACTTTTTCATTTTTGGTGTATACAAATGCAACTGATTTTTGTGTGTTGATTTTGTAACTGCAACTTTGCTGAATTCATTTATTAGTTCCCACAATTTTTTGATGTGTGGAATCTAATGTTTTCTACATATAAGATCATATTTTCTGAAAACAGAAAATTTTACTCTGCCTTTCCAATTTGGATATCTTTTATTAGTTTTTCTTGTCTAATTGCTCTCACTAGAACTTCCAATATTATGCAGAATAGAAGTGGTAGATGTGGCATCCTTGCCTTGTTCCTGATCTTAAAGGAAAAGATTTTAGTCTTTCACCATTGAGGATGATGTTCTGTGGGTGGGTAGCGGTGCAGGGTTCTTCTTTTTTTTTTTCCCCATGAATGCCCAATTGTTCTAGCACCATTTGTTGAAAAATCTATTCTTTATCAATTGAATTACTTTTTCACTTTTGTCAATAATCAGCTGGTTGTATTCATGTGAGTCTATTTCTGGGTTCTCTATCTATTCCATTAATCTATATGTTTATCCCTCTGCAAATACTACACTGTCTTGATTACTGTAGCTGTGGAAAAAGCCTTAATATGGGAAAGAGGGGTTCTGTCCATCTATTCTTTTGTCAAATTGTTTAGCTATTCTGGGGCACATGCCTTTTCCATATAAATTCTAGAATAAATTTGACTATGTCTAAAAATTCATACTTAGATTTTTACAGGGATTTTACTAAATATTTGGATCAGTTTGGGGCAAAATTGATATCTTTATCTTCTAATCCACAAACACAGTATATTTCTCCATTTATTCAGGTTTTCTTTGATTTGTTTAATTTGTATGTTTGTAATTTTCAGTATTTAGCTCCTGGACATGTTTTGTTAACTGTATACCTAAAAATTTCCTTTTCTTTGGAACAATTGTAAATGGTGTTGTGTTCTACATTTCATTTTCTATACGTATAGAGAAAGAAATTGATTTTTTTTCTGTGCAGATTTTGTTCCCCGCAAGCTTGCTGAACTTGTTTATTAGTTCCAGGAATTATTTTTGTAGTCTTGGCATTTTCTATGTAGACCATCATGTAATATGCAAATAGAGATACTTTTATGTATTCCTTTGCAAACCATTTTCTTTCTTTCTTTCTTTCTTTCTTTCTTTCTTTCTTTCTTTCTTTCTTTCTTTCTTTCTTTCTTTCTTTCTTTCTTTCTTTCTTTTTTTTCCTCATTGTTGCAGCTGGAATTTCTAATACTATTTGAGTAAGACTAGTGTAAACAGACATACTAGCTTTGTTTCATATCTTAGATGGAGAGTATTTAGTCTTTCACCATTAAGTTTAATGTTAGCTGGAGGATTTTTTTGGTAGATTTTTTTTAATGAATTGGAGGTAATTCCTCCATTCTTAACTTCTGAGAGTTTTTAATTACAGATGTGTGTTAGCACAAAACTACTTGAATTAAGGAATTCAGCAAAGTAGCACGATATGAGATTAACATTCAGAAGTCAGTTGCGTTTCTCTATACTAACAATGAAATATTAGAAAAGGAATGTAAAAATATAATAGCTTTTAAAATTGTACCTCCTAAAATTAAATACCTAGGAATAAAGCTGACCAAGGAGGTGAAAGACTTATATGCTGAGAACTATAAAACATTTATCAAGAAAATTAAAAGGATTCAAAGAAATGGAAAGATATTCCATGCTCCTGGATTCAAAGAATTAATATCATTAAAACAGCCATACTACCCAAAGCAATCTACAGATTTAATGCAATTGCTATCAAATTACCCATGACATTATTCATGGAACTAGAACAAACCATCCAAAAACTTATATGGAACCACAAAAGACCAAGAATTGCCGAAGCAATCATGATGGAAAATAAAAAAAAGCAGAAGGCATAACTCTCTCAGACTTCAGACAATATTACAAAGCCACAGTTATCAAGACAGTGTGGTACAAAATACAGACCAATGGAAAAGAATAGCAAACCCAGAAATAAACCCAGACACCTATGGTCAATTAATCTTTGACAAAGGAGGCAAGAATATAAAATGGGAAAAAGAAAAAGTCTCTTCAGTAAGTTGTGCTGGGAAAACTGGACAGCTGCATGTAAATCGATGAAACTAGAACACGCCCTCACACCATGCACAAAAATAAACTCAAAATGGCTTAAAGACTTAAATGTAAGACAAGACACCATCAAACTCCTAGAAGAGAACATAGGCAAAACATTCTCTGACATCAAGCATACAAATGTTTTCTCAGGTCAGTCTCCCAAGGCAATAGATATAAAAACAAAAATAAACCAATGGGACGTAATCAAACTTAGAAGATTTTGTGCAACAAAGGAAATCATAAAAAAAGAGACAACTATCAGAATGAGAGAAAATAGTTTCAACAATGCAACAGACAAGGGCTTAATCTCTAAAATATACAAACAACTTATACAACTCAACAGCAAAAAAAACCAACAACCCAATTGAAAAATGGGCAGAAGACCTGAATAGACATTTCTCCAAAGAAGAGATACAGATGGCCAACAGACACATGAAAAAATGCTCAACATCACTAATTATTGGAGAAAAGCAAATCAAAACTACAATGAGGTACCACTTCACACCAGTTAGAGTGGCCATCATTAACAAGTCAACAAATAACAAATGTAGGAGAGGTATGGAGAAAAGGGTACCCTCTTTAACTGTTGGTGGAAATGTAAATTGGTACAATCACTATGGAAAACAGTATGGAGGTACCTCAGAAAACTAAACATAGAACTACCATATGACCTGCAGTCCCACTCCTGGGCATATATCAAGACAAAACTTCCCTTGAAGATATACATGCACTCCTGTGTTCACTGTAGGACTATTCACAATAGCCGGCACATCTAAAAAATCTAAATATTCATCAATAGTTGAATGGATTAAGACAATGAAGTATATATACACAATGGAATACTATTCAGCCATTAAAACCAAAATAATGCCATTTGCATCAATATAGATGGAACTAGAGACTCTCATATAAATGAAGTAAGTCAGAAAGAGAAAGATAAATATCATACAATATCGCTTATATCTGGAATCTAATATATGGCACAAATGAACCTATCTACAGAAAAGAAACAAACTCATGGACTTGGAGAACAGACTTGTGGTTGCATAGGGGGAGAGGGAGGGAGTGGGATGGACTGGGAGTTTGGGGTTAGTAGATGAAAACTATAGCATTTGAAGTGGATAATCAATGAGATCCTGCTCAATAAAACAGAGAACTAATCTAGTCACTTGTGATGGAACATGATGCAGGATAATGTGAGAAAAAGAATGTGTGTGTGCGTGTGTGTGTGTGTGTGTGTGTGTGTGTGTCTGTATAACTGGGTCACTTCGCTGTATACCATAAATTGACAGAACATTGTAAATCAACTATAATAAAAAATTTAAAAAATGTGTGTTAGATTTGTAACATCTTTTCTGTATCAATCGACATAATCATACTATTTTTATTTTTCTTAGTATATTGTTTTTTGGTACAAATAAATGGCTTACATTAATTTATTTTTTAATGTTAAACCAGTCCTACATTCCTGAGGTAAATTTCACTTGATAACCTTATCTAATTATTTTTTATACATTGTAAGATTTCTTTGTTGTTTTTTTTTGAGGATTTTTGCATCTAAGTTCATAAGACATATTTGCTGTAATCCATTGACTTTTTTTTCTCCTTAATGTGTTTGTTTAGGTTTAGTATCAAGGTAGTGCTGGCCTTATAAAATAAGTTGGGAAGTGCTCTCTCATCTTCTATTTTCTAGAGGAGAGTGTGTAAAAGAGGTGTTAATTCTTCATATGTTTGGGAGGTTTTTCCAATAAAACCATCTAGGCCTGGAGATTTCCTTTTGGAGAGCTTTTTCAGTATGAGTTCAATTTTTATTAATAATTAAATTAATAAAATATAAATTTTTAAAAACCTATTTTGATTATGTACTTCATCCTAGTTATGTTTTTTGGTAGGGTTTGGTTTTGAAGAATTGCCAATTTCTTGTTAGTTGTTGAATTTATGAGCATAAAGTTATTCAAGGTATTAGCTTATTCACCTTTTTATGGCTGCAGAAACTGTCATTATATCCTTTATTTCATTCCTGATACTGGTGATTTATGTCTTCTCTTTGTATTTGCCTAAATAATTTTAATATAGACTGACTTTATCTATTTCATTCCATTTTTGTATTTTGTAATATTTTAATGTCACAGAAAGGAAATATATTTTGAAAGTTTTTTGGAGAAGAATAATGACATTTTCAAAATATATACACTCATTTATTAAAAATTTCAGAGTTCTGAAAAATATAAAGAAGAAAGTAAATAATCAACCAAAATCTTTCCATTAGAAATACCCCTTGGTTTGTAATATTCCACAAATCTTTCTATAGAGGGATAAGAGTATAAGGTTATAATAAGTAAAATCAACCAAGATATATGTTTTTTATATCTGAATGGTACTACATTTGCTACTTTAAAAATTAAATTATATTTATCTTATTAATATTAAATTTAAAAAATAAAAGGAAAATACACCAAAGTGTTCTTGTAGCATTTTCTAAACTTCAGATAAATTTTTTTCCGATAAGGAAAATATAAAACACTTTCTTAAAGATAAGAAAAATAGATTGTGAAGAGGTATGATGAAACTGAAGGTTGGTTTTTTTTATATATTATATACATATGTATCTCCCATATGTATCAGGTATACATGAAGCATATATACTATATGCTTTACCATTAATAATATCTATTGACCTCTCGCTGAGGAAAATAAGGACATATAATGTTTAGTCAGATTTATTTATTTATTTATTTATTTATTTATTTATTTATTTATTTATTTTGTCTTTTTGCTTTTTCTTTGGGCCGCTCCCGCGGCATATGGAGGTTCCCAGGCTAGGGGCTGAATCGGAGCTGTAGCCACCGGCCCACACCAGAGCCACAGCAACTCGGGATCTGAGCCGCGTCTGCAACCTACACCACAGCTCACGGCAACGCTGGATCGTTAACCCACTGAGCAAGGGCAGGGACCGAACCCGCAACCTCATGGTTCCTAGTCGGATTCGTTAACCACTGCGCCACGAGGGGAACTCCCCAGATTTATTTTAAAATAGATATGATTATCCTTGTCACATTTGTTCATGGCTTCACCATTCTTGAGATTTGTTTTTTAAATTTACCTCTTTGTTGGGTGACTTTCATGACAAAGGAGTTTTTGTTTGTTGTTTAAGGTTTTTATCTGTTGTATATCCTGATGTATTGCATGTTTGGGAACAGTTGGTTGTTGCCTTAAAAACTTGAAGAACAGCCTGACTGGGCAAAATCAGGGTCACTGTTTATTTTCCTTCAATACATTCCCTCAGCATTGTAAGATGCTGTGAAGCAATTTAAATGCAGCCTGATTTTCCTGTTCTTGTGTAAAATGCCTTTTCTGCCTGGATGCACCAAAGATTATTTATTTGACATTTTATAATTTCACCAGAGTATATTCCAACTTTTTTCTTTTGTTCAGCAGATTTATGTTTTTTATTTTAGGGAATTAGCCTCTATTACATCTTTGATTAGTTTTTCTATTTCATTTTATTCTGGGTTTTTTTTTTTCAGTAAAGATTGTAAAAAGTGATATCATTGTAAATAAAAATAAACAAACAAAAACTTCTGATGGGTAGTGTCTGTCAATTTATGTGGTGTAACTATTCCAACAATGGTTAATTTTTAGCTACCAATGTGATGTTATTGAAAATGTAATTAGGAACAGGTATGTCTAATAATCAGTTCTTGCAAGGTGATGCAAGCCTACATGTGTACATGTGTTGGATCTCCTTTAATTTCCATATAATGTTCCTATAGTTGTTGTTTATTTTAATTTTTTTTTAAATATTTTGTAATTAAGAGCTGCCCATCTCTCACTGGGTTTCAGTTGTATTTAGTCATTTCCTAATTTTTTAAACTTTTGATAGTTTAATAATTTCCATTTTATTTCCCCCTGAATTTTGCCAGTTTGCCTTTCATTTTGGTCATATTATTTCCTCTTTAAACCCTTGTATTTCTTAAATCTTCTTAAAAGTTTTTTTGTTGTTGTTTTACTAGACCATGTTATCTTTCATTATTTTAGAACTGTGGATAAATATTTGTCTGAATTTTTGTTCTGTTTCCTGGGGGTAATTCTTCTTTAGATGCATATTCTTCTTATGCTTTTTTCCCCCCATGCCCACAGCATTCAGGAGTTCCAGGCCAGGGATCAAACCCATGCCATAGCAGCAACCTATGGCATGCTAGGTCCTTAACCCACTGAGCCACTAGGGAACTCCTATTCTTTTTATTTATGTTCTTTGAAAAATTCATGTCCTGGGGGGTTGGGGAAATGGACTGGGGGTTTGGGATTGGCATATGCACACTGAGGTATATGCAATGAATGGCCAACAGGGATCTGCTGTATAGCATAGAGAACTCTACCCAATATTCTCTGATTATGTGGGGAAAGAATCTGAAAGAGAATGGATGTGCGTATATTTATAACTGAATCACTTTGTTGTACAGAAATTATCACAACTTCATAAATCAACTACACTTAAACTTAAAAAAAATATTCATTTCCATTCCCTATTCTCCCCATCCCCATCCTCCATTATCTAACCAAATGCCTGGTTTCTTCCAGGAGGTCATGCTGTTTCCATTATAATTTTAATTCATCTTTGAGGAATTCTAGCTGTCTGCTGATGAATAGATAAGGGAAAAGACAGCTGGGGCAGTCTGAACCTTGATTCCAGAATGCTGTTCTAAATACTCCTCTCAATGAATCTACTAGGTTCTCTGCCCTTCAGGTACATCTTTTCATGGTCTTTGATGTTATTAAAATTGTGTGAGATTAGTGTCCCATGAAATATTCACTAGTAGGTAGCTTTATTGTATTGAAAAACATACACTTCTAATTATTAGCAATGATTTTCCCCTCCAAAATTACCAAAACATAGATTTTTTTGATAGTGGATAAAATCATGTCTTGTTTTTTGTTTGTTTGTGTTTTTGCCTTCCCTGTGGCATATGTGAGTTCCTGGGGCAGGGACTGAACCTGTGCCATAGCAGTGAACCAAGCTGCTGCAGTGACAACACTGGATCCTTAACCCACTGAGCCACCAGGGAACTCCAAAATCATGTCTTAAGTAACAGAGAATGAACACATGGCAGCTCAAAAGATCATAATTAATCATTTCACATACAAAAAATATACAGAGAGAGAGCCAGATACTTAACTAGACAATGTACTCCTGTTGATTCCCAAACTTGGGAGCTTCTTGGGTGCAACCTGAAATAGTTTTTCCCATCTTCCTCCCCCATGTGGGCAAGAAGAGACCAAAGAAAGGGGCAGAGCACTAAACATTGTTAAGATTGGTAGGTGGCAGGTTTAAAAACCAAGGGAGGATTTTCCGTCATGGCTCAGTGGTTAATGAATCGGACTAGGAACCATGAGCTTGTGAGTTGGATCCCCGGCCTCGATCAGTGGGTTAAGAATCCAGTATTGCCATGAGCTGTGGTGTAGCTTGCAGATGTGGCTCGGATCTGGCATTGCTGTGGCTCTGGTGTAGGCCAGCAGCTACAGCTCCAATTAGACCCCTAGCCTGGGAACCTCCATAGGCTGCCCTGGTGTAGGTCGCAGGTTCAGCCCTAGAAAGACCAAAAAAAACAACAACCAAGGGAATTTACACAGAAGTCTTGTGTTGGGCACTGCAAGACAAGCAGAAATCTGCACTTGACCACCAGAGTTTATATAGAGGCCTTAACTGGGTCTGAGATAAGAAAGAAGGGGGCAGGGTACAACATTTAAAAGAACTGACATAGTCTTTGAGGATAGGACTAAACTGGTTAGAACAAAGAAAAGTGATGGCAGGAATATTCCACTTCCAGTAGACCTTGAGACTCATTATACACTCACCGTAATACATTAGCATCTAAATGACATACCCACAGGTGCCATGGTAATTCCAAGGCCAATCAGAAAAGACCAAAATGTAGGCAGTTGCCCAATCTCTGGAAATCCCCACCACCTCCCCAATACAGTTGGAATAATCCTCTCATTCAATAGTCTATGAAATTACCCAGCCTATAAACACTAACCACCCCTGCATCCTGGAGCAGCTTTCACCTTCTGAGATGGACCACATTCTGCCTATGGAATGTGTATCTCTCCAAATAAATCCACTTCTTACCTATCACTTTGTCTCTCACTGAATTCCTCCTGTGCTGAGACAAAAACGGAGCCTCAGTAAGTCCCAAGATGAGTTGTGCAGTTATGGTCAAAAGATTGTGGGTTCAAGTCCCAACTGAGGTGCGACCAGGTTCTAGTCTCTTATGAGGTGTGGTTTCAGGTTGAGTCACATCTCCCGTTCAGAGGGTCCCCAAAATACATGCACTCTCACACGTCATTGAAACCGGCTCCTATCTTGGGAACGATGGGCAGGGTGTACATTTCAAGGATAGGGGAGGCAGGAGGAGCCTCTGATTGCCAAGATATAGCTCATGGCTCAATCAGAGGTCATGTCCTTTCAGTGACCTCCTCTGACAACTCCCAATTGCTGATTACAGGTTATTTTTCCAGTTTTAAAACTGAGCCCTCGAGAAAGTCTATTGCCTATTTAAAAATAAAGTTTTTGGATCCCTCTGACAAATCAGTGCAGTTCTAGTTTGGTGGATTGAATTGATATATTCAATACATGTAATAGTGTGGTGGACAAAGTACCTATTACCCAGATCCTCCTTCAGTGAAGGACCTGTAAGTCCAGCTGCAGGGACTACTGCTGCAAGGAGGCTTCCATCTTTTCTCTCCTTCAGGGATTGTCTCAGGCTCATAGAGCTGCCTTGTCTCAAGTTCATACCCCTGCAAATCACACTCAATAATTCAAGTTAGTATATGAAGGACTGAGCAACCCAGATCAACTTGGGACAGCTCTGAAGGGTCACCCTAGCTCCAGGGCTCCCTGAAGGGCTGGCCAAGATTGTTACTGCATCATGGTTTGAATTCTTCCTTTGGGGGGCAGGGGGTGCCCAAGGCATGAGAAAGTTCCCAGGCCAGGGATCCAACCTGAGCCACAACATAGCTTGACTTTTACCTCTACCTACTTCTACCGCCTACATCTCTCACCCACAGATGTTGCTCTTTAATATCTTGCTGGCTAAACTCTCAAGAAAAGACACTTTGAGTATAAAAAGAAAACCCCAAGGACCTAATGCAACCCTATATGTACAGAAATAGTATTACTATTCGTTCATAATGTTTACCTTGCATAACTCCCAAACAAATTTGAGGCAACTAACAACAATCATAATATTTAACAAGTAGTTACAGCCACACAAACGCAAGCTCTGTGTACGACAGGAAAGATATTTTAAATGATTAAAGTTCAGTATTTCAAAGCAAAGTTTTAATTGACACCAATCAGTCACAAATAACGCCTCTATTAAAATAATTTCTGGCTTTTGCATCTGTGTGAACACACATGGAAGAAAGTAAAAAATAGAAAATATCTATGCAAATATGGTGGAAGTGAGAGTGGGGGTGGTAGGCTAGTTGGGGCTTATGTGTGTGGCTTAGAAAATACAGATGGATTTAGAGACTCCTATTCCTTTAAACAGAAAAACAGGGTATGATATAGCAGGGCATAGTTCTCCTTTATCTATAGGAATATTGAGGGAGGAAAACAATCATCCATTTATCGTATGGTTCCTGGTTTTATTTTTATTTATTTTCTTTTCACTGCTGCATCTGCATAACATATGGAAGTTCCCAGGCTAGGGGTTGAATTGGAGCAGCCACAGCAACGTTTGGTCCTTAACCCACAGAGCAAGGCCAGGGATCAAATCTGCATCCTCAGGAACACTAGGTTGGGTTCTTAACCCACTGAGCCACAGGGGAACTCCTGATTCCTGTTTTTAAATTGAGAATAGTGAGCAAATAGAAAATAAGCAAGACAGAAATGATAAATATTGTAGCATTAACTAGAAAACTCTTTAGAGTTATTGGATGTAATGGTACCAAAAGATACAAACCTTTATTTTTAATATGCTATCCAGCTGTGGGATCAGATACCATATCACCAGCTCCTGACGGTGCTGTGGGGGAGCTGAGGACAGATAAGTGTATGATTTCTTCATTTCCAAGGTTGAAAACTCATGACTGGTTTTGTGAATCTCTTCTTCACAGCAGCAAGGACAGTGAATGCTTTTGACACTGTTGGAGGCTCCAGGGGTTGGAAGGGGAATGGTCAACCAAGGGATTTAAGATGAACCACAAGATATCTTTGCAAGATCCAACCCAAACATCACGCATCAGAAAGCAAGGTCATCTCTTGGTACATAAAACCCCCTACTCCTACATGATCTGTCAGTCCTCTTAATTGAGCAAGCCCAGCTTTACCAGTACATGCACAATAAGTTGACATTTTGCTGCCCAGTCTGAGTTTCTGTCCCAGTTCAAGAAAGGTGAGGGACAGCCACAACAGACTGGTTCATACTTGAGTAGAGGCTCAACTAGCCAACTAGTTTGCCAGCCAGCTAGCAAAGTGAGCATGCATGGTCCAGCTTCCCCTAAACCTCCAATTCTAAGTCACAAAGTAGGCAGTTTGCGCTGGGTGCTCAGATGCACAGCACCCCGAGAAGGCACCTTCACTTGATAGCTGCCATACCGTCTGTATGCAGGAAGGGCCCTCGGTGGATGCCAGAGAGCGATTCTGAGCTGGCTTACTGAAGGAGGGCCACTCAAAGGTCAGAGAAGAATTCTCTAGATCCTTGATGCTCAGAGGACCATAGGCATCAACATCACTGGGGAGCCAGTTTGGCTTGCGGACTATCAGACCCGGCCAATTGAATGAGACTGGTGAGGCCAATTGAATTAGAATCTGCATTTTAATTCTTAGACACCTTGAAGTTTGAGACGCATGGGTCCAGGTGGTAGCTATCAGGATAGCGGAAGGATCTGCTTCCCAGTCCCGCCCCCTCTCTCCGAGCTCTCCCAGTTCTGCAAACCTCGGCCCCGCTTTGGTCCCGCACCTCATCTCGGCAAACCCAGAGTGTGGGGTGAGGGGGAGTGCTGGAGCTGCCCTGTCGAAGAGGGCAGAGGGAAAGCGTGATCGGATTGGCGAAAGGCGGCTTTCTCCAGCTCTGAGCTCCGAGGCGCGGTGACACTCCCCCCGACTCTCCCCCACGACACCTCTCCTCCCCCACCCCTCCACCCCCCGCAGCTGCTACCGCCTGCCTCCCGCCGGCTGCCACGAAAACCCGGAACAGCTGCGTGCGCTCCTGGAAAGTCCTCCCAGGGCGAAGCCGGGCAGCTGGGCATGCTCAGTAGCTGAGGGAGGCTTGGGTGGAGAGTAGAAAGCTTTGGCTCTGCCTCCCGCCCCCTCCCACCGGCCCCCGCCCCCCTTGCCCCTACCCAGCTCGTAGTAGTTGCCCGGCGTGCGCCCGGGGAGACCGGGAACATGGCGCTCCGAGCAATGTAGCAGCCGAGAAGGAGAAGGGGATGAGGCACCGTCGCTGCGCTGACAGCCAGCCACCAGGTAGGCAGGCTTGCCTGGCGGGGCTGCCTGGAAGGATCTGGGTGCGGGGAGGGGGCTTGCGGGAAGGCGCACGGCTAGGACCCCGGCATCTCGTTTTGCCGGGAGAGGATGCGAAGCGGACATCTGTGACAGCGCGCAGTTGTGCATCTCCTAGGAGGTGCCAAAGGCTGGGAATCCGCTGGCTTGAAGGGAGGGGATCTGGGGACCACCGCTCCCCCCCGCGGCCCCTACACCCATGCGCTGCTATCCAGCATGGGCTCTCTACGGGTCAAATAAAGGGTAGTTCTTTTCAGCCGGGCAGGAGGGCGTTGGGGAGAACCCCGGATACCAGTTCTGGGAGCGCGCTGGTCCCCCAACCGCTGGAAAGCCCGGCACCAGTTCTTTGTGTATACAGCCGCGCACGCCCCGGGGGTGCCACGGTGCCTGCTTCTCCCTAGGAGTGTTGGACATATTGCCAGGGCAGGATTCCCATATGGTTTTTGTCTCTTGGCAGGTGTAGACTGGAAGATGCGATAGCTGAACCTTTATGGGGCTGTGTTTTCCTTTGTTTCTTGCCTTGGTGTGTGTGTGTGCGGTGGGTTGTAATGGAGAGAGAGAACTTCTGCATGGGTACGGGTGTGGACAGAGCGTGGAGGAGGATCTCGGTTCCAAACTCTTGTCAGAATTGCCTGCTGTGTCGGCCTCCTGGAAGGTAAACTTGAAAAGTCCAGAGATCATCTGTGCTCAGTTTGAAGGAGAAGCGTGTTCAGCCTTCTGGCATCCATGTGTTTGTGTCTGGAGCAATAAACCTGGGTGGAGACTTAATTCAACATTAGATTATCAATTAAGGGAATTTGAAGCATTGGGGCTACCAATGGTGGTCTTTTTTTTTTTTTTTAGGGTTAAATTAAAAAAGAAAAAGAAAAGTTGGCACAAAGCCATAGCAAAGTGTCATCGTTAATAGTTAATGACATCTTTAGAAGGCTGAATACATTTTTGGTGAAATCAAGAAACCTGGCATTCTGTAGGGTTTTACCAAGAGATAGACGTAGCGTCTTAGGTAACTCACAAAACCTCTCAATGCATCGTTTTCCTTTCCGGGGTTTGGTGGCATGTAGAGTCCAGATGGACTAGACACTCTTTAGAAGTCCTTCCTACGCTAGAATTCTATGAAATTGACACCCCATACTAACAGCTCTAGCACCTTATTTTGTATATCTGTTTTATTCAGCGGTACAACTCACCGAGTTAGGGAGGAAAAGCAAATTTAGAATATGCATTTATTTTTTGCTTTATAATTTAAGGGATGGACATCTGTGACTATGAAGTTTAAAAACACTTCCCTCTGTACTTACAGCATTTATTTTTTATGGTCTCCTTAGATGGCAAGAGTGAGTCAATATCATCAAAATGAAATGGGAAATGCTTGAGGAAAATGCATTTCAGTAAATTAAAGCCGTAAATGTCCAATCTGAGTTGAGGATAATACCTTGACTTGGAATACATACGTGCAAAGTAGAAACACCACTAATGGAAGCAGTGGAAGTTGATGCCAAGTTCATTGATAGCATTGGTCTTTGAATGAAATGTTTGTGCTCCTCTGTGAATGTGTAGAGATTGATTGTACCAGGTCCCTGAACTTGTTTTGTTAATAAATACGAGTTTTAATTGCAGGCGTTGAAAACACAGTTTGACTGTGCCTCTCCCCCTCCTTCATTTTGTAATTTTGCTAAAGTGTTGCAGGTGTGAGAAGCAGGTGTTCTAGGTGCAGTATCATCTTGGTGATAAAATGGTTGAGTTGGAGCTCTGACTCTTCCATATTTAGCTTTGTGATCTTGGGCAAGCTATTTAACTTTCCCAAGCCCCAGTTTCCTTATCTGTAAAACAAGTCTAGGACTAGGACTAGTACGACTTTATCTAAATGGGTAGGCATGTGGATTATTCATAATATAAACCACCAAGACAATGGTGGTGATCATTGTAAGAGAAAGGGAAATGAATTTGTTTAATTTAATTTTTTAAATTTTATGGCTGCACTTGTGGCATATGGATGTTCCTACACCAAGGAATGAATCTGATCCACAGCTGTGGCAATGCCAGGTCCTATAACCCACTGCACTAGGCCAGGGATGGAACCTGTACCTCTGTAGCAACCTGAGCCACTGCAGCAAGTTTTTAACCTACTCCCTGGGTGGTTTTTTAGGCTATACTCTATGCCTTGTATTAAGCTAGTCAGGTTCACACATGTGATCTCATTTAATCTTCCCAACTGTATTAGTTTCCTGGGGCTGCCATAACAAATTACTGGAAACTAGAGGGCTTAAAATAGCAGAAATATATTCTCAGTTTATTCTCACAGTTCTGGAGACTTGAAGTCCATGATCAAAGTATAGGCAAGGCCGTGCTTTCTCTGAAGCCTCAAGAGGAGGATCCTTTCTGGCCTCTCCCAGCTTCTGGGAGTCCCAGATATTCCTTGATTTGTGACAGCATAACTCTGATTTCTGCTTCCATCTTCACATGATGAAGTTCCCCTTCCCCTTTCTATGAATAAAGACACCATTCACACTGGATTTCGGGCCCACCCTAGTCTTAAATTGATTATATCTACAAAGACCCTCTTTCTTAATAAGGTCACATTTATACCTTCTGGTTGGGCATGAATTTGGGGGGGGACATTATGGAGCCCTGTACACCTTGTAGTCTGTATTTAATAACAATATTAATACTATGTCAGCATGCCAGCAGAATGTAAAGATAAAGGAGTATACATTCAGAAAGACTTTAAAGTTTATGTAATCTCTTTAACATATTTGAGGTTTTGTATACCCAAACATGGTAGGGAAGAGCAGCTTTCAAAGGTACCTCATTTATGCAAATGTCACTTGTCTGGAAACCAAGACAGTCCAGGGTTTCAATCTTGCACACGTAACACACCTGACATACCCTATCCCAGATGGATTTGTCAATGTTGCCTTTCTCCCTTTTTGCTGTCCCAGCAACACAATGCAAACAAACAACAGAAAATCATATTAAACAACAAAAATAACAATAACAACTTTTTTCTAATCTTAACACCTTTCTAATCTTTCTTATCCTGGTAAATGGCACCTCTGTCCTTGGAGTTGTCAGAAACTCAAGAGTCATCTTTGATAGCTCTATTCCCTTTGCCCTCCGTCTTTAAAACTATCACAAAACCTTACAAATTGTCTTCTACATATATAGCTCTAAAATCTAGATAGATTCTTCTTTCCATCCCCACTACCACCCCCATCCATCTTCAAGCTGTCAAGTCTCTCACTTAGTCCACTAATATAACTTTCTACAAAGACCCCTGGTTCCCTGCTTGGCCCTGCCAATTCTATCCTTCATCGAGAACCATGTTAGTTCCCTGCATAAGATGTATCCACATACCTGGGACAGTTTCCAGAGACTCTTGGAGCCTTGGGCACTTTGCTGGCATCAGCTTGAGCATCTCTTCTTCTTAGTGCTCTCATACTGGTCTGTTTCTTGAATATCCCAAGCACTTCTCCTGTGCTTTTCCAGTCCAAGCTGTACTCACCCTTTGGGCCTCTTTGGTCTCCTGATCTCACTAACTCAGATCTCTCATCACCATTCTACTTTTCTTCAATAGCACTTAACCTCAATTTGCAATTTCCTGTTTATTTGTTTGGCTGTTTATTTAATGTCTGTAAGCTCTGTGATGGCCAATTGTTTCGTGTCTTTCATGTAGAAGATATTTAATGGATGGTCAATGAGAGAAGGAATGAATATTGTCCCTCACTTTTCTGTGCCAGTGTAAAGATCTGCTTTTTTATTTCTTGACTAACTTATTTCTTTACTACCTTACATAAAAAGAGTAATTTAGAGCCTTATTCTGACTTCTACAGGAATATTCTTGGCTTTAACAAATGCATCTTCTGAGAATTGATTTTGAGTGAGCAGTTAGGGAATGAGTGAAAATATTTTCTGGCAAGTGAGGCTTTTGTAAAAATGTCAATCAATAATTATTTCACAAATATTTATTGGACATTTATATTTCCCATATGAGGCCCTAGGAAGATGGTGATGAACCAGACTTTTGGCATTTTAGATATGAATAATCATAAATAATAAAATAATGATGTGTAATAATAAATAATATTATTTGTTGAGCTTCTGTTATATGCTGCATTCTCTTTCATCCCTATTTCTATTCATTGCTACAGATGGCTCTCTACTCTTTACCAATAACACAGAATCCAAATTAGATGCACAAAAAAATATTCGATGAATTAATAATCAGATACTATTATCCTGGTCTTTCAAAATAGGAAATGTATGCTTATCTGGGGAAAAGAGAACCTGCTCATCTGTAGAGGTACATGCAGTTGTTTTGTGAACATACCTAGATGGGCCTGGTTTACCTTAAAAATTATCCTGCCTATTGTCTCTGGGCTTAAAACAGGAGACAAATTGCTCTTCATATGAAAATAAGTTCCTGGTGTGTTTGCCTCCTGCAGTTGTCAAAATTCTTAAAAACCAGCTGAACTGTTTTATTTGTCCTCTTTAACCCAAGTGAAAAGTGATGTAATCTCTCTCATTTAGAGCCCCCTTTGGTAATTTTGAATAGTAGGACTGCATACCCGAGGGAAATGAAGGTGGTTCAGAGCATGGGAACACAGGTTATATTTTGGATTTCTAGGGTGGCCTCATTTCATGTCGTTTTAATAGTTGCATCATGTCATTTTAGTATTTGCATAAAAGGTAACTTTTAAAAATAAAAAGTATCATTTAATGCCTATGTTTAATTCTAACTTTACCTAAACAATGAAAATTCAGGCATTGTATCTTGATTTTGTTTAAAAGCAATGGATCCAGAGCTGAGTCAACTAAAACCTGAAGGAACTATTAAGAGATTTCAGTAAGATGCTTGGTTATAAAATACATGTTCAAAATCAAGGATTACCTCAAATGCCTGTATTTACCAACAATAAGTAGAAAATGACTCTGTTCATGAATCCACAAAAATATATATTATCTGGGAAAAATAGGAAATGTACATAAAATACTTGGAGAAGAAGAGAAATGTCTAAGACCTTATGTAGGGAAGCTATACATTTTTACTTAACGTAAAATAAGAAACAAATGAGAGTTCTCCTTGTGGCTCAGCAGGTTAGGAACCTGACATAGTGTCCCAGAGAATCTGGATTGGATCCCTGGCCTCACTTAGTGGGTTAAGGATCTGGCCTTACAGCAAGCTGCAGAGAAGGTCACGGAGGCTGCTTGGCCCTGGTGGTGCCGTGGCTGTAGTATAGGCCAGCAGCTACGGCTCTGAGTTGACCCCTAGCCTGGGAACTTCCATATGCTGCAGGTGTGGCAGTAAAAAGGAAAAAAAGAAAAAGAAACAAATGAAAACATGCCTTATTCTTGGGTAGGAAGATGGATATTTAGATTTGGTTCTCTTTCCAAGATCAATTATGTAGTTTTACTGCATTGGGATTTAGGAAAACTTGCAAAATGACACTAACATTCATCTGGCAATAGTCAAGAAAATTTTATAAAAGAATATAAAGGGGGGTGGAGGTGGATTGCCCTTTTAGAAATAAAAATAGGAGTTCCCGTCGTGGCACAGTGGTTAGTGAGTCCGACTAGGAACCATGAGGTGCGGGTTCGGTCCCTGCTCTTGCTCAGTGGGTTAAGGATCTGGCGTTGCCGTGAGCTGTGGTGTAGGTTGCAGACGCGTCTCGGATCCCGCGTGGCTGTGGCTGTGGCTCTGGCTCTGGCTCTGGCATAGGCCGGCGGCTACAGCTCCGATTCGACCTCTAGCCTGGGAACCTCCATATGCCGCGGGAGCGGCCCAAGAAATAGCAAAAAAAATAAATAAATAAAAAAGAAATAAAAATAAATCTGATCATTGAACTATAATCATTATAGCAGAGTAGTACTGGTGTAAAAATCAATAGATAGCTCAATAGAATAGAAGAGCCTGGATATAGACTCAGGTAATTTTTGGAAAGAGAACTGTGATGGAGAAAGCATTTTGAAACGGTGCAGAATATTTGACAAAAGAGTCAAGGAAATTGGCTAGGTAGGTAGAAAATCTTCAACTAAGTAACTCCATTTATACAATTCAGACGAAATTCCGAATTGGAAAGTTTCTTTGGCAGATGAGAAAGCCAGAAGAAAATACTTCATAATTTTAGAGGAATGACTTTTTTAATTTTTTTAATTTTTATTTTGTCTTTTGAGGGCTGCACCCGTGGCATATGGAGGTTCCCAGGCTAGGGGGCAAATCGGAGCTGTAGCTGCCAGCCTGCACCACAGCCACAGTAACATCAGATCCTTAACCCACTGGGCAAGGCCAGGGATCGAACCCTCAACCTCAAGACAACTGAACCACGATGGGAACTCCAGGAATGACTTTTTAATATAAAATTAATAGAAAGAATCACAAAGCAAAAGATAGATTTGAATATATTTTAAAGCTTTGCATGCAAAAAAATACAGTTTAAAGCAGAAAGTAATCATGGAGAAAAATATTGACACCAGGCATGACAGGACAGCAAATATAATAATTGCACTTAACTCTTAGCTAACAGTAAGTAGAAAATAACACCCCAACAAAATTGTCCAAATATCTGAGTAATTCAAAAAGAAGAAGTAAAAAGGCTAATACACATATTTAATATTCTATTAATCACAGAAGTGCAAATTAAAAGAAAAATGAGATACCATGTTTCATGGATTAAAACAGCATAAATAAAAATAAATAAAATACTCAGTACTGGAAAAGATACAGTGAGAAGGACATTTGCTTTACTAATGGTGGAAGAATTAAATGATGAACCTTCCTGGAGAACAATTTGAAAATATATGTCAGAAGCTTTTAAAAATTCAGATTATTTGACACACCTATTTCTCTGACTTTTTATTTTAGTCTTTGCTAAGGAAGTAGATGGAGACAAAAACTTACGTGGAGGATTGTTTGTTATAATACTGTAAAATAATAAAATCGAAAACAACCTATATAAAAATTGGCTGGTTAAAAGTATTTTAAGTCACCAAAATGATAGACTATGACACATTGAAAGTGATCATTTCAAAGAGTATGTAATAACAAGAAACAACCTTCACAAAGATTTTAACTGGAAATAACCAAATGCATTACTGCATTACAATTATATGTGTTTTGGAAATAGCATATAGGCATATAAAAACTGGAACAAAACCTAAAAGTTAGGCAGTGTGTGGGTGGTAGAAATACGGATGAAGTTTTTTTTAATACCTTTCTGAATTTTTAAAAATTTAGTCAATGATAACATATTGTTTTATGAGTTAGAAACACCCCCTGTTTTATAAAGATGGCCATGATGCACATTTAGGGTATAAGTAGTCATTTATGTGACATTCATTGATTATCTTTTATGTCAGGGGCTCTGCCAAGTGTATCAGCAATGACTCTTAGTTTGCATGCAAATGAAAGAAACTCTGTAACTTGAGCAAAAAAGAATTTACTAGAAGATTATCAGATAGCTAAAAGAATTGCCAGGAATGGGGGTGTTTCCAAAAAACAGGCTTGGAAGCAAACCAGAGCCTAGCCAGCTCCAGAGTCTAGATATCAGGGACTAGAGAAACAGGCTCCAGCCAAGTACAGCCTCCCAGGCTGGGGCACAGGCCGGTGGATTTTGAACTTGGGGTTCACTCCCCACACCCGGCTCCCTCAGTACCATGGAGGGGAGGGCACCTTGATTGGCAGTCCCATTGCCCCTTTTCCAACAAAAGAACCAAAGAAGATGGCATAGGTACTAAACAACCAAAACCAAACCAAATCAAAAAAATTAAATTGCCCATTAGGGTGTTCTCATTGTGGCTCAGCAGGTTAAGAACCTGACATAGTGTCCATGAGGATTCGGGTTCAATCCCCAGCCTTGCTCAGTGGGTTAAGAATCCAGGGTTGCTCCAAGCTGAGGCATAGGTCACAGATGCAGCTTGGATCCGAGTTGCTATGGCGTAGGCCAGCAGCTGCAGCCCTGATTCTATCCCTAGCCTGGGAATTTCTATATGCCCCAGGTGTAGCTGTAAAAGATTAAAAAAAAAAAAAAAAAAGTGCCCATTAGCTCAGGGCTTGGAGGCCAACAGCCTTGACTAGTAGCCATCCACATCTTCCCTCCAGAGGGAACATCTGCTGAGATGTCAGATTGCAGCTAACACAAAGCTCATGGTACAGTGTGCATGGTGGTGCCCACACAGGAGATGCTGTTTCCTCATAGAGTAAGCAAGACATGTCCCAAAGAAGCTGCCTTTTCAGACATGATCTTCACCGATATGTAGGATGTTTGAAAAGAAGATACCATTCTCGGCTGAAACCAGAGCCAGTGAAAGGATGACCTGAAACAGTTGAGCAGAAGTGAGAGGTGTAACTTAGAAATGGAGGGGGCATCAGCCAATGTCTAAGCTGCTGCTTATTTAGCAAGTCCTATAGTCCACCATGAGTACTGGGCATTTGGTTCAAATAACTTGGTATGTAATACTGAAACATCATCCACAGGTCAGTTTGTATTCTTCCTACAGTTTTCATCATAAATAGGAAATGTCTGTGGCTGGCCAGGTAATTTAATGCTCAAGTTCACATTGCTTTTATAATTGTTGATTAACTTTTCCCTGAGAAAAGAAGACTTGCACATGGAAAGAAGAAAAGGTAATTATTCTTTAATTGCATTAAAAATAGGACAGAGAAAAATCTTACATTACCAAAAGGGCCCCCTGGATAGTGTATAGTAGAGGTCAAAGTCTGTGTACCTGTGTCTGCCAGTCTCTGCACATGTACACCCATGCCCACCTGTACCACTCAGAGCCCATGTGCTACCTTGGTCCCCTCTGAGCCCTGTTTGCCTACCTGGAAGCTTGGACTTCCTTTCACATGAGGCTCCTGGGCCCAAAGAAGGTTGAGTAAAGATTATTTATTAATGGGATGTGTGGATGGAGCTTGTAGTCCACATACAGGACCTGGAGGCAGGGTGGGTGGTCGGTTCTCCTTACTTAGCTATGTTCTGGGAGTCAAATCTTTTAAGTTTAAACCTGCTTTCTTGGTTGTTTTGTAGGCATATTTATTTTTTTTTAATTTATGAAGTGCAAAAGTGATATATATTCTTTTCCATTATGATTTATCACAGGATATTGACCATGGTTCCTTTTGCTATATAGTAGGACCTTGTAGTTTATCTAATCTATGTATAATAGTTTTGTAATTGCTACCCCAAACTCCAAAGCCGTCCCTCCCCACTTAGCAACCACAAGTCTGTTCTTTATGTCTGTGAGTTTGTTCCACATAGAAGTGAACCAAATACCATATCATATGGTATTTGTCTTTCTCTGTATGACTGACTTCACTTAGTATAATAATCTCAGGAGTTCCTATCATGGCACAGAGGAAACGAATCTGACTAGAAACCATGAGGTTGCAGATTCCATCCCTGGGCTCGCTCAGTGGGTTACGAATCTGGCATTGCCATGAG
This sequence comes from Phacochoerus africanus, assembly GCF_016906955.1. Lineage (NCBI taxonomy): Eukaryota > Metazoa > Chordata > Mammalia > Artiodactyla > Suidae > Phacochoerus > Phacochoerus africanus. The sequence continues at coordinate 44,566,021 of NC_062546.1, forward strand.
CTGTGGTGTGGGTCACAGACGCAGCTTGGATCTGGCATTGCTGTGGCTGTGACATAGGCTGGCAGCTGTAGCTCTGATTCGACCCCTAGCCTGGGAACCTCCATGTGCCACTCTGAAAAGCAATACATATATATATTCTCTAGGTCCATCCATGTTGCTGCAAATGGCATTATTTCATTCTTTTTTATGGCTGAGTAGTATTCCATTTGTGTGTGTGTGTGTGTGTGTGTGTGTGTGTGTGTGTGTGTACACATGCACACCATAACTTGAAGGCAAATTTATCAAGCTGGGTTGATAGAACATTTAACAGTTTTTATCTTGATTAACTATGTAATCACATTTAAATATTTAGACATATAGTATTGAGAGTCCATTGGTGTTCTTGCTGCCTCAAATGTTAAGATTGGGTCTACTCAGGTAACTGTTTCAGAAAGGTCACACTCAGTTGTTAAGTCACACACACAACTTGCCACTTATGCAACAGCAGTGTAGCTTATAAGCAAACTAGATTGCACTCCTGTGATTATAGCTAACATTGAATAAGATGTGTTAAGCCCTTATCCAAGTATTTTACCATGTGTCTTAATTAATCTTCATAAGAGCTCTATAAAATAGATTATTCAAGGAAAATATTATGTAGAGGAGTGAAACCCTGTCTCATCTGAGCCCAGTGTACATATATATTGGTTGCTTATGACAACTCAGTAGATAAGAGAAGTTTTTGTTTGGAGTCCTTGAACCTGTAATAATTTAAAATCACCGGATTAATCCACCCACTTTGACTCCCAAATCCTCTGATTTTGCATTTCTGTTCATGCAGATTTCCTCATGAAAGGAAGGTAAATGCGTTGACTGCCTTGTTGTGTTCACTATTATGATTAACGAAATGACCAAAACTAAATATCAGTATCTGGTTTCTTGTATAAAAAGCAAGTTTAGGGAGTTCTTGTTGTGGCTCAGCAGTAATGAACCCCGCTAGTATATCCATGAGGATGTGTGTTGAATCCCTGGCTTCGATCAGTGGGTTAAGGATCTGGCATTGATGTTGCCATGAGTTGTGGTACAGGTGGCAGACATGGCTCCGATCTTGGCAGCTGCAGCTCCAATTCGACCCCTAGCCCAGGAACTTCCATTTGCTGCAGGGACAGGCCTAAAAAGCCAAAAAAAAAAAAAAAATCAAATTTAACTTACATTTAAAACATGCCTGTTATGGAATCCCTCTTCTGATTTTTAAGGAAACTGTCATTCATGTCATTGATGATGAAGGCAAATTGGCAATGACAAATCCCTTTGTTTTTCTCATAAAGGACAGTTCATATCCCTATGCCTCTGTTACAGCACTAACAAAATCAAGATGACTTTCTCCCATCATGATTGGTTCCATCATTCTTTTAATAAATTACAGGCAGAGGGAGGACAGGAGAGAGCTCTGTCGCTCACACCTTCAATTCCAAATATAAGAAAGTCAGAAGTGGTTAGCTTCACTTTTAAATTCAAATTCAAGGTTGACATACTATTTAAGAAACTCCTAGCTATTTTCTAGATGGAACTTGATCCCTTTGCTTCTAAGGATGGTCATCTGTGTCATGCAAACGGATTTTCCAACTAATTCTTCTTAACTGTCAACTGAGTTGCCCCCTTGCCTAATTTAGCTCCACTGCAATTTACTGACCCAGGAAGAGAGCTTCCTGGAAGGGAAGAGTTAGAAAACTTATACCTCATTTGTTTAAAAGAAAGCTTCTTCCTCCAAAGCAGGAGCAGTTGCCACGTGGGTATAATTTAACCTCTAAAAATATAAACACTGATGGAGGAGGGGGGATTAAAGGGAAGAAAAATCTTACAGAAGCCGAATGTAGAGCTTTCTTCCTGTGTGGTTTTTAGGACAGTGTTCGTTCTTCTCTAGCTTTTGGAAATACGGAAACAAAAAAGGAATTTCCAATATCTAAAGAAAATATTGAATAACTTGAATTAAACTGTAGTTGGTCTTGCTCTTTATGAGAGTTTTTAAGATAATAGTACCTCCACGTTGCTTCCTCAAGAAGAGTCCACTCTCCCTTTTCCTCACTGCCAAGGAGTCCCTTAATCTCATCAATTTAAAACTTTTCTTGTACACGCCCTTGCCTGGCGCTACTGCCTCTCCCTTTAGCTCTGTTAGACCTCTTGTCAGCTTCCTATCTGTTCTTTGTCTTCATTCCCACCCCAAAAAGAACATCCTATCATCTGATTATCACTTTTTCATTGGAAATTTCCTACCAGCCACCCCTCCTCCACCCCAAATCCTTCCACATGGTTCTGGGAAACCTCGCAAAGCACTCATCACAATTTTTTGCAGTTGTTTTCTTCCTTGACTCATTTCTTGTGCTAGACTGAGAACGCCTAAAGAAGAGATCTTATTTTTATTTAAATTTTTTTGCCTTTATATCCCTAGCACCTAGCTTTTGTTAGGTCTGCCAAGGGAGGAACACGCAAGGCCAAATTAGTAAAGCAAAAGAGATTTATTAATGCATCAGAAGGGCACGAGCTGAGCTCAGGATGGCGCCAGTTCTGACTGCGAGGAGGTGCTAGCCTCTGTGGTGGGAATCTGTGGCTGGATGGAGTTCATGGTGGGAATTTATGGCAGGAACAGTGAAGAAGGAGGAGAAGGTCAAGGGAGGGGCAGGGGTCCAGTCCCATGACAGAGGGCAGTTAATCCTTGTAGGAGGTTAATCTATGCAGGCAGTTATTTTCCAGAGGCCATTGTTTCTTGCTGAGTGTCCTCATTCCAAGAGAGGGTGTCCACAGCAGGTCTGCAAGGTGAACAGCCACATTTAAGGGTTGGGGGTCTGTCTCCATCCTCCTGGGAACCTATCATACATACATCAAGTCTTTAATAGAGCTAATAGTGTTTGTGGATGAATGGATGTCACCAAGGCTAAAAAATGACTCCAGATGCAAAGGAGTAATGCCATGCTTTAAAATTCTGAAATGGAACCCAGCAATGTTCTGATCTAATCCATTTCCTTAAAAAAAAAAAAAAAAGTTGTATGCTAATAATTATGTTCAACTTTCTATAAAAGAAAGACACATGGAAGGAAAGATTATACTCTCTATTTCTGGTTGGAGACAAATCTAATATTGGATATGGATATAAAATAGACATTCTAAATACACTGAAAAGTAATGAAGCAAACCATTAGCTCAGAGCCAGCTTTCCAACAAAAGAGTAAATAAACTGAGCTTCTTGAAAAGCATTACGAGTAATTATTTGATTACCAGATGCCACTTACATCTACTGCTCTGTTGTCCCAAACCTGATAGGAATATGCTTGGTTGGTGATGTGACCCCTGCCTGAATGTCAATTGATTTTTATATTGAAAGCCAGGGTTTTATACACTTGTGCCTTAATCTTCGATACCACTTGTTTCCATAGTAACTGATGCGCTATGAAGTGAAAAAAACCAGGAAGGCTTGGGATGGAAATTAATCAAAGTTAGCGGTCCAAGCAAGGGGTTCCCCAGTGTGGGATCCCGTGTCTTTTCAGGCTTCTGGTCACATGTGTTTGAGGCAGGATTCCTAGCAATAGAAGATTCTAGGGTGATAACTGCAAGGATTTTCAAGGCAGCATGTAGATAGTCTCTCTGGTAGCAGTTCGTGTTTACTTTAGCTTGGATTCCTGCTGCAGTTACCTGCATTGGCATATAAACAGTCTACACTGGTTGAAAGGAACATTTACCGCCAAGAGCCCTCTAACAACTAGGAATCAGGGAACAGCAACGGGAGACTTTTACTATCGGTGAAATACGGTTGAGTTGTCCTTTTGAGACTCCTACACCAGGAGAATACTGGAAATTCTGTTAGGCACTCAACATTTCACAGTGTTGATTTAGAGCAGAGTTTCTAGTCTTGTGGCCTACTTGTGTCTTTGGCATACATAGTGTGAAATTTCTCCTTAAAAATCCGAATTTCAGGCTTCTTTTTAAAAACTCATATATACACAAGTACAAAATTTAGGGACACTGACCGTATTTCCTTATGGCAGCCATCCCAGTGGCTGAGTAGAAGCTTCCTTCCTTAGCCATAGACAGTCTTCACTTTGCCACAGTCCCTACTCCTCCCTACTGGATATTATCAGGCCATTTTACTTGTGTATATTGCATTTTGGGTCCTTGAATTCATAATCTTTGGATTAGAGCAGAGGATTGTTCTATGTTTGGGGATCATTTTATCCTTATATGTTGTTCCTTGTTAATCCCATTTTCTAAATACATGAACCAAGCTGTTTTTTTGGTTTTGTTTTTTTTTTGTTTTTTTTTTTTTTGCTTTTTAGGACCACACCCATGGCATATGGAGGTTCCCAGGCCAGGGGTTGAATCAGAGCTATAGTTGCTGGTCTGTCCCACAGCCACAGCAGCCCAGGATCTGAGGTGAGTCTGCGACCTACACCACAGCTCATGGCAACGCCAGATCCTTAAACCACTGAGTATGGCCAGATATCGAACCTGCAGTCTCATGGTTCTTAGTCGGATTCGTTTCTGCTGCGTCACAACAGGAACTCCTAAACCAAGTTATTTAACTATGGGAGAATGACATTTTAGAAAGGTGGGTTTAAAATTCCATCCTAGGAGCTCCCACTTGGCACAGTGGGTGGGGGATCTGGTGTTGTCTCTTTGGCGGTGTGGGTTCGAACCTGGACCAGTGCAGTGGGTTAAGAATCTGGCATTGCCACAGCTGTGGCATCTGTTGCACCTGTGGCTCGGATTCAGTCTCTGGTGTGGAAACGTCCATATGCTAGGGATGCAGCCAAAAAATAAAAATAAAAATTCCATCCTAGAAAAAAGTCTAGAGTTAAGCTGCCTGTGCTGGTATGAGATTTATTCAAGAGGATAGAATTTGGGGATATTTGGTGGGAATATTTGCATGGTTAAATAGGCTTCAGCAACTACCTTTTTCAACATTGGATGGCTGTAAAAAAAAATTTCCTGTCTAGTTTGAATTAAACCAAAACGGAAAAAGAAATCATATGGTCTTGAGCTTGTGCTGGAGGTAGGGATTATCAACATTCAAAAAAGATACCCTCATATTTCATATAATATTATCATCTGGAAAATCTAAAACATTCAGAATGCAAACATGCCCACAGAAGTGAAGTAGAACCTTATAAATGATATGCTTTCTATAGAACGACTGGAAAAATCTCAAAATCAATATTAGAATCACCCAGGGCGACTGAGAATAATGATACCACTGTACCTTACTAAAAAGTAATGAAAAACAAATGAGAGAGAAAATTCCAAAGTTGTCCCTAGAGTTCTTATTTGCTTGAGCTAGAAGAGTGGGAGAAGACTTTGGAAGGTGGTTCTTCCCCTTTTTTCCCCCAGACCTCAATTTTATTTTAAACACCACACACAGCCCTCTCATTGAAGGCAATTTTCTACATAGATCAGGATATGCAGTGGCTGTAGATGTCACTGTGAAACAGGAAAACCTTAGGCCTCAGTTAAATACTTAACTGGTAGGATTAAAATAAAAAAATAATTTGATCTATTAGGGTGGTATCTATTTGCTTCTGCTTTGTCCTTTGACAGGCTAGATAATAAAATAGGAAACAAATATTACAGTGACAATTCCCAACTAGCCATTCATTTAATAGGCATTCAGTGCACTGTGTTTATTTGGGGTGGCCCTTAAGCATGGGCCACAGAGGTAAACAGAGTGAGTGAACAGAGGTAAAAATTCCTCCTGCACAGGGAGAGACAGACAGTAAACAATAAACATCATAAGTAAATGGCATAAGAAATCAGAAGGTGATCTGAACTTTGAAAAAATAGAGTGGTTGACTAGGGGGATTAGAAATACTGAGATGGTCTCAGGAAAGGTTGCAGTTTTAAATAGGGATAACTGGGTATATATCCAGACAAAACTGTCTTCAAAAAGATACATGCACCACTATGTTAATTGTAGCACTATTCACAATAGCCAAGACATGAAAACAACCTAAATGTCCATTGACAGATGAATGAATTAAGATGTGGTGCATATACATAATGGAATACTGTGCAGCCACAAAAAGAACAAAATAATGGCATTTATTTCGAAATAATGAAACATGGCTGCAGCTAGAGGTTCTCATACTACGTAAAATAAACCAGGAAGAGAAAGACAAATACCATGTGGTATTACATATATGTGAAATCAAAAATATGGCACAAATAAGCCTATCTACAAAAGAGAAACAAGCTCACAGACATAGAGAACAGACTTGTGGTTGCCAAGGGGGAAGGGGGAGGGAGTGGGATGGATGGGGAGTTTGGGGTTGGTGGATAACAAACTATTACATTAGAATGGATAAGCAATGAGGTCCTAGTGTACAACAGGGACTCTGTCCAATTTCTTGGGATAGAACATGATGGAAAATAGTATAAGAAAAAGAATACACATACACACATATACATATGTATGACTGGGTCATTATGCTGTATAGTAGAAAGTGGCACGACACTGTAAATCAACTGTACTTTGGTAACAAATAAAATAAATAGGGGAATCTGGATAGGTCTTATTTGGAACAATAAACATCATAAGTAAATGGCATAAGAAATGAAAGATGACATTTAAAGGAGGGGAGGGAAGTACCTGTGTAAACGACCCTGTGATTCCTATGGAAGAGCTTCACAGGTGGAGGGTGCCCCAGGCAAAGGCTCCCAGATGGGATGACTGGCTTGCAAGTGCAGGCAGGCCAGTGGGGTTGTAAGAGGGTGAATGAGGATGAGCACAGAAGGAGATGAGGTCAGGGAGGTGAAAAGTATGAGCCAGTAGGGCCTTAGAGGCAGAGGTAAACACTTTGGCCTTTTCTCTGACCAAGACCAGAACCACTGAAAAGATCTGACATAGTTTATAGGAGTCATGGTGGCCTCTCTTGAGAAGGGGTAATGTGTGAAAAGGAGATACTACAATAAATTCAAACGAGAGATGGTGATGATTTGACTAGGCTTGTAGCAGTGGAAGTTGCTAAGCGACCCAGTTCTCATATATCTTCAAGGTGTTGTTACCTCAGGATTGGGTATGAGTTAGAGAAAGAGAGGGGTCAGGAATGATGGCAAGGTTTTGGGCCTGAGCAACTCTAAAAATGGATTTGTCTTCAGCTAAGAAAGGGGAGACTGGGAGAAGTACCCTTCTGGGGGAGAAGTTAGAAGTTTCATTTTGGACACGAGACACCCACTGGGATGGGGAAATGGATCTGTGTACCAGCAGTTGGAAGTCATAGGTATATGGACTACAAGGGCTCCTGTATCCATATCTGTTGTCCCCTTAGACTGTCCCTGCAAAACTTCAGAGATCTTTCAGAAGTTGTTAAAATACTGTATTCTTTGCTAGACAAATGTGAGTGTATTGATTGGACCATCTAGTAGTGTAGACAAGGACAGCACAGGTACAGTGGGTAAAGGAACCTTAGGCCAGAGTAAGTTGCCCTCAAAGTTGTTTCCAAATGAATGAAATAATGTACTATAGGTGCTGAACTGGAGTCTTAGATAATTAAGCATGCAGCTGTTAAATGCATCTAATGTTGAAAAATGGGACAGAAGTAGAGCTGCAGTTGACCTTGTGATGAAACAAAGGATGAAATATTCCCCAGGAATAAATCATTTACCCATGTAATACAATTGCATTCTTTTAGGGCATGGGTGGACCAATTGGGAAGCCATCTCCTCCAAGGCATTAATGGAACTCTGTGTCTCCCATAAAGTGGCTCATGCCATGATCATTTTTAAGGGAACAGATATCATGAAAGTGGGGAAAGTTGGAGAAAATATAAATCTGTTATATCTAATAAACATAATTTGAGTCTACGTCTTGCTAGAAATCCCCAAACCAAAATTAGTTTTGCGTGGAGAAAGAAGAATGTGTCACAGGTATGCTGAGGGCAGGGAGACAAGTTTCGGTCATTTTTATATGTAGATATACAGTAAATGCTGGTGATTTTTTTGGGGGGGCAGATGCTACACCCATGGCATTCAAAAGTTTCAGGGCCAGGGATCAAACCCAAGCCACAGCAGTGACAATGCCAACTCCTTAGGCTACCAGAGAACTCGAATTTTAACTGGGTGTTGATATGTACTTGATCAGCAAGAAGTGAGGAATGGATATTGGGCAGGCAGTTAGCAGACTGTTGGAGGATTTCAAAAATAATCCAGATGGTTTCCTTGGTGGGAATGGATCAGTTGAGGTAGCTTAGGATAGTCAGGAAAGTATTTTATTTCTTTTTATTTCTTTTTTTTTCTCTTTTGGCTGTCCCACGGCATATGGAGTTCCTGGGACCGGGATCAGATCCAAGTGGCAGTTGCAACCCAAGCCAATCCTTAACTCACGGTGCTGGGCTGGGGACTGAACCTATATCTTAGCATTCCCAAGACGCTGCTGATTACATTGTGACACAGCGACACAGTGGGAACTCTAGGAAAGTATTTTAAAATGGGCCATCTGCTTCAAACAGTTGCGGGGCAACAACGAGATAAAGTTGCCAAGATGTCATCAGTGATGCTAGTTGAGTATTCAGGCTTAACAGGCCCCTGATCATTGTGCTTTGAAAATAAAAGCTGTTAATCCTTGGATATGCGGTAGGGTTTTGAGAAACTCATTGTTGCTGGTGTAGCAAGGAGCCCTCTAGATTTTCTTACACTAGACAAGACCTTGGATGTTGGTGTTTTCCCACGTGGAGCAGAGAGAGCTATAGAGAATTCTTTCATAATTGCTGGTATTCCTAAAACAATGAGGAGGAGAAATTGGGGAGAACCATCAGAGCCAGTACAAGAGTGGTCCTGAGTGGGCTTTGGATCATCAACTTGGAGCCCTTCTTTAGTAATCTTTGATGGCCTGAGTCATAGAACTTGAGAGTTAGAGTTTCGTTCTTCTCAGTCAGAACTTCAAGGTTCACCAACCAATTCCTTTATATTCAGGACCTCTGTGTTGTAAAATTTCAGGGAGCATCATTCACATCTGGTCCATGTGAGCAGAACCTCCTAGAGTGCGGTAGTCTGCAGTCTGAATGGCCTTCTGCAGTGATTCTGCTTGTACGGCCATGGATTTGGACCCAACTTTGTGGACTGGATCAGCATGCCTTGTAAGCATGTGTGTTTCCTGTTTTCTTCCTCTCCCTCCAGACTGGAAGAGGCTTGACAGTAGAAGCTAGATTTTATGTTTGTAGTAAAGCATCTCACATGATGCCCTTCACAGAGAGTTGCTCAATACATCTTTACGAAATACTGTTGACCCTTGAGCAACACAAAGGTTAAGGGCGCTGACCCTTCCCATTGAAAATCCATCTATAACTTAGAGTTGGGTCCTTTTTACATGAGTCCTGTGTATCTGAGGTTCTGCATCCCTAGATTCAACCAACAGATACTAGGACTATAATATTTACTGTTGAAAAAAACAGCCTGTAGGTAGCTCATGTTCAAGGGTCAACTGTCCACGAATGAAGAGTAATGAGGTAACTTGACCATGTGCTGGGTTCTGTATATAATATTTTACCTACTCCTGTCCCTTAACCCAAACAATGTGTCCCTCCATGGGGACACATTGCCTTTGTTTCTCCTTTGAGGATGCTGAGAACGGTGAGCAGAAGGTGTATAAGGAGACAGGGCATGAAGACAATTCTTTCAAGAAGTTTGATGTAAAAGATCATAAAAGATTAGGACTAGAGGGTGTAGCTGAAATAGGATCTTGGGTTGAGGGAGAACATTTTATATAAAAATTCAGAGACTTGAGCATGTTTAAATTTTGATAGGATGGATTCAGTTGTGAGTCGGAGATGGAACATTTAGCTGAGAGACTTAAGCATTGATATCATTCAGAGATGAACCCAGAGGACAGACCTGTGGATATAAACACGAGGTTTGTTCTCCTGGGACAGGAATAAAGGAGAGGATGAGATAGATTCAGGGTAACTTAGAGGTGGGAAGCTAAAAGTTCCCATTTGAAGCCTTTTCATTTCACCTTTGAAGGAGACAAAGTTATCTATTCAATTTGACAAAGGTGATTGTGGTGGTCGTGGCAATGGTGATGGTAGCCTTAAGGAGAGTGGAGAGAGTATGAAACGGTCTCTGTAGAAATTCAGAGACTGAGTCAGTCAATCCAGAGACCCTAACATTTCCATGTAGTTCCATCAATTTGTATTAATGAAACTGTGCCTTCAAATAAAAACTCTAAGTATGCACTTTCTTTGTATCTTCTTCCAGAAGTTTGGCCCATTTTAATTAGAATCTGAAGTAAGAGAGGCCTTCTGCACATAGCGGTGGTTTGAATTTTATCAAATAAATGAAAGAAAATAAGTTTTCATTCTCTTAACTTCTACCTCTTGATCATTTTCATGAATGTTGGGATCATCAGGTGGAGTTCTGGGTATATTCCTTTTAGGCTAGAGTTGTATTTGCAGCCAGATGGTATGAGAAGTAGAGAATGAATGTCTTCAACAGGATTCTTTTGCTTGAAAAAGCCTCAATGCAAAGATCCAACTCAAAGGGTACCAAGGAAGCTAGAAAGGCGTTCATCCATGTACCTGAAATTGCAGAAGTACTGTTAGATCAGGAGCTCAAATATATTATCATGTTGCCATTTTTCCCCACTTAGCTCTGTATGCATCTTTGTGGGCTTCATTTGCAGACAGATTTTCCCATTTTGCAGGCAGGATGCTGGCCCCCCTCCCCCACTCCATCCCTACAGCTCTAGGTTTAGATCCTACTGATTTCAAAATCCAGAAAATGCTTACCAGCCCAAGAATTCCAAGTCTCAGAATTGAATTTCAGTAGTTCCTGTGTTACCTTTGAACGTGGTCGCTTGACAGTGCTCAGGCCTGGTCTGATGAGTGTCACCTGGGGGCGTATGTTTGTGGTGCATTGACCCCTTGGGAGAGAGTCCAAACCCATCCCTGGAGTCAGAACTCAGTAGAATTACTTTCTCTGGAGTTCCTGTCATGGCTCAGTGGTAACAAATCCGACTAGGAACCATAAGGTTGCGGGTTCGATTCCTGGTCTCGCTCAGTGGGTTAAGGATCCAGCGTTACCCTGAGCGGTGGTGTAGGTCGCAGAAGCAGCTCGGATCCCGCATTGCTGTGGCTCTGGGAACCTCTATGTGCCGCAGGTACAACCCTAGAAAAAACACAGACAAAAAAAAAAAAAAATTACTTTCTCCCAAACCACCTGGACAAAGCATGAGGCTAGAGAAGACCCCTAAGGATGATGAGGATGCCATTATCAGAAGCAGGAACCGTGGGTATGGTCATGAAAAAATTTTTTTCTTAGATTAGATTAAAAAAGTAAAACTTCCTGATGTAATCATAGTCTCTGCAAAGTTCTCTGGCCCAATGAGATTTCTTGGATCACATAGTTTTGGCAGCCCTAATTGATTGGACTGATTGTATTGGAAAATATTTTTCCTGGAAATAGCAGCTTCCAAAGACACTATCCATAGATTCTCTTCCCTCCTCCTCCAGATCTTTGCTTTTCATCTTTGTGTCCTAATTTTGCCATGGTACAGCTGCTTCTATTTTGGAACCTTGGTAAGAAATAGATTTGTGTGGATATACTGATTTAGTATGAAATTATAATGAAAAGTCATTTGCATATTCTGAACCTGGCTTAATGGGAGGAAAATTGGTGATAATTGCAACCTGAATGTTTCTCAGGGACATGAATTTAGGCGGGTGAGTTGGAGGCATATTCACTGTCATACCAAACCAGCATGAAGTGTGTGGCCCCAAGCCCGCAGCTTCTCCTGACAGCTCCTTTTCTGGTTTCTCATGCAGAATGCATTTTCCTCTATGTGATTTGGTGTTGTCCTGTGTAGCTTCATGTTGTATCAGGGACCAGTTGGGAAGTCCCTTTGGTTACTCTTGTTATTTCGGCTCTTATTATTTAGTTGAAATGATGTCCAGTCCTCTGTATTATTTCTAGAGTCCTCTCTGCCAGCCTTCTCTTTTAGTGGGACACATCTCCCATTTTTTTTGGTTTGGGATGTTCATGCCTCCTTGGGAAAGTAGCAGACTTGGAATAGCTATCTCATGATTGCCCCCAGTTCCTCTGAAACCATAATATTTCTGGTCTTTTCCATGGAATATACACTCCATGATAATTTCATCTGTTCATTCAGAGATTAAATCTTAGTGGCCTTAGGGACATCAAGGTCTGTGTGGATCTGTCCAGGTATATTTGCTTTCCCTGGCATGGTTTGTGGTGTTGGTTCTTACAGATTATTAGTCTCCTTTAAAACTTGGCTCTGTGGTGGGAACTCCCATTGTGGCTCAGCCTCATGGCATCCATGAGGATGTAAATTCCATCCCTGGCCTCGCTCAGTGGGTCGGGGATACGATGTTGTCGTTAGCTGTGGTGTACCAGATGTGGTTTGGATCCTGCATTGGTATGGCTGTGGTGTAGGCTGGAAGTTGTAATTCTGATGCCCAATTCAACCCCTAGCCTGGAAACTTCCGTATGCCACGGGTGCAGTCCTAAAAAGCCAAAAAGCCAAAAAAAAAAAAACCCAAACAAAAAAACCTTGGCCTTGTGAGCTGCTGGTCTCTTGTTGATGGATTGACAGTTCAGATCCCCCTCTTTCCTTTTACCTCCCCTTGGGTTGCCTTCCTAAAAAATACATACATTCTACCCAGTTTTTGCTATGGTACAATGGGATTGGTGGCATCTCTGGAGCACTGGGACGCAGGTTCAATCCCCAGGCCTATCACAGTGGGTTAAGGATCTGGTGTTGCTACAGCTGCGCTGTAGGTTGCAACTGTGGCTCAGATATGATCCCTGGCCCAGGAAATTCATATGCCATGGGCTGGCCAAAAAATAAAAGGAAAAAAAAAACATTCCCCCACTTGCCCTCCCAGAAGAGAAGATTTATTTAAGTCCTCCTCTCTTTCCAGAAAAAAAAAAAGGTTTCTTTCTGAGATAATTTTCTTCCAGATCAAAAGGCATAAAAAATAGCAACTAGAAATATATTTGAAGGGAGTGCTCATTTTTCTTTGTTTTTCTTTTTGAAAGAGACTCCACTTTCTTTTAACAGCAGAGGCAGTTAAATATCTGTTTTGGAAATGCCATCTGAGTTTTTTTTTTTTTGTCTTTTGTTGTTGTTGTTATTGTTGTTGTTGCTATTTCTTGGGCCGCTCCCGCGGCATATGGAGGTTCCCAGGCTAGGGGTTGAATCGGAGCTGTAGCCGCCGGCCTACGCCAGAGCCACAGCCACGTGGGATCCGAGCCGCATCTGCAACCTACACCACAGCTCACGGCAACGCCGGATCGTTAACCCACTGAGCAAGGGCAGGGACCGAACCCGCAACCTCATGGTTCCTAGTCGGATTTGTTAACCACTGCGCCACGAGGGGAACTCCCCATCTGAGTTTTATGTGACAAAGGTAGCTGATAACCCCAGCTGCTTTCTGACCCTGTGGGGAAGATTCTGCTCCTGAAGTCTGGTTGTGTCCAGCCCCACCTGGTTTGACCACTTTCTTTCAGAACCAACAGCTTTACAATCAGATATAAATCATAGGGACTGACCTGGTATATAATTCTGTACTAGCCAAGACAGTTCACTAAAATCCTCATGTTACAAGGGCAGTTTGAGTCGTGGATAAGACTGCATTCTGAACTTGGCAGACATGGGTTCCATTCCTTATCCAGGCGGTTACTTACTGTGCACATTGATCCAGTTTATGAGTTACACTGAGCATTGCTTTCCTAAGCATTAAATTAAAAAAATAATACTATTATGGACCTTATTAGGGTTTCTGTGGGTTACCAGTGTCCCTGACCCAAAACGTGACTCCTGGTTTACTTTCTACACATTTTTTTCGCCATCTCAGATGACCTTGTTCATCTGTTGATTTCGTTTTTAAGAGGGCTTTTCTCTCTTATTTTTGTTTATTTTATTTTTTATTTTTTTTGGTCCTTTGTCTTTTTTTAGGGCCACACCCATGCCATATGGAGGTTCCCAGGCTAGGGGTCAAATCAGAGCTATAGTTGCCGGTCTGTGCCAGAGCCACAGCAACCCAGGATCCGAGGCGAGTCTGTGACCTACACCACAGCTCATGGCAACACCGGATCTTTAACCCACTGAGCAAGGCCAGGGATTCAACCCGCAACCTCGTGGTTCCTAGTCGGATTCGTTTCCACTGCACCACGACAGGAACTCTTATTTTTGTTTATTTTTATTATTTTGGCCACACTCACAGCAAGCACCAGAAGTTCCCTGGCCAGGGATTAAAACTGCACCACAGCAGTGACAACACTGGGTCCTTAACTGCTAGCCCACTAGGGTTATATATAATCTGTCTCTATCATTAAAATATCTTTCCCACAAGATCAAAGATCTTGTCTATTTTGTGCTGCCCTCTATCTCCAGGGCTGAGATGGAAGGGGTCGGTAAATACATACATGTCAGATGGAGAAATGAATGAGTTAGTAGGCACTTTATTAGTGAAGATTTTCATTTGCTGATACCTGAGGTTCTTCTCTGTGTAGAAGAGCAGAAGTTTTTCATTCAGGGAGAATTTATTTTTTAATTGTCCAAATTTCCAAGCACAGAAACTTGGTTTGAAGTTGTAGTGTTTTCTTTTCTTTTTCTTTTTTTTTTGTCTTTTGTTGTTGTTGTTGTTGTTATTGTTGCTATTTCTTGGGCCGCTCCCGCGGCATATGGAGATTCCCAGGCTAGGGGTTGAATTGGAGCTGTAGCCACCGGCCTATGCCAGAGCCACAGCAACGCAGGATCCAAGCCGCATCTGCAACCTACACCACAGCCCATGGCAACGCCGGATCGTTAACCCACTGAGCAAGGGCAGGGACCGAACCCGCAACCTCATGGTTCCTAGTCGGATTTGTTAACCACTGCGCCACGACGGGAACTCCTGAAGTTGTAGTGTTTTTGAGCTTCCCTTTCTATCACAAACTGTTATGTTGAATGCCCTTACTTTTATATTTTAAAGGTCATATTAAATCATGCTTTTGCTTCAGTGAAAGAAATGCCTGGAGTCCCTGTTGTGGCTCAGTGGGTTAAGAACCCAACATAGGAATTCCCGTCATGGCTCAGTGGAAACGAATCTGACTAGTATCCATGAGGATGTGTATTCGTTCCCTGGCCTCACTTAGTGGGTTGAGGATCTGGCATTGCTGTGAGCTGTGGTTCAGGTCGCAGACATAGCTCAGATTTGGCACTGCTGTGGCTGTGGTGGAGGCCAGCAGCTATAGCTCCAGTTCGACCCCTAGTCTGGATACCTCCATATGCTGTGGGTGCACCCCTAAAAAAACAAAAAAGAAAAGAACCTGACATAGTGTCCATGAGGATGCTGGCCTCACTCAGTGGGTTAAGGAACCTGCATTGCCACAAGCTGAAGCGCAGGTCACAGACACGACTTGTATCTGGTGTTGCTGTGGCTATGGTGTAGGCTGGCAACTGTAGCTCCGATTTGATCCCTAGCCTGAGAACTTCCATATGCCACAGGTACAGTATAAAATGGAAAAAAATGTGCCAGGGAATCTAGAGATTTGTTCAGTCAGAAGCAGTTATTAGCAGATACAAGATGAAAGGTCCAGTCGTCCTATATACTTTTCTCCCTCTCCTTCGAGTCTGTGGAATGGTCATTATAGTAGAATAATAAAATGAATCATAGTAATGGTAGTTGTGGCTAACCTTTATTTAAAACTTTTTTTTTTTTTTGCCATGCTTGTGGGCATGCAGAAGTTCCTGGGCCAGGGATTGAACCCACGCCACAGCAGTGACCTGAGCCACAACAGTGATAACATCAGATCCTAATCACTTGGCCACCAGGGAACTCCCCATTTCACTATAAATGTGGCGGATAGTATGCTCACAGTAACCCCATGTGATAAGTATGTTTGTAATCCCTATTTCTCAGATGATGAAACTGAGGCTTTAAGAGAAGTTACTTACCCAGGGTCTCCATGCCACTTCTGAACCCTGTGAGTATCTCTCCAGAGCCTGGCCTCCTAACCACAAAGCAGTACTGAGCCCAGAGTACCAATCTCCTGTAATTCAGAACTTTCATTAAATCAGATTGACCTTCACACTCTAATGATGCAGAATTAGGGAGTTCCACTGAAGTGTGACTTTTGAGCTCCCTGAATGGTGCTTGTCCTTTTTGCTTTGTTAAGAGCAATTCTTCACAGCGTACTAGGGGAGGCTATATGTCTGGCGTCACACAAGGGGAACCCAGAGAAGTAGCCTGTTGGTGAGGGTTGTTGGAGAGTCAGGCAGGAGCTGTCACCTGGCATGAGAAATAGAAGCATGTTGGATCTGAGTTTCTCCAGAGTTGGCTGGGGGGATTGAATTTAATGACCATTTTAGTAGGCAGAAGAAAGGAAACTTTTCAAATAAGAGAAACAAAAAGAATTGCTGTAGTAGACTTTTCATGATCACAAGCACTTACTGTGGCCCCTAGTGATTCAACAATAAGAACAGATCATTCAGAACACAAAGAATTATAGCAGAGATGGGACCATGACCTGGACAAAATTATACTTGAACAATGGTGTAACATGTGGTATTAACCACTGTTCCCATGGAGGAGTTGTGGAGGGTCTGGCTTAGAGGATGGAGCAGTGAATAAGGCCTAAACCCGAGCATGTGAATCTGGAGAGCTGCCCTGCGTGGAAAGGATGGCCCCACAGTGTCACCTCGATCCTAACGGTGTCTCTCTTCCCAAAAAACTCCAAGTGCTCCACAAATGCATTTCAGTTTTCACTCCCTGTGTTCCTGATTAATGGTGGCAGGTATTGATATTTCTTTTCCATGCAGATGTTAAGCCAGATTTACACGGCTGACAGTATAGACAGGAAAAGTATCGTGTGATTCCAGCTGGCTTCCATCATGGCATTGCTGTTGCTTACAAGTGCTTGCCCATGGAATTGAGGGTTTGAGTCCAAAAGTGATTCAGAGCTGGAAGATACTGAATGGGAAGGCATTATTTTATTTTATTTTATTTCATTTTATTTTATTTTTTGCTTTTTAGGGCCACACCCACGGCATATGGAGGTTCCCAGGCTAAAGGTCAAATCAGAGTTACAGCTGCTGGCCTACGCCACAGCCACAGCAACATGAGATCCAAGCCACGTCTGCGACCTACATCACAGCTAATGGCAACGCTGGATCCTTAGTCCAGTGAGCAAGGCCAGGGATCGAACATGCACTCTCATGGATCCTAGTCAGGTTCATTAACCGCTGAGACACAAGGGGAACTCCAGGAAGGCGTTTTAGTAAGAACTTGTATTTTTACTTTTTATATAAGCTTAAAGAGTAACATACATTACGTCTAAAAGAATGCTTTTATTATGTAAACTAAAAATTTTAGGAGTTTCCACTATGGTTAAAAATCTGATTACAGCAATCTGGGTTGTCGGGGAGGCATGGGTTCGATCCCAGCCCAGCCAGTGGTAAAGGATCTGGCTGTAGAACTTCTATATGCAGTGGGTGAGGCCATAAAAAAAGAAAAAAATCTTTTTTTTTTTTTTGTCTTTTTAGAGCCGCACCTGCGCGGCACATGGAGCTTCCCAGGCTAGGGGTTGGTCGGAGCTGTAGCCACCGGCCTACGCCACAGCCACAGAAATGCCAGATCTGAGCCGCATCTGCGACCTACACCACAGCTCATGGCAACGCCAGATCCTTAACCCACTGAGCAAGGCCAGGGATCAATCCCACAACCTCATGGTTCCTAGTCAGATTCGTTTCCACTGCGCCACAACAGGAACTACAAAAAAAAATTCTAACTAATAAAGTGATAATCTTTAGTCCCGGCCGGAGAATTTCCACATGCAGTTGGTGAGGCCATAAAAAAAAAAAAAAATTCTAACAAAATTATAGTCTCATGGTATTTCGACTGGCAATATTTTTTTTCTTTCTGAAAGATTTATAAAATAATGATGCACCAAGTGAAGTTAGTCAGTGAGACACCAACATCATATGCTATCACTTACATGTGGAATCTAAAAAAAGGACACAATGAACTTTGCAGAACAGATACTGACTCAGAGATTTTGAAAAACTTATGGTTTCCAAAGGAGGCAGGATGGGGGTAGGGGGATGGGCTGAGGATTTGGGATGAAAATATTATAAAATTGGATTGCGATGATCATTATACAACTATAAATGTAATAAAATTCACTGAGTTAAAAAAATAATGGTGCACCTTGCAATTCCTGGTACCTTAAATTCTATGAAATGGGAATGAAATGTTAACCAACCACAAGCAACTTTTGAAAGCATGCTTTTGAAATCCTTAATATGCATAATATGTATAATATCCTTAATAATCCCGTGTTAAATCCTTAATATGCATTGTCATTTATTTTCTTATTTTCATGTCATTGATGATAAAACTGTGGCTTAAGCAGGTAAGAGAGCTCTCAAAAATGTAAAGCATTTCATAACATTTCCTATGTAGAACTTAATGGCTTCGTGTTGGATCTGAGTAAAAGTGAAACTTCTTACCTGGCCTGTGATGCCCTTTTGTGATGTGGCCCCTGTCTTCTCCCCATCACCTCATGCCTTCCTCTGCCTGGCTTCCCTGTCTGCACTCATGTAGTTACACTTGCCCAAGAACTCAACATATATGGTACATTCTTGCTGTTCAAGTTTCTGTTTCAGTGCTACCTCCTCAGAGAGGTGTTTCTGATGCCCAGTCTCAAATAGCCAGGCAATCCCTATCACATCATATATCTTTTAGTTTTATTAAATAGTATTATTAAGAATGAAAAAAATGCCATTTGCAGCAACATGGATGGACACAGATTATCATACTAAGTGAAGAAAGAAAAATACAAGTACCATATGCTGTCATTTATATGAGGAATCTAAAAGATGACGCAAATGAACATATCTATGAAACAGACTCATTTGCAGAAAATAGACTTGTAGTTGCCAAAGAAGGGTGGGAGAGAGAAGGATTGGGAATTTGAGATTAGCAGAAGCAAAGCTATGTATATGGTAAATAACAAGGTTCTACTGTATGGCACCAGAGATGATATTCAATATCCTATGATAAACCATAATGGAAAAGAATACGAAAAAGAAGATACCTATATATGCATAACTGAATCAGTTTGCTGTACAGCAGAAATTAACACAATGTTGTAAATCAACTATACTTCAATAAAATTAAAAATAAATATTTTTATTGAAGCTTAACATATGCAAAGAGCACACAAATCTTAAGAGTATAACAATGAATTTTTGCAAAATGAATACATCTCTCTGTTAGCACCCATATCAAGATGGAGAATGTCACCAGCACTTAGAAGCCCTTCTTGTGTTCCCTTGTAGTCATATGTGCTCAAGGTTAACTACCATCCTGACCTTGATCAGCAGTGACTGCAATTGGAATCACAGAGGAAGTCCTCATTTGGGCCTTCTTTCCTTCAATGTTTCCTTTGTGAGATTCTCCCATATTTTTATATGTAGAACAAGTCTGCTCATTCTCATAGTGTTCCACTGGGTGAATATAACACTATTTCATCTGTTCTCTTAATGGGCATTTGTAAAAGTTTGGGGCTATTACAAATGATGCTTTGACAAACATTTTTGAATATATGAGAACTGATTTTAATTCTGCTGGCACTACATGGTATGTACTTATTTAAACTTTTTCTAACTCTACTCCCATTGAAATTTAGTCTTATGATGGTAAAGACCTTTTTGGTATTTTTGTCTTGCTTGTCTTTATTTTTCAACTTTATCAAGATATAACTGTCATGCAATAATCCATAAATAATTTTTATAGTCTCAGTCTTGATACATGTATGCATCCATAAAACCATTACCACAATCAATGTAATGAACCTGTCACCCCTAAAAGTTTGCTCTGTAATCTCTCTCCCTCTTCTCCATGAATCTCCCATTCCAGGCTACCACCGATTTGCTTTCTGTCACTACACATTTGTATTTTCTAGAATTTTATATAAACAGAATCCTTTCCCTTCCCCATTCAGTGTAGTTATTTTGCAACTCATGTTGTTGCATATATGAATAGTTCCTATCTTTTTATTGATGAGCAGTATTTTATTGTATGGGTACATTACAATTTGTTTATCCATTCATCTGTTGATGGACATTTGAGTTGATTCAAGTTCCTGTCTATCATAAGTATGCTGCTGGGAACACTGATGTATAAGCTTTCTTGCATGTGCTTTTCACTTTCCTTGGGAGCTGTATCTAAGTGAGGAATTACTGAGTCATAGGTAGGTCCATAAGAAACTGTCAACCTGTTTCCTCTGTTAAAGAGTTCCAGTTGCTCTATACTTTGATCATACTTCCATCGCTTTGATCATTTTTATTTCATTCTAGCGAGTCTAATGGGTGGTGGTAGTTGTATCTCATGGGTTTTTTATTTTTTGTTATAGCTGATTTGCAATGTTCTGTCAATTTCTGCTGTACAGCAAAATGACCCTGTTTATATATATATATACATATATATATATATGTATATGTATATATATACACATTCTTATTCTCACATTATCCTCCATCATCTTTCATCATAAGTGATTAGATATAGTTCCCTGTGCTAATACAGCAGGATCTCATTGCTTATCCACTCCAAATGCAATAGTTTGTATCTACTAACCCCAAATTCCCAGTCCATCCCACTCCCTCTTCCTCCCCACTCCTGACAAACACAAGTCTGTCCTCTATGTCCATGATCTGTTTCTGTTTTGTAGATAGATCATTTGTGCCATATTTTAGACTCCACATATAAACGATACCAGATGGTGTCTGTCTTTCTCTTTCTGACTTACTTCACTCAGTATTAGATTCCGTAGTTCCATCCATATCACTGCAAATGGCATTATTTTGTCCTTTTTTTGTGGCTGGGTCATATTCCATTGTGTATATATATATGTACCACATCTTTTTAATCCATTCATCTGTGGATAGACATTCAGGTTGTTTCCATGTCTTGGCTATTGTGAATAGTGCTGCTATGAACATAGGGGTGCATGTATCTTTTTCAGTGAAAGTTTTGTCTGGATATATGCCCAGGAGTGGGATTGCTGGATCATATGGTAGTTCTATATTTAGTCTTCTTGGGTTATTTCCATACTGTTTTCCATAGTGGTTGTACCAATTTACATTCCCACCAACAGTAGGGAAGTTACCCTTTTCTCCATATCCTCTCCATCATTTGTTATTTGTTGACTTGTTAATGATGAGCACTCTAACTAGTGTGAGGTGGTACCTCATTGTAGTTTTGATTTACGTTTCTCTAATAATTAGTTATGCTGAGCATTTTCTCATGTGCCTGTTGAACATCTGTAGGTATTCTTTGGAGAAATGTCAATTTAGGTCTTCTGCCTATTTTTTGATTAGGTTGTTTGTTGTTTTGTTGTTGAATTGTATGAGTTGTTTGGGTGTATATATATTTTTCTTTTTCTTTTAAGGTCCACACTCACAGCATATGGAGGTTCCTGGACTGGGGGTCAAATTGGAGCTACAGCTGCTGGCCTACACCACAGTCACAGCAATGCCAGATCTAAGCCACATCTGTGACCTATACCACAGCTCATGGCAACGCCAGATCCTTAACCCACTGAGCGAGGCCAGGGATCAAACCTGCAACCTCATGGTTCCTAGTCGGATTCTTTTCCACTGCACCATGACGGAAATTACTGTTTGTGTATTTTGAAGATTAAACCTTTGTCGGTTGAATCATTTGCAAAGATTTTCTCCCATTCTGTGGGTTGTCTTTTCATTTTTTTACTGGTATCTTTTGCTGTGAAGAAGCTTTTTAGTTTAACTAGGTCCCATTGGTTTATTTCTGTCTTTGTTGTCATTTCTCATGGTTTTAATTCATATTTCCCTAATGGCTAATGATGTTGAGTATCTTTTTATGTATTACTTGCCATTTGTCTATTTTCTTTGGTGAGGTATCTGTTTAAATTTTTGGTTCATTTAAAAAACTGGGCTATTTTTCTTATTGATTATGAGGTTTTAAAAATAGATTCCAATTAAAAGGCCTTTGTTAGATAAAATATATATATTTTTTCTCCCAGACTGTAGCTTGACCTTTTACTCTCATACCAGTGTATATTTTTTTGGTCATGCCCATGGCATGTGGAAATTCCTGGGTGAAGGCTTGACCCCACACCACGGTAGCAGCCCAAGCCTCTGAGCCACTGCTAGAAATGCTGGCTCCTTAACCCACTGTGCCAGAAGACAACTCCAAGTGTATTTTGTTTTAATACTGTGACACCAGGAACTAGAGTATTGATTAGCACATGTTGGCGCTCAGAATCATTTCTTGAAAAGCAGACTTAGTGAAAGGTTGTCTCCTACCTAGCAAGCATTTTAGATTCCAAACCATGTTTGACGAACCTCAGAGCCTCTCATTTTAATCGATACATATTATGTAAATATAGGCATGTAAGATATAAAAAAGCATGTTATGTAATCTATATTGAAGGAATTTCTGAGGTAAAAGAGAAATGATAATAACTAACTTGTTTTGAGTGGTTGCTCTGTGCCAGGCCCTTGTCTAAGCACTTTTTACTCATTTAAAAAAAAATACACACACACACACACACACACACACATACATACACACACATATATATATGACATGGGTGTTATAATATCCCTGTTATGAAAATAAGGAAACTAGGGCTGATGGAGGTGAAATCTCTGTGTCTGAAGTCACCAAGAGGGAAACTGGTACAGCCAGTGTTTGAGCAAGACATTCCATAGGCCATGGAAGGTGGGATGTCCAGAAGGGATGTAGAGGGCCAGAGGGAGCATAATAAATTTTCTCATTACTCTACTTTGCACTGTCTCACTGGCTAAGCATATGATACTTTCTGTTCTTCAAAGGTACTTATCTTTTTGTGTGTGTGTGTGTCTTTTTAGGGCCACACCCACAGCATATGGAGGTTCCCAGGCTAGGGGTCTAATTGGAGTTGTAGCTGCCAGCCTACACTACAGTCACAGCAATGCAGGATCTGAGCCATGTCTGCGACCTACACCACAGCTCACGGCAACGCCAGAACTTTAACCCACTGAGCAAGGCCATGGATCAAACCCACATCCTCATGGTTGCTAGTTGGGTTCATTAACTGCTGAGCCACGACAGGAACTCCCAAAGGTACTTGAAGATAATATTTTGGAAGAATGACATGTATTCAGGTGTTGGACTATAAAATTTAAAGACCTAGTTAGACATGCAGCTGTAGGATCGGCTGTTGTAGAGACCAGCTTGGTTGACTGCAGCCATCCACAGTTGTTCGGTTCTGTGGGTCTTCTCTGCTCACAAGGTCATGTCCCCTACACCAAGGTGGAAGGAGTCAGCCACCTGATCATAGTGCCACCTCCCCTCTTTCTTCTCTCCATATAGTCGAACCTGGAGATCATGAATGGTTTTCACTGTGCCAGCATTTTACTAGACCATTCCTTTTTTCTTTTGCTGTGCTCACTGGCAACCGTCTTTTTATTATTATTGTTACTATTATTGTTGTTATTATTATTAGTTGGCTTAGTTTATTTGACTGAAAAAAAATTTTTTTATTCATTTTTGGCCTCCCCGGGGCATATGGAGTTCCCAGGCCTGGAATCAGATCCAAGCCACAGTTGCAACCTAGGTCTCAACTGTGGCAATACCAGATCCTTTAACCCACTGTGCCAGGCCAGGGATTGAACCTGCATCCTGGTGCTACAAAGATACTGCAAATCCTGTTGTGTCACAATGGGAACACCTCCCTTTTTTTCCATTAAAGTATAGTCGATTTACAATGTTGGTGCATAGACCATTCTTTATTAGTAAAAACAAAGAAAAGGCTTTTCTGTCTCTTTATCTCTCTGTCTCCTTCCTCTAAATTTTAGGAACAGGAGTTTCCTTCATGGCTCAGTGGTTGATGAATCCAACTAGGAACCATGAGGTTGCAGGTTCAATCGCTCAGTGGGTTAAGGATCCAGTGTTGTCTTGAGCTGTGGTGTAGGTCGCAGATGTGGCTCAGATCTGGCATTTCTGTGGCTGTGGCGTAGGCCGGCGGCTACAGCTCCAATAGACTCCTAGCCTGGGAACCTCCATATGCTGCAGGAGCGGCCCTAGAAAAGGCAAAAAAAAAAAAATTCTTTTAGGAACACTTTTTGCGAGGGGTGGGTTGTAGAGAAAGCATGTTTGAATAGCCCTAACGAGTTATGTGGTGGTCTTTGGGCATAAGTCTTACCAAAAACTGAATAGGATAAGTACATTTCAAAAAATCAAATTTTATCAGATTTTGGGGCAGATAAATTTGTAAAGAGGGGATCATTGGCCACCATTTTGTAAACAATCTGGTGCTCATTTTACTCAGTTTAAATATTCCATAGTTATTAAGAAGATATTCAAGTAGTGCTTAGGCAGCACAGAATGTATGAAAACGCACAGCAAATCATGCTAGTTGTATAAGCCATTATACCGCTCCCGTTGCTGATGTGGCTACCAGATGTCTCTTTTGTGAGCTGCTTTTGGTCATGTTTTCCATATCACTGGAGTTACTTGAAGACTTAAAACTTCCTGAGTGTCTCCAACTGTGTGTATTTATACGTGAGTGTGTATATATATACACACGAGTGCATATACAGTGTAACTTAACTTTGCAGATCTTTTGCAAGCCTTTTTGTCTGTGTCAAGAAATGGTGAAACCTGACTTTGCACCTTTTGTTCATCTATGTTAAACTGATTCTCCCCTGGGGTAATAACAGGTAAAGTACAATTTGCAAGGAGATAATTTCAACAACTGTGGGTCAAAACATTATTTCAAGTTTGGAGTCATGAGTTGAAATTATAAATTGTAGTGTCTGGCAAAGTCAAACAAGCAGATATTTGACACATTATTCTAGTAAATACTGCCTTTGATAGATTCTTGGTTTGCCTTCCTGATATTTATGTCTTTCTAAAGGAGTAGCTGTCAACTTGTCCACATGCTGAAGTCATCAGGAAGCTTTCAAAATACTGATCTCTGGGCTCCATTCCAGGTGATTCTGGTTGACCTGATCTGGGGTATGACTAGGACATCAGGCTTGGTGAAAGCCCTCCAGATACAGATGCTGTCAGGAACCATTGACCAAAAGGTAGAGGAAGCAGTGAGATGTATCTATGACTGTAGACTTTGACCAGCAAGGGTAAGGTGGAGAAATGAAACCAGGGAGTCTTGGGAGGAAGTGACTGTCATTTTAGCATTGTAAGGCAGACCTTCTGTGTCAGGAAAATGCCTATAGAATGGAAAGTCAGGGAATAAATAGGATGCCATGGCCAAGGGCTTCCTACAGTTTGCCAAGTCAGGAGGATGAAGAGGCTTCCTCAGAATAAAAGTCTGACCTTGCAACCTTTCAGGCAGTATTCTTCAAAGGTGGTCCATGTACCACTTGTGTTATACATGAAATTGTTAGGTAGTTGCACAGCCAGACATTTCAAAATTGTTAACGGCTAGGCCTTTATTTAATATGCATTAAACCTGTAAAAGGCACGTCAAATCTGTGATTTCATGAATGTATTTGCAATTTAAAAATGAGTCAATTTTAAATTGGTTTAAATAACATTTTAAATACATAATTATACAGGTGGTATAGGACAGAAATATAAGGAATATTGGATATGAATCAATTTAAATATGTGAGAAACAGTGAGCCAGTAAAGACAGTGCCTCTTAAAAGAATAAAATGACAGTGTAAGAGTTTTCAAGGAATGGTGCTCACCAATGTAAAGGGACCAGGAAATAATGGCAAAATCATGCCATGGACCTTCAAGCACATGTCAAGCTTTTCTAGAGACTGGGTTTCAAAAAATATGAAGACAACACTTAAAAAGCTCCAAGAAAAGATGTTCTCAGTGAAAAGAAAAACGAGGAAAGGTATAAGCCTACTTCTGAAAAGGCAGATGGTAGAAGGTAGAGACCATGGGAGAAATCAAAACTCTTCGGATCAAAGCTGCTCAAGTCTGATTTTTCCATCAAGTAGAATGAATTGGAACCAAATTAAAGTCCAGCTTAGACAAAAAAGGGATCTAGTTCTGCACCCAATGAAATTCTGGATGGGCGGGGGGGAAATGAAGTTATCTTCCATTCAGTTGTCTCAGCTTTTCCTTGACTTTCCCAAAGAAGGTCTTTATGGCACCATGTTATAGTCTTATTTTCTCTTTTGATTTTTTTTTTTGTCTTTTTGGGTCTGCACCTGCAGCATACGGAAGTTCCCAGGCTAGGGGTCGAATCAGAGCCATAGCCGCTGGCCTACGCCACAGCCATGGCAATGCCAGATCCGAGCCATGTCTGTGACCTCACAGCAACACTGGATCCTTTAACCACTGAGCGAAGCCAGGGATTGAACCTGAGTCCCCATGGATGCTAGTCAGATTCCTTTCTGCTGGATTTTCTCCCCTTTTGAATTTTTTTAAACACAGTTATCCCCCAACCCTAAATTAGAGCCATCATTATGAGGCTGCCGGAAAACATAACACAGTTGTGGATTGCCTCCATAGAAAAGTAACATCCATCATTCTCTAACTGGATGGTTTAACAAAATTACCTGGCTGTTTTTCATGGTTGGTTTGCCTTCCCAGAATCTCTGATTTGAGAGAACTGGTATGAGGTCCTAATAGCTATATCGTTGTGTAAGCATCTTAAGTATATCTGGTGCATAGTAAAAGTTTAGAATGTTGGTTGAGGACTTGGAGGGTAGATGGGGATGAGGTTTCTCACATGGGTCAAGGCAACAGATCTCCCTTCTGGGATCATATGCAAGGTAGAAAGCATACTAGAATGAACATTCATATATCTACCACCTAGACTAAGAAATAATATATTACTAAATAGTTGAAGTCCTTCTGTATTCTTGTCCTCGGATTGCATTGCTTTTTCTCTCCCCAAAGCTAATCACTTCTCCGATTTTTTTTTAAGTAACAGTTTCATTGAGATATAATTAATATTCTATACAGTTTATTATGTCTATATAAAATATCATATAGAATATTAATTATATCTCAAGCTGTTAATTAAAAAATTATTAAATTTAATATTGAGAATTGAGAAACCATCACCACAACCAGTTTTAGAACATTCCCATCACCCCCAAAAGAAACCTAGAAATCATTAGCATTCATTCCCCTTTCCCATCAGCCCACCAAACTCTCAGCCCTAGGCAACTATCAATCTGCTTTCTGTCTCTATGGATTTACCTGTATTGTAAATTTCATATAAATAGGTTCAATATAATCTCTGTGGTCCTTTGTGCCTTGCTTTTTTTCACAGAGAGAGAAAAATGTTTTTAAGATTCATTTTGGTTATAGCAGCTATTAGTAAATGACTAAAAAACATTCCATTATGTGGATATACCACAATTTATCCATTCATCATTTGGTTGACATTTGGGTTAATTTCTACATTTTGGCTACAGTGAATAATGTTTCAGGGTTTTTTTTTTTTTTTTCTTTTTCTTTTCTTTTTTGTCTTGTTAAGGCTGCACCCACAGCATGTGGAGGTTGTTTCCAAGCTAGGAGTCAAATTGAGATGCAGCCACCGGCCTACATCACAGCCACAGCAACATGGAATCTGAGCCTCGTCTGCATCCTACACCACATCTCACAGCAATGCTGTATCCTTAACCCACTGAGCAGGGCCAGGGATCAACCTGCATCCTCATGGATACTAGTCAGATACTAGTCAGATTTGTTAATGTTGAGCCACAATGGAAAGTCCAAATAATGTTTCTTTTATGAACACTTTAGTACAAGTTTTTCCGTGGACATGTTTTCAGTTCTCTTGGATGTACATTTAGGAGTGAAATTGCTAGGTTGTGTGGTTACACTGTTTTTAATTTTCGAAGAATGGCCAAACTGTTTTCCAAAGTTGCTGTACCATTTTGCATTCCCACCAGAGTTCCAATTTCTCCACATCCTCATCACTTCTTGTTAGGGTCTTATTATTTAATTCTAGCCATCTTAGTGCATGTACAGTGGTTATCTCATTGTTTTTGATTTTCATTTCACTGATCACTAATGATGTAGAGCACCTTTTCTCATGCTTATTAGCAGTTTGCATATCGTCTTTGGAAAAATGTTTATTCACTTTTGAATTGGGTTATTTGGGAACTCTTACAACTCAATACGTTTTGAATTATTGAGTTCTTTTGGTACTCTGGATACTAGACTAGTATACCATTGTCAGATATATGATTTACAGATATTTTCGCTCCTTCTGTGGATTATCTTTTCACTCTTGATAGTGGCCTTTGCACGAAAGTCTTTGGTGAAGTCAGATTTATCTGGGTTTTTTTTCCCTTGATTGCTTATGTTTTAGATGTTATAGTTAAGAAAACATTGCTAAATCTGAGGTCATGAAAAATTAACCCTGTATTTTTTTCTTCTAAGAGTTTTAAAGTTTTATCATAGTTCTTATATTTAGGTCTTTGATCCATTTTTAGTTATATATGTTTAGTTTTTTTATACGATGTGAGGGGATGACGGTCAAATTATTTCTTTTGTGTGTGGATATCTAGTTGTCCAAACACCATTTGTTGAAAAAAACTCTTCTCTCCCCTCTTGAACTGTCTCGGCTCTTTTCTGGGTATATGCCCAAGAGTCGAAATCAAGATTTCAAAGAGTTATCTGCCTCCCTGTGTTCATTACAGTGTTATTTACAATGGGATGTGGAAAACAACCTAAATGTCCATCAAAGATGAATGGATAAAGAAAATGTGGTTATATACATACAAAGGAACATTATTCCACCTTAACAGAAAGGGAATTCTGCCATTTGTTACAACATAGATGAACTTGGAAGATGTTATGCCAAGTAAAATAATCCAGACACAAAACAAATGCTACATGATCCCACTTACATCAGGAACCTAAGGTTGTGAAACTCCAAGGCAGAGAGTAAGGAAGTGGTTATTGGGGGCTGCAGGAAGTGGGGACTCGGAAAGGTTACTTTGGTCAAAGGGTGCATGGTTTTGGAGTTCCCGTCATGGTGCAGAGGTTAACGAATCCAACTAGGAACCAGGAGGTTGAGGCTTCGCTCCCTGGCCTTGCTCGGTGGGTTAAGGATCCGGTATTGCCTTGAGCTGTGGTGTGGGTTGCAGACACGGCTTGGATCCTGCATTGCTGTGGTTCTGGCGTAGGCCGGCAACTACAGCTCTGATTAGACCCCTAGCCTGGGAACCTCCATATGCTGCGGGAGCAGCCCTAGAAAAGGCAAAAAGACAAAAAAAAAAAAGGATGCATGGTTTCATCTATGCAAGAGAAGTCCCAGTGACCTACTCTACAACAGAGGACAAATAGTTAACAACACCATATTGTATACTTAAGAATTTAAGAGGGTAGATGTTATTATGTTAAATGTTTTTTTAAGTTTTAGAGGTGATGGCTAGGGTTATGGCATTGTATGTGGTGATGGTTTCGTGGGTATATACTTACCTTCAAAATCATTAAGATATATACATTAAATATGGATAGCCTTTTTGTATGTCAATCATGCCCCAATAAACAAAAAGATGTCAAAAGATAATTTTTCTTTTCTTTTTTAGGGCCACACCTGCAGCATATGGAAATATGGAAGTTCCCAGGCTAGGGGTTGAATCAGAGCTTCAATTGCAGGTCTATGCCATAGCCATGGCTGTGACCTACTCTTAAACTTGGGGCAACGCTGTATCCTTAACCCCCTGAGTGAGGCCAGGGATGGAACCCGCATCCCAATGGATGTGAATCAGGTTCTTAACCTCCTGACCACAATGGAAAGTCCAAGAGATAAAATTTTTTAAGGAAAGAAGAATTGACTGTAGATTTTTTTTTTCCCCTGGATTCTCATGTCTTTCCTGTTGATGTATAATCACCCCTCAGCATCCACAGGGGATTGGTTCCAGGACCCCTCAGGGATATCAGAATCCATGAATGCTCAAGTCCTTTGTATAAAATGGCATAGTATTTGCATGTAACATACACATGTCTTGCTGGGTACTTTAAATCATCTCTATATTACTTGTAATACCGAATACAATGTAAATGCTGTGTAAATAGTTGCCAGCGCATAGTAAATTCAAGTTCTGCTTTTTCGAACTTTCTGGAATTGTTTTCCAAATATTTTTGATCTGCCATTGGTGGAATTGCTGGGTATGGAGAGCCGACTGCATGTCTGTCTTCTGTGCCTGATTTGAAAGATTACTGGGAAATGCTTATTTAACACAGCTCCATGGCCGATCCCTGGAGGGTTAGTAAGTCTGAGAATGTGCTTGAAAATCTGCATATTGGGGAGCTGCTATTGTGGCTTAGCAGAAAAGAATCTGACTACTTTACATGAGGATGCAGGTTTGATCCCTGGCCTCCATCAGTGGGTCAGGATCTGGCGTTTCTGTGAGCTGTGGTGTAGGTTGCTGACACTGCTTGGATCCCACGTTGCTGTGGCTGTGGTATAGGCCCACATCTGTAGCTCCAATTCAACCCCTGGCCTGGAAACTTACATATGCCGCGGGGGTAGTCCTAAAAAGCAAATAAAATAAAATAAAAAATCCAAAAAAAAAAAGAAAATCTGCGTTTTATGTGAGCACCACCAGGTGACACTGGGGTAGGGCTTGAGAAACCTTAGTAGTGCTTCTCAAACTTTGATGAATACGTGACTTACTAGGGCTCTCATTAAATGCAGATTCTGGAGTTCCTGTTGTAGCATAGCAGAAACGAATCTGACTAGAAACCATGAGGTTGCAGGTTTGATCCCTGGCCTCACTCGGTGGTTTAAGGATCTGGCACTGCCATGCGCTGTGGTGTAGGTTGCAGACATGGCTCAAATCTGGCGTTGCTGTTGCTTTGGCTATGGTGTAGGCCAGCAGCTGTAGCTCCGATTCGACCCGTGGCCTGGGATCCTTTGTATGCTGTGGGTGTGGCCCTAAAAAGCCAAAAAAAAAAAAAAACACGAAAAAACAAAAAAAAACGGATTCTGATTCAGTAAGTCTGGGTTGGGGTCTGAGACTGGCATTTTTCTAGCAAGTTCCCAGGTGGTGAAGGTGCTGCTGGCCCACAGACACACTATTCGTAGCTGGAGCCTGGTAGGTCTCCCACAATAGCCATGACCCATGTCCTCCAGATGGCCTCTGGAGGCACTGGTAGGCTTAGCTGGATATGTACCTTTTTTTTCCCATATTTGTCTTTGCTTTTATTTTAATGTAACCAAGATAATGAACTTCTTCATCCAATATGAGATACCTTCCATATCAGATTTGGGGATAGTTTTTGAAAAGGCTTCAGGATTTTTTGGCAGGGGTGGGTTTGGGCTTCAAGAAAAAGTCATGTGTGGTTAGGAATGCTTTTTTTTTTTTTTTAAAAGGGCCTCACCCTGGGCATATGGAAGTTCCCAGGCTAGGGATCGAATTGGAGCTGCAGCTGCCAGCCTATGCCACAGCCAAAGCAACTCAGGATTCAAGCTGAGCCTGCAACCTACACCACAGCTCATAGCAATGCTGGATCCTTAGTGCACTGAGCGAGGGATTGAACCTGCATCCTCATGGATACTAGTTGGGTTTGTTACTGCTGCGCCACAACGGGAACTCCAGATAAGCTTTGAAATCTGTGTGTTATCCTTAGAATCCTCCTAATTTTTTTTTTTTTTTCTGTTTGCTTGTAGTAAGTCGTTCTAATTGTTTGTCTGTAGAATGTCTTCATTTTCACCTAAGGGGCATTTGTCTCTTCCCTCTCTCAGGAAAACGGCTTTTTCTCAAGTGCTTTGGTGAGCTTGCCCTTTATAGGTCTCAAATGTGTGCTCAGATGTGCCTTTGCATATGATTTCATGCTCTCTGGGCTTGGTGCAGTAAGTGGACATTGATTTCCTGGTAAAGGGGTTTTGTCGTTTCAGGCAACTGTAAGCCATTAATTCTGGAAAATGAGCTCTTCTTGTACAGTGTTTGCTTTCATAACAACAGCAATGTTCTGAGTTAGGGGCACTTGATTTTTGTTTTTTTCATCTTTTTTGTTTGTCCTTCATCTTTTGCTAAATGTTTCAGGAGGCTTTGGTGCTCTTCAGATAATAGTGATTTTCTGATTTAGGGTGAGTGGTGATTTTTCTGATTGGAAATCTTTTTTGGTGCAGCATCTTAGAGGCTCTATATTTAGCCTATAGTTGAGGCACGGATTGGAACTTCTGTTGTTTTTTTTTAAATTTTTACTAAGTAGTGATTTTAATGTGAGTGTTTAAAAAAACATCAAATGACACAGAAGAGGATAAAATGAAAATTAGCCTTCACTTTCTAGCCCAGTTCCTTCTGTTGGTTGCCACTATCCTTTAAATGATATTTTCGTGTTCTGGCTTCTTGATTGGTGCATAATCTCTTCAATTATATTATCTCCTAACTTTCTTACCCCCCCTTCAACTCCCAGTTTCACCACTTCCCAAATTGATTGATTTCTTTATGATTTTAGAATAAATGCTTAAATCCTGTTTCCTTTCCAGAGTTAAATGTTTTAAAAATTATTTGACTTTTGGAATAGGGAAACTTCATTCAGATCAAATTCAAAACATAAAAAATTTGCCAGTTAGACTTCTTTCTGGAGTCCCCATTGTGGCTCAGTGGGTTAAGAACCCAGCACAGTGTCTGTGAGGTTGCAGGTTTGATCCCTGGACTCACTCAGTGGGTTAAGGCTCCAGCATTTCTGTGAGCTGAAGCATAGATCAAAGATATATCTCAGATCTTGCATTGCTGTGGCTGTGGTGTAGGCTGGCAGCTCCAGCTCCAGGTAGGCCCCTAGCCTGGGAACTGCCATATGTCAAAAAAAAAAAAAAAAAAAAAAGCTTCTTTCTTTCCCATTCACTTAAAAAGTTATGTTCCTCCCACCATAATTTTTGGGGTTCCTTTCCCAATGCTTTAATGTGTGTGTGGGTATATAGACATATACATCAGCCCCTTCTCCCGTATTTAGTAATGTTTACATTAAACCTTATTTATTTGCAGATCCTCTTGGCCTCACCTGTCTCTTCTTCCAGTCCCTGCAGTGGTCACCAGCTCATCATAACCCTGCAGCCACCATCTCTCAAATTCAACCTGGCTTCACCTCATGTTATGCCAGAGCTATATGCCTTTTGTCTCCTTTGTTTATTTTTTATTTTTAAAATGTTTTAAAGTTTTACTGAAGTATAGTTGATTTACAATGTGGTAATAATTTCTGCTAGACAACAAAGTGATTCAATTATACGTGTTCAGATTCTTTTCCCACATAGATTATCACAGAATTTTTGAGTAGAGTTCCTTGAGCTACACAGCAGGGCCCCACTGGCCAATCATTCCATCCACTGAGGTATATGGAATGATTGGCCTCCTTCATCTGTGTCCAAAGCACAGCACTCCATGAGATCCTACTTATCAGACAAAAATGCACAGCAAGAAACATGGGAAATCAATGTTCCAATGGGCGAACCTTTGATTGATAGAAGCACGAGCCAGTTAAATTCTTCCCCTAGACAGACTGTCCTAAGAAGCAATGTGGTTTCTCTGAGGATGGTCCCATGTGATCAGGCAACATCATTCATCATTAGGGTTGGCTGGCACCATAAAGAGTTTTTATATTGGCTATTTTTGCTTCTCTTTCTTTCTTATATCTTTCTCTCTCTCCTTTCTCTTTTTCTTTCTTCCTCTTTTTTCTTTTTCTCTCTCTTTCTCTTTCTCTTCCTTCCTTCTTCTCTTTCTCCCTTCCTTCCCTCATTCTTCCCTTCTTTCCTTCTTTCCCTACACCTTGGCATGTCAAAGTTCCCAAGCCAGGGATCATACTGGTACCACAGCAGTGACAATGACAGGTGCTCAACCAGCTAGGCCATCAGGGAACTCCTATTTTTGCTTTTCTGATTTAGTTCCCATGTCTCTCACCCTTGCTTTCTGAGATTGCATTTGCTGAAGAAGCATAACACACAAACCTCCTCCATGGTATTTTGGTAGCCTTTAGCTGGAGTGACTTTTATAAGTGGAATTAATTAACGTATCTTAAGCTATTCGGAATTGAGATACTTTAATTCATACTGACCTTCCCTACATCTAGTCTGATTTTATTATATCCAAATGTTGAATTACAAATCTTGCCAATATCTCATGTAAGTAAAAAGAATCTGAACTCATGTGGGGATGAAGACAGGAAATTTTATTTTTTCTAGCTGGCAGACCAAGTTTACCTGGGTATGTGTCACACAACTGCATTCACTCACATTTTTAAAGCATCTGTCTTCTCATAGGGAGCTGAGTTTCAGAGATATGTTTTAAGTGATTAAGGAACTCTTTAAAAACCTTTGTCTAAAAATTTACTACTTCCTAAAGTACAGAATAGGAAAACTTTCATGTAGAACACAGTAGGATACTTTTGTGGGGTAGATAGGGTGTATTAGCTCCTTATTTTTGTCAAATGGAAATTCAGCATTTGCAAGAGTGACATTAGCATATGCACTAAGCTGAGTTTGAAAACTTGAGACTTCTTATGGACCAGGAGAAAAGGAGGACTTAGCTGGTGAACTCTTTTGTCCCCTACAAGGAGTAAATGTTTCTAGCTAGTGTCTCTTTTCTCCTTGCTGGTGGTGTTGAAAGGGTGAGTGATCTTCTAAATTGTTCTTAGCCATGACTTCAAAACCTTCTTGACAGGGGTTATATTTAAGGTTTTTATGATTTGTTTTCTCATAGAGTCGATAGTAGTGTTTAAGCCTCTATCCATATTCTTTTTCTTTACTAATTCCATACCTTCCTATAAAAATAAGTTTAGGAGTTCCCATTATGGCTCAGCCGGTTACGAGCCCAAAATAGTGTCTGTGAGGATGCGGGTTTGATCCCTGGCCTCACTCAGTGGGTTAAGGATCTGGTGTTACCATGGCTGTGGTGTAGGCTGGCAGCTGCAGCTCCAATTCAGTCCCTAGACTGGAAACTTCCATATGCCACAGGTGTGGCCGTGAAAAGAAAATGAATTATAAGAGTATAAGAGAAGAAAAAGTGTTATGAGAGAAAACTGGATAATTAAATACTATCCTCTTACCTAACCATACTGCTGTTAGGAGATGTTTCGAACTCTCCTCAGCCTTTGAATTCTCAGAATTTGTCTTTATGTTCATTTCTTTCACTATTTAGTTTCTGCCATGCTTCTGCCATTGGTCTCTGACCTTCCAGAGCTGGAGGCATGATGTAGAATCTGTAACTCCTTAGCAGAGGGAGGTATATCAGAGAGAGAGGACAGTTATGTTTGTGACGTTAGTTTAATCTCTTTAGGAAAAGGGCAGGTTGGCAGTAGGTTGCCATTTGTTGACTTAGATTTACTTGGTAGAAAATAGATTGTGGGGATAACAAAGGTGGTTAGTCCATAATCAGTCATTTCGTCAGCCACAAAGATGTTGGAGGTATGTCTACCAAAAGAACCAGAAAGAACTGCATCATTATAAATTCAAACTCTAGGTCTGGTATTACACATTCATTTCTTACTTGCCAGTCATGTTTATCATTTTGTCACAACTAGTTCTACCTCAAGAATATTGGAAAGTAAAAGGTTTCTGAGTACATTTTTCTTGTCATTCCATAGAGACAAAGTTCAAATGTGCCTTAAGCTATACTCTGAACAGTTGTGAATTAAAAAAAAAAGTTTTTTGATAGTGGTTGGATAATAAACTTAGAGGTAAAAAAAAAAACCAACCAGATTGCCTTTAACTCTGTGCTAAATGAGAAGCTCAAATCCTTTGTTTGGAGACCAGGCTATGTTAGTAATATAAATAACAGAAAGAGAGTGAGTGGAGATGGAGTTTGGACCACTCTGAGCATCCTGAATCTCAAAGTTAAGAGAAGAAGGTAGAAGTTCCCATTGTGGCTCAATGGAAACGAGCCCAACTAGTATCCATGAGGACATGGGTTTGATCCTTGGCCTCACTCAGTGGGTTAAGGATCTGGCATTGCTGTGAGCTGTGGTGTAGGTTGCAGGCGCAGCTTGAATCCCACATTCCTATGGATGTGTTGTAGGCCGACAGCAGTAGCTCTGATTCGACCCCTAGCCTGGGAACTTTCAAATGTCATGGGTACAACCCTAAAAAAGCAAAGACAAAACAAAAAAAAAAACCTAAAGAGAAGGTAAAGATTTTCCTTCTAGTCTTTAGCTAATGACAGACAACCTCAGCTTTGAAATCCTGGAACATTTGAGAAGAAAGTGGGGTCCTTATTGTTTATGTATTTTATATATAGTAGTGTGTATCCATTGCCCAAACTCCTAATTTGTCTTTCCCTCCCTCTCCTTTCCCCTTTGGTAACCACAAGTTTGTTTTCTATGTCTATGAATCTATTTCTGTTTTGTAAATGAGTTAATTTGTATCATTTTTAAAAATTTGATATGTAAGTGATATCATGGTATCTGTCTTTCTCTTTCTGACTTCTTTTAGTGTGATAACTTCTAGCTCCATCTATGTTGCTGCAAATAGCATTATCTCATTGTTTTTTATGGCTGAGTAATATTCCATTATGTATATGTACTGCATCTTCTTTATTCGTTCATCATTCAGTGGGCACTTAGGTTGCTTCCATGTGTTGGCTACTGTAAATAGTGCTGCAGTGAACACTGGGGTGCATGTATCTTTTAGAGTTATCTCTGGATGGGTACCAAGTAAAACACTACCAGGAAATTATAGCAAGTTTCCTTCGTTTTCTATTGCCTACAAAGAACTTGACACCTAACTTTTCCCCTTTAAACTTATCTCTTCTTCTCACAGGCACATAAGTACAAACACTTGAGGCTGATAACTTGCCTCATGCTTTCATGAAAAAAGAAAAAACACTATGGGGGAGATTCCTAACATCTTATCACAAATCTACAAACCAGCTGGTGTCTAAATCCTGTTTCTCTTATCTTTCCTCTAGTCTGAAGGGAGTAAAAGAGAAAATCTGTTCTTTGAATCTCATACTTTCTAACCTTGTCCAGATTTATTTGTTTGCTTGGCTATTCCCTTATTGTATTATTCCCATTAATACACAGAAGTACTCTAGGATTTTCCATTAAAATTATACACATAGAAACAATTATGAACCGTTTTGACCCTAAGACTTCAACAGTTACTCTACTTTTTTTTACAGACTTTTAAAATACACACACACACACACATTATTTATTCCCACGGTGGTGGTGGTGGTTGTTTTGTTTTGTTTTTTTCTCTTTTCAGGGCTGTACCATGGCATATGGAAGTTCCCAGGCTAGGAGTTGAATCAGAGCTACAGCTGCCAGCCAACACCACAGCCACAGCAATGCCAGATCCAAGCCACATCTGTGAACTACACCACAGTTCACAGCAATGCCGAATCCTTAACCAACTGAGTGGGGCCAGGGATCAAACCCATGTCCTCATGGATACTAGGGTTGTTACTGCTGATCCATAGTGGGAACTCTAACTCTTTTACAGACTTTTAAAGTGAGATTTCTCAGAGTTCCTCTTGTGGCTCAGCAGTAACGAACCTGATTAATATCTATGAGGAGGCAGGTTCGATTCCCTGGCCTTGCTCAGTGGGTTAAAGGATCTGGCGTTGCCATAAGCTGTTGTGTGGGTCGAAGACTCAGTTCAAATGTGGTGTAGGCCAGCGGCTACAGCTCCAATTTGACCCCTGGCCTGCAGATACGGCCCTAAAAAGACCAAAAAAAAAAAAAAAATGAAACTTCTTAAAGAATTGTCTTCAAACACTTACCCTACCTTCTAGTAACTGGTAAACAAGTTCCAGTCTGATTTTGCCCCCCAGTGCCACTGAAATGGATTTCCCTATCCTCTTCTGACCTCTCAGCCTGAACAGAGCTCTTAATTCTCTTCTGGTAACATTTGACCCAGTTATTCTCGCCACTGACCCCTTTGCCATGACAACCTTCTCTCAGTGATCTCTACAGGTCAGGTTATTCCACCTTCTTTTCCTATGTAGTCTTATTGAAACATGGCAGGACCCCATGGGGCCCTCCTGAGTACAGACCCTTTCTGTGTCCCCCTGTTTAGTGTTTGTAGGCTTCGTTCAGCTTCCTAGACCCTACCTAGGCCCTAAGGGCAGATTGCTAATCAGGGAAGAGAGGCACTGTGGAAACACCTCAGCCACAGCAACACCAGATCCAAGCCATGTCTGTGACCTACAGCACAGCTCGTGGCACCACTGGATCCTTAACCCACTGAATGGGGCCAGGGATCAAACCCACATCCTCATGGATACTAGTTGGGTTCATTACCACTGAGCCGTAACACAAAACAGAAATCTGACTCTCAGACATAGAAAACAAACTTATGGTTACCAAAGGGGATAGTGGGGAGAGGAGGTATAAATTAGTTTGGGATGAACATATTTACATGACTGTATATAAAATAGGCAAACAATAAGGACCTACTCTGTGGCACAGGGAATGCTACTCAATATCTTATCATCTATAATGGAAAAGAATCTGAAAAAGAATATATATGTATTAACTAAAGCACTTTGCTATATACTTGAAACTAACACAACATTGTGAATTAACTATACC
The DNA here is from genome assembly GCF_016906955.1 of Phacochoerus africanus. Taxonomy (NCBI): domain Eukaryota; kingdom Metazoa; phylum Chordata; class Mammalia; order Artiodactyla; family Suidae; genus Phacochoerus; species Phacochoerus africanus. The sequence goes on from NC_062546.1 coordinate 44,604,486, forward strand.
TCAATGAAAATAAATTAATTACTTTAGAAAAGAGACAATAGTGTGGCCAGAGGACAGGGTCCTGTTTCCAAAATACCTTTGAGTTCTTTGTAGGAACTAAGACCCACCGCCTCAGAGGATGGTAACTTCAGGCTGAGTATAGCCCTGTTACCTCACCACCAACCAATCAGAGGAAAGCCTGCACACAGTGAAAAATAACCAAGACTTGACCCCCTCCCCTGAAGACTCTCACTTTACAAACTCTCATGATGGAGCAGAATCTTTGGAGTTGGTTTTGATTTTCTCCTCCGGAGTAAAGCAACCTTTTCAGGAGTTCCTGTTGTGGCTTAGTGGATTAGGGACCTGACATTGTCGCCCTGAGGATGGAGATTTGATCCCTGGTCTCCCTCAGTGGGTTAAGGATCCAGCTGCAGTGTAGGTTGCAGATATGGCTCAGATCTGATATAGCTGTGGCTGTGGTCTAGGGCAGCAGCTGCAGCTCCAGTTGGGCTACCAGTCTGGTAACTTCCGTACACCCCAGGGGTGGCTATAAAAGGGCTTGGGAGAGGTGGGGGTGGGTAAGAAAGCAGTGTTTTTCATTTCTATTGGCACTTGTCTCTTGAGTTTTGGCTTTCAAGAGGTGAGCCTGTGTTCCACAGCTAACGGTCCATAAGCTGATGAAGTTTTTATTTTATATGGAACACAGACTTTTATGTTGAATTCTGGACTGTCACATTCACACTTACCTAATTGGCATCTCCACTTGGTTATCTATTAAGCAGCTCAAAATCAAGGTATTCAAAGTAGAACTCTAGATTTTTCCCCATCCTAATACCGCTCCCATTTTCCCCCTGTTTCAGAAAAAGGTGTGCCCAGTTGCTCACAGTTCCCTATCTTACCTGCCAGAGCTAATCCATCACCAGATTTTGACTTTAATTCACAGCAGGTCTCCTTGCTTGCCTCTTTCCAATCCATTTCCCCCACAGCAGTTAGAAGGATCTTTTAAAAATGCAAATCAGGGCTTTCCCTGGTGGCTCAGTGGGTTAAGGATCCAGCCTTGTCAGCTATGGCTCAGGTCAGTGCTATTGCTCGGATTTGATTTCTGACCCAGAAACTTCTGCATGCCATAAATGTGGCCAAAAAATAAAATAAAATCAGATTTTAATAAAAAATTAAGTTTTTTTGCTAGCATCCTATGAAATTCAACCATCTCTTACCCTCCAGCCTGGTCCTGGTCTGTGTTATCTGTACCATGTTCATTTTCCTTTAGTTTCGTAAAAAACGAGATCTCTCACTGGCACCTTTGTGTTAGCTGTGCCCTCTGCTTCGATGTTCCTCACACCTTGGCAGCCTGCCTCCTTGCCATCTTTTAGGTTCCAACCTCTTGGTTATGAGACCTTCCTGCCCATTCAGTATAAGACACTGCCATTTTTCCCTCTCCTCCTTCTCTCTCACTGTACCAATTAAGACTTGAAAGGATGTGTTCATTTGTGTTTTCTTGCTTGGAGTCTCCTCTAGTAGTTAATGAACTCCTTGAAGCTAGAGATCTTAGTTGTTTGGTTAACATCTAAATCCCCAGAATCTAGCTCACTGTATGGTACACGGGTGCTCAATAAGTGTTTGTTGGGAGACTGAATAATGTTTTGGGGAGCATTGCTTTTTTTTCTCTTCCTGCACTCGTGGTATATGGAAGTTCCCGGGACCAGGGATCAAATCTAAGCTACAGCTTCAACCTATGCCACAGCTGTGGCAATGCTGGACCTTTAACCCACTGTGCCACAGCAGGAACTTCTGGAGCATTGCTGTTAACAGCAGAAATCTGGCCACAGTGTAAATGTCCAGCAATTTAAGTTATAGGACAATCCACATGAAGCCTTTGTAAAGAGAGAAGTACATTTGTACATGCTGATATGGGCAACATACTTAAGAACTATTAAGTGGAAAAGCCCATTGCTAAATGTGATACAGACTAATAGCAATGTTTCTTAAATTTTTCATGTTTATGTCTATATGTGACTCTCTTTCTCTCTTCCTATGTCAATTTCCAGGATTTCTACAGGGACTTCTTCCAGGGAATGGTAGTATAGAGTGAGAAGAATTTCTTATCTCATCCTTTTCTGAAACATTAAAATTTTTATAATTTGTGAATATTCCTTTTATAACATTATAGTTGGAAAACATAAAGACATTTTGAAATATGTATCTATAGTCATTGTCTATAAATATTTATTCATCACCTATGTACCAAGCACTGCTAGAGGCTTCATATACAGTGGGATTCATCTTTTTTCCATAATTGGGTATCTTTAAAAAGTAAATATTATGAGGGTTTTTCTCCAAGGGTGGTGGAACTATGGTTGGGTTTCCTTGTGCCTCCTTATTTCCAAACTTTTGATGGTAAACATGATCGGTATCGTAATTGTTATTATTTATTTTTTTTTTTTTGGTCTTTTTGCTATTTTTTGGGCCACTCCCGCGGCATATGGAGGTTCCCAGGCTAGGGGTCGAATCGGAGCTGTAGCCACCGGCCTACGCCAGAGCCACAGCAACTCGGGATCCGAGCTGCGTCTGTGACCTACACCACAGCTCACGGCAATGCCGGATCGTTAACCCACTGAGCAAGGGCGGGGACCGAACCCGCAACCTCATGGTTCCTAGTCGGATTCATTAACCACTGTACCACGACGGGAACCCCGTAATTGTTATTTTTAAAGGCATTTAAAAGGCATTGAGTATTTCCTCTCGTGGCTCAGTAGAAACGAACTGCTGGACTAGTATCCATGAGGATGCGGATTCGATCCTTGGCCTCGCTCCATGGGTTAAGGATCCGGTGTTGCTGTGAACTATGGTACAGGTCACAGACGCGGCTCAGATGCCACGTGGCTGTGGCTGTGGTGAAGGATGGCAGCTGCAGCTCTGATTCAACCCCTAGTGTGGGAACTGCCATATGCTACAGGTGCAGCCCTAAGAAGAAAAAAAAAAAAAGGCATTTAAATGCTTCCATGGCAAAATAGTCATTCATCATTTTAGAATGGTTCACCTGGCCAGGTGCATACTTTGCACTTTGATGGAAAAATCATTATTTGTATAAATACCTTTGGGAGTTCCCGTCGTGGCGCAGTGGTTAACGAATCCGACTAGGAACCATGAGGTTGCGGGTTCGGTCCCTGCTCAGTGGGTTAACGATCCGGCGTTGCCATGAGCTGTGGTGTAGGTCGCAGACGCGGCTCGGATCCTGCGTTGCTGTGGCTCTGGCGTAGGCCGGTGGCTACAGCTCCGATTCGACCCCTAGCCTGGGAACCTCCATATGCTGCGGGAGCGGCCCAAAGAAATAGCAAAAAAAAGACAAAAAAAAAATACCTTTGGTGTAGAGGCAGCTATAAAAATGTGTAGTACTTACAACTTAGAAAGTTGTTGAGGAGTTCCCATCGTGGCTCAGTGGTTAATGAATCCGACTAGGAACCATGAGGTTGCAGGTTGGGTCCCTGGCCTCGCTCAGCGGGTTAAGGATCTATCTGATGTTACTGTGGCTGTGGTGTAGGTCACAGATGCAGCTTGGATATGGTGTTGCTGTGGTGTAGGCTGGCGGCTGCAGCTCCCATTAGACCCCTAGCCAGGAACCTCCCGTATGCCGCAGGTGCGGCCCTAGAAGAGACACACACACACAAAAAAAAAGTTGATGAATATGCAACGGTTCCTCGTAGGAAACACAAAACTCTTTCTTTTCTTTGCCTCGAGACTGACTTCTTTAACATGGCCTTAGTGACAGGTTCATCTCAGAAAATGAGTATCTGGGGAGATTCAGGGTCTCCTGATAGTTAATATTTGTAACACACACCTGAGGGTATTTATGGAAACTGTTTTGTATCCAGAAGGGCAAATCTCTTGAGGTAATAGAAGCTGGGTTGTAAGTGGAGTGTGTCCCCTGGGTGAATAGGGGATGGAGAGAATGTCACAGTCTCGTGGAGAAAGAAGAATGAAATGTGCAGTAGGAAAGGAAGGACCCAGAAAAAGTGGAAGGGGAGGAAAAGCCGTTCCGGGAATCTCATTTACTGAAGTTGTGATTCTTCCTTCATTGAGAGGGTGAAACTTGGAGGAAGAGAGACTGCTGTTAGATTTAGAGACTGTTGCTTTAAGGAAAGACCAAGGGCAGAGATACTCAGCAAAAAGCTTTATGATCAACTTTCCAAAGACAGTGAAGCACACAGTGTACGCATTTCTTCTCCAGTTCCTTGCTCTTCTCTTTTTTGGTGGCCTTTTTGGGCCCTTTACCTTAACCACACTCTCCCAAGGTCACGTTTTGAATCCTGCCCTGATCAGAAACACCACTGCCTTCAGCATCCTGGTCGCATACTTCCTACGCTCTGACCACACCTCCCAGCCTCATTCACCAGCTCTGTCTCCTTCTCCAAGGCTGCTAATCTGTGAATCCACATTTTTCTTACTCTGTAGCCCTTTCCCATTTATCTTCATTTTTTTATGCAAAGATTCAGTGATTTTCATCCACGTCCTTGCTACCTCCATCAACTCTTGTGCCTTTTTCTCCTTCTGAAACTTATAATTTTAGAACACTCTCGGCCCTCTGGCCACCTTCATGGTACTTCTAGGTAATCTGTTGGTATAGATCACCTGACCCACAGGTGATTTTGTACCAGCATCCATGGATGTTCTTTATTAAAATCTTATCTTCTTAAAACATGTATTTACTCACTAGTTTTATGCATTTACTTCACAGGTAGGAATGTAGTTCACATCACCAAGAAGGTAGCACAATGCCTACTGCAAAGTTAATAATTATTGAATAAATGAGTGAAATTAGACCCATGGAAGCACTGAGAGGTAGAAGGAATAACCACTGTGTTGACTCTTAAATGCTTCTGCCTGGCTAGGACAAAAGAGCATCCTTATCGTGCTGAGACATTAATTACATACTCATTTAAAAAACATTCCCATGGAGTTCCCATGTGGCTTGGCAAGTTAAGAACCCAGCATGGCATCTGTGAGGGTTCAGGTTAAATCCCTGGCCTCACTCAGTGGGTTAAGGATCCAGTGTTGCTGCAAGCTGCAGTGTTGGTTGCAAATGTGGCTCAGATCTGGCATTGCCATGGCTGTGGCATAGGCCTCAGCTGCAGCTCTGATTTGACCCCTAGCTCAGAAACTTCATAACTTCATATGCTGCAGGCGTGGCCCTAAAAAGAAAAAAAAAAAGCTCCCCCTAAGTTTTTAAGGTACTCTGATGATGCACTACAGCAAGCTTGATTTAGTCCCTTCTCCCTAAGCAAGCATCATCTCAGTTGCCTGCCTGTTAGCTTTCTGCCGGCATACTTGATTGATTGAGTCATACCCTGCTTGAAGCCTAGAAGGATTTCAGGTGCCAACTTGCACTTGATTCGAGGTTAATGATAGCTGCTGTAACCTAGAATCTCTCACCTAGTTTTGTTCTCTGAAAATATTGCATTGCTGGGATGACTAATATAACAGGTAGTAAAATATAAATGAGTTGTCAGTCATCTCTGAAATGGTAATATATTCTCCAGCTCTCTATTCAAATGTGTTTCTTTGGGCTTGTTTCTTTGAGGTCTGTTATTAGGTATTCTCAAAAGGATTGCCTCCACTTATGTTTCTCGAAAATTAAATTGGAAGTGTGTTCAGAGATGTGTCTGCCATAAATTACCATCCCACTTAAAAGGTTCCCGGCAATCCTTGGACACGTCTTCAGGTGAAAATAACTCTCTGCACTGTTCCTGGGCTGAGGATCATAATTCCTACAAACAGCTTTGCAGAAAAGCACTTGATTCATGGCTCTGCTGCAGAACTGGTGTGACTTCTTGACACAAGAAATTGTCTCAATCCAGGGCTGGCACCAGGGATTTTGTTCACCACTATTATCACACCTCTTCTTCCCCCTGGACATGGTGTCTTGGGTTCTGTTACTTTCTTGTTATTTGGAATGGACCCTTTAAATACTCAGACCAGGAGTTCCCGTCATGGCTCAGTGGAAACGAATTTGACTAGCATCCATGAGGACACAGGTTGCTCAGATCTGGCATTGCTGTGGCTGTGGCGTAGATCAGAGGCCACAGCTCCGATTTGACCCCTGGCCTGGGAACCTCCATATATTTCGGGTTGGGCCCTAAAAAAAAAAAAAAAGCCGAAAAAATCCTCAGTGCATCCTCAGTTATTTTCCCTGCCCATGTAAAGCTGTCAGAAATATTTTTTTCCTAAGTTGTTTGTTCACCCATTTATTTATCCATCTAATGAAAAGTATAATAAATACAGTGTACAGTGGGAGTATCCAGGAGTTCCCTGGAGGTGCAGTAGGTTAAGGATCTGGAATTGTCACTGCAGCAGGCTTGGGTTCCATCCCTGGCCCGGAAACCTTCCACATGCCATGGGTATGACCAAAGAAAAAAAAAAAAAAAGAAACACTGCTATGAGAGGATCCAAAACAGTCATCAAGCCCCGTCCTGCCCCTCCAGGTGGGCAGATGAATAGATACACACAATATAAGATAAAATTTTGAAATAGAAAAGACTCTTCCTTCCAGAATGTCCCTGACTTTCTTCACAGGGAGGGGTGTACAGGCAGAAGCTTCATATAAAGAAGGTTTCCCTTGGATCAAGTCCTTCAAGACAAAGCCTTCCAAAGACTGGAAAAGGCCAGGCCAGGTGGAGCCAGCAGCTTGAGCTAAGCCATGGAGTTAAGAAGGAAGAGGCCCCGGGAAAATTGCTTTTATGGGGCCCATGGCACACCCACCAAATGCCATTTTTTGTTTTTTGTTTTTTGTTTTTTCTTCAGCGATGTGTGGAGCATGTGGAAGTTCCTGGCTCAGGGATCGAACCTATGCCCCAGCTGTGACAAGGCCGGATCCTTAAGCTGTTGCACACCAGAGGATTCCATCAAACGCCTTTGCAAAGGAGTATGTCTTTGCTTTATCACCAGCCCACAGGCCTTAGGTAGAAAGCAGGGTTATGCAAAGTGATTATAGGAGTCTTTTTGGTTTAGGCACCAGTGTCTTGTTTAACACTGTACTTTTAAAAGCACTTTTTAAAAAAGGATCAGTGGATTGTTTGTGTCTTCTAAGCCCACCACCTGGATGCCTTGCTGTTCTCAGGGGTCAGGTCGACACCCAGTCTCTTGCACAGGCGGGCCAGAGAGAGGCAAGGGTGGCAGGTGTTTGGAAAGTCCAGGTGTGCCTGCTTGTAAGCATGCGTGTGAAGTGGTGGAGGCAGGATGTATGGATGCGGCACTTGCCTGCCTTGTTGGCCCATGTTGAAAAGGCATCCAAGATGATTCCCAAAGTTCTGGTTCAGGTGATTGGCTGAGTGGTTGGTCACTCACCAAATTACCAGTGGAAGAGAAGATCCAGAAGATGTATGAGGACCTACAAGGAATTCAGCTATGGACAGACCTGCCTGCCATGAGGTGTCTCAATATGCACCGATGGATTTGTCCAGGGGCAGGGAATTTGGGGCATCTGTCTAAGGCTTGGAAATGAGGTCTGGACTAAAAGTTAAGATCTTTAAATCATCTACAAAGGAGTCGTGGCTGTTGACAAGTGAACAGACACAACACAGTGAGAAAAAGGAGAGAGAATGATGCTGAATATGGGATTCCGGCCTCCTGAGAGGAAGGCAACTGAAAAGGGGCTGAAAACTGATCTCTGTGTGGGAGACAGCCAACTGCAGCCCACCCATTCCCAGTGCTGCCCAGGGGCCAGGGCAGATGAGGCCCAGGTCTCACTGCCTTAGGTAAATGGGGAATCAAAATACCCACCACCACCCCCCACCCCGTTGGAGGGAGAGGATGATACAGAATGAGGTTCCCCATCCCCTGCCCCCTGCTCCTGAAAGCTGTGCTTCTGTGGAGCTTGAGGACAAGCAGGGTGATGACCAGACAGGGTTTTAGAGAAAACCTAGAACTCAATTTATGACATAAAAGGAAATGGAGCATGTTAGTACCTCTGGCTCATCACTTCACCTCTGCAGCAATGCGCATCCAATCAGAAGCTGCCACCCGGTATTTGGGCAGTGGCTCTCTTACATTAAGTGTTTACACCTTAATTTATTTCCCCCTTTTCTCTCATCCTGGATTGAATCTGAGACCAACTCTAAATTCAGAGTTTATTTTCAGAAGTACTCTCTCCCCTTTTCTCATCTTTGATCCAAGCTCAGACTATAAAATAATAGAAGCCATCATCAGTGGCTTATTTTAGCGACCATTCTTCCTTTATGTAACATTCCCACCCCAAACCTTCTGCCTCCCACTGTCTCAGGCCTTGGAATAGGTTTCCCTCTCCCCTTTCTTCCTCTGCCCACGCTTCACCTCCAAATAAAAACTTATCTTTTTCTGGGGCCACTTTTGTACTGTCTATGAGAGGCAAACACATTTGCTCTGTGTACAGTGTCATGGCTTAATAATGGCATGGTTTACATCTTTACCTTGGTCCTCAAAGCCTTGAGCCAAAGCTGTTGGTGGCAGGAATTTCAAACCCGACAGCAGAACCAATAGAGGAAGTTCCTTTGCCTCACCATCAGGCACACTCTCCTAGCTGGCATGGGAGAGCTGGTGGGAAGTTGGAGGAGAAAGCTATGCTGGGCAAGGAAGTTCCTAAAGTTAAATTCTCTGATGGCTCTTTCCTGAACATCTTCAAGCTGCTGCTTAGCATTTGTTTTTATCTCGGGCATGGAGAGACCCCTCCCTCCCCTCCTGATTTGCATCAGCATCTTTTTGTAAATTCCTGTGGTTAGGATGATGGGGAAATGAGCTGTACAGGCTCGCGGGTGTTTTTCCTGCAGCAGTTTTTGGCTGGTGCTAGCCCATATGGTCCTCAGGAGTGACTTTGCACCAGCCTCTGAAGATCAAGGGAGAGAGGATGCTTTAGTTCAGCCTTTCTGGAGCCTCAATAAGAAATTCAGGAGATAGTTGCTTGATTTTCTCCAAGAAATCTTGGTCTTTCTGGTATTCTCCATACCACCTTATATGGCACCAGAAAAGGAGGATTCAGGCATAGTCCCAGCAACATCTGTTAAATTCAGTGAGTCCTTCATTGTCGGTGCAGAGTCTAGCTTGGGGTGTTAGTCCCCAAGTCACCTTTAATGCTGACTCCTATGATGGCAAGAGTAAAAATGTCATGTAAGCCATGTTTGAGGAAAAACAAAGGAACAGCTTAATGGAAACCTTTGTCTTCCTATTGCAAGAATTGAAAGTTAAGTGCATCTTAAATTTAAGAGTATAAGTGCTCACACCTTTAAGAGCCTAGTATTTCCCTTTGATTTGTGAGGGCATCTGGTGTGTATTCCGAATGGAAGAGTAGTTTGAGAGCCATCTGTCCTCAAGAAATACAGCTTGGCAGCAAGATAAAGCAAAAAGGACACCTGCTTGGACTAAAGGCTGTGAATTAGGCATAACTTCTTTCACATAGAGGGTTCTGTAGAGAAGAAAGATAGCGGTAGAGATCTTACAGAAATGTTTAGAAGTATTGGAGTAACTCAGGGGTTGACTGCAGGCAAGTTCGGACATACTTCTACAAATGATTCATTCAGTCCACATTGCATGCTGTGAGCTCTACTACCGCTCAACTAGAAATACTCTAAAAGCCTTCCAGTGGCCTTATTTTTAAGAGGTTCAGTCTCAGAGGCCACATTCTAGTAAGGGTACCTAGGTGAGTAGACCAAGAGATCTGAGGACAGAGCCTGGGGCTTTATTCATCTGTATATCCTTCTACATCCTCACTTTGTGATTGGTGGTTGAGAGCTTTAAGACCTGAGGTGTACCTGCCTGGCTGTGATCTCTTGCTTCCTGGTTCAAGGTAATTACCCCTTGGATTTTACTGTCTTCTTTCTGCTTTGTGGTGATGGGATAATGCTAGGATTAAGCAGAATCTTGGAACCTCTTTAATATGTAGCATCAGGAAAAAGAAGAGGAACTTTGAGTAGTGGAGAGGGTCACATATACGTTGGCCCAAATGTAGTCATCCTTCGATTTCCATGGGGAATTCTTTCCAGGACCATCCATAGATACCAAAATTCAAGGATGCTTAAGTCTCATATAAAACAGTGTAGTAGTTGCATAGAACACACACACATTTTCCTGCTTACTTTATTTTTATTTATTTTTTTAGGGCCACACCCTTCAGCATGTAGAGGTTCCCAGGCTAGGGGTTGAATCAGAGCTGCAGCTGCAGGCCTATACCACAGCCACAGCCACATGGATCCTTACATCACAGCTCATAGCAATGCCAGATCCTTAACCCACTGAGCAAGGCCAGGGATCAAACCTGAATCCTCACGGATACTACTAGTTGGATTTGTTTCCGCTGCTCCACAATGGGAACTCCCATTTCCTCCTTACTTTAAATCATCTCTTGATAGTTACAATATCTAACACAATGTAAATGCCATGTAACGAGTTGTAAATACAACCCAAATGCTATGTAAGTAATTGCCAGCATGTGGCAAGTTCAAGTTTTGCTTTTTAGAACTTTCTGGAATTTTTTCCCTGAATATTTTTGATTCACAGTTGGTTGAATTCATGGATAAGGAAACCACAGATATGGAATACTGACTATATAATTACAGCAGAGGTTAAAGCAAAACAGTGGCTTGGATAGGAGCAGAGAATGGGAAAGGACAAAGCACTTCCTTTGATGCCTTTTTTTTTTTTTTTTTTGCAAAGTGGAAACCAGGTTTATTTCCTCATTGCATCTGCCCAACAGCACCTTTAACAGCAGAACCTCCACCTACTTGTAGTTCTCCTGCTGAAGCCAGCACTGTATAGTTACTCTCCCCTGCTTTGATCACATTTCCACACCCCACCCCCAGGATCTTAACAACAGCTGAAGCAGGTTGGCAGTTGAGGATTTAGGTGGTGGGGTGGATGGGTTTCACCCTGACCTCAGTGTAAGACTTGCCTGGGTCTGTAATGACTTGAGGACCTGCCCTGAAAAGTTTTTCATAAACTGTCAGGGGGAGGTTTCAGTGGAGAGACTGGGTATCTATTGTGACAAAATGCTCATCAGTGATAGATCCCTGCCTTGTGTTGGAGCCACATTTTATGTGGTCTCAGGGTTTATTAGTACAGAAGTTGCAGCCACAGCCCTACAATTAAACCTGCCTCAGTGAAGATCACATTCGATGAGGTCAGTGCTTCCTCTAGTTTGTCTGCTTTGAGAAAACAAAGGCAATTCTGTAGTTTTGGTAAATAGCACTGGCTTTGGTTTATCCAGTGGTGTGTTAGTGCATTAACCCCCTGCCCCAACACACACACACACACACACACACACCCAACTCACTTTCAGCCATTATTAAAAATTCATTTAGGTAAATATACAGTTAAACAGATTTTGTTAGAAAAGGTAATAAACACTCAAAACTTAATGCTTACTCTTTTTTTTTGTCTTTTTTAATTTTAGGGCCAGATCTGTGGCACATGGAGGTTCCCAGACTAGGGGTCAAATCAGAGCTGTAGCCACCGGCCTACACCACAGCCGTAGCAGCATGGGATCCAAGCTGCATCTGAGACCTACACCACAGCTCATGGCAATGCTGGATCCCTGACCCACTGAGCGAGGCCAGAGATGGAACCTGCATCCTCATGGACTAGTCATATTTGTTTCCTCTGCACCACATGGGAACTCTCCTCAATGCTTACTCTTTACTTTCCAGTATTTTCCTATTGTCTGTGTTCTTGCAGTTAATTATGTCTATTGTATGCACAGGGGAAATGGTATTACTGCCCATTAATTCTTAAATCTGCTTGAGGCAACATCAGAACTTTTCTATTTTGAGAGCCAGTTGTTAAACATTTACCAGCACACCACTGCAAAGGTTCACACACAACACACTCTTTCATATGTATCCACATCCTTTCTGTAACCATGCAGAGTAGGTCTCAGTTTTTCTATTTTATTTTATTTTTTATTTTTTTATTTTTTTAGGGTCGCACCTGTGCCATATGTAAGTTCCCAGGTTAGGGGTCAAATTGGACTTGCAGCTGCTATCCTATGCCAAAGCCAGAGCAACACCAGATCTGAGCCGTGTCTGCAACCCATACCTCAGCTTACGGCAATGCCAGATCCTTAACTTAACCCACTGAGAGAAGCCAGGGATCAAACCCTCATCCTCATGGATATTAGTTGGATTCGTAACCACTGAACTACAACAGGAACTCCAGTTTTTCTATTTTATAAATAAGAAACTCAGAGAGTTTAAGTACCTTGTCCTAGGGACCATTCTTATCTTTCAATTTCTTCTAACTCCCCCAAATTTAAAATAGGTTATCCAAGAGAATGATTAGAAAGACAGAGGTGGTACTGGACTGGAAGAGCAGAGATTTGAAGGCAAGTGAACACCCTGTGGAAATCTTGGGGACCAGCGGAGGGTGCAGCCAGATCAAGGGTCCAGAGACAGAATCATGCTCGCTCTTTTTGAGGACAGCAAGGGTGCTATTGAGGCTGGAGTAGAGAGAGAGAAGGACTTGAAGGGGTAAGAGAAGAAGGGCTAGATCACTAACCCTTTATGAAACCAGGCAAGTAACTTTCTCTGCCTTATTTTTCTGATCTGTAGAATGGGTCACTTCATGCCCAAGTTGAGAGTCAAGGATGGTGATGTATGTGAATTTCATGTGTTAGGTAAGTCATTGTTAATAAAGCTAAGCCAATGCTATGGCTTCATCAGTGCTTTTTTCTTGGGACTTAAGCATTATTGTAAGGATGAATAACTTTTTCTTTCCATTTTTAGCAGCTGCATCAGGGGTGATTCGGAAAAACTTAACTATACACCATATTTAAATCTGTATAAAATCCACGGTGCAATTTGGCTTAAATTTATCTGGGATTGCTAGACTCTATCTTTAGTTGTTTGTTGTTGTTTATGGCCGCACCTGTGGCCTGTGGAAGTTCCACAGACCAGGGATTGAATCCCAGCCAGATCCTTAAACCCACTCCGGGCCAGGGATGGAACCCACACCTCCACAGTGACCCAAGGTGCTGCAGTGGGAACTCCTATTTTTAGCTGTTTTATGGACAATATGATGGACTCCCAACAGGACCGTCTTTTGTGACACTGTTGAAATGACCAATACAGATCCTAAAAGAGAAAAGAAAGAGAGAGATAGTCTTTGAAAATCCAGGTCTTTTGATTTTTACTAGACATTTACTCTTCATAAAATAGGTTTTTGAGTCCTCTTATCCACATTTTGATTATAAAGGCATATCTTAGATTATAGTTAAAGGTATAATATAAAAGTAATGAGCTTTTGGAGTTCCCATCGTGGCATGGCCGAAACGAATCTGACTAGGAACCATGAAGTTACAGGTTTGATCCCTGGCCTTGATCAGTGGGTTAAGGATCCAGTGTTGCCTTGAGCTGTGGTGTAGGTCACAGATGCAGCTTGGATCTGGTGTCCCTGTGGCTGTGGTGTAGGCCAGCAGCTGTAGCTCCAGTTGGACCCCTAGCCTGGGAACCTCCATATGCTGCAGGTACAGCCCTAAAAAGAAAAAGAAAAAAGTAATAAGTTTGTGTGGCTTTGACCACATTCTGTTTCTTCTTATAGGACTGTGTTGAGTTTATCGAAACAACAGGTTGTATACTTAATGTTTTATGCACTCCTATATGTGTATGTGACACTGCAGTTTTAAGAATTTTTCTTAAAACATAAGTAGGATTTCAAGAGAGGGGAGTGTGTTTGCTTCCCTGGACCATGGAAGCAAGGCACAAAATGAGATGGGCCTGAGTTAGGATGGATGTGGCATGTGCGTGTGTCACAGAGAGGGGACTGATTATGGCACAGTATATAAATATTCACTGAGCACTTACTGTGTCCAAGCTGGAAGATGCAATGGGATAGCTACCCTAAAATGATTCATAATCTACTTCTCCCTTGTCTTCCTTTTCCATCAAAGTTTGGAGGGTCAGTGTTTTTGCTTCCCTTGCAGCTAGGTATTGTTATCTGGAGTTGTCAAATGGGCTTCTAGAAGTGCCTTTTGTAAACGCATAGACACTGGGCATATCACTGGGCATAACCCCTAATCTTTCTGTCTTTTGCCTTCTCTCTTCTTCATCCTGCTGGAATGGGGTCACAGTCCCTAGAATCTGTCAGCAATCTTTCAGTCCTCACATGATAAGCATCATGACCGTGACCTGTGTGCTAAGAATGGAGGGTGGACAGATGAGATGGATGAAGTTCCCTGGACCACTGTGACTCACAGGCAGGTTGGGTGGGTCAGTCTGTTTAGGACACTGTCCTTCTGATCCCCAGCTGTCCCCTAAAGTTGCCGTTTGGGAATTTCAACACAATCTATAGACATACTACTTTTTCCAAGAATTATCTTGGCATTTGTTTTGACGTATGGGACCTACTCATGCAAGCAACAACTCATGGTTATGTTAACCAGTTTTGTTGATTGCCAATTTTTTCTAAGTTACTCAGAGTTTTTGCTGATTCACTTTCCTCTACTACTTCTTGGGATTTTTTTTTTTTCCTTTCCTGTTAAGATATTAATCTTATGTCATCCTAGTCTTGGAGCAATTCGTTATAAAATGAAACATTTTCAACATTTCCATATCTGGAGAGAATAGTCTTTTTTACTTAGAGACTTGATACTTTTCCAAGGAGATATACTCAAGAGGGGAATGGAGAGAGTGGAAAAGAATTTGATAAACTTGAGAAGTTGACAAAATAGATGCTATGATTCAGCCGAGCTAGCACATTTTATCACAGCCACTTTGAAGCTATAACATTAAAATTCTTTGCTCACTGTCACTCGTCACCAAATATTTTGTTTGTTTACATTTTATAGTTGTAATCATGGAAATCATAAGTGAGGATACTAAGGCACAATGATCATTGAAATAATACAAATGTGGTTGTATGTTAATTAGCCAACTTGGAGGAGAAAAATGGATTCAGTCTTTAATTATGGAAGAATTTTTCACATCTTTGCCTAGAATCATCTATTAAATATCAGGAATTCTTAGTGATCCTCAGATACAGACTGGAAAAATATCTTAGGGATTATGATATTTAGGGACTATGATATCTAGTTAAAGCTATAACTTTAAAAGCCAGAAGATACAGCGACCATTAAAGTGAATCTAGTGTAATGAAGACTTACTGACATAAAGAAAGTGTTTGGAGTTCCCATCATGGTACAGAGGAAACATATCCAACTAGGAACCATGAGGTTACAGGTTCAATCCCTGGCCTCGCTCAGTGGGTTAAGGATTCAGCGTCGCTGTGAGCTGTGGTGTAGGTCACAGACACGCTCAGATCTGGTGTTGCTGTGGCTGTGGTGTAGGCTGCAGCTATAGCTCTGATTCAGCCCCTAGCCTGGGAACCTCCACATGCGGCAGGTGCGGCCCTAAAAGAAAAAAGATAAAAAGAAAAAGAAAAAAGAAAGCATTCATGTGAAGCTAAGCTGCTTTTAGTTCAGTTTAACATGCATTTGATCAGTCTGTTCCTTTATTCATTTGTAAGATCAAGAGAGTTTAGGTAAGGAATACTGGGAAGCTCCAAGCAGTGGTGGCTACATGTCTTTTTAGTTTCCTTCTTGCTTCTTGCATCTGGTCCTGCCTCCCACTTCACAGGGAATGCAGCCAATCTGTGATTGGCTTCTCTGCTCCCTGAGACTCTTATATTAATAACCTCAACCTCCTGCAAACTGTGAGCCTTTGATCTCATGTGCTCCCACCTGATCTAGGACTTGGCATCTCCAGATAAGCCCTATGTTTCACTGGTGTGTTCAGTGTCTGTCTTTCTTACCTTCTTGTGCTCAACCCACAAACACTATCAAGTCTCTCCATTATTTGCCTTTCCCCTCAAGCTGCTGCCCTCTCTACTACCCCTTTTCTTCCAAACATCTTAAAATGCTCCTGTTTTCTCACATTCTCTCTACAGCTTAGGACAAGGCTTTTTTTTTTTTTTTTTTTCCTCAATCTCCCATCCAGAACTCTGTCTGCAGCCACCCCCACCCCCACCCCCACCATGGTAGAGTTATTAGCAAATGTGAAAAAACAGCCTAAAAATTCACCCAAATTGTTTTAATCTGCAATCCGTCTGTCCTCTCAAGAGCCTCTATCACTACCTTCCTTTGCAACTCTCTCCTCCCTACTATACCCTTCTGGTTTTCTTCACCCTTGTTGGACAGAGTTCTCTCTGTTTTTCTCCATGGGTTACTCTCTCCCTCTGGGATTGTGGACAGCCTGACGGCTCTCCAGTGATCTCTGCAGTGTTGATCACCAAATCATTGTCTCCCAACTCCAGCATTTCCTCTGAGCATCAAAGCTGTATTTCCAACTTGTGCTGGATGTCTCTATCTGGGTGATAGCTTAAACTATGTATACGAAACTGGATTTATTTTCCACCTGCCTCTCACCTTTGAAGCTATGCTCCAACCCCCAATCCTATATCTCAGCAGTGGTAGGCCTGAAGCAAAAAATTAAACAAGCTTCTATAGCATAATGTAGAAATACAACAGGAACATCAGTCTTTTTCAGTAAAGTTTAAACTAGTAGAAACGTGTGCTATCTATTTTGGAATTAGTTTGGGATTCTTGTGGTTGGTTATAGCTACTGAGAGGACACTGGCATCTGATACTTAATTATTTTTTTTACCTTTTCATGGGACTTAAATTATGATTCATTTTAGAGTTTTCATTGATTGATATACCCTCTACTTGCCAAAGTCTTACATCATAAATAACTTGACTCATGCATTGAGTGGCAGTTGGCATAGTTCAAAGAATTTTACAGATGGAAGATTCTTAGCATGATTAAATCCATTAAACAAGGAGATGAAAGCTGTTGGCCTTCAGAATCTTTGAGAGCATGAGACTCGACTGACAGAATGTTTTTTTTTTTTTGTCTTTTTGCTATTTCTTGGGCTGCTCCCGCGGCATATGGAGGTTCCCAGGCTAGGGGTCGAATCGGAGCTGTAGCCACCGGCCTACGCCAGAGCCACAGCAACGCGGGATCTGAGCCACGTCTGCAACCTACACCACAGCTCACGGCAACGCCGGATCGTTAACCCACTGAGCAAGGGCAGGGACCGAACCCGCAACCTCATGGTTCCTAGTCAGATTCATCAACCACTGCGCCACGACGGGACCTCCCAGAATGTTTCTAACTCTTCTTTCTTACATAGTACTGTACATAGTACTTTCTTACATGGTACTGTAAATAAAAAATTGAGTCTCAGAGTTATTCAATTTAGACTTGATTTAGATTGTTATATATATTTTGTGTGTGTGTGTATAAAATGATGCTTTAGTTTGATATATTATTTGGTGCCTCTTATGTCGGTACTATGGTTTGTCTCAGTTTTACAGTTTGGGGGAAAAGAAAAAGTAGACAACTATGCCTACTCTCTCTTTAGCTTTGTAAGTGTTTGATGTTTGTGGCTGGGACACTCCTTTGAGACTGTGTAGTCGTCATAGCAGTTAGCACATTGTAAATCAATTTCTGATTAATAGTCACGCTTCCTACTGGATGGGAAGTTCCTTTTGAAAGCAGCCACTGTTTATTCCTGAATTCACAGTGCCTAGTGCAGAGTTTCCAGAAAAGACCTATTTAATGAATGAATGAAAATGGGTGTCAGAACTTAGACTCCATGGTGGCTCCCCCCTTGTCATCTTGTAAGTTGTGTATAAGACATATGGAATGATACTCTCAGAGCACTGCCTGCCTATCACCCCTATGTCATTGATTCTAAGGTACTTATATTTTCAGATTTTAACATCCCTGAAATCAAGATGTATTTATAACCAATGCCATGCCATAGTTCAGTGTATTGAGTGAGGATGATGGTATGAATGAGTCACAATTGATGGTGTCTGAAATTCGGGGAAGTATGTTGGAAGGTGGTAAGAGCTGTGTAAATGAGAACAGGGGAAGAGGCGTTACGTGAGCTGGGTTGGAGTAGAATGGGGGAAGCACTGGCCACAATTAAATAGGATGGTATAATTGAGAAGATGAGATTTGAGAAAGACTAGAAGGAAATGAAGAAGGAATATCAGGAGGAAGAATTTTCCAGGAAGAAGGAATGCCTTCCATTGTGAAGGCATGAGGGCATCTGACATCCAAAGAACCCATCAGACAGGAACTGTAGCTGAGCAAGAGGGATATAGCAGGGGATCTCTGGGAGAGAATGGAGGAGGGAGTGGGCAGTAGATCATGTAAGGTTCTGAAGGTTTTCGTAAAGATTTAGACTTACTCTGAGTGACATGTGGGGTCCAGGCAGGATTCTTTTTTTTTTTTTTTTGTCTTTTTAGGGCTGTACCCCCAGCATCTGGAGGTTCCCAGGCTAGGGGTTGAATCGGAGCTGTTGCTGCTGGCCTATGCCACAGCCACAGCAATGCCAAATCCGAGCCATGTCTGACCTACACCACAGCTCAGGGCTATGCCAGATCCTTAACCCACTGAGCAAGGCCAGGGATCAAACCTGCTAGTTAGATTTGTTCCCACTGAGCCACGACAGGAACTCCTAGGCAGGGTTCTGAGCAGAAATTTAACATGATTTGATTTACATTTTTGCTCTTGTTTTTAATGTATTCTGGCCATTGACTGAGAACAGACAAAGGGACAGACTAGGGTAACAGTTCTGAGATTTCATGTTGATCCAGGGGAGAGAGGATGGTGGCTCAGAACACCTGGTGACAGTGGAGGAATCTGGATGTCTACAGGACTGAGGGACTCCATCTTCCTCAGGGGACTAGCTCTTGGTGTGAGAGAAGGAAAGGGTCAAGGATAGTGCCAAGGTTCTTGACTTGAAAAATTGAAGGGAAGGAGTTACCCTCATCTCAGTGGGGACTGCTGTGGACAGAGCTAGCTGGGAGAGACTTTGAGTTGCCTGTTAGACAACTGATGGCTAGTAATCCAGAGGGTGTGGAAGAGGCTGTTGGGCATAACATTCTTGGTGTTGGGAAAAGGTCTAGACTTAACTGCAACATCCTAATTTAAAAATATATGATATGTTATATCTGTGACACCTGCTGTAACTTACTTTCCAGTCTTTATACCAAGCAAAGACAGTATCCTCTTAATTTCCCACTCACAAGAGAGCCTTCAGTGGGGGACCTGTCATATTTACACCTGACCCACAAAAGCTTTTCTCAAATTTTTCCTTCATTTCTTTATGCCTTATTTTACTATTTACTTTTTTTGCTCCTAAAATTTTAAAAAAAATTTTTGGGAGGTCCCGTCGTGGCGCAGTGGTTAACGAATCTGACTAGGAACCATGAGGTTGCGGGTTCGGTCCCTGCCCTTGCTCAGTGGGTTGACGATCCGGCGTTGCCATGACCTGTGGTGTAGGTTGCAGACACGGCTCCAATCCCGCGTTGCTGTGGCTCTGGCGTAGGCCGGTGGCTACAGCTCCGATTCGACCCCTAGCCTGGGAACCTCCATATGGTGCGGGAGCGGCCCAAGAAATAGCAACAACAAAGACAAAAGACAAAAAAAAAATTTTTTTTTAAATTTTTTTTGAAGTATAGTTTATTTGCGGTATTGTATGATTGCATCACTTAATGTGATGACCTCTAAGTCTCTCCATGTTGCTCCAAATGGCATTATTTCATTCTTTTTTACAGATAAGTAATACTGCATTGAATACATGTACCACATCTTCTTAATCCATTCCTCTGTCAATGGACATTTAGATTATTTCTGTGACTTGGCTATTGTAAATAGTGCTGCTATAGGGGTGCATGTAACTTTTTTTTATTACTCAATGAATTTATTACATTTCTAGTTGTACAATGATCACCACAATCCAGTTTTATAGGATTTCTATCCCACACCCCCAGCGCATCCCCCCACCCCCCAAACTGTCTCCTTTGGAAACCGTAAGTTTTTCAAAGTCCGTGAGTCAGTATCTATTTTGCAAAGAAGTTCATTCTGGCCTTTTTTCAGATTCCACATGTCAGTGAAAGCATTTGATGTTGGTGTCTCATTGTCTGACTGACTTCATTAAGCATGATAATTTCTAGGTCCATCCATGTTGCTGAAAATGCCATTATTTCCTTCATTTTAATGGCTGAGTAATATTCTATTGTGTATGTGTACTACATCTTCTTAATCCAAACCTCTGTCAATGGACATTTAGGTGTTTCCATGTCTTGACTATTGCAAATGGTGCTGCAATGAACATCGGAGTACATGTGTCTTTGTGAGTCGTGGTTTTCTCTGGGTAGATGCCCAGGATTGTGATTGCTGGATCACATGGGAGTTCTATTTTTAGTTTTCTGAGGAATCTCCATACTGTTTTCCACAGTGGTTGCACCAATTTACAATCCCACCAACAGTTAAGAGGGTTCCTTTTTCTCCACACCCTCTCCAGCACTTGTTTGTAGACTCTTTGATGGTGGCCATTCTGGCTGGTGTAAGGTGGTACCTCATAGTGGTTTTGATTTGCATTTCTCTAATCATGAGTGATACTGAACATCTTTTCATGTGTTTTTTGGCCATCCATGTATCTTCTTTGGAGAACTTCTGCCCATTTTTTGATGGGGTTGTTTGGTTTTTTTGTGTATTGAGCAGTAAGAGGTGTCTATAAATTTTGGAAATGAATCTCTTTTCGGTCGATTCATTTGCAAAGATTTTCTCCCATTCTGTAGGTTGTCTTTTTGTTTTGTTTAGGGTTTCTTTTGCTGTGCAAATGGGATTGCTTCCCTAATTTCTCTTTCTGATATTTCATTTTTAGTTTCCTTTCCTAAACTTTTAAGTTTGATTAGGTCCCATTTGTTTATTATTGTTTTTACTGTCATTACTCTAAGAGGTGGATCTGAAAAGATGTTGCTGTCATTCATGTTGGAGAGTGTTTGGCCGATGTTTTCCTCTAAGAGTTTTATAGTATCTGGTCTTAGATCTAGGTCTTTAATCTATTTTGAGTTGATGTTTGTGTATGGTGTTAGGGAGTGTTCTAATTTCATCCTTTTGCATGTGGCTATCCTGTTTTCCCAGCACCACTTATTGAACAGCCTGTCTTTTCTCCATTGTATATTCTTGCCTCCTTTGTCATAGATTAGTTGACTGTAGGTGAGTGGGTTTAATTCTGGGCTTTCTATTCTGTACCACTGATCTATATGTCTGTCTTTGTGCCAGTACCATACGGTTTTGATGACTGTTGCTTTGTAGTATAGCCTGAAGTCTGGGAGCCTGATTCCTCCGGCTCCATTTTTCTTTTTAAGGATCTCTTTGGCTTTTGTGCTTCCAAACAAACTTTGAAATATTTTGTTTGAGTTGTGTGAAAAATGTCCTTGGTAATTTGATAGGGATTGCATTGAATCTGTAGATTCCTTGGGCAGTATAGTCATTTTGATCATATTGACTCTTCCAATCCAAGAGCATGGTATGTCTTTCCATCTATTTGTGTCATCTTTGATTTCTTTCATCAATGTCTTATAGTTTTCAGAGTACAGATCTTTTGTCTCTTTAGGGAAGTTTATTCCTAGGTATTTTATTCTTTTGGATGTGATGGTAAACAGGATTGCTTCCTTAATTTCTCGTTCTGATCTTTCATTGTTAGTATGTAGAAATGCCATCAATTTCTATGTATTAACTTTGTATCCTGTGACTTTGCCAAATTCGTGGATGAGCTCCAACGGTTTTCTGGTAGAGTGTTTAGGATTCTCTAGGTATAGAATCATGTCATCTACATGTGTGTATGTGTGCGTATGTATTCAGGATGCTGATTACATGTAGAGGGGAGAAAAATTATAAATAGGAAAGGACATTTGGAGGGCATAGATGGGGTCCTAATATTGCCTATCTAAACTTTATGGTTACCTAAGTGTTACTTTATAACTATTCATTAAAACGTCTGTATGTCTTGAATGTCCTTTTGTATGTATTCTCTATTTCCCAATAATAAGAGTATGGTCAAGACATGGGAATAGACCAGTATTACAGCAGAACGAATTGGCCGTCCAGAAATGGACTCATGTTTATATGGCAGTTTTGTAAAGGTATCATTTCCAATTAGTGTAGAGATCATGGTGAACAGTCAAATAAGTGGGAAAACTGAATATCCATGAGGAAGTTATCCATGCTTCATTATGTATACTAAAGTAAGTCAGGTTAAAGAACTAAATGTAAAAAAAAAAAAAAAGGTATGAAAAGATAACATTAGAGAACTTGTGTGTAACTTACCAAGATTTTGAACCTGAAGCATAAGAAATGTTAAGATGCAAAACCCCAGAGCAATATATTAAAAATTAGAACTATAAATACATAGTTAAAATAGGGATTTTTCATTGTGGCTCAGTGGGTTAAGAACCCGACATAGTGTCCGTGAAGATGTGGGTTCCATCCCTGGCCTTGCTTAGTGAGTTAAGGATCCAGCATTGCCTCAAGCTGCAATGTAGATCAAGCTGTGGCTCAGATCCAATATGGCCGTGGCTGTGGCATGGGCCTCAGCTGAACTTCCTGTAGCCTTAGATTACAGACATTCAGATTAACTGAATGTATTTGGCTCAGGTTCTCTTATGAGGCTATAGTGATGGTATTGATCAGGCCTGTCGTCTCTTGGAGATTTTGACTGGGACTAGGGGTCTGCTTTCAAGCTCATTCACACGGCTGTTGGCAGGAGGCCTCAGTTCCTCACCACGTGGGCTTCTCCACAGGGCTGCTTGAGTGTTCTCACCACAGGCCACTGACTTCCCTGGAGCAGATGATCCGAAAGAGGTAGCCACAGCATGTTATACCCTAGTTTCAGAAGTGGCACACCACTTCTAACTTGTTCTGTTTGTTACCAAAAATTCTCTAAGTCCAGTCCACACCCAGAGGAAAGGAAATTAAGCTCCAGTTATTGAAAGGAGCGTCGAAGGATCTGTGGATATAATTTAAAACCACCACATTCCCAAATAGAATACAAGTTCCAACAGTGCAGGGAATGGGTTGCTTCTCACAGTTATGTCCTTAGTACCTGGAACAGTAGGTACTTTGATATACATCTACTGAATGCAGAATTGGATGGATGTCCTTTTGGGCAACAAAAATGTAGGCTGTGGAGTTGTCTAAACCTGGGATGAAATCTGGCTCCACTAGCTCTGAACTTCAGGCACGTTAATTTCCAGGAGCCTCAATTTCCTCAAGCCACCTGTATTATCTTAACTCCTGCTTGGCAGGGATGCTCTGAGGATTAAATGAGATTGCATATGTGAAGGACTTCCCCCAGCGTTTGGCACAGAGTAAACATTTGAATTTTAGTTTAGTTGACTCCCCACCCCCCACCTCTTCCACTTATCCCAATGCCTTCAACAATAACTATTTCTCTACTATGTGATGTCAAAAGTAATTCTGGGAGTTCCCGTCGTGGCGCAGTGGTTAACGAATCCGACTAGGAACCATGAGGTTGCGGGTTCGGTCCCTGCCCTTGCTCAGTGGGTTGACGATCCGGCGTTGCCGTGAGCTGTGCTGTAGGTTGCAGACGCGGCTCGGATCCCGCGTTGCTGTGGCTCTGGCGTAGGCCGGTGGCTACAGCTCCGATTCGACCCCTAGCCTGGGAACCTCCATATGCCGCGGGAGCGGCCCAAGAAATAGCAACAACAACAACAACAACAACAACAGCAACAAGTAATTCTTATGACGTGTTCTTCAATTTTTAAAGAAAAATCAGTTCACATCAGATTGAAGGAACTTTGGTGCTAATGTATAATCTTTTAGGTCTTCCCAAGAGAATTCTAATACGTACATAGAAGGGAAATTGAATGTGTCCAATGGAAAGACAGTTTGTTAGTGTAGGGAGGACAACTGCAATTTAGACCCAATATTTTGTCTAAAAGAAATGAATGTGGAGTTCCTGTCTTGGCTCAGTGGTAACAGACCTGACTAGTATCCATGAGGCTGCAGGTTCAATCCCTAGCCTCTCTCAGTGGCTTAAGGATCTGGCATTGCCGTGAGTTGTGGCATAGGTCACAGACATGGTTCACATCCAGCATTGCTGTGGCTGTGGAGTAGGCTGGTGGCTACAGTCCTAGTCAACCTCTAGCCTGGGGACTTGCATATGTCGTGGGCATGGCCCTAAAAAGACCAAAAAAAATTTTTTTAAATGAATGTGGTAATGTTTTTTACTTGAGGGAATACCAAAGGATTCCTCTGTAGTTATGTCGTTTATTCTTGTGATAAATGACAGTTAACTGAATCACAAACTGCAACAAAGACTTACTTCTCCCTGCTGTCCTGAAACTTGATAATATGTTAGCTGTCTACTGATGTAGTGTCCTTCTCCCCCGCAAAAAAGTTTTAGGTATAATTTCCATTAAGGACAAGCCCATATTTAAAATTTACAGTTCCGTGAGTTTTCGCTCTATCCCATCCCCAATCAAGAGAGACTATTTGTATCAATGGAGAATATTCTTTATGTCCCTTTCTTGTCACTCACCAGCAGCCCCCAAGGCAACCACTGTTGCAAACTCTGTCATCATTAGTTTAGTCTCTTCTACAAAGTATGTACTGCTAGGCCTGTTAACCATGCCTCTGAAGTCCACTGTTGTATATTATCAATAGTTCCTTTCCTTTTACTTTTTTTTTAAATTTTCCATTTATTTTATTTTTTTATTTTTTATTTTATAATGATTTTTATTTTTTCCATTATAGCTGGTTTACAGTATTCTGTCAATTTTCTACTGTACATACAGGTGACCCAGTTACACATACATGTATACATTCTTTTTTCTCACATTATCATGCTGCATCATAAGTGACTATATATATAATTCCCAGTGCTATACAGCAGGATCTCACTGCTTATATATTCCAAAGGCAGTAGTTTGCATCTATTAACCCCAAATTCCCAATCCATCCCACTCCCTCCCCCTTGGCAACCAGAAGTCTGTTCTGCAGTCCATGATTTTCTTTTCTGTGGAAAGGTTCATTTGTGCCATATATTAGATTCCAGATATAAGTGGTATCATATGGTATTTGTCTTTTTGACTTACTTCACTTAGAATGACAGTCTCTAGTTCCATCCATGCTGCTGCAAATGGCATTATTTTGTTCTTTTTTTATGGCTGAGTAATATTCCACTGTGTATATATACCACATCTTCTTAATCCAATCATCTGTCAGTAGACATTTAGGTTGTTTCCATGTTTTGGCTATTGGGAATGGTGCTGCAGTGAACATGTGGGTGCATGTGTCTTTTTCAAGGAAAGGTTTGTCCGGATAGATGCCCAAGAGTAGGATTGCTGGTGCATATGGTAGTTCTATGTATAGTTTTCTAAGGTTCCTCCATACTGTTTCTCATAGTGGTCATACCGATTTACATTCCTACCAGCAGTGCAGGAGGGTTCCCTTTTCTCCATACTCTCTCCAGCATTTGCTATTTGTGGACTTATTAATTATGGCCATTCTGACTGGTGTGAGGTGGTACCTCATAGTAGTTTTGATGTTCATTTCTCTAATAATCAGTGATGTTGAGCATTTTTTCATGTGCTTCTTGGCCATCTGTAGATCTTCTTTGGAGAAATGTCTATTCTGATCTTTTTCCTATTTTTCCATTGGGTTGTTGGCTTTTTTGGTGTTGAGTTATATAAGTTGTTTGTATATTTTAGAGATTAAACCCTTGTCAGTGCTTCATTTTAAATTATTTTCTCCCATTCTGCAAGTTGTCTTTTGTTTTGTTTATGGTTTCCTTTACTGTGCAAAAGCTTGTCAGTTTGATTAGGTCCCATAGGCTTATTTTTGCTTTTATTTCCGTTGCTTTGGGAGATTGACCTGAGAAAACATTTGTAAGGTTGATATCAGAGAATGTTTTTCCTATGTTCACTTCTAGGAGTTTGATGGTGTCTTGTCTTATATTTAAGTCTTTCAGCCATTTTGAGTTTATTTTTGTGCATGGTATGAGGGTGTGTTCCAGTTTCAATGATTTACATGCAGCTGTCCAGGTTTCCCAGCAACACTTGCTGAAAAGACTTTCTTTTTCCCATTTTATATCCTTGCCTCCTTTGTCAAAGATTAATTGACCGCAGGTGTCTGGGTTTATTTCTGGGTTCTATATTCTGTACCATTGGTCTGTATGTCTGTTTTGGTACCGGTACCACACTGTCTTGATGACTGTGGCTTTGTAATATTGCCTGAAGTCTGGGAGAGTTATGCCTCCTGCTTTGTTTCTGTTTCTCAAGATTGCTCTGGCAATTCTGGGTCTTTTGCGGTTCCATGTAAATTTTTGGATCGTTTGTTCTAGTTCTGTGAAAAATATCATGGGTAATTTGATAGGGATTGCATTAAATCTGTATATTGCTTTGGGTAGTATGGCCATTTTTACTTTCCTTTTTACTTTGAGTTGTATCCAGTGTATGGATATACCACAGTTTGTTTACCCATTTATGTGTTTGAACATTTGGATTGTTACTGATTTGGGGCTATTATGAATTTTTTTTTTTTTTTTTGGTGTGCCCATGGTATGTAGAAGTTCCTGGACCAGGGATCAAACCCAAGCCACAGTAGTGACAACACCAAATCCTTAGCCACAAGGCTACAAGGGAACTGCCTGAATAAAACTTCTATGAACTTCTATGAACAGTTTTGCACATCTTTTGTTTCTTTAGGGTCAATACCTAGGAACATAATGGTGGGTAATAGAGTTGGTGTTTAATTTTATAAGGAACTGCCAAGCCATTTTAAAAAGTGGGTGTAGGAGTTCCCATTGTTGTGCAGCAGAAATGAATCCGCCTAGTATCTATGAGGATGCAGGTTCGATCCCTGGCTCACTCAGTGGATTGTGGATCCAGTTGTTGTGAGCTGTGGTGTAGGTCTCAGATGCAGCTCAGATAGATCCCACATTGCTGTGGCTGTGGCCATAAACCAGCAGCTGAAGCTCTGATTTAACCCTTAGCCTGGGAATTTCCATATGCCGTGAATGCAGCCATAAAAAGCAAAAAATTAAATAAATAGAAAATAAATAAAAGTGGGTGTGCCATTCTGTTCTCACACCAGCAGTGTAGGAGATGTCTAGTTTGCTCTCCATCCTCCTTAACATTGCTGTGGTCATTTCACTTTTAGTAGGTATGATGTAGGTATCCATAATTTCCTCTATTCAAGTTATGGGCCTGCTCCCATTTGTCCAATCACAGTTTTTTTTTTGTCTTTTTGTCTTTTTGTCTTTTCTAGGGCGGCATCTGTGGCATATGGAGGTTCCCAGGCTAGGGGTCCAATCGAAGCTGTAGCCACTGGCCTACACCACAGCCACAGCAACGCAGGATCCAAGCCCATCTGCAACCTACATCACAGCTTACGGCAATGCTGGATCCTTAACCCACTGAGCAAGGCTAGGGATCAAACCCACAACCTCATGGTTCCTAGTTGGATTCGTTAACCACTGAGCCACAACGGGAACTCCTTTTTTTTTTTTTTTTTTTAATTTATTTTTCAATCACAGCTTTTGCTTTCAAGTCACAGGAGAAATGTTGAACAGTCTCTTCCTCCACCCCTCCCCAAGCTCTGCCACTGGGGAGTGTTCCTGAGGGTAGGATGACACGTCACACCAAATGATGGTTTCCACCCCAGGGCAGGTCTCCCATTGCCTGGCACTTCTAGACTGGTACTTTCTTTGCACTGCAATGGCTTCAGCATTTGCCAGAGTAATAGGTCTGACCTTCCATGTTGTGCTGCTTTGTACATCTCTAGTCTTCACCTTATGGTCACCCCCATTCTCAGATACAGCCTTCTGGAACATTACTCTCCCTAGCTTTTTACAGCACAAAGGAAAGAATGATAAAAAGGAGTCATTGCAGAGCCTGGGCTCAGGACTGCTGGCCTGGGCACACATCCTAACTCTACTGCTTAGCTTAGACTTAAACTCAAGCCTTGTTTTCTTCACCTGCAAAACGGGACAATAACAACTTAGGAATGTTAATATGGACACTATATAATAAAAAAGTGTTATTGTGAGAATAAAGCGTGCAAAACACTTAGCCCAGATAACTCAGCACTTGCTCAACTCTGCTTTCTGTTGATTATCATGGTAGCTGCTAGAAAACTCTCTTGGCACTTCTGGTATCTACTAATTTTGCTGTTTACCACTCTTTGGCCTGGCTTACTACCTGCCTTTATCTTTTTCTCTTGTCTCTCTGTTCCTTTTCATATACTTCCAGCCACATCAAATCAATGTGTAATTTAGGCTTTGGGCTTCTCTTTTTCGCTTATGAAACCAGTTCTAAAATATGACCTTCTGTCAAATGGGAAAAGACAGTAAGAAATCATTTACCAAATTCACATACACCATGTAATGCTCACTGTGTACAGTTGAAAGAAAAACAGTGCAAGGAACATCCAGGTCTCTATTATTGCGGAAGTGGGGCATGGTGGATTTGCATGAACTTTGGGGCATGTTGTAGTTCTATGGGCAAAGCCAGCTCATCTTCCATACCGTTCCTCATGCGTAGCCTTCCATACCTTCTTGAATTCATCATAGCCCTCATTTGATTTTGAAGGATGAGGAGTCTGATTTCTCAGCATGCTGATTTACCAATCTCAGTTTTAGTTTTCCCTGAAGACCCTTGGGGGCGGGGGGACAAGGGTCTGCCTCAGCTTCCCCACTGAGGGGTGAGGAAGTCAGGAGATTTATCCGCCAATATTTGCATGATTGAGGCTTGCTCTTAGCCGAAGGGGTTAACTCCCTGGCAAGTCTTGCCTGCTTTGCACACAGGCTCAGCACCTCCCTCTAACTCGTCCTCAGGCCAAGAGGAGCAGAAATACTTCATCAGGTGAGGACAGTCTCTGCTAGGGGCACCCAGGGCTGTGCACAGGCACTGACAGCATCCACTTCATTGTGTCTCAGGCGCCAATGTGCAGTAACCACCTTCCCCAAGTACAGAGACTAATGTGTGAAAAGTAAGCTAATTTATTAATATTTTTAATGATTTTTATTTTTTCCATTATAGTTGATTTACAGTATTCTCTCAGTTTCTACTGTACAGCAAAGTGACCCAGTCACACATATAAGTATACATTCTTTTGCTCACATTATCCTCCATCATGTTCCATCATAAGTGACTAGATATAATTCCCTGTGTCATACAGCAAGATCTCATTGCTTATCCACTCCAAATGCAATAGTTGGCATCTATTAACCCCAGACTCCCAGTCCATTACACTCCTTCCCCTCCCCTTGGCAACCACAAGTCTGTTCTCCAAGTCCATGGGTTTATTTTCTGTGGAAAGGTTCATTTGTGCCATATATTAGATTCCAGATGTGTGATATCATTTGGTATTTGTCTTTCTCTTTCTGACTTACTTCATTTAGTATGACAGTCTCCAGTTCCATCCATGTTGCTGCAAATGGCATTATTTTGTTCTTTTTTATGGCTGAGTGGTATTCCATTGTGTATATATGCCATATCTTCTTAATCCATTCACCTGTCAATGGGCATTTAGGTTGTTTCCATGTCTTGGCTATTGTGAATAGTGCTGTGATGAGCGTACGGGTGCCTGTACACTTTTCAAGGAAAGTTTTGTCCAGATATGGGCCCAAGAGTGGAATTACTGGGTCATATGGTAGTTCTATATTTAGTTTTCTGAGGTACCTCCATACTGTTTTCCATAGTGGTTGTACCAGTTTACATTCCCAACAACAGTAGAGAAGGGTTCCCTTTTCTCCATACCCTCTCCAGCATTTGTTATGTGTTGACTTGCTAATGATGGCCATTCTGACCAGTGTGAGGTGGTACCTCACTGGATTTCTTAACATTCAGTGCGAATTGTCGCCACCAGAAATCCTGACCTCTGTGTTATCTCACACTGCAGCCTCTCTTGTGGTCACATCCCGGTTGGGGGGCATGAGGGAAGCCAGGTTATCTTCACAAAGATTGTGTCTTTCAGAGTGGGTGACATGAGCTTGGCTGGTGTCATTAAGCTTCGTAGACCAATGGCATCCATCCTCAGGGTGAGCTGTTCCTCTGTGGGAGCAGATGGAGACTCTTGTAAAGAAAGTCCTCTTTCTTAGATTGGACTCTATTTTTCCTTTTAGAGGCACCTCACTGACCATTCTTTTTTACCTAATAGACAATGCAGTTCCTTAGCCATACACATTATATTTATAATCATAATCCACTTATACCTTTCCCAGGTCACCTTAATTTAGATTTGAGGGTCAGCCATAATCTCTTAGTCACAGCTCTGGATGGCTGCTCTTATCCATTACTTTTGCATTCTTTATCATTTTCTTATTAGAGGTTAAATTTAACTTCCATTTTAGGAGATTCTTGACCGTTAACTCCAAAGAGCTGCATGCATTTTCTTGATAGAATTCAGAGAGTTAGTAGGGAACAAGTGAGCAATAGTTTATTTTTTTTTTTAAATCATTGCTTATTCTTGACATTCTGCTACAATGGCAGAACGCCAGCATGCATTAAGTTGAACGACATGAAAGAGGCAATATTCAGCTACTTTATTTTTTTGACCACATCCATGGCATGTGTAGGTTCCTGGGCCAGGGATTGAAGCCATACCACATCAGTGACCCTAGCATAGCAGTGACCGTGCTGGATCCTTAAACTAGGGCTGAGCCATTGGAGAACTCCCAATATTCCACCACTTTTTTCTTTAAGTTTATGATTATTTTTTTTTCTTTTTTGGTTACGCAGCACATGGAGTTTCCAGGCCAGGGATTAGGCCAGGGATCAGATCCAAGCAAAAGTTGCAGCCTACACAGCAGCTGTGGCAACACCAATCCTTAACCCACTGTGCCAGGACAGGGATTCAACCTGTGTCCCAGCACTCCAGAGAAACGCCAATCCCATTGCACCACAGCCAGAAATCCTTCAACTACTTTTGACCTGTATAAAACATTAATTTCCTATAGTTCAGCTGACATGAAGACAGTAATCTTCCCTTTTAAGAAGCAAGTCAAGATGTCCATAGTCATGGCTGTGTGGCTTTTAGGCAAATCCTCCAACCTGTTTAGGTCTTAGCCACTCATCTGTAGAATGGGTTCAGCTGGAAATCCACTAACAGTCTTTGGTTTTATGAATCTTTTTTTTTTGCCTTTTTTTTTAGGGCTGCACCAGTGGCATATGGAAGTTCCCAGGCTGGGGGTGGAATCAGAGCTACAGCTGCCTGCCTACACCATAGCCACAGCAACACCAGATCCGAGCCATATCTGCAGCCTACACCACAGCTCACGGCAATGCCAGATCCTTAAGGTGTAGAAGAAAATGTCCCAGTAAAAATGTAGAAAGGAGAGACCCCAGCCATGATGACTAAGCAAAGTCCAGCCAACTGCCCCAACCACCCCTCCCCCACACATCTGCTTCTGTAAACTTGTTTCAGCATCTACTACCTTGCCTGATGTCACTCTGGTCTGACTAGCCAAGCACGGACCCGGAAGAGGTAGCCTGTAAAAGCCTTGTGAAACTCTTCTTCGGGGCTAAGACTCTGGAGAGCAATCTCCTCTGAGCCTACTGGCATAATAAATCTCCTCTGAGCCTGCTGGCGTAATAAACCTGAGTTCTCCAACTCTCCGAGTGCTCGCTTGGTTTCTCACCAGGTAAAAGAGCTGATACACTGCAGCCACAGAGCTGCTGAAGCTGGTACACTACAGCCACAGGGCTGTCGCCAGAGCTGATAACGCTGCATCACAGAACGGACGTAGCAAAGCCACTGAACGAGGCCAGGGATTGAACCTGCGTCCTCATGGTTCTTAGTCGGATTCGCCTCTACAGCACCACAACGAGAACTCCCAGTTTTCTGAATCTTGAAGGAGGCAGGAGGCTCCAGGATGTGAGTCTTGCTGAGATCTTGCTTTCTTACATCTACCATCTCATAGGAGGAAAGGGATGGTCCTAGGTCTATTTTTATACCTGGGAGCTCTCCTCCCCCCTCGCCTTATCCTTTTTAATCTCTTCCTTACTAGACAGTTTTATCTTTCCCTTAAGACAGCTCTAGTCTGATTGTCTGTTCCCATGGCAGCCTTAAACAATAGGGGGACCATCCCTACTGTTTATCTTTCCTTGACAACTCACTCCTCCATTTACACTAATATAGGAGCCCCATGTGGCTGTGAAGAATACTTCTCAAGGGCCCTTGAGCCCTGTAATACTTCAGCTTCAACCATGCATCAGCCCCACTGTGGCCTGAAATCCATCACTCATATCACCTCTTCACCACCTCTCATCCCCTTCCTGTCCTCATTACCCCCCACCTCCGCCCGCCTTGCCATTTTGGATTCCAGCAGCCAGAATTACAATTCTTGTTGGCACACCCCACCGCCTTCTCCTTTCTTTGTATTCACTTGGCAAAAGCCTAACCCTGATTACATTCAACTCTCCACTCACTCATTGCCTGCCCTTGCCCAACTAACACAGCTGGAGAAAAACCGTCCTGGTGGCTGATTCCTCTTTACATTCTCAACCAGGAAGCACTCATGCATCCTTGGAGCTGCTGGGGCATCTATTTCCCTGAGTCCGTTTGCTTACCTGTTCTCTTTGGCCACCACCTTCTCCTCTTTTCCCCTCCTTCCCACTTGTAGCTGATATTCTTGCTGCTTGTTTCGTGGAGAAAAGAGATGCTATCAGAGTAGACCATCCCAGTGCCTCCCCATCACAATGTACTGACCTTGCTTCTGCAGCCATGGTCTGCCTTCTTTCCCTTTGCTCAGAATGAATTGTCCTGGGGTCCTATCAGGGTCCCAAGGTTGATCCCTTCTCTTATAAAGAGGAACACCATCCTTTCTTGCTCTGGTAGCTCTTCCCTCTGACCTGAATCTGTATCGCTTTTCTGCACTGCATTCTCATGCTCTTAACTTTTTTCCATCTCGCAAAGAAATTCTCTTGATTTTAGGACCCTCCAGCTATCACTTCATTTTCTCCTCCCCTTTGGAGCAGAACTCCTTGGTAGAATGGGTTACGCAGTTCTGCATGCCACATCATTCCACTACCTCCTGGTTCTTTTTTTTTTTTTTTTTTTTGTCTTTTTAGGGCCACACCTGTGGCATATGAAGGTTCCCACGCTAGAGGTCCAATCGGAGCTGTAGCCACTGGCTTATGCCACAGCCACAGCAACACAGGATCCAAGCTGCGTCTGCAACGTACTCCACAGTTCACAGCAACGCCGGATCCTTAACCCACTGAGCAATGCCAGGGATTGAACCCAAGTCCTCATGGACGGTAGGCAGGTTCACTAACCACTGAGCCATGACAGGAGCTCCCCTCCTAGTTCTTTATTCCTTCACCAGTTACTTCTGGTTTCTTTCTACCATATTTCTTCTTTTAGTTTTCTTTATGGCTGCACCTGCAGCATATAGAAGATCCAAGCCAGGGATTGAGTTGGAGCTGCAGCTGTGGTCTACACCACAGCCATGGCACCCCAGATTCGAGCCGCATCTTCGACTCATGCTGCAGCTTGCAGCAATGCCTGATCCTTAATCCACTGAGTGAGGCCAGGTATTGAACCCAAATCCTCACAGAGATAATATCAGATCCTTAACCTGCTGACCCACAATGGGAACTCCCCATATCTTGTTTCTAAAGAGTTGCTTCTTCTCCAGATATTTCTTCTCAGCACCATAAGTCACATTGCATAGGGAGTGGCTGGGTAGAAGTTTAAAACAGATGAAAAGAAGAGGAAACACAGCCAAATATTTAGAGAGAAGGTGAAGTCATGCCATCCCATCACCTTTGTGGAAGTGTTTCTGTTTGCTCTGTACCTTGGCTGTGCTCTCTGTCCTACAGCTGAGCTCAAGGTGCCTCAGTCTGTCTAACCAAGCTTGAAGGAAAGCTTGGAGTCCATTTGTTCTTTTAAATCTCTTTGCTTTGCAATTGTCGATTTCAATTTTGAGGAGAAGAGTTCAGAGCCTCATTGAAAGTAAAAAAGGAGTGGGGGAAGGCTCTAGCCAAATTTGGTAAATTATGTCAAAGTCAAAGGTTTTACCCATAGCAGTTGCAGCACAGAAATATTTTTAGGACTGATGGCTGAGAGGGAGTGCCTTACACAGGGACACCTGTGTGTTTATGCAGCCTGGCAGGGATGTCGCTTTGCTAGGAGAACCTCCGCCTTGTGTTTTGATGGCATGTTTTATTCTATCAGCCAACTTTGCAGATAATACTCAATGCCCTGATTAAGAGAGAGGGAAGCCTTCTCACCGCATCCCTGAAAACGTATCCTGCATCAGTATCTGTTGTTTCTGCCATGGATCAAGTCATGCCCTGGATGCTTTTATTTTCACTTATCTAAGAAATGTTAATTGTGCTAGATTTGCTGGGCTGAGCTTCTGATAAGTCAGAAGGTCAGGCCTAAAAAAATTGTCACTCCATTTTCTTGCTGGGATAAAAGGGAGGCTGGTCATTGGGTCATTTTTGAAAATGTTGATAAGTTATGGAAGGGTGTCTAGGAAGGTGTTAGTATTTTTGGGAGGCATGGTTTATCATTTTTTAAAAAATCCTTTTATAAAAAGAGGACAGAGATGGCAAGACTGAAAGCCCAGGGACTACATTTAGAACAAAGCTAGTTGTCATAGGTGAATCCAATGCAAGTAGGACAGGAACACCTGCGTACCCACTTCCGGTGCCATCAGGACTGCCTGGCAGGAAGACAGAGGGAAACCATGGCATGACTGTGGGGCAGGAAGGAGAAGGAAAATTCAAAACAAGCCAGCAGGTACTGGGTGGAAAGCTTAAATATTGCCTGGAGATGTGCATTCCTTCTTTATTTGTAGTTTTTTAAATTAAAGTATAGTTGATTTACAATGTTGTGTTAGTTTCAGGTGTACAGCAAAGTGTGTATATATACACATATACACACAGATATACATATATATGCACACACATACATGTATGTATGTGTGTGTGTAAGTAGATATCCTTTTTCAGATTCTTTTCCCTTATAGCTTATTACAAAATATTGAGTATGGTTCCCTGTGATATACAGTAGGGTCCCTGTTGGTTATTTTATGTATAGTCGTGTGTATAAATTAACCCCAAACTCCTAATTTATCCTTCTCTTCCTCTTATTCATTTATTTTTAAAACATTTACTCCTTGTCCATACTCTGCCAGACTCGATTTTAGACACTACCGAGGCCACACTGAATGAGGTGGAAAAAATCTCTTTACCCCTGGTCTTAAGCTTCTTTTCATGTAGCGCTCATGGCCTAGAAGAGAAACAAATAGATAAATAAGATACTTTCTTTCAGAGGTACAGGTGTGCTAATGACAGGAGGGCCCTGGGAAGGAAACAGGTAACAGGAGTGAGGAAACTCGGTTACTACAGAATAATATAAATAATATTTATATATAAATAATAAAGGAAGATAGAGGTTTTGATTATTGAAGAGTTGACATTGGAGCAGACAGATGAGTCCTTAGGGGACCTGACTTCATACACAGAATAACCAGGATAACCTTTGCTATGGCTTTGGTTTGTAGCCCACCCAGACTTCTTATGTTAAAATCCTAAATCCCAAAGGTGATGCAAATGGTATTAGGAGGTGGGGCCTTTGGGTGGTGTTCCACCCTCATGAATGGGATTAGTGCCTTTATAAAGGAGCCTCCAGAGACATCTCATGTGAGGAGACAGGGAGAAGGTGTTGGCTTGTGAACCAGAACTGGGCTATCACAAAAAAGGTATTTTGGCCTTGAGCTTCTCAGCCTCCACAACTATGAGCAACAAATCTCTGTTGCCATGAGCCACTCAGTCTGTGGCATGTTGTTCCAAAGGACTAAGACAGCCTCATTGATGATCTGAGGCAGTATTGAAAACCATTGACGAGGTTCGGCATTCTGCTTTGCAATCCTGACATTCCATTTTTTTCGTCATTTACTACCAAAGGCTGCCTCCATCCAAAATCAGAATGAATAAATTTGATGACACAACTACCCTAGGCCAAACAAAAATGATATTATTTCCAAAATAAGAGATCCAGAGGGATGTTGAAGATTGATGCGGTGGTTCAGCCTTGTCCTCCGGGATCCAGCTCTGCTCCCCTTGGTGTGTTGGTTGAGATGGCTGCCATGGTTCTGGGCATCCAGTCTCACACAGACATGTCTCAGTGTAGGAAGGAAAAACAAAGCCTCTGGTCTTTTCTCTCTTCTTTCTCTTACCTTTCTTTATGAAAAACCACATTTTATAGAAGTATATTACACATACAGAAAAGGGCACATATTTTAAGTAGGCAGCTTGATATATTTTCACAAGCTGAATGCATGTGGGATCCAGCACCCAGATCAAGAAATGGAATATAATTAGACCCAAAAAGTCTCTCAGGTTTCTTTTCTGTAACCATCTTCTCCAAGTGTAATTCTACCACCATAAATTAATTTCACCTGCTGGGAACTTTAATCTAAATGGACTCCTCTCTAGTAAGTCTTGTGTTGGCTTCTTCTATTCATATTTGTGACATCCCCAGGCATTTTTTGTCTGTTGTTGTAAATTATTATCATTGTTTTTTGGTATTTCATTGTCCATTCTACCATTGACAAGCATTTGAATAGTAACCTGTTTGGGGTTATTGTGAAGAATGTTGCAGTGAACATTCTAGTACCATTTCTTTTAGTGACCATATGCATGCATTTCTTTTGGATATATAGACAGTTTCATTTTTAATAGGGAGAGAAGTCTTTCTTAAAAGTTCTGTATCCTGTGTCCTCTCAAGTCTTATTGGTGAATATAGGGTCATATGCCCATCTCCTATTTTAGGTGAACCTAGAAAAAAAAAATAACCAGTGATGTGCTATTTAAATATACAAGAACCAGCTCTCTGCACGAGAATGAGGGCCGTGGGGCATTTGCCAGTTCCCTTGGTGTAAATACCCCCACCATGACCAATTTCAACATGCCAATGTTGCAATATTACAACAACCAGCAAAGCAAAGCAACTCTCCTAAGAGAGCGCCAGAGCTCCAGAATACCACTAGCCCTCTCTGCCATTCTTTATGTTGAAGTTTCGCCGTCAGAGAAAAAGGGGACAGTTGGAAGGGTAGGGTGGGTTGTTTTGTAGATAAGCAGTGTTTCTGCATCCATTGAGTTAGTACCGTGGAGAAATTAATAAACCACCGTTCTAATCCAGAGGTGGTTCTTATAAATTCTGGAACAATTAATAAAACTTCCCTTTAGAGGTATTAGGACAGACTAGATTGTGCTGTGGTAATAACCCCCAAATTACAGCAGCTTAGCATATAACAAGTTTATTTCTCACTCATGCCAGGTTCACTACAGGGCAAGCAACTCTTCAGGGCAACTCCTTCCAATGCAATGATTTAGCAGCCTGGGCTAAATCATTGCATTGATTTAGTAGCCTGGCTTCAGCAGTCATGTGTCTTGACTCCTTATTTCATCACTCAGTCTCCATGGTCCCTGCTCAAGCAAAGAACAGAGATGAGGGTTATACCTGGATTTATAAGAGCTTCAGCTCATAAGTGACTTGTCACTTCCACTCACAGGGCACTGGTCAGAATTATTTACTTGGTCCCTCCCCACTGCAAGAGCAACTGGTAAATGTGGGAAAGGATGTGGATATTTGATATCCTGAAAATGTCACTGCCGCAGAGACCTTCCAGCCCATTTGTTTTTTGTTTTGTTTTGTTTTGTTTTTGTCTTTTTGCTATTTCTTGGGCCGCCCCTGCGGCATATGGAGGTTCCCAGGCTAGGGGTCCAATCGGAGCTGTAGCCACTGGCCTACGCCAGAGCCACAGCAACGTGGGATCCGAGCCGCGTCTGCAACCTACACCACAGCTCACGGCAACGCTGGATCGTTAACCCACTGAGCAAGGGCAGGGACCGAACCCGCAACCTCATGGTTCCTAGTCGGATTCGTTAACCACTGCGCCACGACAGGAACTCCCCATTTGTTATTTTTAAAGGACTTGTTTTAATTCATTTTTTTTGTACATTTCCATCCTTGCATATATCTGAATTATCCTAGGAAAACGACAGCTGCAGTCACAAAATTATCCACTAGTAATGCATTTCCTCAAAATATAAAGAGGAAACAATTCCCTTCGTGGCTCAGCAGAAATGAATCTGACTAGTGTCCATGAGGACGCAGGTTTGATCCCTGGCCTCACTCAGTGGGTTACGGATCTGGTGTTGCCATGAGCTGTGGTGTAGGTCGCAGATGTGGCTCAGATCTGGCGTTACTATGGCTGTGGTGTAGGCCAGTGGCTTCAGCTCTGATTCAACCCCTAGCCTAGGAACTTCCATATGCTGTGGGTGTGGCCCTAAAAAGACCAAAAAATAAAAAAGGAAACAATTAGGCCATAATAAGATCAATCCTAATGAAGACTATAATGGGTTTTTATATTGGAGTCTATCTCCAGTATATATAATGCTTATTTTGCAAACATCATAGCAATAATTGATCTAGAGTCAGCAATGGATCCTAAAACCACTGGGTTGTATAGGTTGATGGGCAAGAGAACATTCACATAGTCTTTGTGTCAAGCACAACTTATCTGTCACTAACAAACAGGAAGACACCATTAAAATGCAGAGATTTGGCACATGCTGCCTTTTCCAACGAATCAAATTTAATATTGCCAATT
Organism: Phacochoerus africanus; assembly: GCF_016906955.1. Taxonomy (NCBI): domain Eukaryota; kingdom Metazoa; phylum Chordata; class Mammalia; order Artiodactyla; family Suidae; genus Phacochoerus; species Phacochoerus africanus. The sequence continues at coordinate 44,642,931 of NC_062546.1, forward strand.
AATGGGATGAACTGAAGCCATATGCCCCTTAAGATGCATAAAGAAAGGATGTGTCATCTAGGCATTATTTTTGCCAAAGGAGTCTTAACTCCTGATGACTAAATGTGGCTCTGAATTGGATCCTGGGAAAATGAAGCTGTAAAGGACATTATTGGGAGAATTTGGAGACTCTAGACTTATATTAGGTAATACCATGTCAGTGTTAAATTTTCTGCGTATGGTCAGTGTATTGTGGTTACCAGGGAGAGTGACTTTGGCCTTATGAGAAATCTGCTGAATACTTGTGATTGAAGTGTCATATCTTCAAGTAACTTTCAAATGATTCTTCAAAAAAAGTCTGTGCATATGTTTACAGTAGCACATGTATGTAAGTATGTGTGTAATCATGTGTATAGATAGAACACACACACACACACAGAAAGAGGCAGAGAAAGCAAGCTGGCAAAATGTTACCTTTTGAAAGGTAAGCAAAAGTTATATAGGGGCGCAAACCTTCTACCTTTGCAATTTTTCTATGGTTTTGAAATGTTTCAAAATTTAAAAGTTGAGAAGATACCATTGATACCATTTCTTCTGCAGTTTCACAACTGCATTTGTTCTATAAAATTTTGGCAAACTAGTAGTTTTCTTTGGATCAACTTCGCTGTATTGTTTAATCTCTATTTGTCTAGTAACCAGGTAGGAATGGAGCTTCAGGGATTCTTAGCAGTACTACTCTGCCCTGAAGCGATGCCAGGAACAAAAGAAAGAGCTCCCCCAGAAGTGGAGACCTTGTGTGTGTTTGGATTAATATGGCATCATGCCTAGAAGATGTTTTCCCTGTGAGAAACGATAATATCAGGAAGCATAAAGCTAACAATAACTTCCCCTTTATCATTTCTGTCAGTTCAGATCAGCCTGTGGTATTACCCAAAATTGGGAGAAGAAAAACCTTTGTCTAATTCTTCAATGACAATATGGTACTTCATATGCTTATGCAGTAAGGAAAACTGCTTAACATAATCTGTAGTGCTGAATGAATGAGCTGTCTTTTTAGAACAGGCCCTATAATTTTGGGAGAATAATACCAGTGTCAGATGAGTTGATACAGATGATGAACTTCAAAGAGAAGCTGAACTCAGATAAAGATGCATTTTTCTAAACTATCAAAAACCTGAAATTCTGGGACACTTTCTGGCCAGTCTGTCAAAATTACTTGATGGACTGTTGAGGCAATATTGACACTTAGCATGCCTTTTATGAGTCCAAATTCAAATGGGAGAACAGCAGATCTGTGTGGGATAGTTTTGCTCAGATTGAAAACAAGAACTGTTTTTTGGTTGTTCACAGAATGGATTGTTGATCAAACTAATCATTCAGTCCTCAATACTGGGACTTCTGGTGTACAGCATGGATAAATAAATGATAATGTTTTAAGATGTTTTCATTATTTTGTCATTGCCCTAAAATCTGGAATTAGCTTTTTAAGATTCCCGCCCCCCCCCATTTCTTTTCTTCTCTTTCTTTTTTTTCTTTCTCTTCTTTTTTTCTTCTTTCTTTTTGGGGGGAGGTAATGGAGGGCTCTACTATTAGAAACAAAAAAAAAATCCATGATTATTTGCGGTAAATATGCCTCATATACCTGGAACATTATGGCTGTAACAGATACTCCATAAAACCACATGGAAAGGGCAACTACACAGTTTGGTTTAATTGCAAATATTTAGTTGCCTTTCCATACAAGCCCTAGGGGTGGGGTGAGGGCAGAGGAACCCGTCCCAGTAGGGTGGAAACTTATCACCATAAGAAACTACACTTACCTAAAAGCTTTTTATTTGACTAAATGGTTCATAGGTGGATGTTGAATGGAGAATGAAACAGTTGGTAGATATTTTGACCTGATTGTAACCTTGGATGTAGAAATTCAAATTGTTTCCTGGCGTCTTATAAGGTCATCTTCTCCATGACCCAATATTGTCACCAGGCAGTGTAGCCTTCTTGCCTCCAGGGAGTCCCTCCCAGCTATGTTGGTATAAAGCACTACTAGTGGGCTTAACAGGAGGGCCTTTGTATGGGACCGCCCTTTCTGGACCTTGTACCACGGGCATCATTTACCCTTCAAGGCATAGCATATTGTATAGAACAGGGCTACTCAAAGTAAGGTCCATGTTACAGTGGCATCACTCTCACCTGGAAACTTGTTAGAGATGCTAATTCATGTGCCTCAATTACAGACTCAAAATCCCTGAAGGTGGGGCTCAGGAATGTGTGTTTTAACAAGCTCTGCAGGTACTTCTGTGAGGTCTCACAACCTTAGATTTCCCATAAGTGTGAGGCAACAATCAGAGATACGCTTCTCCAGAGATATTAATGATACTCTGTTCATCCTGCCAAATTGATGTTGTTTCCTGAGATGCAAGTGGATGAATACTTATACAAATTGTGATTAGAAATAGGATCTTACAATCATAAATGTGCTACAGAATAATTTCCTTAAAACAGGGTATTGTTTGGCAGTGAAGAGATAGTGAAATAAAGAGGCAAAGCTAGATTCTGCAGCATAGAACTCCCATACTCTTTATATATTGGGAGGGGTTCCCTTTTATATTTTAGGACATAGTGTCAAGTGAAATCTTCCTCATTTGATATTTTCCCTATAATGGATGCTTGCTTGCTTCCTCATTAAGAATTCTTGGGAGTTCCCGTCGTGGTGCAGTGGTTAACGAATCCGACTAGGAACCATGAGGTTGCGGGTTCGGTCCCTGCCCTTGCTCAGTGGGTTAACGATCCGGCATTGCCGTGGGCTGTGGTGTAGGTTGCAGACACGGCTCGGATCCCGCGTTGCTGTGGCTCTGGCATAGGCCAGTGGCTACAGCTTCGATTGGACCCCTAGCCTGGGAACCTCCATATGCCGCAGGGGCGGCCCAAGAAATAGCAAAAAGACAAAAAAAAAAAAAGAATTATTGGGCACTAAGCAAATATTACCTTGGTGGGTATCTCCTCAAGGGACTGTCTTATGACTGGGTCACAAAAGCTTGGTTCCTTTTGGGAAAACAGACCTAGACCTAAACTCAGTGATCCCCGGGAACTTTTTCTTTGCTGGTAAAAGCATTGTTGCCTTTCTCTTCCTTAGACTTAGCCTCCAGGCAAATGACAAAACAGTTCATGGAGAAGGGACCCAATGGACTCAACTGGGGCATGTCTTGTCCTTATTAGGGCATGGTTTTATCCCCTGTGGATAGAACACGTTTGATTGTAATAAACTATGTTCATATCAGTTCCCCCCCAAATTCAGAAGTGTGAAGGTAAATGTTTAGCAAGCTACTCTTCAGACAGGTAAGCCCTAGTAGCTGAGGCTTATTTTTGTGATGTAAATACTCCCACCATGGGGCCACTATCAGACTGTCAGGGTGATGTCACTGGAGTGGAACTGGGGCAGCCAGCTGTCACTATTCTGTGCCAGCTGGCCCCAGAACACCCCTGCCCAAAGTCTCCCTTCCCAGCAATCTCATGAGGCTGCAGAAGATAGAAATTGAGCTTGCCCTTGGTGGATGTGGTAGGAGGGTAGAATCACGGATGTCATGGTCTTTGCATGCAGGTCAGAAAAAAGAATTTTCCAGCATAGCCAGGTGAAGAGAAAGAAGAGTATTGAGTCAAGAGATGCTGATAACACAGCAGGCCAACTTCCTGAAGATCAGGGAGAACCAACACCCAAGTATGTAGTCCTATCTGTTTTTGCAGCCCAGAGAGAGGAGAGGTCTTATTATATACCTGCTAACCTGCTGATTGGTTGGGGAAAGAAAGGTATTACAGTACCCTTGCTGGTTGGTTGGGGGTGTATAAGACCCACATAGGGGCGGGGTGAGGAGTGGGCCACATACTTTTCCTAGTAAGGGGCAGGAAGGAGTAGGCAAGATTGCTCAAGGTGGGGGAGGGGCATTACAATGAGATGGGGTGGGGCCTTGATGAGGATCTGGTAATTCTTGTCTTGGCCAGAGGCTTTGAGTCCTATCTCCTTGAAGGGTCCTCAAAGTCCAACAACAGATGCACAGACTTGGCATGTCGGGGGCAGCGGGGGCGGGGGGGGGGGAACAGATTTAGAGGTCTTCAGTAGATGAGAAAATATTTGTGTATTCAAACCTATGCCTTTCCATGCTGCTTTGTTGGATCCAAGTTTTTGGGAAGCTATGAAATGCTGGATTCCTTGTTTCTGTTAATAGCATGATGAGTTCATCACAAAGCATGAGGCTTCGAAGGACATCCCATCTCAGGCTGTTGGAAAAATGACTCAGCAGCACCCCTTTTCCCACCTAAGGCAGCCCCCAGAGCAAAAGGCATGCACACACACATTTCTTTGTCCCAGAAAGCTGTTGCGTGCATTTGCTCTCCTAGGAAAGTAAAAGAGCCTGCAATCCAATGAGATTGTGAGCTAGCTCCCAGGGCAGCACAGCTTCTGAAGCAAACTCCTTCTCATCAAAGAATCCTGTTATTTATAGACCATGTGCAGCCAATGTCCATATTTACTTTTCTTAGTACCCAAGTTCAGTGTTTGATTATTCTTGTTGCCATAGGGCTTAGCACCTAGAATACTGCGATGATGGATTATGCACTATAAGGTAATAAAGACTGGGTGTGTTTTATCTAGGGAACTGACTTATTTATTACTACCAAGGTATTTGGAGAGATGAGGAAAGGAATTCAAATAAAAGTTTAATAACGGACCTGCATGAAGATCAGTAGAATGGGGAACAGAAATGCTCTTGGAAGGAATTGCCTGATGGTCTTGTGGTTAAGGATCCATCATCGTCACTGCTCTGGCTCAGGTCACTGCTGTGACACGGATTCGATCCCTGGCCGGGAATTTCATATATCAAGGGTGAGGCCAAAGGAAAAAAAAAAAAAAAAAGCTTTTTAAAAACACAGAAGGTGAAGGGTTTATTTTTCTGAATTAATACTGTTTTTGAAATCAGCCCAATTTACAAGGAAGAAAATGATGCGGCACCTGGCCTAAGGATTCAGATCCATGTAGAAGGCAGACAAAACCCTTCATTCAATCTTAGAATCCCTGAACTCCAGTGTTTCCTTTAAAAAGTCAGAATTTCCCAAACAGAATCTGAGAGGCGAACAGAGCTATAAAAATCTCCTAAAAGATTGTTGAGTGCAATCCAATAAAAGATCTAGGAGGAAAAAAAAAAAAAAACCCTACATTTAGATTTGGTGGAATTTAACATATGTTTTCTTTTTATATGCATATGTTTTATTTTTATCCTGTCTCTGATAAAGAAGGAACAATAGGTGGAATGGTCACAAAGGCTTTTACTCTTCTTTAGCTTTAAGGGGTTGTTAAGCTTATGAAGAGTTGAAATAAAACTCCTTGACTGGTATGGAATGTGTGCGGTAGGTTTTGTTCTATTTTATTTGGTTTCCACGTTGTCTTCATCTGGGTTCTCCCAGATGCCGACCTGGAGAGAAGATTCTAAGGCAAGTGTAATTTCTTGGGGAAATAATTCCAAGAAGTACTTTGGTGAGGGAGGTGAGAGGGAGAAGGGAAGCAATTCAATGAAGAATGTTATGGAGGGAGTCGCTCTTGTGGATAACTGGTGCTCAGTCCTGCTGGGGAACTTAATGAAACATTGTAGAACGTGCTGCTGAACTGTCCCAGTGAAAGTCAAGAAAGCTGGTGAATTTATTCAGCTCACTTGGCCATTGGTTCAAGCCTACATCCAGGGTTGTTAACTCTGTGACAGGCCCACCTTGTCCAGCAAAAGGGCTCAGTGAGTTCCTATTGCCTGATAGAAGTATTAAGGGTTTGAAGGAAGGAGCCGTCACTGTGTCGAGTCAGGACATTCCTTCATGGTGCCCTGTGCAAAATGATGTCTGAGCCACTATGTCATTTCAGAATTTCCTGGAGCTACTTTCAGGCGTAAAAAGACACAGGTGAAATTAATCTTTTTTTTTTTTTTTGTCTTTTTGTTATTTCTTTGGCCCGCTCCCTCGGCATATGGAGGTTCCCAGGCTAGGGGTCGAATCGGAGCTGTAGCCACCGGCCTACGCCAGAGCCACAGCAACGTGGGATCCAAGCCGCGTCTGCAGTCTACACCACAGCTCACCGCAACACCGGATTGTTAACCCACTGAGCAAGGGCAGGGACCGAACCCGCAACCTCATGGTTCCTAGTCGGATTCATTAACCACTGCGCCACGACGGGAACTCCTGAAATTAATCTTAATACCTGTTTTTTTGTTTATTCTTATTATCTTTTTAAGTTATTTCCCTAATACATTTTTTTTTCTACTGTAGAGCATGGTGACCCAGTTGCACATACATGTACACATTCTGTTTTTAAGATAGTACTCACCCTCTGTCCGCCGGTATGGAATGCAAACATGGAGACAGTTTTTGGGTGAAGGAGAAAAAGATAGCTTTATTGCTTTGCCTGGCAAAGGGGGCCACAGCGGGCTAATGCCTTAAAGACTATGCCCACCTTGGGAGAGATTAGGAGATGATTTTATAGTTTGGGGAGTGGAAATTAGGGCTGCAGATAAGGATCAGGGTAGAGGCAAGCTTGCACTGTTTCTCTTTTTTTGTTGTTGTTGTCTTTTTGCCTTTTCTAGGGCCGCTTCTGCGGCATATGGAGGTTCCCAGGCTAGGGGTCGAATCGGAGCTGTAGCCGCCAGCCTACACCAGAGCCACAGCAACGCGGGATCCGAGCCGCGTCTGTGACCTACACCAACAGCTCATGGCAACGCCGGATCCTTAACCCCCCGAGCAAGGCCAGGGATCGAACCTGCAACCTCATGGTTCCTAGTCGGATTCGTTAACCACTGAGCCACAGTGGGAACTTCTGCACTGTTTCTCAAGAGCTGGTGTTTATGGCCCCAGGACTGGTTCTGGTGGTCCTTCTTCTTTTGGGAAGGAAAAATGCTTCATCTTCCATTTGTTGGGGTTTTTAGTTCTGCAGAAGGGTTCAAAGATACTGTTATGTACATTCCTTGTAGAGGAACCAGGACCCTGCCCCAAGGTGGCACTCTTGTCTCTTAATTGCCCCTCCCTGGTCTCTGATTAGCAACTGCCCTTTGAAACTTAGGAAGGGTCCAGGAGGCTGAAGCTTATAACCTAAAAACAAGGGAGGACACAGAAAGTCTTGTGTGCCTAGGAGCCCCACAGGGCCCTAGCTTGGTTGTAGTACCTATGAGATACTATTTCAACATGTAGGCAATATAAAAGTTATTGACCTTTTTTGGCCCAGATCTTTGAAATTGGGTGTGCATTTTACATAGGACAGTGCATTTTGTGTCTCAGTTCATACTAGCCACTTTTCAGGTGCTCAGTAGTCATTCGGCTAGTGGTTACTATATCTGGCTGTGCTGGGAGCTTGTATCAATTATTCTAAGTAAACCCCCACCCCCACCCCCATCAGTTTCACCCAGTAAGTCTAGGAACCAAACGTGTGCATTCAGTTTGGGACCCAACTGGAGCTTCACTTTCTCAGATGGATTATGTTCCTCTGATTTCTAAGATATAAAACCTGGAAAGTGCTGTCTTCTGCTTATTCTACAGAGTATTTTGATCATGGAGATTTTGAAAACTTTAGTATTTTTAATGTCTTTGCAATGAGTTGCTTCTATTTTTGTTAATATATCAATATACAATTTTACTAGTAAAAATTAGGCCCTCATTTATCCTGTTTTCTCCCTCTACCCACCAAATCTTTATGGAACATCTTTTTTTGGGGGGATCCAGACACAGTTACAGACCCTGGGACCCTTCAGTGAAGAGACAAAGACTCAGCTTATATTTTGCTGTGGAGAGCAGGCAGTAAACAGAATACTGTAGAGACATATAGTATGTGCCATGAAGAACAGGTAAAAAAAAAAAAAAAACCTTTATTTTTTAGAGGAGTTTTAGGTTCACAATTAAGAGGAAGGTACAGATTACCCATATACCTACACATTATCAACTCCCACCAGAGCAGTACATCTGTTAAACCTGACGAGCCTGGAATTCCCACTGGGGCTCAGTAGGAAAAACCTGACATAGTCTCTATGAGGATGCTGGTTAGATCCCTCACTTTGCTCAATGGGTTAAGGATTTAGAATTGCTGCAAGCTATGGCATAGGGTACGGATGTGGCTCAGATCTGGTGTTGCCATGGCTGCAGGCTTCAGTTGCAGCTTCAATTCAACCCCTAGCCACAGGCACAGCTGTAAAAAAGAAAAAATTTTTTAAAAATTGATGTGCCTACATAGACACATCACAATCACCCAAAGTCCACAGTTTACATTAGGAAGAGCAGGTTCTTGGCAGATGGTTTTTGCAGCTTGTTACTTGGCTTTATCTTACTTCAATCAGATGCCATATATAAAAGTCAAATATCGTAGGTAAAAATACATAAGTTGGCTGGTTGTTATTTATAAAATCCTCTTAAAAGGATTTTTTGGGAGTTCCCATTGTGGCACAGTGGAAACAAATCTGACTAGTATCCATGAGGATGTGGGTTCAATCCCTAGCCCCTCTCAGTGGGTCAGGGATCTGGTGTTGTCTTGAGCTGTGGTATAGGTCACAGACGTGGCTTGGATCCTGCATTGCTGTAGCTGTGGCATAGTCCGTCAGCTGCAGCTCTGATTTGACCCCTAGTCTGGGAACTCCCATATGCTGAGGGTGTGGCCCTAAAAAGCAAGGAAAAAAAAAAAAGGGATTTTGCATTTTTCAGAACTTTTTACCTTAGGGTTTAATTGGAGAGAGCCTCATTTTAGGTTCTTGCTTTGAACTAATTTACAGGGGACTTCTGAGGATTTACCTGTATTGTCAGATGGGTTGCACTAAGTCTGCTGAGGAGAATATTTACATTGCCATATTTTGCTTCCTTGCGTACCTAATTTATGAGCAATTCAAACGGGCTGTCGCTGCATGGCTGAATCACTGCGTGTGCCATCTTTCTGGTGTAAACTTTATAGATCTTTGAAGAGTAGCAGCCAGCAGGGCAGGTCAAAGACTTTACATTTCCATATTTCCAGTTGAACTCTGGGAGGTATTTATTTGAGCTGCTAATGTGAACAAGGTTATGATTTCTCTATTAATTAAAGTTGTTTTATTCATTGGGTGAGATGTGAAAGCATTTAATTATTTAAAGACTTGTGTTTTCAAAGCATAATTGACTTTTGAGGGTTGAGACACTAAGGGAAAAAATGTTAACTTGAGGCAATGGCACTTGCAAAGATCTTACTGCAGTGATGGCAGGATATTTCTGGATTTATACTAGACTAGGAAAATTCAGTGGACTTTAACTGGCTGAGTGTAATAAAGTGTTTTATTACATAATAATTGCTTCTAATGGGTGTGGGTATTTCGTTTGGCTATTGGAATCATTTTAATGTAACTGTAATTGGAGAGATTACATTTACTTTTTAAACATCTTTAACACATCAGATGGGGGCAGTTGATGTAGTGCTTAAGATCGCGTGTTTTGGTTTCCCAGACTTAAATTTCTGGGCTTTATTGCTTTCTGCCATGTCTCAGGAGACAAAGGTGGCTATTATCTTTCTTTCTCTAGATCTTATTTCCTAATTTTTTCAATGATTGTGAACAAAATAAAAGCTGACACTGACTATCTTAAACAAATAGAACTGTATTGGAAAGATAGTGGGACTGAGAATTGGTAGATGGAGTTCCCATCGTGGCTCAGTGGTTAACGAATCTGACTAGGAACCATGAGGTTGCGGGTTCGGTCCCTGGCCTTGCTCAGTGGGTTAAGGATCCGGTATTGCCGTGAGCTGTGGTGTAGGTCGCAGATGCGGCTCGGATCCCATGTTGCTGTGGCTCTGGCATAGGCTGGCAGCTACAGCTCTGATTAGACCCCTAACCTGGGAAACTCCATATGCCGCTGGAGCGGCCCGAGAAATGGCAAAAAGACAAAAAAAAAAAAAAAGAATTGGTAGATGTCTTTAGCCTTGGGCTTTGCAAACAGATAGGAGCCAAGAACATGCTGCTAGGGGTAGCTTAGGCTGGAGTCCCTAGAAGCAGAGCTTGCCAGGCGAAGAATTGTGCAGATGACTTAGTGAGGGTATGCTCTTGGAAGAAAGCAGTAAAGGAGAGAGGAAAACAGGATGGGGCAGAAAAAGTTAAGCAAAAAGTGAGGGTTCAAGCGAAGTCTAGCCTCAGCTTGGTTTCACAGGGGCTCTGGTGCTTAAATAATATCAAAGAATTGTTCTACCTTGAGACAAAGGGCCAGGCTTTTGTGTTCCTGTATTGGTCAGTCGTTGGCTGTGGACTGCCTCTGTTACCCAACTCAGATTGAGCTGCCTGCCACTCAAAGCCAATAACTTGAAAGACACACATCAGTAGAAAGGAAAAGTACTTTAATCAGAAAAGCCGTCAATCTGGGAAGAAGGTGGACCCCTGTCCAGAGACCAACTCTGATGATTCTGCTTAGCCATGATGATTTTTTTTTTGTAGCTCCACCTGAGGCATATGGAAGTTCCCAGGCCAGGGGTTGAATCTGAGCAGCAGCTGCAGCAATGCCAGATCCTTTAACCCACTGTGCCAGGCTAGGGATTGACCCTGCACCTTTGCAGCAGCCTGAACCATTGCAGTCAGATTCTTAACCCATTGCACTACATTAGAAATTTCAGCCACGACAATTTTTAAAGGGAGAAGGGGGGAAGAATCTCAGTGAACCATCGAGGCAGGAGGTTGGGTTCTATGTCCATCTCCATTGCCCTGCAGAATGACTCACTTTTTCTTCAGAGGTTATTTTGCCATCCTGATCTATCTGCAGGATTCCTTCGGGGGCTTGGGGGTGGGGTAGAGAGCTAATCATTCTTTAACTACTTAGTTCTTCATTCTTCTTTTTATCTAGGAAAAGAATCAACAAGTTAGGCAATGCTATGCCATGCATTCAGGAAAGCATGCATCAGGAGCTTGGTTAAATTGCCTAGTGACCTCATTCCTATAATTAGGTTCTCTTAAGGGGAATAGAAATGAGTAAACAGGAAAGAGGCAAAAGAGCTGCTTTGATCTTTGGCTGCAGCATAGCCTCCCAGGCAATTATGTCCTGTTAAAGTGGCTCTGCAGGGCAATAGGGAACCAGATTTTATAGCATTTGCCAATTCCCATGGTGTAAATACCATGGCCCCTTTCAAGCTACCAAGATAAAGGTACTGAGTGTGGAGGTGGGAAGAAGTGTGCACATTAAGCTCTTGTGAGCTAGTATGAGCTGGCTGCAGGAAATCACTGTTCCCAGGCACCTCCTGTCTGCTGAGGGCAGTTTTTTGGAGAAAGAGGCAACTGTAAGCTGTTAGCAGCCAACACTCACAGAATGGGGGAGAGATGCACCTGCCCATGAAGGATCCAGAAAAGGATCTGTGTCCTACCAGAGGCTGACATGATATAGGGAACTTAGCAAGGCTCACAGAGTAGGAAGAGGAAAGTCAGTGGTCAGTTTCCCACTGCTTCTGGCACCTCTTAAGTTACCCTCTGTCATTGCATCACTCACTCAAAAGGCAAAGTTGGAGTTCCTGTAGTGGCTCAGTGGTTAAGATCCTGACACTGTCTCCATGATGATGCATGCTTAATCCATGGCCCCACTCAGTGGGTTAAGGATCTGGCATTGCCACAAGCTGTGGTGTAGGTCACAGATGCAGTTCAGATCTGTTGTTGCTGTGGTACAGGCTTGTAGCTGCAGCTCCGATTAGACCCCTAGCCTGGGAACTTCAAGGTGCCACGGGTATGGCTGTAAAAAGAAGAAAAAAGAAAGAAAAACCTGCAAAGTCCTTGAAAAAAGTATAAATTTGTTCTGCCTAGGGTACGTGCCCCCTCTGGTTGTACCAGGAATGTATGAAGAAAGATTTAGTCCACTGTGCTTCAGCAGTAGAAGAGAAGCACTAACTCCTGCCAAGACCGTACAAAATTAAAAGGGTGATTCCCAGTAAGGAGACTGGAACTGATGGGAAGTGGAGGCTGCATAGCATCAGTGATAATCATTTACCACACATGGAGTAGAAGTTGGCAGAATTATAATGAATTACAACAAAAGGAACTAAAATTATTTTTTACTTAATGCCAAGACTTATTTGTCAGTGGTTATTTTAGCTGCTCTATATACCATGGCAGAAATTGTTGGTTGCCTCCTCATTAGCCTTTCTTCCAGACTGCCTCCTTGATGGCAGAATCCTAGTAATTGCTGGGTACTGACTTTCCCTGCATCTTTTGCACATAGGACGAGAGCACATGACCCAGTTCTGACCAGTGGGTTCTCAACAGACGTCTTTTGGGAGCTGAACCTTCTGGGAAAGATTCATCTTCCTTATAAAGAGACATGCATAGAGGGAAACCAACACCTTTTCTTCCTGCTTTGAATGAAATCACATAAGAACCTGATGTTTGGAGCTGTGGCAGCCATATTGTGATAAGGAAAGAAAAGCCCAGAAAATCACACAAAAGCTTACTGTAACTAACTTTGTATTGAAACCACCTGTTTTTTGGTGTTATTATTACATTAGACCTTAAATACTCATATTACTGCTATTCTATTATTTGGGGATTCAGTTATTTGATATAATGATTTCATGTGGTTTCACTTCGCATTACCTTATGAGGGATATATATATATATATATATGGGTTTTTTTTTTTTAATTTTTAGGGCTGCACCTGCAGCATATGGACATTCCCAGGCTAGGGGTTGAATCAGACTGCAGCTGCCAGCCTACGCCACAGCCACAGCAATGGTGGGATCCGAGCCGCATCTGTGACCTACACCACAGCTCACAATAGTGCTGGATCCCTTAACCCACTGAGCGAGGCCAGGGATTGAACCCATGACCTCATGGATACTAGTTGAGTTCGTTACCTCTGAGCCACAGCAGGAACTCTGAGGCATATATTCTTATTTTCATTTCACACGTAGGGAAACTGAGGCAAAAATCAGTAAGTACCTTGACTGACGTATGACAAAAGTTCAGACTTTTGTTTGACTTCAGAGGCTTGAGATCTTTCTCTGTACCAGACCACTTTCTTATATATTAAAATAGCACCCTTGTCAACTGTTCTGTGTGACACAGACCTCAGTCAGTTCCTTTTCCTGCTTTGTCCCTTTATTCCCTACAGTGAAAGCTGAGTTAGCCAGAAATCAGTCTATTTATTTATTTATTTATTTATTGACCACCCCATGGGAAATGGAGTTCTTGGGCCAGGGATCAGATCCTAGCCAAAGTTACAACCTACTCTGCAGCTTCGGCAACACCAGATCCTTTACCCTACTGTGCCCACTGGGGATCAAACCTGTATCCTGGCACTGCAGAGACACCACTGATCTCGTTGCACCACAGCAGGAACTCCCGAGAAATCAGTCTTGTAGAACTATCAGTCTGAAGGTGAGGATCACATCTCTTTAGGAAGAAAACCAGCTCTGATGTTTCCATTGTGGTGCAAGGGGATTGGTGATGTCTCTGCAGCACCAGCATGCAGGTTTAGTCCTAGGCTCTCGCAGTGGTTTAAAAGGATCCATCATTGATCCCTGGCCTGAGAACTCCATATGCCGCGGGGCAGTGCCCCTCAATTCCCCCCAAGAAAGAAAGAAAGAAAGAAAAAAAAAAACCCAGCTCTGATAAACAACTCATGACTATTAAATTCCACTAAAAGTTTCCCAATGGAGAGTGTGGGCAGCCACTTCCGACTCTGATCACATCAACTCTAATCCAGGCAAGAAAAAAGTAATTCATGGGGGAGAGTTTCAGGTTCTAGCTGTGGAACCTTTCCCTGCTCAGTACTTTTCAGAATTCATGGTTAAAATGAGGAAGAATTGGTACTTGGTGGAAAAGCTCTCATGTTTAGAGAAAGGTCAATACTCAGTACCCCATTGAATGGCAGCCATCTCAATGATGTCAGCAATCTGAAGCTTTCCTGTACCTGAACACTGGTTCCAATAACTGCTGCCCTGCCTTCTTTGACTTTTGCTCTTGGTTATGTCTTCATTACAGACTGAAAATATCCTCTTTCTTCTGCTTTGGTGTTCATATTATATAGGTGGGGGCAGGACAATAGTTACTCCCTTTGAGCACATACCCAAAGTTTTTTTAATTTAAAAAAACTTAAGGAGTTCCCATCATGGCTCAGCAGAAAGAAGAATCTGTCTAGCATCCATGAGGATGCAGTTTTGATCCCTGGCCTCGCTCACTGGGTTAAGGATCTGACGTTGCCGTGAGCTGTGGTATAGGTCACAGATGAGGGTTGGATCCCGAATTGCTGTGGTTGTGGTGTAGACCATTGGGTACAGCTTTGATAGCCTGGGAACTTTCATATGCTGTGGAGCAGCCCTAAAAAAGACCAAAAAGAAAAAAAATAAAAGAAAAAAAAACTTAACTGATTGGTGATATGACAATTGTTAATACAAAAATGAAGACTTTAGACATTGTCAAGCACATGATTGAAAGATCTTTGGCTAGAACTTGAGTCTCACAGAGAAAAGTATTCCAAAGGTGGTGTGGTTTTTAGATGAGTAAATTTTGGTACAGACAGATGAGCTGACCCCTCCAGGGCACATTTTGGCCCCAGTGTTCATCTCCGTGGTTCTTCTCCCATGTTCTCTCTTCTATAACAGTTTGTAGATCAGCATCTATTTGGGACCATGTTTTCAAGAGGCCTTGGAAAATTATGAACAATGTGGTATGCTCTGCATGAGTTTCTTTCTTTCTCTTTCTTTCTTTCTTTTTCTTTCCTTCCTTCCTTCTTTTTTTTTTTTTTTTTTTTTTTGCTTTTGCAACATACAGACATTCTCAGGCTAGGGGTTGAATCAGAGCTGCAGGTGCCAGCATACACCATGGCCATAGCAAGGCCAGATCCAAGCTGCATCTGAGACCTACACCACAGCTCATGGCAATGCCAGATCCTTAACCCACTGAGCAAGGTCAGGGATCAAACTTGCATCCTCATGGATACTAGCTGGACTCGTTGCCACCAAGCTGTAACAGGAACTTCTGTTTTTTTCACTGGGATTTCTCTTTATGAGGTATCACCTTTCGTGCATTAGGAGAAGTGGATTAGTATGAATATGTATGTGTGTGTAAAGTACCCTTACTTGGTAAAAGAAGAAGAGTATAACTCTGTTCATTGATACCTAGAATTTTTTTGGCCACACCCACAGCATGCGGAAGTTCCAAGGCCTGGGATCAAACCTGGGCCACAGCAGCAATCAGAGCCATGGCAGTGACAACACCAGATCCATTGAGCTACCGGGAACACCATCATACTTGGAATTTTTTTAAAAAAAAACACTTTTCTGGAGTTCCCATCATGGCACAGCAGAAACAAATCCAAGTAGGAACCATGAGGTTGCAGGTTCCATCCCTGGCGTTGCCAAGCGGGTTAAGGATCCAGTGTTGCCGTGAGCTGTAGGGTAGGTCACAGACTCGGCTCAGATCTGGCGTTGCTATGGCTGTGGCGTAGGCCAGCAGCTGTAGCTCTGATTAGACCCCTATCCTGGGAACCTAGGATAGGTTTTAGGTGTGGCCCTAAAAAGCGAAAAAATAAAACAAAAAACAAAACCCACTTTTCTCTTAAAATTGTTAACATGTAAGCTCTTACATTCTTCCTTGGAATTATTAATTAAGGTGAAATTTAAAGAACAGGAATTTATCATGTATTTCCTGGTCTGTCATATATCTTAGTACAGATCCACCCTTCACTGGTACATTAAAATATATGCCTGAGGAGCATGGCCTTTCTCTGATTATAATAAATATTACCTTAGGCCTGCCCATAGAATAAGAAAAAAAAAGTAAACTTTCTTTTTTTTTTCATATTTTGTGTTTTATTTTTTTGGCTATGCCTGCAACATATGGAAGTTCCTGGGCCAGGGATTGACCCACTCCGCAGCAACAAGCCAAGCTACTGCAGTGACAATGCCAAATCCTTAACCCACTGTGCCACAAGCAAACTCCAAAAAAAAGTAAATTTTCTTGAGTAGGGTATTGTAACTTTATATAATGTAAATGTCACACTTGATTCTTTTCTTTCCCATTGTAACAGTAGGTTATTGCTCTGTGACACACCATACCTCAACATTTAGTTATTTAAAACAAGCCTTATTTAGCTCATTGGTCTGCAGGTAGTCTGGGCAATTGTGCAAATCTTAGCGGGGCTTGGTTGTTTTCGGCTGGTTGGCCCACAGGTGTGAGGCCAGGTTGGAGATCAGCTTGGGTTTGGCTGGTCTAGGATGCCCTCTGTTGGGATGGTGGGCTGACTGGGTCCTTTTTCCATTTGTCGCCCATATTCCAGAAGGCTAATCTCAGTGTGTTTTCCCAATGGTGTCAGGGCTCCAAGAGAGAGCTCCAAGAAAAAAGCCTCAAGACTTTTTGAAATCCTGCCTTGGAACTGGTTTGGTGTTGCTTCTTCCTCAGTCAGTGGCCGAAGCATGTCACATGTCCAAGCCCAGTACAAGGGCTGGAGAGACAGACTCCACCTCCTGAGAGGAGGAGCTAGAAGGTCATTTTGCAATGGGCTTAGATACAGGGAGTAAGAGAGAATTGATGGTCATTTTCTCAATCAGCCTCATGCCAACTCCCCACATTGAATCAGTCAGTCATGCCTGTCTGTTTTGTCACTAAAATATTAAAAAAACTCATCTCTCTTTCATCACCACTAATTCAAGCCACCATCTTGCCTGGTTGACCACAGAAACTCAGTTATCTCCCTGCTTCCACTCTTGGGCATCTCTTACTCCAAGTGGGCATGATGATCTTTTAAAAGTATAATTCAGGAGTCCCCATCATGGCTCACTAGAAAAAAACCCTACTGACTAGTATCCATGAGAATGGGGTTCGATCCCTCACCTTGCTCTGTGGGTCAAGGATCTGGCATTTCCACGAGCTGTGGTATAGTTTGCAGATGTGGCTTGGATCCTGAGTTGTCATGGCTGTGGCCAGCAGCTGCAGCTCTGATTTGACCCCTAGCTTGCGAACTTCCATATGCCATGGTGCGGCCCTAAAAAGCAGAAAAAAAAAAAAAAAAGGGTGTAATTCATTCTTACTCTTATAATGAATCTCTCTGGCCCAAAATGTCCCAGAGTGAGCTGACTTCTGCCCATCTCCTGCCTGACCTGTCTCCTATAAGTCCTAGAGCATATCAAGCCCATTCTGTCTCAGGGACTTTGAAACTGCTGGACCTTCTCCCTGGGATGTTCCTTCTCCAACTTTTCATAAGACTTATTCTCATACAACACCATCTCCTGGATATTTCCTTAACCACCCTTGTCAAGTAGGACTCCCCTGATTACTTTCCATTGTATTGCTCTGCACACTTCCTGGGTCTGTTTGGTTTATCAATTTACATATTTATTGCCCATTTCTTCCACCAAAATTTGTGCTTCATAAAGTCAAAGACAGTATCTGATTATTCACATCACTGCATATACTAGTCACTTAATAAATGTTGATCTATTACAGAGCAGACTGCATTTTTTTTTTTTACTAAATAACAAAACTGGGAATATTCATAACCTTCCTTTTAAAATGTTTTTTTTTTAATTTTCCATATTATCATAGCAATACACTCGGTTGCACATCATAAATATTGAACATGACAAATGGTCTTTTGTTTTTAGGGCCACACCTGCAGCATATGGAAGTTCCTGGGCCAGGGTCAAATCAGAGTACAGCTGGGGCCTACGCCACAGCCACAGCAATGCAGGATCTGAGCTGCATCTTCGACCTCTGTCACAGTTTGTGGCAACACTGGATCCTTAACCCATTGTATGAGGCCAGGGATAAAACCCACATCCTCATGGGTACTAGTCAGGTTCTTAACCTAGTGAGCCACAATGGAACTCCTGTACTGTTTTAAATGATCTTTTATTATGGAAATGGAATTGGGGCGTTCCAAGGAATTCAAAGTGGATACATGTGATGCTGCATGTATAGTGATGATATTTACAAAAGCAATGTCTTCGTACCTTGCTTAATATAGTGCAAATAAACATTTCCAGAGAGGGGTGTTTGCCAGAAAAAGGCCTCGGTGTTCAGAATCTCATTTTCCAATGGAGAAGAGAGCTCTCTGAAATTGAATTTTATTCATGCTTCAAAGAGAAATGAAATCTCTCCATCATGAAAAATGGGTATCAGGTGCTTTTGATTTCCTTTTATCAGCTGCTAATCGGAAGCGATGAGGAGAGAGAAGCAAGCTAATGAAGAAACCCGCCGTTTCATAGGCAGTTGTATTGTAGGAAGCTTTGTGATTGTTAATTAGATGATGGCCTTGGGAAATACACTGGGAGAGGGGGGAATAGAGGAGGAAGTCATAAATTGCAAAGCCTCTCCCTGGATGGATAACATCTAAAAGTGTTTATGCTAAAATGTTTTGAGTCATAAGAACTACATTTTGAGCGAGAGACATCTGGCATTTTGAAGGTGCTAGAGGAGCTTTTTTGCTTAGAGATCCTCTATATATTAGTAATGATTTGTATCTAGATATAAGTAATTGTTCGTTGTCTCTTAAAATGAATAGAGAGATATGGCAATGTACATTTATTACTTGGGAGGGCTGCCAAATAGCTGCCTTCTTTTTCTCTCTGGGAGAATTCCTTCCTTCCTGAGTCTGTAGAAGCCAAAAAGTTAGACACTCAGTTTCCCAGCCTCCTTTGTAGCCAAGAGGCACAGGCATGTGGTTTGGGCTTGAGCCCTCAGATACATGAACCCTAGATTATATTATAAGGATGTGGAGCAGGAGAGAATCTCTTTTGTTGGTAGAGTTGGTGGCAGTTGGGGTCACAGGGCCAGTAGAAGCTAGTGCAGATGGTCAGATAGTGGGGACATTGAAAGCTATATGACAACACATGTATGTCCTCATGGGCCAGCTTGGATGGAATTCTAATCGTGATTTTAGCCTCCTTTGCCTCTCCATGATTCTTTTTTCAAGATTCTCCACAATTTTATCATTTCAGTAGATTCTTTTACATTTCAATAAAGCAGAGTCACTTTTCATTGCTTGCACATAAGAACCATGACTAGCTCATTTCAGTTTAAAAAAAAATGGTAACCAAGCAGCAATTAGTAGCTATAATTCATTAAATAGACAGTTCTGTATATGATTAGCACAGTCATGTGTTAATGTTACCCAGTACCACCCAAATGATGAGAATTTTACTTAGGAGGACTTAGAAGTTTTGTTACATTGGTTTCATAATTCTCCTTTTACTAATAAAAAACTATAACCATAATTTAAAAATTAGAACGTCTTTAGTCAATGTTATGCTTCACTCTGTTTAAAAAGATGTCACTACATAAGATTTTCATTAAATAGAATTAATCTATTCAGTTTCTTTACTGTTTTTCATCATTCTCATGTGTTTTAGAAGGTTTCAGGGAAGCAAATATTTGCTGCTTCCACCAAGAGAGTAATTCTCTCTGATAGAAAGTTTGGGCAGAACCTGATAAAAGTTAGTGTACTATGTAGTTGAAAGTCTAGGTGGCTCAACTATTTGCTTATTTAAAATATTTTATTGGATTACTGCCAAAGCCAGGAATTAATAAGGTACTGGGATGTCAGAAGTGAAAAATGCTTAGGTAATTCTTCTTTGAGAAACAGCTCTGAGGAGCTTATAGTCTAGCACAGCGGGACCCAAAGTCTGGTCCATGGACCCGTGTATCCATGGACAATGGATTAAAGAAATTGTGTCAGAATGTAAATCACTCAGGAAACTTTTTAGTCCAGCTGATGTTGCTTTACTATACGACTTTGAGAATTAGTGACTTGCACAAGGATGCAAATTATCTTGTCACTGATCATAACAGCTTTGTGGATTGGCTACGTTGAATGGGTCATACATATCATAAAAGGCAAGAAATGACATGATTACATCAACCTATGGAATAGCAACATATGAACTCATATTAACATTCATTTTTTATTAACATTGAAATTAGGACTTAACCTTTCTTCCTTAAGTGGACTTTAGACAGGTGCCATGTATGAAATAATTTTCTGGAGTTTGTCAGATTTACAGAAACATCTAAGACAATCATGGACATCAGGATTTTTAAACCTTGTAAGTGGGAAAAGACATAAAAATTGTATACATTCAAATGCCAGATATGGTTAATGATCTGGAGTGTTTTTAATAAGAAATATAACATTTTAGAAAGCTCTATGTAGTAATTTAAATGAATATTCAATAAATTGAATTTTCTCAGTTGTGTGTATGGGAGTTAGTAACTCTCAATATATTTTTAAACCATTTTCCCTTATCAAGAGAGAATAAAGAGTATTAGTAGATAAAAATAAGAGTAGGGAGTTCCCACTGTGGCACAGCAGGATGAGAATCTGGCATCGTCTCTGCAGTGGTGCAGGTTCTATCCTTGGCCCAGCAGAGTGGGTTAAGGACCCTGCATTGCTGCAGCTGTGGTATAGGTTACAGCCACAGCTCAAATTTGATCTCTGGCCCGAGAATTTCCATATGCCTCAGGTGCAGCGGAAAAAGAAAAAAATTGTCGTAATAAATGTAAGTAGTAATAATAAAGTTAGACATTGGCTTTTTTGTGCACAACTAAAGGGTTATTTCCTAATATTTTCCCATTATTCAGTCAAATAAAGCACCAGCTTTAAGAACTAAAAATATGTTTTTGATCACAGTTAAACTAGAGAAAGCCATAACTAACCTGTGGTATTGGAGGCCAGATGAGGGCTTGTGTTTGGAGAGTATTAGCAGGGAAAGGGCACAAGAGAACCTTCTGAGGTGCTGGAAATGTTGA
Organism: Phacochoerus africanus; assembly: GCF_016906955.1. Classification (NCBI taxonomy): domain Eukaryota; kingdom Metazoa; phylum Chordata; class Mammalia; order Artiodactyla; family Suidae; genus Phacochoerus; species Phacochoerus africanus. Next base: position 44,663,649 of record NC_062546.1, read on the forward strand.
AGGCTTGTGCTATCCAATATGGCAGCTGCTAGCCACTGTGGCTATTTAAATGTAAATTTCTAATTGTAGTTATTTTAATTAATTAAGTTCCCCAGTTGCACTAGCCAGACTGGACATGACCAGTGGCACTGTGGCTAATGAATTGGGCAGTGCATTTATATTTTATTATGGAAACTTTCCATCACTGCAGGAAGTCCTGTTGGTGTTCGATCTTGGTCTGGTTTGTTACTTGGGTGTACAAATTTGTCAGTATTTGTTGAGTTGTACATTTAAGATTTGTGCACTTTATTATAGTAAGCTATCTGTCAATCTGAAAGGTATTTAAAGAAAAAAATTAGCTGTCTGGCTCTGTTGGCTTTTCCTCTTAGGCTTAAAGGGTATTAGTGCCATTCCTGGAGATTGGGAAGCCTGGGCTTAGGGACTTAGTTGGTATGGAGAAGATGCATTCCTGAGACCTGTACTGCCATGGGTGAGGTGGGCCCCCATGGGGAAGGTTTCAAAGGTGTGTCAGGGAGGCAAGGGCAGGGGCCACCTCAGGTCCACCAGTCAAAAGAGGAGTACCAGGAACACCCAATAAAAGAAAGATCTGAGTTTTTGAAAAATTAGTATCAGAGAAGTGAAGACCCTACTCTCAATGTGAGAGATGAGAAAGTCCTGGAAACACTTTTAATTAACATTGGGCTTGGTCTGGGTCATTGTAAAACCTTGCTTATGCTGTTGTTTTGTTTTGTTTTTGTCTTTTTGCCTTTTCTAGGGCTTCTTCCATGGCATGTAGATGTTCCCAGTCTAGGGGTCTAATCAGAGCTATAGCCGCCGGCCTACACCAGAGCCACAGCAATGCAGGATCTGAGCTGCGTCGGTGACCAGCTGTGAGCTGGATCCTTAACTCAGTGAGCAAGGCCAGGGATCGAACCCCGCAACCTCATGGTTCCTTGTCAGATCCATTAACCACTGAGCCATGACGGGAACTCCAAACCTTGCTTCTTTCTACTTGATGCAGATGTTTTCTTTAGGACTGATGTTTAGGGATGGGGAAGCTGGGCCAATAACTAGTGAGAAAACAACATACTCCACTAAACTAGGTTTACCATTTCTTTCTTTTTATGGTTTGAATGTCAGGGTTGCCTCTTTCTTTTTTTCTCTTATTTTTCTTTTCAGATTTTGAGGATTTCAGCAGAGTTGACTCACCTTTCTGTGCTTTATTAAAAAATGTGGTCTGGGGAGCAGCTGCTCTGGTGTCCCCTGGAGCTTGTTAAAATGCACATCATGGGGTCCTGCCCCAGACCTATAGAGCCAGATCTTGCATTTCAAAAGGATGCTCTCACTGCAGCTAGAGAATCACAGTGTGGGAACCTAAAATTAATGCATGAAATAATATAGGGCACCCAGAATATTGCCTTGCATTTCACAAAGAAACTGAGTCACTGTGTTGCTGTCCATCTTTTTATAACAGGCATGTGAAATGGCAAACATACTTTATATATTAAAAGTGAAAATTACTTTTTTTTTTTTGACTTTTGTCTTTTTAGGGCCACACCTGCAGCATGTGGAGGTTCCCAGGCTAGGGGTGCAATTGGAGATGTAGCTGCTAGCCTACACCACAGCCACAGCAATGCCAGATCTGAGCCATGTCTGCAACCTACACCACAGCTCACGGCAACACCGGATCCTTAACCCACTGAGCGAGGCCAGGGATTGAATCTGCAACCTCATGGTTCCTAGTTGAGCCACTGAGCCACTACAGGAACTCCAAGTGAAAATTACTTTTTGATGTAGCATCACTCAGCGTGAAAAGTGGTATATAAAGGGATAAGTGCACCATTTTGAGTCTTTGACTAAATGATGGCAATTTAATAAGAAATAACTTGGTACTGACAGCTTTCAATTAATCTCTGAAATTGAAAGAAGAAAAAGAATGAACAACCACAAATGTCAGATAATTAGTATTATTTATAGGTAGCTTTATAATGTATGCTCCGCTTACTACCAGGAATGACTTCATTTCAAATTAATACTAAAGACATACTAGGAAAACCTGACTTGGGAGGAACAAAGGGGCTGTCTAGTTTCCTCTTTATCCCCATTCACCTGCTGTTGGAACTCCCTCAGCTCACATCATAGGCAAATAAAAGAGCTAGTCCCCCCAAAGGCTCTCAGCATGGCCAGAATGAGCTAATTTTGCTCAAATCATAGAAGCATGGAAAGCAGAACTAGATGTTGAGAGTGATGTGGATGCAAAACAAGAGCCAATGCTGAGTGCCATGGTCTCGCCGACTGTTAAATCCAAGGGCAAGATTAGTCTGGCCAAGTCACAATGGAGATAACATTGATCTTATAGGAACTTGATTCTAGATGCAGCACACACACCTACCTCACAGGCGTGAAAGAGTTCTGCTGTGGTGTTGCCTATCATCACGGAGATAGCCAGAGTGGTCTACCAGTCTTCTGTTCAGTCTGTAATCCATTCATCTGTCCATTTAATCACCCAGCATGAACTTGATTTTTTTTTTTTTTACCCCACACTCTTAATTTGTCAATATTTCAACCACTATCCATTCCTTGGGCGTAGTTAAAGAACATCTGTATACTGGAGATGCTAATGTCATCAGAGAAGTTCTTGCTTTTAATAAGCTTACTTGGCCTAGCTCTTTGTCAAGTTTTGCCGGTTGAGTGGGCTAACAGCATAAATTATTCTTAAGGAAGCCACATTGCCTTCGGTTTTTGTTTCTAGGTACTGGACTGATGTTTTAGGGTACCTTTAGGGTTTGTGTTACTTTCCTGTGATTGCCATAATCAGTCACCACAAATTTATTGGCTGAGAGCAGTAGAAATCTGTTTTCTTCCCATTCTGAGGGCCAGACGTTGGAAAATCAGGGTCAGTGGGCTGAAATGAAGGTATCAGCATGGGCACACTCCCTTCTGAGCTGTGAGGGGAGGATTTGTTCTCTGCCTCTTCCAGTTTCCAGTTGCTGCAAGCACTCCTTGACTTTTGTCTACATCGCTCCCGTCTTCAAGGCCAGTATTTTCAAATCTCTCTCTTCTCATGGCCTTCTCCTCTGTGTGTTTGTTTGTTTATTTTGTTGGGGTTTTTTTTGTTTTGTTTTGTTTTTTTCTCTTTTTTGGCCACCCATCGGCAGATGGAGTTCTGGGGCCAAGGATTAGATAAGATCTGAGCTGCAATTGCAACCTATGCCGCAGCTGTGGCAATGCTGGATTCTTCAACCCTCCGTGCCAGTCCAGGGATTGAACCTGTATCCTGGTGCTGCAGCAACACCGCTGATCTGGTTGCGCCCAGCGGGAATTCCTCCTCTGTGTGTTTCAGCCTCCTTCTGCCTCCCTCTTAGAAGGAAACATGCGATGGTATTTAAAGCCCATCTGGCTAATTCAGGATAATCTCCACTTTTAATATCCTTAATCACATCTGCAAAGTCTATGTCATGTAAGGTCACATTCACAGGTACCATGAATTAGAATGTGAATATCTTTGGGGGGTGGGGTCAGCCTTCTGAAGACTCTAAAGAATCAAAGCATTTCCCTTTAAAATGTTATTTATTCTTCCTTCCTTGTCTCATCCCTCAGGAAGGAAGGGAGGGAGGAAGAAAGAAATATTTAAGAGGAACAACTGGTATTCTCTGTCAGCTTAGATTCCTAGTTACTTGAAAGTTTGTTGGAGTTCCCATTGTGGCTCAGTGGAAATGATCCCAACTAGTATCCATGAGGATGCAGGTTTCATCCTGTCCTCACTCAGTGGTTTAAGGCTCCGGTGTTGCCGAGAGCTGTGGTGTAGGTCGCAGACATGGCTCTCTTTGCTGTGGCTGTGGTGTAGGCTAGCAGCTGTAGCTCAGATTTGACCCCTAACCTGGGAACTTCCATATGTCGCACATGTGACCCTAGAAAGCAAAAAAAAAACCAAAAAACTTCTTGTTTTTTAAATCAGAATCAGGTTATTGACATTCACTTAATGCTTTTTCATATAACTTCAGATTATTCTTTTTCCACTTGATTGCTTTGAACTGCTGTACTTAATATTGTCTTGGTTCTGAAATATCATTTCTTTCCTGAGATATAATTTTTGAATTTGCAATGAAAAATTCTTTTAACTATCTTTAAATTTCTAAGATTTTTATAATTTTCATCTATAGGTATAAGGTATGGAACTGTATGTCTATCCATATGCATGTGAATGTATAAAGATAAATCTATAATTTAGTTTTATATGTGTTATCCCTTTCAAGGACTTTGAGTTTAAGCATAAAAATTTTAACAATTGTAAAAATAAAATGTTGTTTATTCTTAAAGAATAGATACTGTGTTTAGTATATTGTTCCACAAAGGGTCATGGACCTTATCCAACATCAAGCATTAGTAATTAACCAAGAATATGAGCAAAATATAAGTGCATTCTCAGCATCCCCACATCTGTTTCTAAGGGGGCATGAACCTCAGATGCAGCTTCCTAAAACTCCATGTTTTGATGAAGGAGTAAATGACAAATGCTACCTGAATGTGTGACATGTTAGTTCAGGTGAAGCCATTTATTTGTTTATTTTTTGTCTTTTTAGGGCTGCACCCTCGGCATGTGGAGGTCCTCAGGTTAGGAGTCCAATTGGAGCTGCTGGCCTATGCTACAGCCACAGCAACACAGGATCCGAGCCATGTCTGTGACCTACACCACAGCTCGTGGCAATGCCTGATCTTTAACCCACAGAGTGAGCCCATCAAACCTGCATCCTCATGGATGCTAGTCAGATTCGTTTCTGCTGAGGCACAAGGGGAACTCCAGGTGAAGCCATTTAGATTTAAGGCAGTGTCTCAGTTTTTTATACTTGATTAGTCACAGAGGTAGAGAGGCTTGCATGACTAATCTCCATTCCCCAGCAGGCTGAATCCCATAAACCCATAAATTCTGGGTTAATTGTATGAAGCACTCAAGGCAAACCAGGAATAACCTGCTAAAACCTTAGATAAATTCCTGGGTTATTTTCCTGCTAGTAAATCCCATCACAGGGTTTACCAGAAGGTCTGACCTTATCAAGGCCAGTACCTCCCCAAGGACACCCTAAGGAGGGAGGGAGCTAGAATTGATAGACCCTCAGTTAATTCTCTTTTCTCCACACATGAATTATGTCTCAGGTTTAGAGAAAGTTCACTTTTGAAACCTTACCATTCAGAGGCCAAGTATGTAAATAAATCAGGAATCAAGTTATTTTCTTAGGTCATTCCCGAAAGGATTGCTTGTGTATGTGTATTCCCTGTAACACACATGTAGAGCCAACAGCAAAGATGAAAAGGACCCATGGAAGGATTGTGGGCATGTTTGCTGTTTGAACAGAACTGGGTGTATTGGCTTATATTGAAGATGCCTCAGGGACTTCAGCTAAGAGAATGATCATCAGTGTGTGTAATTTATTGATGAGATATGTAGATGCCATGGCCTGAGATGAAAAACAATTAAAAGCCTACTTCCATCTGATGAATGAGAGAATGACTTGGATTGAGTAAGGGGGTGTCTCTTTTTATTTGTGGCAGATCTGCTTTCGTTTCACAGTTAACCTTTGTTGGGGAGAGAGTAATAAAAGTAAGATGATTCTCTTTCACTCTTTCCTTGGCTTTTGCGTGGAAGAAGCAGTGTCTGCTTGGCACCTAATATTCACAGTGCCATCTGTCTGTTGGTTTCCTTGCTGTGAACAGATTCACAGTAACGTGGGTGTGTGGGGAGGAAATCATTATTAGAATCTTTTCTAAGAAGGTCAGCTCTGCGTGGAATTCTGAATGCCCTTGGGCGGTAAGGGTTGGATAACACATTGCTTTATTCAGCTCTCCTTGCTCTGTGCCTTAAGGACACTGGCTTATCATAGAACCACTGCTGGTCTTCAGCTTGACTTCCTGTGGTTAAGGTAGGATTTAAGGGAAGAACAAAAAGGCAGGATCTGAGTAGCTTCTTCCATGGTTGACCTAACATTTCTCTAAGTATTGCTTTTAGGAAAAGAAAGAGGGAGGTTTTTTTCCTCTGTTGGATCATTGGGATCCTACTTAGTGCTGCTTGAAGAAGCCAGAGTATCAAAGATTCCATGCAAGATCTCCAGAGACCCCAGCCTTTTTTTTTTTTTTTTTTTGGTCTTTTTAGGGTCGAACCCACAACATATGAAGGTTCCCAGGCTAGAGGTCAAGTTGGAGATGTAGCTGCTGGCCTGTGCCACAGACACAGCAGCATGGGATCCGAGCCTCGTCTGCAACCTACACCACAGTTCACAGCAATGCCAGCTCCTTAACCCACTGAGCCAAGCCAGGGATCGAACCCACATCCTCATGGATGCTAGTCAGATTCGTTTTCCACTAAGCTGCAATGGGAACTGACCCAGTTCCCCCCAGGACACCCCACCCCCAGTCTTAATTTGTTGCCTTATCACCCCCCACCCTGAACCTTTGTCTTTAGCAACTATGCTTGTGATAGGGCCTGGCATTTTGTATGGTACCTTAGGGTTTGAAAAGCAATTTTTTAGATGTTATCACATTTCCTCTTGGAATAATCCTCTGTAGTCATCTGGACAGGTATTAGTCTTCAATTTATAGGTGAGAAAACTGAAGCTAAGAGAGGTCAGGTGGCTTGCCCAAAGTCATGTCATTCTTTTTTTTTTCCCCATTGGTTGCAGATATTTTATTAGAAGTTGTTTTTTCATTGAAGTATAGTTGATGTACAATATTATACAAGTTACAGGTGTACAGTAGAGTGATCTACAACTTTTAAATGTTACTCCATTTGTCGTTATTTTAAAACATTGACTTATATTCCCTGTGTTGTACAATATATCCATGGCCACATGGATATATTTATTTTATACATAATAGTTTGTTCCTCTTAATCCCCTAACCTTATCTCACCCCTCCCTTTCCCCTCTTACCCCTGGTAACCACTAGCTTATTCTCTATATCTTTGAGTCTGTTTCTTTTTTGTAAGGTTCACTAGTGTTATATTTTTGTTTTTGTTTTTCAGGGTGGCACCTGCAGCACATGGAGGTTCCCAGGCTAGGGGTCAAATCGGAGCTACAAGTGCTGGCCTACACCACAGCCACAGCAACGCAGGATCCAAGCTGCATCTGCAACCTACACCACAGCTCACAGCAAGGCCAGATCCTTAACCCACTGAGCGAGGCCAGGGATGAAACCCACAACCTCATGGTTCCTAATCAGATTCGTTTCTGTTGCACCATGATGGGAACTCCTGTTGTATTATTTTAGATTCCATATGTAAGTTATACAGTATTTGTCTTTCTGTCTTCACTTACATAATACCTCCAAGTCCACCCATTGTGTTGCAAGTGGCAAGACTATTCTTTTTTATAACTGAGTAGTATTCCTGTGTGTGTGTGCACCACATCTTTATTTTTCCTAAGCAGAGTGGAGGTTGCTCATTCCTCCAGAAGCTTAATCCAAAGTCTTACTGGTTTTCCCCACTATGCAAAAGTAGAGTGTGCCTGTGAAACCTTTCATAAATCTAAATGGCGTAAAGCAAAGCAGCAGCTGCAGTAGGACACAATTGGCTAACAAATGCACAAGATAAACTGAGATAAAGCACAGATGCTCACAGACACAGTGCAGAGCAATGGCGGCTTAATGCCGAGATGCAGTGTACAGTTGCTGGGGAAGGAGCTTGGTGGTGCCCCTCTTGTGGGTGCACAGCTGCTTCTAAAACAGTTCCCTGCAAAACAGATGCTGAATCTTATTTTAAGTCTTTGCCTTTTTTTGTAAAAGTGAAAATCTTCTTTGGATTTCTTTTTGTAGTGAAAACAGATAATAAAGGAGCTCTTTTTTTCTTAAAGTTGATTTACAGTGTTGTGCCAATTTCTGCTGTGCAGCATAGTGACCCAGTCATTCATATATACATGTCCATATATATATATGGATATATATATATATATATATGGAGATGGATATATATATATATATATATATATATATGGATATATTCTTTTTCTCATACTATCTTTCATCATGTTCTATTCAAAGAGACTGGATATGTTCCCTGTGTAATACAGTAGGACCTCATTGCTTATCCATTCTAAATGTAAGGAGGTCTTTCTTTCTTTCTTTCTTTTTTTTTTAGGGCCACCCGCAGCATATGGAAGTTCCCAGGCTAGGGGTCAAATCAGAGCTGCAACTGCCAGCCTATGCCACAGCCACAGCAACACGGGATCCAAGCCACATTTGCAACCTCTATCACAGCCCAGGACAACACTGGATCCTTAACCCACTGAGCAAGGCCAGGGATCGAACCCGCAACTTCATGGATACTAGTTGGGCTCATTACTGCTGCGCTAAAACAGGAACTCCAGGAAGTCTTGCTTAAAGTCAAGTGGTATAAAGCAAACTTTCAAAAAGCAGGGATACCTGTATTGTTAACCATGACACACATACTCAGATTCCCTCTGGGACCTGTTGGGAGTGAGGTTTGGTGGGGTAAGAAAGAGTGGTGGGCTCAAGGGTGATCTAAATGAGGGTGTGCAGTTCTATAGGATATTGTCTTTCATATTTGCAAGACAGTTCGAAGTACATGAAACTTGTAAATGATGGTTATCCACCAGAGAATCATGCATGAATAAAGTTAACTAGAGACTTGGTGGCTAAGATTGGTGGTACTGTTTGACAGGAGAGTCTGTGACAGATGTGTCTGGAGTGACAAGGAAAAGATTTTGATGGGTCAGCCTAAGACCTTCAATCACAGAGGCTGAGCTGTACGGGACCAAAGAGACCACATACTTAACTTCTTGTTTTCAAGTGTTTCACCAATGTCTTTTGGTGGTTATCTACTGTCACAAAACTGTACAAGAAAGCACATACTTGAGTGATAGGTTGCTCATGAGTCTTGGATCAGCCAGGGGTCAGGTATATAGCTCTGATGATCTTGGTTGGCTCTTTGCTGAACTTGGCTGGCCTCAGCTGGGAAGGGTGGGCAGCTAGCCCTGCTCCACTTATCTCATCTTCCAGCAGGCCAGCTCAGGCTTGTTCCAAGGTGAGGCAATAGTGCGAGAGCCCAAGGGGAAATAGACAAGGTCTCTCAAGACCTAGCCTTGGGGAGTTCCCAACTGTGCTCAGTGGTAATCAACCCGACTAATATCCATGAGAATGCAGGTTCAATTCCTGGCCTCACTCAGTGGGTTAATTATCTGGAATTGCCATGAGCTGTGGTATTGCAGATTAGGCTTGGATCCTGCCATTGCTGTAGCTGTGGCTTAAGTTGGCAGCTGCAGTTCCAACTCTACCCCTAGCCTGCGAACTTCCATATGCCATGGGTGCAGCCCTAAAAAAGACCAAAAAAAAAAAAGCTGTTATTCTGTTGGACAAAGCAAGGCACCTGGAATGGACAAATATGCCTCACCTTTTGGGAGCAACTCCAAAGCCACATGGCCAAAGGTATGGGTAAGAGGAGGGTAATTACTACATAATGGCAGTATTACTGAATTTATCAGTCACAGTTACCTAACAGGTTAAGGATAGAAATAAGGTAGAGCCAGCCTCTTGCCCCACTCCCACACTAATGCCTTTCACATCATTTCCAGAGAATCTCAGTTTTTCTTAGACATGTCCCAACCCCCAAATAAGCCCCAGGTATTTAGAGCCTTCAGTTTGCTGCCAGGCTTCCCTCTGACACACTTCTCCACCCCCAGTTTTGCTGGGTCCTTTTCCTCCTCCAATAGTTCCCTAATTCCTGCCACACTATTGACTGAGTTTTAACTAAGATGTTTGAGGGTAAAGTCCAGTGGTGGCCCCACCATTTTTACCACCCAAGAACATTTATAATTTTTTTTTCTCCTGTAGCCTGCATGTTTGGAAATTGTTTTGTACCAGAGTTCTTAATTATTTTTTCTTCAAAAATATTAAATATGTATAACTGCCAATTAGAACTTCTGGTTGGTGGAGTTCCCTTTGTGGCTCAGTAGTTAATGAACCTGACTTGAATCCATGAGGATGTGGGTTTGATCCCTGGCCTCGGCTCACTCAGTGGGTCGGGGATCTGGCGTTGCCATGAGCTGTGGTGTAGATCACAGATGCAGCTTGGATCCTGTGTTGCTGTGGCTGTAGTATAGGCCAGCAGCTCCAATTGGACTCCTAACCTAAGGACCTCCATATGCCAAGAGCGCAGCCCTAAAAAGACCAAACAACAACAAAAGTGGTTGGCATGAGATACTGAACTGAGTCAGAGATAGACAACAGATAAGGTCATCCATCACTGCTTCATTTAGCATGGACCTGGATTTGCAGGGTAAATGCCCAGGCATGGTCAAGGCTTAATGATTTTCATTTCTGTCTTCACTCACCTCAGGTTGAGCATCATGGTGACAAGATATGCTTCTATCCTGAACATTTTCTTATAACCAATGTGGCATTCTTTCAAATTAGGCTTAGGGGATTATTAATGACAGTCATACCTCAGGGATACTGCGTGTTTGTTTCCAGGCCATAGCAATAAACAAGTCACATGAATTTTTTGGTTTACCAGTGAATATAAAAATTGTGTATATATATATATATATATATATATATATATATATATATACAGTATATATATATATACTGTACCATTGTCGGTTAAGTGAGTAATAGCATTATGTCTACAATGTATATACCTTTAGAAAATAATGCTGTTGGTAAAATGGCACGGATAGACTTGCTCAATGCAAGGGTGCCAGAAACCTTCAATTTGTAAAAAAAAGAAAAAAGAAAAAAAAAGAAAAAATGCAATTTATCTGCAAAGTGCAATAAATTGGAGCACAAGAAAATGAGATATGTTTATATTCATAAAATATTGATTGTTCAGTTTCGATCACAAAGGTCATTAATCTGACCCAGCTAAGAAGGTGAGGCAGAGTGACGGGTTCACATTAAAAACTGATGTTAGCTTTTGGGAAAAGACTGTTTGAAAAATCAAGAGAAAGAGTAGGATAAATTAAAAATAGCACTTTCGGAGTTCCCATTGTGGCTCAGTGATTAACGAATCCGACTAGGAACCATGAGGTTTCAGGTTCTATCCCTGCCCTGGCTCAGTGGGTTAAGGATCCAACATTGCCGTGAGCTGTGGTGCAGGTCGCAGACGTGGCTTGGATCTGGTGTTGCTGTGGCTCTGGCGTAGGCTGGAGGCTACAGCTCCGATTGGACCCCTGGCCTGGGAACCTCCATATGCTGCAGGTGCAGCCCTAGAAAAGACAAAAATAAATAAATAAATAATAAAATTAAGTTAAAAATAAAAATAGCACTTTCTTGGGCAGGTAATTTACTTCAACCGTTTTTTAAATTTCTGGTGATTTTAAACTCAAATTCCATCAAATATGCCAAGGATGGTGTTAGAAGTTTTAGCAGTTGCAATTTAATACTGTATTTCACAAATTGTCCCCCAAATGTATGCATGTTTCCTTTAATCACTATATCACAGAAAAGGTCAGCTACAGAGATCATTTTACCTGGCTGGAATATTTGGTTCTTTGTATGACTCTAGCCAAAAAGAGTAGGCAGTGAGCACTTATAAAATGGTTGAAAATTTTGTTCTATTTTTAAAATTTTTTTTTATTATTTTTAAGTTTTTGGCTGTACCTGTGGCATGCAGAAGTTCCTGGACCAGAGATCAAACCTGTGCCACAACAGTGACAATACTAGGTCCTTAACCCACTGCACCACCAGGGAACTCTACAAGCTGTTGTTTTAAAAAACAAAGCAAAACAAAAGCAGAAATTATTTGTTTTGATCCAACTGCAGAAATAATTTTTTTGGCAAGGTGTGATATAATGATATTTGAGGGACTTTGCATAGATTACAGAGTATTACAAATAATTGATAAAAGTACTTGAGGCATTTGTGAGAGGAAGAGTAATCCCTCTATACTTTGTAAAAGTTATCATTCACTTCTTAATTACAGGAGTTAGAGCAGTGCTGTCTAATAGAACTTTCTGCTTTGATGGAAATGTTTTATGTCTGTGCTGACAATACAATTAGCGTTAACCCTATCGGGTTATTGAGCTTCCCTATGTAGCTAGTACAAATGTAGTTTTTAAAAAATACAGCTTTATTGAGGTAAAACTGACATAGAAGTACTGCTCATATTTAAAGAGTGCAATTTGAGGAAGTCCCCACTGTGGCACAGCGGGTTAAGGATTTTGTGTTGCCCCAGCCATGGCGTAGGTCGCAGCTGTAGCTTGGATTAGATCCCTGGCCTCAGAGATCTTCCATATGCCCCAGGTGCAGCCAAATAAATTGTACAATTTGATACATATTGACATACATATGCAACTATAAAACCATGAACATCAGTCAAGACAGTGAACATTTCCATCCTCAATTTTTTCTGGTGGACTTTTAAAATCTAATTTCCCTTCCTTTCCACCCCTACCTCTGCCCCCAGGCAACCACTGATCTTATTTGTCACCATTTTTAAGCTTCATTACTTAGTTTTATAGAAATGAATTCATATAGTATGTATACACTATTGGTCTAGTTTCTTTCACTCTTGATTACTCTAAGGTTCATCCAAGTTGTAGCATGTATCAAGAGTGCATTCCATTTTATTGTTAAGCAGTAGTCTATAATACAGATACACCATAGGCAGTTTGTACATTTGCCTGTTGATGGACATTTGGGTTGTTTTCAGTTTTTTGGCTCTTACCAATAAACACACTACATGCATGCACAGCCTTTGTATGGACATATGCTTTGATTTCTCCTGAGTAAATACTTAGATGAAATGATTGGATCATACAGCAGGCATGAGTTTAACCTTTTAAGAAACTGCCAAACCGTTTTCCAAAGCACTTATACCGTTTTACATCCCCCCAGGAATATACGAGAGTCCCAGTCCTTCCACATCCTTACCAAGACCTGATATTGTTAATCTTATTTTGTTTTCTTATGTCATTGCTTTAACTAGTCTCTCTAGAACAATGTAGTGAGAGCAGACATCCTTTTCTTATTCTTCTTCTTAGATGAAAAAACAGTCAATTCTTTTATTATTAAATATGTTAACTATATTTTTCATAAATACTCTTCATCAGGTTAGGTAGTTCTCTTCTATTTCAGGTTTGCTGAGATTTTTTTCATCAGGAATGGAAGTTGGATTTTATTAATGCACTTTATGCCTCTATTGAGAGTATATTGTTTTGGCTTATTAATATGGTGAATTACATTGATTTTTTTCAAATGTAAACCAACCTTGCTTTTCTGAAATAAATCCCTTTTGGCCATGATATATTATCCCTTTTATATACTATTGAATTCATTTGGTAAAAATTTTATTAAAATTTGTGCATCTTTGTTCATGATGGTTATTGTTGTGTAATTGTCTTTTATTACAGCATTTCTATGGGGTTTTTCTAATGGTGATGCTTCTTAATACGATGAGTTGGAAAGAATTCCTTTATTTCCATTTTTCTGGAAGAGTTTGTATAAAATTGGCATTGTCTCTCCTTTTGGTGATTGAAAAAGTTCACTAGCAAAGTTATCTAGGCCTAGAGTTTTCATTGTTGGAAGACTTTAAATTATAAATTCAATTTCTTTAAGAGATACAGTGTTGGTATTAAGTGGACTTTGGTAGTTTATGTAATTCAAAGAACTTACTATTTCATCCATGTTTGCAAATTCATTGTCATAAAGTTGTTCATAAAATTTTTTATTATCCTTTTATATTTTTAAAATTTGTAATAATACCTTTTCTATCATTTTTATATTGGTAAATCAGAATCCACAGTGGGTAAATTGTGTCATTTCATTTTTCCCGGTCAGTCTTACTGTCTGTTATCAATTGTATCAATCTTCTCAAGAACCGGATTTTGATTTCACTTATTTTTCTCCAATGTTTATATGCTTTCTATGTATTGACTTCCATAATAATATTTATTATTTCTTCTACTTTGGGTTTTATTACTATTTTCCTAGTTTTGGTAAGGTGGAAGCTGAGGTCATTGATTTGAGACTAATTTAGCTATAAAAACCCCCTAAGTACTATTAGAGTAGCATCCCACAGATTTTTATGTGCTTTGAAAGGAATTTTCATTTATTTCTGAATACTTTCTAATTTCCATTTTGATTTCTCCTTTAACTCATGATTTATTTACAAGTATGTTATTTAGTCTCTAAATCCTTGGGAATTTTCCAGAGATTTTTCTGTTATTATTTTCTACATCTGCAACCTACACCATAGCTCATGGCAGCACCGATCTTTAACCCACTGAGCAAGGCCAGAGATCAAACTCTCATCCTCATGGATACTAGTCAGGTTCATAATCTGATGAGCTACAATGGGAACTCCTACATTCTCTGTGTTCTTGACAAAAATGTTTATTCTGCTGTTGCTGGTTGAAGTATTCTATAAGTGTTAATTAGGCCAAATTGGTTCTTAGTGTTGTTCAAGTCTTTTATATCCTTAACGACTTTCTACTTTATCAGTTGAGATGAAATTGTCTTCATACAATAATTACAACTTGTAGATGAAATAATAAAAGATCTGTTTATTTGTTGCAGTTCTATCAGCTTTTGCTTCCTATTTGAGAATTCCTTTCAGATGTGTAAACATTTAGTAGTATCTTGATGAATTTTTTCATTTATTATTATGAAATTACCAGTTTCATTTTTTCATTCTTTGCTCTGAAATCTACTTAACTATGATTTTAATATAGCACTCTAGCTTTCTTTTGATTAAATCAAGCATATCATTGTCCATTCTTAACATTCAACTTATTTGCACATCTGTAAAATGTATTTCTTTTAGGCAACATATAGTTTCTTATCCAATCATGTCTCCCTTTTAATAGGTATTTAGGCCATTTACATTTAATGTAGTTAGTTTTAAGTCTATCGTCTCATGCTGTTTCTTATACATTTGCTGCACCAGAGTGTTTTTTTTGCGGGGGGGCAGCAGTCCTGAGAATATTTTTATTTCACTTCAATTTTATAATATAGTTTTTGGATAGAGAATTCTAAATTGAAAGTTCTGTTTTTCTTTCACTACTTTAAAGGTTTTTACTTCACTGTTTTCTTGTTTGCCTTGTTTCTGATAATAAAAATATAATATCATCCTCATCTTTGCTTCTCTGTACATACTGTTCACCCCATTAGCTTCTGCTAAAACTTTATCATTTTTTTCAGCAATATAATTATGCTGAGTCTTGGTTTAATGTCTTTTCTTTCTTTTTTTTTTTTTTTGCTTTGGGGCTTCATTGAGCTTGTTAAATCCGTGGATATAGGGAGTTCCTATAGTTGCTCAGTGGTAACAAATCTGACTAGTATCCATGAGCATGCGGGTTTGATTGCTGCCTTTGCTCAGTGGGTTAAGGATCCAGCGTTGCCATGGGTTGCGGTGTAGGTTGCAGATGCGGCTTGGATTTGGCATTGCTGTGACTGTGGCATAGGCTGGCAACTGTAGCTCCAATTCAGTCCCTAGCCTGGGAACTTAATATGCCACAAGTGCGGCCCTAAAATGAAAAAAAAAGAAAAAGAAAAACAAAATAAAACTGGATATATAGTTTTCATCACATTTGGAAAATGTTCAATCATTATGCCTTCAAATATATTTTCTGTTCACATCTCCATTTATGAATCCATGTACACTTATCTTAGGCCACTTGAAATTGTTTCACAGGTCACTAATATGTTATTAATGTATTTGGTGTCGTTTCTTTATGTGTTACATTTTTAATAGTTTCTATTACTATGTCTACTATGTCATTAATCTTTCATTCTATAATTTTTAACCTACTTATAATCTCATCAAGTATTTTTTCATCAAACACATTGTATGCTTTATCTGTAAGTGGTTGATTTGTGCCTTTTTCAAACATATGGAACAGTATCATTGCTGAGTTAATGTTCTTTTCTACTTATTCTGGTATGTATCAGCTGGCATTGGTTTTGATGAAAGGACTTATTTTTCTCCTGGTTATATTTTTCTCTTTCTTTGCATGCCTGGTAATTGTGAATTTGTTACCAGATATTGTGCTTTATCTTTTTGGGGGTGCTGGATGTGCAGGGTCCTGGAACCAATTCCTATAAACATAATGTGACACACAGTTATTTGGAAACAGTTTGAATTTGGGGTGGGGATCTTTACTATTTTTTGGGTTTAACTGGAGTAGTGCTCCATCCATGGCTAATCATTACTGACTACTGAGGTAAGTTCTTCTGGAATACTTTACCCAGTCAGTGGCCCATGAATCTTCAGGCTTTCCAGTCTGATCCTGTGTGAAGGCTAGCCATTGTTTCCACTAAACGTTTTGGGGTGATTACCCTAGCCTCAAGTAGTTTCCTCACATGTATGCCCTGAACAATGCAGCTGAGTACATGAGGGAGATGTTCTACAGATTTCTGATATTGTTCCTTTTTCTTTCTCTCCCCATCCTTCTTCCCTCCCCTTCCACTTTCTCTTCTTACACTATGCACTCCCTGTACCCTCCAAAAAGCAGGGTTTTTTTTTTTTTTGGAAACTAAAAAATTTATGTTCCTTACTTTATTGCATTATTTGCTTTGTTGCAATAGTCTGGAATGAAACCCTCAATATCTCTAAGATGTGCCTATATTCAGGAGGATGTGCCTAGGTTATATGCAAATACTTTCTCATTCTGTATTTGAGACTTGAACATCCATGGATTTTGGTATCTGCAGGGTCCTGGAACCAACCCCTGCCATATTGACAGTTAGCAATAGTTTTGCGAAATGGTAGTTTACTCACCACTCTTAAGTCAGCCCGGGGGAAGCCTATTTCTCCCATTCATTGTCCCATGGCTCTTGGATCCTTTATTATCCTCTCTCACCAGCTTGCTTGCCCAGGCTGGTTACCTCTACTCTTCTTTCATTTCTACAAAACACATTTAACGCTAAGGGGAGCATTTACTATCAGACTTTGCCAAAGATTCACAGAGATAAATTGTAGCAGGCAGTGAGAGAGAACATTGAATTCGGTGTTAGTTTTTAATATTTCTAACTGCAACAGACAGTCTAGCCACAGTGAAATTCTCACTGGCTATGTGCCTACATTGTTAGCATTGATTTGCCATGTCCTGGGATTGCTCTCCTACTGCCCCTCACCCTCTGTTTATGTTTATGGTATGTCTGTTGTTCTGTCCCCTTGTTTTCTCTTTGTATCTATCCATTTATGTCTTTCTCTTTTGTCCCTCCTATCCCCCACTCTCACTCTGTTAGCCTATGTGTGTCTCTCTCTCTGTCTCCCTTATCTCACTGTTCTCTCTCTGATCTACTCAGTTGACTGCTCACACTTCCCAAAATGTTTTTACTCTTCCGTGGAGGCCAAACTACCTATCTGCCTTATCCCAAATACACCTCTGGCCTATGTTTGCATATACAAAAGACATTCGGTATAGTGCACAACTAAGATTCAAAAATTTCTCCAGGTTTCCATCCTTCCTAATGCAAAATGCTATTGTAAGCTTTGCAATGACAGCTTTGCTTTTAGCCTATCTGAGATTGGTTTCATAGGTAGAGTGCCTATGGTAGCATTAAAGGGAGACATTCCAATATTACAAAAAGAAGTCCAACAGAAGCTTCCTGAGGATACTTGTTTTTCACCATGGTGGTCTTTGGAAGGATTTCCATATTTGTTAAAAGGAGCATCATCCACATGTAAATAACTCTGCTTTAATAATGCATTCAAAATTTGTTTGTTAAAGCCATTGTAGGTAATGATACAAATGAATTTATTTATTAAACAGAAACACACTTACAGATATAAAATACAAAGTTATGGTTACCAAAGGGGAAAGAGGGTGGGAGACGGACAAATTAGGAGTTTGGGATTAGTAGATACAAACTACTATATATAAAATAGATAAACAACAATAAGCACAGGGAACTATATTCAATATCTTGTTATAAACTATAGTGGAAAATCTGGGAGTCCCTGTGTTGGTGCAGTGGTTAACAAATATGACTAGAAGCCATGAGGCTGTGGGTTCGATCCCTGTCCTTGCTCAGTGAGTTAAGTATCCGGTGTTGCCGTGAGTTGTGGTGTAGGTCCCAGACGTGGCTTGGATCCCGCATTGCTGTAGCTCTGGTGTAGGCTGGCCTCTACAGCTCCAATTAGACCCCTAGCCTGGGAACCTCCATATGCTGCGGGAAGTGGCCCTAGAAAAGGCAAAAAGAAAAAAAAAAGAAAGAAAGAAAAGAAAAAGAATCTGAAGCAAAGACTATATATGAACTGAATATATATATATATTCTGAGTCTATAACTGAATTACTTTGCTCTACACCGGACACTAATGCAACATTGTAAATCAACTATGCTTCAATGAAAAAAATAAAACAAGTGTAGGAACTCTTTGTGCAGGTCATTCTGTTTCAGCCTACTTTACCACAGTGGCATGCTTCTGAGCAGAAGGCTCAGTTTTGATGAAATGGGTGGGAAACCGCCCAAATTCTTGGCACTCTTTCAAACAGGTCATCAAATAAATAAGATGGGAAGTGTTGTGTTCTTCATCTCAGAATCAATGTTCATTGCCTTCCTCACATTGATCCCAACTTGTAAATATTTGTTTAACATTTTACAAACTATCTTTCCTACTAAACTGTTACTTCCATGAAGCCAAAGGACCAGGTCTGATTCATGCACAATTCACTATCCTGCCCTGAACCCAAAGTCTACCCTCTTAAGCCCTTGCTAAATATTTATTGTTGAATCTAGTTCTGAGAAAGTAGGTTCTTCCAGGCACAAAGTTAAGCCCAGTAAAATAGAATCAAAGAGTTATGTTTACAGCCAGTACCAACGTTACTGGTGAGTACAAGGTAAAAGATGACGTCTCTTCCAGACTGTTCTAGGGTTGTAAATAAGCAAAGCTGCTAATTTGTGTCTCTATTGCAAGCAATGCTTTTTTTGTTTTGTTTTGTTTTTAAATAAGAGTCTTAAAGCTTTGAGCTGACTGAAAGAAAGTGTGTTCAGACAGAGGCCTTATTATGTAGGTGTTGGAGGTGTGGTTGAAGGGGATTGAGTGGAGGGAGGAGAACACGAGGGAATTTAGATCAGCTCCAGATTAAAGTGTCCCTGGGGAGTTTCCATCATGGTTCAGTAGTAATGACCCAACTAGGATCCATGAGGACGCAGGTTTGATCCCTGACCTCGCTCAGTGGGTTAAGGATCCGGGGTTGCTGCGAGCTGTGGTATAGGCTGGCAGCTGCAGCTCCGATTTGACCCCTAGCCTGAGAATTTCCATATGCCATGGGTGCAGCCCTAAAAAACAAAAATGGAAAAAAAATACATAAATAAATAAATAAAATAAAATAATAAAGTGTCCCTGAACTCTCTCCAACCTTTGAAAAGGTGGTTCTGTAGGAAAAGTGAGGGTGTATATCTACCAAGTGGGATTAGCAGATCTATTGGAGGAATCGGATCTACAAGAGAGCCCATATGAGTTTATATTACAAAGATCTGGCAGGAAAAATTATGTTAGTATGGAGTTCCCTTGTTGTGCAGTGGGTTAAGGATCCAATGTTGTCACTGCTGAGGTTTGGGTCACTGCTATGGTGCAGATTCAATTCCTGGCCCTGGAATTTTGGCATGCCACCCCATAAAGCGCCCCCCAAAATATGCTGGTATTAGTGTGCATGGAGATACTCTACAATGAATACCTGAACAAAATGTAAACAGACTTTTTTTGTTTTTGTTTGTTTTGGTGTGCTTTTTGGGTGTTTTGTTTTGTTTGCGTTTTATGGCCACACCTGCACCTTACGGAAGTTCCCAGGGTAAGGGTTGAATCAGAGCTGCAGCTGCCAGCGTACACCTCAGCCACAGCTGGATCTAAGCCACATCTGTGACCTACACCTCAGCTTGTGGCAACACCAGATCCTTAACCCACTGAGTGAGGCCGGGGGTCAACCCACATCCTCATGGATACTAGTCGAGTTTGTAACCCCCTAAGCCACAAGGAGAACTCCTAATTAGAGTTTTTAAAATGTATAAGATTTGGCATTTATATTTGGTGCAAATTCTTTGTTTGACAGTCTCATGGAATACAAATTGAAATCTACCCTAAAAAGCACACATTCTGACTATACTGAGTTATTAGGTATGTGACAGTTTAAAAGTTTGAAACATTGGGAGTTCCCGTCGTGGCTCAGTGGTTAACGAATCCGAGTAGGAACCATAAGGTTGCGGGTGCGATCCCTGGCCTTGCTCAGTGGGTTAAGAATTTGACGTTGCCCTTGAGCTGTGGTGTAGGTCACCGACGTGGCTCAGATCTGGCGTGGCTGTGGCATAGGCCAGTGGCTATGACTCCAATTAGACCCCTAGCCTGGGAACCTCCGTATGCCACGGGTGCAGCCCTAGGAGACACAAAAAAAAAATAAAAAAAGTTTGAAACATTTAACTGAGGTTAGGATACATAGCTGTTTAAAAATATTTTTGTTAAAAAACTTTCAGAAAAAAAGTTTTTAATTTTCTGCATCACTTTAATTTTTGCCTACATGTTTTATAGCTTACTGATATGTAACCTGATCTCTATACCTTATCTTTGATCCAATTTATAGATATTTTTAATGAACTCATTTGACTCTGTGGAGAACTGTTGCACATCAATTTTTAATGTAAATGAATTCTGCCCTAAAGACTAATAATTGCATTAGAAGCTGATTATAAAATTGTGCTATTAATTTTGACATTTTACATTCACTTCAGACTTCCTATATTATGTTTTATTATCCAGTGTTGCAAGATGTAAATAAACATTTCATTATATCCTTGGGATGTTTAACTAAAGCTTAATAGGTTTTATTTTGGTATATTTTAATGTCCAAATAATTCCTCTACTTATAAAATATTTGAGTTATAAGTGAGACAGTTTCCAGTGATATACTTCCTCTACATTGTGAAGTATCTGCTTTCAAATTGGTGTATTTAAAAACTCAAACAAAAACCCAACCTGTTGGTGTCAATTTTTCTCTTGCTAGTGTCATTTCTATCAAATTCTTCTTGGAAAATTCATTAATCCATTATAGTTGAAATCTCATCCTTTTCTTGTCTAGTTACTATTGCTCCTAAGATCTGTAAATCATCTCAAAAAGTCATGGAGTACTCTAGATTTGTAATGCCCCATATGGGAGCCATTTACCACCTGTGGCTGTTGAGAACTTGAAATGTGGCTACTCCAAATTGAGATGTGCTATAAGCATAACATATATAATGGAATTCAAAGATCTTATGAAAACATAAATGGAAATATTGATAACTGTTGAAATAATATTTTGACTAGAGCTTTTAAAATGCATCATTAAAATGAATGTTACCTTTTTAATGCAGCTCATAAAATTTTAAATTACATTTGTGACGCACGTTTATGGCTCATATTATATTTCTCTTGGACAGTGCTATTTTAATGCTTGCTTCTTTACTAAGGAGGCATATTCTACCAAAAATGTTTTGGCGAGTGAAGCCCCAACGTTTGCAAATAACATTGAGATATGGCAAAGTTATATCTACCCAGCTTTCTGCCATTATATCAGTGTCCACTGGATCTTACTGATTTGCTTCTTGCTATATATTGCAATTTTCCCTGTTCTGACCTTTGGGTTTTTTGGAGTTTTTTTGGGAGGAGAGTTTGTTTGTTTTTGTTTTGATAAACATTTCCTATCATCCATTGACATACATGAATCCCAGTCAGTTTTCATTGGATGAGGCTGAGTCCCTATCTAGATCAGGTGTTAGCACCGAAAACCAGCTGGCAATAATTTAAACTTAGCAATAAAGATTGTAGCGAAATAGACAGTCACTTGCTGGGCTAACAGTGCTTCCTGGATTCATTCTGTGGGGGGATCAACACTGCTGGATCAGAACCCATCCACATCATATCTTTTCCAGATTTTTGTTAAGGGCTTTTACATTTGCAAAGAATCTTCAGAGCCTATGAATACTCTTAAGCACACACATATTTTAACTTTTTTTTATTACAGGTTTGTGATGCAGAATGAAATGATAAGTACCAAAATTCAAAGGATGGGTTTGACATTCTTGAGTTTCTTACGTAATGGAGATATTGTTTAAAAACAGAAGTCTCCACAGGAGAAGTGTTTTTAAAAAATTTTTTTTTCTGAAAACAGCAGTGGAGTACCAGTTATACATCAAAGTATCTTTCTTTGTGGTAATTTTATTGATAAAAATCTGCCATTTAGTTTTCAATACTAAATATAAAGGATCAAATTGAGTCATATTATTTTTAGTGGTGATATAAACTTAATTGCTTTTGTGTATTTTATTTATTTTTTAAAAATTTTTATGGCCACACCCACAGTATATGGAAATTCCTGGGCCAGGAACTGAATTTGAGCCACAATCGCAACCTACACAACAGCTGTGGTAATGCTAGATTCTTTACCTCACTGTGCCAGGCTAGGGATTGAACCCACATCTTGGCAGCAACCTGAACCACTGCAGATGGATTCTTAACCCACTGCGCCATAGCAGGAATTCCATTCTTGTGTATTTTAGTTGCTAAGTTGTCACTTGTTATATATTAACATTCACCATGTTAATAAAGTCTGCTATTATCCTATATGTGTAACTAACTTACATGTACATTATTAAGACAATTTTTAGAAGAATGTGATTAGCAGTTGTTTGAAATTTCAAATTCTTTCTCTCTATTATATATATATGCATGTGTATATATATGTGTGTTTGTATGTGTGTGTGTATATGTATATATATATGGGAATGGTAGCATGGATTTTCACTCTTTTTGCTAATAAAGTTTTAGGCTAGATTTATACTGCTCTTTTTTGAGAGAAATGTTTCATCTCTGAAGGGATTTCATTGACCTTTCAGCAGCATTGACAATAAGGGAGGCTGACATGAACTTAATAAGGTTTATTTTTTTTTCCTGTAAACACCGCTTTTATTTTTTTCTCAATTTATTACACTTACAGTTGTACAATGATCACCACAATCCAGTTTTATAGGATTTACATCCCACAACCCCAGTGCATCTCCCACCCCCCAAACTGTCTCCTTTGGAAACCATAAGTTTTTCAAAGTCTGCGAGTCAGTATCTGTTCTGCAAAGTTCATCTGTCCTTTTTTCAGATTCCACATGTCAGTGAAAGCATTTGATGTTGGTGTCTCATTGTCTGACTGACTTCACTTAGCATGCTAATTTCTAGGTCCATCCATGTTGCTAAAAATGCCGGTATTTCTGAATTTAATAAGCTTTAAAATGCTGCCCCCAAACCCTCATTTCAGTTATTTCCTTGATCTCCCATGGGTATTTCCACTGCTGTCCAAGCCACAGGCCTCCGGCTGTGGTATGGTATGAGTTTGCAAAGCAAAACATATAACTGGCCTCTAATATGCTCCCTTTACAAAAACTCCACTAAGTTAAATGAACCTCAGAGTACAGAGTGAGACTGAAAGATACCTTTCTTCTTCCTTTTTAAAAATGTGGCTTGTAGAGTAGGTCACACATTCAAGTGCTGCAGGGGCAAGAAAAGTAGACAGCTCATGCCCTTTTTGAATCACTTAGGCATTCTATGTGGTGGCAAGTAATACAGACTGAAAGTAAGAGTGATTTAGGCAAGATGACTTTTCTTTCTTATAAAAGTTAACCTCAGGCAAGAGGTCTCAGGCCACAGTGGTGACTCCATGGTCATCAGAGATAAAGGTTCTAGATCAGGCCACTATCACTGAAAGCAGACTACCCCAAACTCAATTTCATAAAACAAGGACAACTAATACTCATAAGTCCACAGATCAGTTGGGAGAATGTTCTGATCTTGATTAGTGTTTTGCCTGCATCTGCGGTCAAAGTTGTGTTGAGCAAGTTACACTATTCTTCTTGATTGGGTTTTCCCTTATATTTGGAGGCCTGGCTTTAGGATGTCCTCTACTAGGACACATGGGTCCATGTTCACATAACCTCTCATCATTCTCTCGCAGGAGATATTTCATGTATCAGTGGAAGGTTTCCAAGAGAGAAAGTCAAACCGCTCAGGGCCCATTGAAGTCTAGGCTCAGAAATAATATTCAGGCACTTCTGTCACATTCTATTGGCCAAATCAAGGTATAAGGCCAGCCCTGGTTAAACAGATTGGGAAACAGGTTCACTCCTTGATGGGTGATGTTGCAAAGGGCAAGAATCCAAGGATGCATGAAAAATCAGGTCACAATAAGTCTATGGTAAACTTCTATCTTGGAGCCCTACTTAATGTGAGGATGGTTGCATGGCTTCTATCTTCGCCTCATGAGCTTAGATGACTGCTGAAACTCTAACCATCACATTGTTTTGGCCAAGAAGAAGAAAGAGGGAGGGTAAATGCCTTCTGACTCATTTTAATATGCTTACCTTAAAATCTAACCAAAACATTGCACTTAGACATTATTGATTATCCTTGGCTAAGTGTTCTGGTATTCTTTCTTTCCTTCCTTTCTTTCTTACTTCCTTCCTCCCTCTTCTTCCTTCCTTACTTCCTTTATTTTGTCTTTTTAAGGATGTACCCACAGCATGTGGAAGTTCCCAGGCTCAGGGTTGAATTGGATGCTGCAGATGCCAGCCTACACCACAGCCACAGCCACGCAGGATCTGAGCTGTCTCTGGGACCTATACCAGCTCATGGCAATGCTGGATCTTTAACCCACTGACTGAGGCCAGGGATTAAACACACATCCTCATGGATACAAGTCAGGGTTGCTCAGCCGTGATGGAAACTCCAGAAATATGGTCTTTTTTTTTTTTTTTTTTTTTTGCTTTTTAGGGGGGCACTCACAGCATATGATATGGAGGTTCATATGTGGAGCCTACACCACAGCCACAGCAATATGGGATCTGAGCCATGTCTGTGACCTTACACCCCAGCTCAAGGCAATGCTGAATTCCTGACCCATTGAGTGAGGCCAGGGATTGAACCTGAAACCTCATGGTTCCTAGTCGGATTTGTTTCCACTGCACCACAACGGAAACTCCCCGGAAATGTGGTCTTTTAAGTGCTACCTCATTCCCAACAAACTCAAGGTTCTGATGCTATCAAAGCCAATATCAGGTCAGTCACCAGCAGTATCAGACACATTATCCATAAGTCTCAACTTAGATTTTGTTTCGATCGTTGGGCAGTGTTATCAAACATCCCAAGTCTTAAAAAAAAATACACAAATGCAAACATTTTATGTAAAATGTCCTGTATCTTATATGTTGGCACCAAATTAATTTTCTTATTTTTAAATAATTTTATACTACAGATAAGTTGAAGAAATAGTAGAGTTTCTATGCACTGCTCATCCCTAATGTTAACGTTTTACATAACCGAAGTACAGTTACCAAAAGTAGGAATTTAAAAATGGTTCAAGACTATAAACCAGGAATTGGCAAGGTTTTTTTTTTTTGTTTGTTTGTTTTTGTTTTTGTTTTTTTCAGGGCTTCACCTGCAGCATATGGAAATTCCCAGGCTTGAGGTCAAATCTGAGCTACACCTGCTGGCCTACAGCCACAGCAATGCCAGATCCAAGCTGCATCTGTGACCTATACCAGAGCTCAACAGCAACACTGGATTCCTTAAGCCACTGAGCAGGGTCAGGGATCAAACCCACATCCTCATGGGTTTCGCTGAGCCATAGCGGTAACACCTGGCAAGCTTTTTCTGTAAAAGGTTAGATTGTAATTACTTTAGGTTTCTGCCACTACTACCTCTCTCTGCCATTGTGGCACAAAAAGTCAAAGACAATATGTAAACAAATGAGAAGAACTGTATTCCAGTAAAACTTCGTTTCAAAAACAGGTGGTAGACCACATTTGGTCCATAGGCTATGAAGTGTTCCAGTTCTTGCTGTAAACTAAGGTATACCCCTTACTTGATTTCATCATTCTCTCACTAATGCCCTTTTTCTGTTAAATCCAAGCTCCCAATTTACATTCAGTTGTCATGTCTCCTTAATCTCCTCCAATGTAGCAGTTACTCACTCTTCCCTTATCTTGCATGAACTTGACACTTTTGGAGTATGCTGATCAGTTATTTCTTAGAATGTCTCACAGTTTGGATTTGTCTGATGGCTTCTCATAGATAGATTGAGGTGATGCATGAATTCAGGTGTGTGTGTATGCATGGCTTGGAATATATACCTGTGATTCCTAACTCTGTACAGTGAGAAGGCCTAAAGTCAATGACACCCCAGTAGCAAAGAGCAAACGAGGAGTTTCTGTTGTTGTCGCACAGCAGAAACGAATCTGACTAGTATCCATGAGTATATAGGTTCGATCCCTGGCTTCGCTCAGTAGGTCAGGGGTTTGGCATTGCCGTGAGCTGTGGTGTAAGGTCGCAGACATGACTCAAATCCCATGTTGCTTTGGCTGTGGTGGAGGCCGGCAGCTGTAGCTCCTATTTGATCCCTAGCTTGGGAACTTCCATATTGCTGCAGGTGCAGCTCTAAAAAGAAAAAAAAAAAAAAAAAAAAAAAAAAGAGCAAACCTAGCACCCAGATCTTGATTTGTAAACATCTTTCTCCAATAAAAAGATCCAGGGCTCTTTGGAGATATAGGTGACGCCATGGCTGGGGCAGGGAAAATCTGAGAAATTCCTGGGATATTTGTGTTGCCCAAAAGTAAGATAGCATTCAAAACAATAAGAGCATGTCCAAAGGACACAAGGGGAGTTTCCACTGTGGCACAGCAGGTTAATGATCTGGCTTGTCTCTGTGGAGGTGTTGGTTTGATCTCTGGCCTGGCACAGTGAGTTAAGGATCTGGCATTGTTGCAGCTGTGGTATAGGTTGCAACTCCAGCTTGGATTCAGTCCCTAGCCCAGGAACGTCCGTGTGTTGCAGAAAGGACACACGAACCAACCTGAAGGAGTTCCAAACAGCCAAAAAATAGGACAATGTCAGCAACCAGATATATAATGAGAATTTTGCATTATAATTCATGGAATAAAATAAGTATCCCTGAGTGTGTGCTGATACAAACAATTGAGTACATAAATAAATGGGGGTGAAGGGGCAGTCTCTTTTATGGAAGGATTCCAATTAATAAATTGAATGAAATACATTCTAGTGGAAGAATGAGAGAAGTAGAAAATTACCATTAGGCAAATACCACAGTGATAATATTGCGGACACAATCCACTGATGGACACTAAAACAAATGGGCTAACGTTGGTAGAGAACAGGATATTTGCATAATCTCAAAGTATCAGCCTCAAGATATTTATTAATTATAAAGGGGGAAAGTAGTTAACATTTCACCATGTGGCAGGTACATCTTAACCAAATGATCAAGGTTAGCATCACCAATAATAAGACATATCAACATTATGTCAAACATTTTAAACGTCAGTTTGGTAAAACAGTGAGGTTTTGCCCTCGTATTATCAGTTTACTGCCTCTACCACAGAGTGTACTACTGACAGTACTTGATTTGACACAGCTTTGCCATTGCTTAAATTTTTAAAATAAATTGTATTTCTTGCCTTTTAGAAAGCATTGTATTTTCTTAATTAGAAAAAAGTTGAAGTATAACTCAGCCACAGTAGGCTAAATGAAGTGTAGGTGTGTTTGGTAGTCACTGGATTCAACTTCTAGGGTTGGTAGAATTGCTAGAAATAAAATAAAGGCCATACATCTTTAGTACCTATAGTAGATTTTTAAAAATTCAAAAAGATACATGCACCTGTATGTTCACAGCACCACCATTCACACGTAGTCACTATAGCCAAGACATGGAAATAACCTAAGTGTCCATTGACAGATAAATGGATTAAGAAGATATAGCTCATGAACACAATGGAATACTACTCAGTCATGAAAACAATGAAATAATGCCATTTGTAGAAACATAGATGGACCTAGAGATTATACTAAGTGAATTAGGTCAGAAAGATAAAGACAAATATCATGATATCGTTTGTGTGTTGAATATAAAATGTGGCACAAATGAACCTATCTACATGAGGAAAAAAAACAGAGATGGAGGAGTTCCTGTCATGGCACAGTGTTAATGAATCCAACTAGGAACTATAAGGTCGTGGGTTCGATCCCTGGCCTTGCTCAGTGGGTTAAGGATCTGGCGTTGCCGTGAGCTGTGGTGTAGGTTGCAGACGTGGCTTGGGTCCCACGTTGCTGTGGCTCTGGTGTAGGCTGGCGGCTACAGCTCCGATTCGACCCCTAGCCTGGGAACCTCCATATGCCTCAGGAGCAGCCCAAGAAAATGGCAAAAAGACACACACAAAAAAAAAACCTCACAGACATGGAGAACAGACTTGTGGTTGCTAAGGGGAGGGAGTGGGTTGGCCTGGGAATTCGGGGTTTGCAGATGTAAACTGTTGCAGTTAGAATGGATAAGCGGAGTTCCCATTGTGGCACAGCAGAAACGAATTCAGCTAGTATCCCTGAGGATGCAGGTTCTAATCCCTGGCCTCACTTAGTGGAACCAGGATCTGGAATTGCCTTGAGCTGCAGTGTAGGTTGCAGATGCAGCTTAGATCTGGTATTTCTGTGGCTGTGGTGTAGGCTGGCAGCTGCAGCTCTGATTTGACCCCTAGCCTGGGAATTTCCATATGCTACAGGTGTAGCCTGAAAAGAAAAACATTAATTAAAAATTATTTTAAAAATTCAAGAAGCATCTAAATGGTTACATCTTTGGGTAAGTCATTCAAAACTCATAATATTGCTATTTTATTGAGTTAGGGCTGCATGTGGACGTTCCAGGCTTGGAGTTAAATCAGAGCTGTAGCTGCCGGCCTATACCACAGCCACAGCAACACAAGATCCAAGCTGCATCTGTGACATACACCGCAGGTCACAGCGACATTGGATCCTTAGCCCATTGAGCGGGGCAAGGGATCGAACCCAGGTCCTCATGGATACTTGTCAGATTTGTTACTGCTGAGCCACAATGGGAACTCTGGGGCACATCTCTTTAGTTTCCAGCACATACAGCTGAGTGTTCTTCTTTGGGCCCAAACACTTTGAAGTACTTGATAAAAATCCATATGTTGTCTTTCAGCCATATCATCAAAGTTCTGTTTATATTTCTTTGCTTAAAATAATTCCTGTGCTTCATTTTGCCATACATTTGGTTAACATTGGTTTCACTTCAGACCACTTTTCCTTATCAGGATTGCAATTCATTGAAACAAACAACCCAGTTGAAGATGAATTCCAGAAGTGAAATTGCTGTATAGGCATCACAGAGACAGGGTTGCCAAGGCTGCTGCTTCTTCACGCTGATATTTCTACATTGACTGAACTGTAGTCATAGCTAATGTATACATTTTAGTTGACTTCTTTTTTTCTTGTAAGATTTTTATTTTTTCTTTATAGTTGATTTACAGTGCTCTGTCAATTTCTGTTAAACAGAAAAGTGACCCAGTCATACATCTATATACATTCTTTTTCTCACATTATCCTCCATCGTGTTAGTTGACTTCTTAAACTGAGCAGACTTTTTTGGGAAAAGTACCCAATGTCTCAGCAAACAAGATAAGTAATCCTGAAGATCTATGACTTTAGAAGGTGTGCCTGTGGCTACAAAATTAGGTAGGAATGTGAATATTTATGATGATATAAGAATTCATAAAAAGTTACAAAGTTAACAAGCTAACAATCCAAATATAACAAAATCAGAAAAGTATATTTTTACTAATTGATTGCTACCCTACCCTTCTAATTCCTTGACCCATATACATTTTGGCTTTTTACCTGTAAATATAAAAATTATTTTGAAACATCCTCTGTAGAGAAAATAGAAACAACATATAGCTTTTCCTTTGAGATATCTGATTGAATTTTTTTTTTTTTTTTTTGTCTTTTTGCCATTTCTTGGGCCGCTCTCTCAGCATATGGAGGTTCCCAGGCTAGGGGTCCAATCGGAGCTGTAGCCGTCGGCCTATGCCAGAGCCACAGCAACTCGAGATCCGAGCCACATCTGCGACCTACACCACAGCTGACGGCAATGCTGGATCGTTAACCCACTGAGTAAGGCCAGGGACCAAACCCGCAACCTCATGGTTCCTAGTCGGATTTGTTAACCACTGCGCCACGACAGGAACTCCTCTGATTGAAAATTTTTGAAACTTAGTTTTTTTACTGACATTGAGAAAAGCTTCCTTCGGCAACACATCATATTATCAGTCGTGGCATGTAAATTTTTTTTTGAATTACCAAATTTTGGACCACCTCTACCTCATGACTTAAATGTGTGTGCCCTAAAATTTCAGTACATTTGGAGTTTCCTTGTGCAATGACTAATCTTAATACCCTTTTTAAAAAAATTTATTGAGGTATAGTTGACTTACAATATTGTGTTAGTTTCAGGAATACAGCAAAGTGAATCAGTTATACATGTAAACATATCCATTCTCTTTATAGGTTGTTACAAACTATTTTCCTGTGCTATACAGTATGTTCTTATTAATCATCTCTTATACAGTGGTGTGTATATGTTATTCTCAACCTCCTAATTCCTCCCTCCCTTCAAAGGTTTCACTTATGGTGACCATAAGATTGGTTTTGAAATCTGCGAGTTTGTTTCTATTTTATAAATACATTCTTATGTATATTTTTAATTAGGTTACACATATAAATGACATCATATGGTATTTGTCTTTCTCTTTCTGACTTAACTCACTCAGTATGATAATCTCTACTTTTATCCATGTTACTGTGAATGACATTATTTGGTTCTTTTCGTGGATGAGTAGTATTCCATTGTATACATGTACCTGTCAGTGGACACTTGGGTTGCTTCCATGTCTTGGCTATTGTAAATAGTGGTGCACCTTAATACTCTTTAAATTGATGAACCACATTATTAGTGACTGGTCATTGTCTTCTTTGCTGTGACTATGATAAATGTTGCATTTTCATAATCTTTATTTGTGTCAAATCGAAGAGTTGGAATACTTGCCAGTGAATCACACTTTGTATGATTCACTCCCCTTTATTTATTGAATTATCAAGCAAGAACCAATCCATTACTTTTGTTCACCCTTTTCCTCCTAACGAATGCTTCAGATGTATTTCAGTACAAGAGGCTTCTTAGATATTTTAACATTATGTTGTCTTTATTTATTGAGATGAAATTCACAAAGCATAACATTAATCAAAGTGAACAAACAACTCATGGATATTTAGTACATTCATAAAGTTGTATAACCACCATCTCTGTCTAGTTCCAAAATATTTCCATCAATCCAAAATAAAATCTTTGTTTTTGTCTTTTTATGGCTACACCTTTGGCATATGGAAGTTCCCAGGCTAGGGGATGAATTGGAGCTGTAGCTGCCAGCCTGTGCCATAGCCATAGAAATGCAGGATCTGAGCTGCATCTGTAATTTATACCTCAGCTCATGGCAAGGCTGAATCCTTAGGTCACTGAGCGAGGCCAGGGCTTGAACCTCCATCCTCATGGACGCTTGTCAGGTTCGTTACCATTGGGCCACAATGGGAACTTAAAAATAAAATCTTGTACTCATTAAGCAGTTCTGTTTGTTCTCTTGTCCCCTAAGCCCTTGGAAATCACCAGTCCATTTTATCTTTCCATGGGTTTTCCTATTCTAGATAGTTCATGAATCATACAATATGCAATTTTTGGTGTCTGGCTTCTGTCATTTAGCATGTTTTTGAGGTTCACCCACATTGTAGCATGTATTAGTACTTCATTCTCTTTTATATCCGAATAAATAATCCATTGTACGGACATACACATTTACCCATCTTCCTGTTGATGGACATTTGAGTTGGTTCCTTTTATTTTTGCCTATCATGAATAAGGCTACTATGAACAATCTTGTACCAACATTTGTTCAAGTACCTATGAATTCTATTGGGTATATACCTAGAAGTAAAATTGCTGGGTAATCACAGTGGCAAAGTAAGGCTTTAAAATGCACAAAATAAAATACCTAGGATTATAAAAGAAGCCAATTATGTTGACATTGAGCTATCAAAACATGACATAAAATAAATTTGTGCTATGCTAATATGCATTTCTTGATTTTGAAGTATAAGACCCAATGACAGATCTAATAACTGCTATATATTCAAAGTGGTAATGAGTGCAAATGGTATTTTCAGGTGTCTGCAGCCATTGTAAAGTGGTCTGCAAGGTTATGTTTTCGTCATCTCCAGTCTTTACAATATTTATTTATTGTAGGCTAATGAAAATAAAGACATAATTTCTTTCCCATTCAAATTCATGGGACCAATGAATTCTATCTGAATGAGTCCACAGACTTGAAGTTAAGGCCCCCAGTCAAGAACCCCTGCTTTAGAGAGGAGACTGGTGATAAGAATGAACTGCCTGTTGGTCCCTTCTTTCTATGGCTTTACTTCTTCCCACTGTTCTCCCCAACACCCCTTCATCTTGTCATCATCTTCAGAAAGCTCAGATCTACAAGCTTAACTTGAACAGGTACAGATCCATTGAAGTGGAAATGAGATAGTCCTCATTTTGTAAACACATTATCAGCAAATTTTGAGCTGATATCTATGTTTTCTGCATTAGATTAAATTTCTGTATAACTCAAACACCTTGGAATTAAAATAGAAAAATTATTTTAATTCCTAAGCGAGTTTCTTTAAATTTGGCTTTATAAGAGCTCATATACTGAGCTTGGATTTTTCTTTTTCTCTCTTAAGTTCTCTCGTGCCTCTCTCTGCTTCCGCTTCTTCACTGAATTCAGAAGCACTGATATAAGGATGGTCCCATATCATTTCTCCCTGGAGTTTAGAAATGGTTTTTAAAGAGGTCATGCATCTCCTAGACTAACCCCATCCCTCTTAGGATATCTGGAGAGAGAAGCAGCTGGGAGCCAGAGGCCTTGATTATAAAAATCAAAGCCCCAAACCTGATTATAGTTAGAGGAATCCTAGGAATTTAGCTTTCACTAAATTCCATTGCTGTATGATTCATGATGATCTAAGACTTTGCATCTGTTTTTCATTTTCTGAAGATTAAGTTGGTTGCTATTATCAACAATGTTTAGATTTAAACAATTAAAATCAGTTACCCATGTAAAAAACTAAATAAAAAATAAAATAACTTTTCTAAACCAAATATATATATACACTACCATATATAAAATAGATAACCAACAAGGACCTACGGTATAGAACAGAGAACTATACTCAATAGTATACTCAACTATACTCATCATCTCATTTAATCCTCTGAAAATTGTGAGTACGTGCTCTTCTGTGAGTGCAAGTTGTCATTACGATGGTTTCAAGACAAGGAGGCCCAAACTATTGCATTTGGAGGAGATAAGCAGAGAGATCCTGCTGTATAGCACAAGGAACTGTATCCAATCACTTGTGATGGAACACATTGGAGGATAATGTGAGAAAAAGAATGTATATATATGAATACCTGGGTCCCTTTGCTATACACCAGAAATTGACAGAACACTGTAATTGAACTATAATTTTAAAAATTAAAAATTAAAAAAAGACAAGGAGGTCCAGACACAGAATGAGATAGTCAATCAAGTTCAAAAAGCAAGTACCCACCAGTGTACCTAGAACTTGGGGTATATAGCAAATAAAAACTTTAAGTGCTTTTTCTATTGGACCAGAAAACCAACATAAACAAATTTAATTGTGTGCTTCGTTTTTCAGGACAAAGAACGATTATTCCTAAAATAAAAGCCAATACATTACAGGCTGCTCTTCCAGATGAAAGGAGCATTAACATGAGAATATTACCAATAGTTCGTAGTCCTGAAAAGTTCAATCTGCCCATTGGCTCAGAGGAAATATCTCATAGAGGCCAGACATTCAAACAGGATATTTTCCAGTAGGTAAGATTGTTTTTAAAAATCGAGTTTCATTATTATCTGAAAAGAAAAATAAAAAGTGCTCAATTCATATTTGAAGAAATCCAAAGACAGCAGGTAATTAATTCTCTAGGTTCCCAAGAAGTTTCCCTGGAGAGAGTTCAGTGCATTCAAACAAGGGTGTAAATAATTACTGCAAACATGCAGTCCCATATGTCACTGTTATCTTGCTTTGAAGGAAAGAACATCTCTTCTTGGCGTGGATGAGGTTTTTCGACTCCTCCCCAAAGTTATTTATTCAAATTTTTGTGTTTCCGTTACGTTGTTGTTTTCTCTCGAGGAAGCAGAACATACCTTATTCCAACAGTGCAGGAAGAGGAAAGGATGCTGGGCTTGGCTATAAATATTTTATTATGGAGAGAGACAGAGAACCCAGAGGGCCAGATGAAGAGCAGGAAACAAATATGATCATGTTTTCAACTCCTCAGAGGAAGCTTGTATTAAACCATCTCTGCCAGGTTGTTTTCTGCTTGGCTTTTACAGTCAAGCCTGCTAATGAAACACTTTGTGCACCTAGATTTTACTTATTCAATGAGGAACACAGCATCTAGCTGAAAGTTATCTCCATTCTAAAGTATATACAATGAGGGGAGGGATAAATCATGGGTCGGGGTTAATACATATACTCACTAGAATAGATAACCAACAAGGACCTACTGTGTAGCACAGGAAACTATACTCAGTATTTTTATAATAACCTATAAGGGAGAAGAATCTGGAAAATAATATATATATTATATATATAAAAATATATATATAAAAGAATATATGCTACATATTCTTTTCTATACACACATATATATTCAACACATATACATAACTGAATCACTTTGCTATATACCTGAAACTAACAGAATATTGTCAATGAACTATACTTCAATAAAATAAATTTTTTTATGGATTTCCCATCGTGGCACAGCGGAAATGAATCCGACCAGGAACCATGAGGTTGCAGGTTCGATCCCTGGCCTCACTCAGTGGGTTAAGGATCCAGCATTGCCGTGAGCCGCGGTGTAGATTGCAGACATGGCTCCAATCTGGCGTTGCTGTGGCTGTGGCGTAGGCCGGCAGCAACAGCTCCAGTTAGACCCTTAGCCTGGGAACCCCCATGTGCTATGGGTATGGCCCTAAAAAAAGGATGAAAGACAAAAAAGTAAAATAAATTTTTAAAGTATACACAAAAAGCTATTTAAAAATGGCACAGTGGTAGAGATAATGTCTTCATGAATGATCCATGTTTCTTGTGGAAAGGTTCTAGCTTTTTTTTAAAAAAAAGGGTTAAGAAATTAATTTTGCATTAAGTTTTCTCCATGAAATCCATTTGTTTCTCCTCCCACCCCAATGCCTTAGAATTGCTGGAAGATTTAGCCTGATGAGATTTTTGCAGCTCTCATGATTTCATAACCCATTGGAGTTCCTTTGTCCAGAATTCAGTATTAATGAGGCCAAGGTCATACATAGCCTATTATTATAGAGGAAAAAAAAGTCCTTTTTTTTCCCCTAACATAATAGCACAGATCATATCTTAAACCTACCACTCACAAATTTGCATTTCTTGTTACTAGAGGAAGTAGATGAAAGGGTAAATGATGTAACAGACATTCTGTGATTGTAGGGCTGATGGGGCCCATTTCATCCTGGGCCTAAACTGCCTTAAAACGCATCTGCATAAGTGCTTTCATCTTTGAATGAAAAAATATAGTGTGAAAGGACAGAACTATTTGTCCTAATACGACTGACGGTAAATCCTTGTCCTGTTTTACATAAAATAGACTCAGAGAGATTTTGTGTTTAATATATTATAACACACACTTACATATCACATCCATAGAGATGCTTTTTTTGTTGGTAAATCAAAATATGAGTGAACTATAACTTTTTTTTTCAAATTACCCAAAAGTGACAGGTCACTATATTTTGGCTTTAAGAGCTAAATTCAATTATCTACAGTGCTGCTTGGGCTGGGTTTGTTCTTAGTAAAAGCAAGAACTAACATTTTTTACTCTTCACTATTGGCCAGGTACTTTACACCAGCCATTTTCACTTTATCATGAGGACCACCCTAGTCGAGAACATGATGTCCATCTCCACTTTTCAGGGGAATGAATAAATTTGGGGAATAACTCATAGGCCCAAATCAATCATACAGTTAGTACAAGGTTGAGCCACAGCTGTCAGTTGCAAAGCCAATCCCTTCCACTTGAAGGTTGGAAATGCAAATATGAAATTTAGTTGGCATTAGTACCTCATATTAAGATGTACATTATCAACAGGTTCAGAATGGGATGGCCATTATCTAAACATTAAGATTGCTTTTTTTCTCTAGGTCAAGAGTGGCCATGTAGCTTTATCATAGATATATAAATAAAGACTTCTTTTTTTTTGTCTTTTTTTTTGTCTTTTTTGTTGTTGTAGTTGTTGTTGTTGTTGCTGTTGCTATTTCTTGGGCCGCTCCCAAGGCATATGGAGGTTCCCAGGCTAGGGGTCTAATCGGAGCTGTAGCCGCCGGCCTACGCCAGAGCCACAGAAACGCGGGATCCGAGCCTCGTCTGCAACCTACACCACAGCTCACGGCAACGCCGGATCGTTAACCCACTGAGCAAGGGCAGGGATCGAACCCGCAACCTCATGGTTCCTAGTCGGATTCGTTAACCACTGTGCCACGACGGGAACTCCTAAATAAAGATTTCTTAGATGTTTAAAGAGAAAGAAATTTGAGTTTTAGTGATGATCTGGGAACATATTAAAGTAAGTTAATGGCATCTATTTTTTTTTAAAAAAATGTTCTTTGCAGAATAAATAGAAAATGAAAACAATATGCTTTTAATTCATTTTATTTTCCTAGATCAAAGGATTACTTTTATAAAAATATTGAATTATCTTATTGTTATGCAGTACACCCATGTGGTTAGATGAGTCCTAAAATTATATTTCCTGACAAGGTGATTTATCTTCTGATACTCTGACATATATGAAGAGAATCTCACAGGATTTTAAAAGAAATATATATCTACTTATATTTTAGCTGATTTTGAACACATAAGAACTGAGCTTTCAGAACCATCCTTCTCTTTCTTGTTACCTTTGCTAAACATCACTTTCTGCAAATCCTTCTGATCTCAGCAATGGTAGCTTAAAAAACATAGGGCATGCTTTTGTGAAAGTGATTTTACCACCAAATTACTTTGCATGAGCCACATATAAATCAAGGTTTAAATTAACCAGTTTAAGATTTTGAGAGGTAACTCTTAATTGGAAAAATTTTGCAGCCGCTGTAAAACATAGATCTGTATTCCTAAGGAAATCTTCAATGTCCTTCAGAAGTGTTAGTAGATGCATAAAGTGTGATAGCTTTATTGTTTATGGCACAAAGTACTGATATTTTTACAAAATAAAGTCTATTACATGGGTACATTGTATACTTAAAGTTAGCTGACCCATATAATGAAATAAAAGCAGTATTTCTTCTTAAAATCCAAGGAGGAAAGTGGAGCCATCTTCTGGGGGCAGTTTGGGTTGTCCCATAATGGATAAGGTAGACTATCAACCTATAGTTCTTTTTTTTTTTTTAATTTTTTTTTTGTCTTTTTGTCTTTTTAGGGCCACGCCTGCAGCACGTGGATGTTCCCAGGCTTTTGGGGTCTAATCAGAGCTAAAGCCACCGGCCTATGCCACAGCCACAGCAATACCAGGATCCAAGCAGTGTCTGCGACCTGTGCCACAGCTCAGGGTAATGCCGGATCCTTAACCCACTGAGTGAGGCCACTGATCGAACCTGCAACCGCATGGTTCCTAGTAGGGTTCGTTTCCACTACGCCACGACAGGAACTCCATCAACCTATAGTTCTTTTCAAGGAGATTTTCTTTGGGCTTGTCTGGAAATTAGATGAGTCGTGAGTAATATCAGGCAGAAGAAAAGAACTGGGATCTGGAACTTGTCCTTTTAATAGGATAGAGGAGAATATTGCTCTCAGTTTTTGGATATTTCACAAAGCATAGAAAATCTGTATTGGAGAGTTCTCTTCATGGCTCAGCAGTTAACGAACCCAGCTAGGGTCCATGAGAATGTGGGTTCGATCCCTGGCCATGCTCAGTGGGTTAAGGATCCGGCATTGCTGTGAGCTGTGGTGTAGTTCGCAGACACGGCTTGGATCCTGCGTTGCTATGGCTGTGGTATAGGCCAGTGGCTGTAGCTCCGATTCATCTCCTAGCCTGGGAACGTCCATATGCCACAGGTGCAGTCTGAAAAGAAAAAAAAAGAAAAAAAGAAAGAGAAAAGAAAATCTGTATTGGTCTCTTTCTACCCTATCAGCATTTATTTTTTTCTCATTTAAAGGGCAGTGCTCTGCAAGACCATAATATCTGCATATAGACTACATAAGATTCACCAGCGTGCATACAGTGGCTCCTCATTATTCATGGGTTTTGTATTTGCAAACTCACCTAATTATTTTTTTGCATTTCTGTTCTTTTTCTTGCTGATTTCACTGTTGGAAATGCCCCCCGCCCCCGCACCCCAGCATAGTGCTGAAGTGCTGCCTAGTATTCCTAAGAGCAGGAAGGCTGTGATATACCTTAAGGAGAAAATGTATGTCTTAGAGAAGCCTTGTTCAGGTATGAGTTGTAGAACTCTTGGCTGTGGGTTGAGTGTAAGTGAACCAATAATATATATTAAATGAGGTGTCTTTAAATGGAAACACATATAAAACCAAATAGCAAAGTCATGTATTGGTTGATCGATGCAAACTAGCAGAAACCTAATCCTGTATTTCCTCTTAGAACAACAGTGATTCAGTGTTGGTGGCGACTTAATAGAACATAATGATGAAAAATAATGAGAATCAACTGTATTAAACCTGTATAACTACTAGCCAGTGGACGAGACCCCAAAGATTCACAGGCCAAATCCACAGTTCCTGTCCCTAGAGGGCTCACCATCCACAAGAGAGATGGACTCCCAGTAGAATGATTAGGGAAAGTGCTATGACAGATGCTGGCAGTGCTAAGGGGAACCTGGTCTTGCCTGGGGGTGCTCAGGTCATAACATGCAGATCAGTAACTACATGTCTGAGAAAAGGACTGAAACAGAAAAGAAAGTATGTCCAGCATGGAGAATGTGAAGTCAATGAGATTTTATGTTTATTTTTAAACACAGCATAATGTTGGTGGCGTTCTGACTCATGTTGGTACCATGTTGTTGCAGAAATACACTGTGGCGAAATGCTTCCATCTTGCCAAAATGAACAGTGAGGAAAAATGAAGAACCCTGAAGAACTCCAAAGAAAAGTTGCAGAGCAGGAATAGCCACCCTCCTCTGGAGTCTGATTCATCCACAGCCATCATAAAAAAGGTAGGGGAATAAATTATGTTATGGGTTTTTTTTCTCCTTTTCAGTTTTATTTTAAACTATGCAATGGTAAGAAACCAAAAAGTACCTTTTAATATATTCATGGGATAACATCTACATGCCTGCACATTGTTCCAGGCATTTAAGGATACAACGGTGAACAAAAAGGCAGCTTTGAAGGAGCTGGCATTCATGTAGTGGGAGGATATCAATAAGTAGAGTCAACCCTCCATATCCATGGATTCTACATCTACATTGAGTCCCTGGGTGGGGAACCTGCAGATACAGAGGGCCGACTTTATTGTGCTATTTTATATATAGGACATCCATGGATTTTGGTAGCCACAGGCATCCTGAAACCAGTTGCCCCCGGGTACTGGGGATGACTATAAATCAGCACAAAAGAAACTGGCGGCCATTCAAAATGTTCATGAATGTGGCAAACAGGTTAATAAAATAAAGGATGATTGAAGGGCTACTTCTTTTGGATGTCAAAGCAGACCACTTAGAGAATTTTGAGTTGAATGATGGGAAAGAGCCAGCTGGGTAAAGGTTTGCAGATGGAACCTTGCCTGTGCTATGAACCAGGATCCAGATGGATATATTCGAGGCTCAGGAAGCCATTATTGCTTTGAGAGGGTATTTGGAAAATCGTGATG
Source organism: Phacochoerus africanus (assembly GCF_016906955.1). Lineage (NCBI taxonomy): Eukaryota > Metazoa > Chordata > Mammalia > Artiodactyla > Suidae > Phacochoerus > Phacochoerus africanus. The sequence continues at coordinate 44,703,439 of NC_062546.1, forward strand.
TAGAGAAGTTGGAGAGCCTTTCGACATGGAGGAGTGTCTTGATTTTACTCCAGTGAAGACATAAGCCATTGGAGAGTTATTAGCAGAGGAATTTATATAAGTGAATTCATATTTTTGAAAGATCATTCTGCTTTATTTAGCTAAAGGTTAGGGGCTCAGTGACAATGGAAAACAGGGTGCTGTCATCTAAGCAAGAGATGCTGGTGAGTTGGCTTAGGGACATTACATCAGGGATAGATGCGTTTAAACTAGAAGACTGCCAGTGCTCTTTATGAATCCCCAAACATAATTTTAAATTTCATATATAGGGTATGCTTTCATTTGTGTTTTAATGTACAATAGTTAAGTGGTTATTTATTTTGCTGTTTCAAAGAACAGCTTCTCATATATATGTTTGTGGCTTCTGAAACTTAGAGGATATTGATGTCACATTGTGAAAAGACTCAAAATTCTGCTCTGAAATCTCATTTCAAGGTAGGTGTTCTTGCAACATTTGGAGACTTGAGCTTTCCAGATGCTTTTTCAACAACATTCTTCCTTCCTGCCTAGTTCCTGACATCTGAGAAGAGTGTTACTTAAATAATCGATATTTGAAATTTATTTTTTTTAATTTATTTAAATAACTGAGGGGTGCCCTTCTGGATAAGTAGGGCATATGCATTTTTAAAGGACTGGTGGCTTAGGTTAGTCAAGCATAACTTCAAGACAAACTTTCATACTGGATTATTCCTATATGGAACATTAAAGGAAAAATGAAAATAATATTGAAAATTGGTGTTTTTAAAAGGACAGGAATATGTAAGAGATTAATTTCCAAAATATACCAACAGCTTATATAGCTCAATATAAAAAAAATCAAAAAATGGGCAGAAGACCTAAATAGACATTTTTCCAAAGACATGCAGATGGCCAAGAGGCACATGAAAAGATGCTCAGTATAACTAAGTATTAGAGAAATGCAGATCAAAACTACAATGAGGTACCACTTCACAACAGTCAGAATGGCTATCATCAAAAAAGTCTACAAATGATAAATGCTGGAGAGGGTATAGAGAAAAAGGAACCCTATTACACTGTTGGTGGGAATATAAGTTAGTACAACCACTATGGAGAGCAGTATGGAGGTTCCTGAAAAACTAAAAGTGCAGTTATCATATCCAGCAATCCCACTCCTGGGCATATATCAGGAAAAGACAAAAACTATAATTTGAGGAGATATGTGCACTACTTATGATAAGTTCATAGCAGCACTATTTACAATATGTAAGGCATGGAAACAACCTAAGTGACCATCAACAGATGAATGGGTAAAGACGATGTGGTATATATAAACAATGGAATATTACTCAGCCATAAAAAAGAATTAAATAATGCCATTTGAAGCAATGTGGATGGACCTAGAGCTCATCATAGTAAGTGAAATATGTCATAGAAAAACAGATATCATATGAAATCACTTATATGCGGAATCTCAAAAAATGACACAAATGACTTATTACAAAACTGAAACAGACTCAACGATGTAGAAAACAAATTTATGATTACCAAAGGGGAAAGGCAGAGGTTAGGGAAGAATAAATTAGGAGTTTGGGATTAACAGATACACACTACCATATATAAAATGGATAACCAACAAGGACCTACTTGTATAGCACAGGGAACTATGCTGTGTGTGTGTGTGTGTGTGTGTGTGTGTGTATGTAAATCATTTTGCTGTACACCTTAAACAGTGTAAATCAACTATATTTCAGTTTTTAAAAAGAAAAGAATATGTGGATTTAAGCGGTGTTTGCCAGAGAAACTAATGCTCTCTGCAGGCAGTGCTTCATGTATTAGAGTGTGTACCATTAGCAAAGCTCATGGTGGGGGTGATCAGAGGATATAAGGAATTATGCAGTAGCCTTGACAGGTGGGCCCAGGACTTCAAGAAGCCCACAGCCACTGTTGGAGCATGGACCAACCTCAAGTCTGTGTGCAGAAGAGTTTTCATGATGACTCAGCCCAACAACGTTTTAAGAGCTGAGCAAAGGACAGATCCCTGCTTTCCAAGACTGGTAACTTTCTGAAATGGTTCTAAATCCAGGTGCTGTAGGCCCTTCCTTCATCTACTCCAGACCCCTATCGAAAGAGTTGTCAGAACAAAGCGTTACTGCATCAGTTACATAATGTCATGTAGTTTAAAAGACTTGAGAGGACACGCAAGATATATACATAATGGCAAAAGATCAGGTCCAGCAGGAGAAAGCAAGCCCAGCAAACATCCAAGGAGACTGAGGCTTCCAAGTATAGCTCCCAGAGCCCTTTCTCCATCACACAGGATGTGCTTTGTCTTATGATCATGGACCAGAAAGATACGAGGAGCCAAGGCTCAAGCTTACTGAGTGGTATTTTATATTCCACAACTCAGACAGCTAAAAGCAGACTTTATAAACAGGTACAAACCATCAATCCATACAGTTTCAATAAATAGCACACACAGGCTAGTACAGGAGGCCTGGGGTGGGTTTGGGATTTTAACAGCACATTATAAATCCTAGCTAGTACATTTCACTCTGTGTTGGCCAAGAATCAGTACCATGGTTTCAGGTACCCTTCAAGATGAGCACAGAGCTACCCAAGATCAACTACAAGTTAACCCTATCCTGATATACTTAAGAGAACTGAGCCATGATGAGGTCATCCAAGAAGATTCAAGATAGCATACTAGATTCTTTGCCTGGTTTTGTCATCACTGAGCTGGATACAACTCTTTGATTAGCTGGAAAGATCATTAAAGGGCTAGGCTTTCAAACGGCAGTCAGAATTCCTGGAAGAAGTAATTAGATTCTGAAGCAGTACTGATAAAATAAAACAGAAAGAGTAATATCATTTTAGATTGATTTCCCTAGAATCAGATGGTGATTCTAAATTTGGATACTGGTGTGTATTTGGAGGTGATGCTAGTATATCTTTGTAGGAGAGTAGGAATGTGAGATGGGAAAAGAGAAGAGACTAAGTATCTTATCACTGCTGTGACCAACAGACACACAATCCCATTAAGGCAGTTCTGAGATATAGTATAGAACATACCTTGGATTTTTCCTGACCAAGGGTAAGGAAATTGGGATATGTAGCTCTCTTCTCTCATATACCTTGGTTGAGGGCTGCTCCTCAGGGTGGGAGGGAGTGGGGGTCCCTGGCATTTGTGGCCTATAATGTATATGAACCAAGGGCACTCTAGCAACCAGAGGAAGCCCTCAGGCAGAGTCCCAGTCGTTAAAAGCCACCATCAGGTCAGCACACACAGAAATGATGAATTCCAAGGGATGGATGGAGCACCTACAGTTTCTCCTGTAAGAAGCCACAACAATGATGGTAATCATGATCATATTAATAGTTTAGTACATCCTATTAATTAATCCTACTTGTTGAGTAACATAAAGCCACTTACTACACTAAATGCTTTATGTACATATTATCCGCTGATTCTTATTTGTTGAATGCTCATTCCATGCCAGGTTGGGAATATATATCTTATTACCACAGTCCTTTAGCATGTGCAATATTCTAATCTTCAGTTTATACATGGGCAGATAAAGTTGTATGCTCTGGAGCAACACACACAGGAAATGGAGTTGGGATTCAAACTCTGGTTTGTCCCCCTCTAAAACCATCACTTGGCCATCATTGTAATCCTTAATCAACTAATTAATCATTGATGTTTTTCTAACACCCATTTATTGAAAAGTTGGCAGATGCTATTTAGATTCTGGGATACAAAATAAAAATTCCCCCTATTTTCAAAGAGCTCAAGCATAGTAGAACACAAAGACAAGGAAATATACATTGATGTAAGGGCTATGATGAAAGTATGTTGCAGCTATTAAATAGGATCAAGAAAGAATATCCATTGTTGCCATGTAACAAATAACCCTGTAACTTAGTAGCTTAAGACAGTAAGTGTGTGTTCTGCTCATTACTCAATGGTTGACGTGAGGATCTCTGATCTGGGCTAGGTTTGGCTGATCTCACCTGGATTCACCCATTTGTCTGCAGCTGGCAGGCTGACTAGGGCATGGATAGTCTGAGATGGCTTAAACACAAAGCTGGTAATTAATTGGGAGTAGCTGGGACAACTCAGTTCTCCATCACGCTAGCCCAGGCTCACTCACTTCAGTTGAGGAAGGTTTAAGGGAGTAAATCAAAGTATAAAAGGTTTAGAACTAGAGAGTCTCAAATTTGAAGTAAGCCAGAAAGAAAAAGACAAATACTATATGATAGCACTCATTTGTGAAATCTAAAATATGGAACAGATGATCCTGTCTAAAAAAAAGCAGAAACAGATCATGGCCAAGGAGAGCAGACTTGGAGTTCCCAGGGAGAAGGGGGAGGGAGTGGGATGGATGGGCATTTGGGAGGTTTTTTGGATGCAAAGAGTTATATTTGGAATGAATGGGCAATGGGGCCCTGATGTTACAACACAGGAAAATGTGTGTGATTGAGTCACTTTCCTTTACAACAAAACTTGAAGAAACAGTGTAAATCAACTATAATTTTTAAAAAAACTATGAAGAGTTTCTTGAGGTCTAGGCTCAGAACAGTCACTTTTGCTTTATTATACAGGCCAAAGCAGATCACAAGCCCAGCCCAAATTTAAGGGATGTGCAAATAGATTCCACCTCTTGGTGAGAAAAGCTTCAGAGTCCCATACAGGAAGGGGAGCTCTAGATTGACATTTACCAAGAACAGAAACATCTAGTTTAAAACCTGCAAGATGGGTAGGTGTTCCTCTGACAGAGTGAAGTAGGAAGCAAGTTTAAGGCATAGAAGTTAGTATGCGTTCAAAGACGCAAAAGAAGATGTCCTGTGATGCTGTTAGGTGATTTGGAAGTGAAGGCATATGGGGGCGAGGGAACGAGAAGAGGCAAGCACCATGAGAGAGAGGGGGGAAGCGCAAGTTTAAAGAATCTAAACACATAGGATGTACCAGAATTCAGGAAAATGAAAGTTAACTTGCAGGTAGAGTAATATATGTTTATGAAAGAGTGAAGAGCCAATGGACGGATGATCAAAGTCAGGTGCATGGATGGATGGATAGATGGATGGATGGGTGAGTGGACAGATTGATATAGCACAGAGTGAAAACAATTAGAAGACTTTTCATTTATGAAAGGTATTGTAGTGTTTGTATTTATTTCAAATAGATGGAGGGAGAAAAGGAAGAAGGAAGGAAATACTTTGATGGGTGCTTGGAGAAGAAGATGAGGTTCATAGAGGGCTTGAATGAAGTTTTCTGCTTATGAATGTATTTGTGGCTTCAGGGAAGTAATGCAATGATGTGGATTTCGTGGTAGACTCTTTCTGTGATGCACCTTCCATAACATTTTAAGTGTAGGGAGTGGGTGTTATGGAAACAAAGAATTTTTGGAATATGGTTCCAAACTGAAATTCTAAGGCTCTAGACTTTGCTAAGGCCAAGTGTATGGGGCAGGTTTCTGTAAGGCAGGTGGGCTCCACTGACATTAGGGGTGTATTTGTAGAAATCTGTGCATGTGTTTTCCATCAGGGTGTGTGTGTGTGTGTGTGTGTGTGTGTGTGTGTGTGTGTGTGTGTGAAAAATGGTAATTTTCAGTTCACAGATTTCTTTACTTTGAGACTAAATTATGTGAATTAAACAGCAGCCCCAGGGAGTTCCCATCATGGCTCAGTGGAGATGAACCTGACTAGCATCCATGAGGACACAGGTTTGATCCCTGGCCTTGCTCAGTGGGTTAAGGATCCAGTATTGCTGTGAGCTGTGGTATAGACCACAGACTCGGCTCAGATCCCGTGTTGCTGTGGCTGTGGTGTAGGCTGGCAGCTACAGCTCCAATTCGACCCCTAGCCTGGGAACCTCTATATGCCATGAGTGTGGCCCTAAAAAGACAAAAAATAAAATATAAAATAAAATGGCAGCCCTATTCTGCAGTTTTCCTAAGTTTTTATTGTTCTCCTGGACCCATGTTTTAAGTGTGATGCTCTCCCAAGTAACCAGGTGCAGCAAATTCTACTGGAGTCTTAACAGGCTGACATTAAATCTCCAGCTCCTTGGAGGCAGAATGGGAACTTGACTGTGAAAATAAATGTTGGCACGACCCATGAATGGAGAATCTGGGGTCAAAATACCCACCTGCATTGACTTGGAAATGTGTTACATTCATTCTTCCCTCCCAAATACTATTGTTGACTCTTCGTTTCCTATTTCTGAAAAGAGACATAAAGATGAATATTTTTTAAAAGAAGTAAAATAAACAGAAAATAACATAGCCAAAAGAAAACAACACCATTAAAGCAGACACTAAAGATACAAAGTCCAGTGAATCCTCTCTGAAGATGTAATCATTGATGACTTAATTAATTTTTGTTTGGGGAGGAGGGCCCTTTCCCATTCCATTTCCCCACCTCCCCTCCAGAGGTAACCACTATCCTAAAATTGTCTACCATTCACCATCTTCTTGCTGAAAAAGAAACTGGACCAAACATAAGTTTATCTCTATGAAATGTTTTATTTTTGCTTCTTTTTGAGCTTTATAATAATGATCTCATGGTCATATAGTCTGCAAGGTTGGATGGTTGTTTCTGTGATTGATCCATGTTGTTACATGCGGCTGTAGTTTATTTTCACAGCTAAAAAAGATTACATTGTGTGACTCTATCACCATTTATGTCTTCTCCTGTAGGTTGCCATTACTCTTATTTCTGTTTTCTGCTGTCATGAAAATACTATGATTCGTTTTCTTATACCTCTGGTGCTTGGGCAAGAGTTGTCTCAGGTTACATACATATGAATCAGTTTGTGGGATGTAAGATGTACAGGTGACTGATCATCCCAGTTTGCCTGAAACTGCGGAGTTTCCTAAGGATGCAGGACTTGAAGCACTAAAACCAGGACAGTCTCAGGCAAACTGGGATGAGTGGCCAGCTTAAATATGTATGTGAACAAAAAATCAATTAATATGTATGTGCTCAACTTTACAACATGACACTAAGCCCTTTCCCAAAGAGACAATTGCCATTTACACTCCTGTCCAGCTCAGCAGTAAATGAGAATTCCCTTGGAGGCCCAATCTCGCCATGCTTGGTGTTCTCGAGATCTTAATTTTTGCCACTCAGTTGGGTGTGAAATAGTATATTACTGGGATTTGAGTTCCCTGCTTACTAATGAGGTTCAGATCTTTTCATGCTTTGTTCTCCATTTGTGTTTTCTCTTCTGTGAAATGTCTTCCACATCTTCTTTCTTCTTTCTGTTGGTTGTTTTGTCAGCATGATTGGCACCTCTTCATATTCTCTTGGCTTTGCTGTCACCTGGAACAGGGTTTGGTTGCCGTAGTATTCATAATGTTTTGGACTGAAAAATTCTTGTTGAAGGAGGAGGGCACTGTCCTGTGCTCTGTAGTAGTGTAACATTATCCTTGGCCTCTACTCACAAGATGCCAATAGATTCTCCCAGTTGTGACCGCAACAAAAATATCTCTAGACATAAAATTGTCTCTAGTCAAATATCCCCCCGGGGAAGAAAGCTCTATCTGGCTGAAAAACACTGACCTGTATCCTGAGCAGCTTGCTCCCGGGGGAGAGAGAAGGAGCAAGGCAGGTAAATACTCTCTCCATTTGTCTCTCTGGTGGTCTATTCCATGGTATGTCCCTGAATAGCATGTTGAGAGGTATCCCATGTCACTTAGCAGGTGCATTTGCTGGGCTCCTGTCTGTGTTTCTTCCTGGTTTATAATAATGCTGTCCTCAGAATGGTAGTAGAAGACTTGTCTTGCTTCTTATCCTTCCCTGCCTTATTTCTTTTCTCCTTTCTCTTCTACCCTGGGATTGCATATTCCAACTGAGGCACTAGCCCTTAATGCTTGTTCCCTGGGAAATTGAGCTAAAGTACATGGTTGTAGAAAGAATACCCTGTGAGAGCCTTTGGAAATTGGATTATTCACCTGTCTGAAGGAAACAGGGACAAATTTTTTTGTGGTGATTGGAGAATCCTAGTATGCAGGAGCATCACAATTATTTAAGCTTTTACCTAGAGTCACTTGAGATAAGATTTAAGGAGATGGTCAAGGGCTGGGATATCTAATAGCTCCAACATGCAATGATAATTATACAGATTGTGGAATAAGGTGACTTCTTTCCCCCCACCCACCCAAAGTTAGACAGAGGGTTGTTAATTGCCAACTTAAATCATGTTCTGAAGCCAGAGGGCAGCTTTATAAGAGGCTTATCTTTGACCATTTCAGGACAGTCCATGATGAAATTCAGATCCAGGATCTGACTTTCAGATTGGCAGAGCTGCAAAGAAGCCTAAATGCACAGCTTTGTAGGGTCTCCTGTTACAGACTCGGGGCCCTAACAAGGATGTCAAGACCTGGGATGAGTTCGTTTGGGTGGGTTAGCTTCAGAACCTTGAACTCCTGAATTTCCCTTGATCCTCTTTGAAGACAGGGGCAATCCTTTCTCCCTTGACAGAGAAGAACAACCTTCCTCACCTAATGGCTATGCAGAGACCTCACCTGAAACCTCCTAAAATGTTCTCATTCTCCTTGAGAGTTTTCTCTGCCAGTCCTCACTGCCTACAAGCTTATGACTAGAGGAGAAGCACTAGCCCTTCTCCAGGAAGAAGTAGCATACCCACTGAAAAATTGAAATACCTGGCTAATGCATACCCTCAGACCCAAGGGACCCACACAGGACACAGATGGGAACAAGCTCTGAGTGTGTGGTGGGAGGGTGAAACCCACCTGGAGCTGGAACAGGGAGAGTTTATTGATAGAGGGGCACTCACTAACATTAGATTCATTCTTTGGTCTAGGACATGCAAAGCTGGTCTTGATGGGTTTTTAAGCTGGTTCTTTGAAGCCTGTGTGATATAATGGCCTAGAGCAAATGAGGAGAAATGAGCTTCACTGGGAAGTTGAGACCCAGAATAACAGAGTGGCACTTAGTATATGTGTCAAGGTGAACCAAACTACCATAACAGGTAGCAAAAAGTAAGTTTTAGTCTAGTTGCCTTGAACCAGAAGGATCTGACAGCAGCCAAACGAGCCTGGAACTCTTTGGGACAAAATAATTGGACAGCTGACTGGGATGCTGTACAATTTGGAAAATAAGAAAGATTTTTTTTTTTTAAATATGACCCATGGACTATCATGGTCACTTAGTTCTAAATCTGTTCACAGATGGCAAAGGGATTATGACAATTAACTCATGCACATCTTTATTCCACCTTGAATTGCTTCTACATTTTATTCCTAGCTCTTTTGTATTCATATGCTAATTCTTATACATGAAGTACCATGGGTGCAGAAAGGCAGTTTGTTATTTTGTCAACTGTTATTCTTGGTAACATTTGTCCTTGTGTGGAAGCAATAGTTGATTGTCAGTGTTAATATGTGGCAATCCTCGGGGCTTAAATAGAGGATGTTTTCCTATGGGGAGTGTTGATTTGCTTCCTCTCAGGCAGGAACAGCTTTACCTTTCTTCCAAAGAAGGTTCTGTCTTGCAGGCTTAACTACCCTGCCTTTGCTGTACAAAGGGCCTAAGTCTTGGTGTCCAGATCAGTGTTGTTACTGTCATATTCCCTTTGGGCTCTCCTGCCTTTTTCACTAGTTTATTCTTTAGGCAGATTCTCTAGTTTCATTTCTCTGTCATTTATATGAGAAGGGGCATAGTTCCTTTACTAGCTGGTGAGCTTAGCAAAATTTGTCATTTTGAAAATATATCCAGGAGATATTTCTATGTTAGTATAAGGAACCTTCAGGTTATCTAGACTGCAAAAGGAAATAACTTTAGCTCTCCACTCACGTCACTGGCACCATGACATTAACTAAATGCTGTTAGTGACCGTCTAGCACACCCATCAGGGTGGAGTTGGGTTTGGTCCAGGAAAGACTTTATTGAATGGATCAGAGGGGCTGTTTTTCTCCTCCAGTGTCAGATATCCCCCCACATGAGAAGCAGATGTTGATCAGAAGACTGGCCTGTAGGTGTGCATCCTGAGTGGAGTTTCTCTGGTCAGAAAAAGCAACTTCGGCTGGCTCTTCTCTATGAATTCCCATCTCTACATTTAACATACAGATTCAACACCTCTTAGGTAAGCCATTTCTGGGAACCAAGTTAGTAGTATATATATTTTGTTTGTTTGTTTTTATATTTTTTTTAATGATTTTTATTTTTTCCATTATAGTTGGTTTATAGGGTTATGTCAGTTTTCTGCTGTACAGCAAAGTGACCCAGTCACACAGACATAATATATATTCTTTTTCTCACGTTATCCTCCATCATGCTCCATCATAAGTGACTAGATATAGTTCCCAGTGCTATACAGCAGGATTTCATTGCTTATCCATTCCAAAGGCAATAGTTTGGGTCTATTAACTGCAGATTCCCAGTCTATCCCACCCCCTCCCCCTCCTCCTTGGCAACCACAGGTCTGTTCTTCAAGTCCATGAATTTCTTTTCTGTGGAAAGGTTCATTTGTGCCATATATTAAATTCCAAATATAAGTGATATCATAGGGTATTTGTCTTTCTCTTTCTGACTTACTTCACTTAGTGTAAGAGTCTTGTTCCATCCATGTTGCTGCAAATGGCATTATTTTGTTCTTTTTTATGACTGAGTAGTATTCTAGTGTGTGTGTGTACCATATCTTCGTAATCCATTCATCTGTTGATAGACATTTAAGTCGTTTCCATGTCTTGGCTATTATGAATGGGTGCTGCAGTGAGCATACAGGTGCATGTATCTTTTTTAAGAAAAATTTTGTTTGGATATATGCCTAAGAGTGGGATTTCTGGGTCATATGGAAGTTTTATACTTAGTTTTCTGAGGTACCTCCATACTGTTTTCCATAGCAGTTGTAACAATTTACATTCCCACCAACAGTGCAGGAGGGTTCCCTTTTCTCCACATCCTCTCCAGCACTTGTTATTTCTGGATTTTTTAATGATGGCCATTCTGACTGGTGTGAGGTGGTATCTCATAGTAGTTTTGATTTGCATTTCTCTAATAATCAGTGATGTTGAGCATTTTTCATGTGCTTGTTGGGCATCTGTATATCTTCTGTGGAGAAATGTCTATTCAGGTCTTTTTCCCATTTTTCAATTGAGTTGTTTTTTTATTTTGCTATTGAGTTGTATTGGTTGGTTGTATGTTTTAGAGATTAAGCCCTTGTCAGTTGCATCAGTTGAAACCATTTTCTCCCATTCTGTAGGTTGTCTTTTTTTTTTTATGGTTTCCTTTGCTGTGCAAAAGCTTGTCAGTTTGATTATGTCCCATTGTATATTTTAGAAAGACTTTTCTTTGTACATGTAAAAAGACTTTTTTTTTTTTTAATTTTTATGGCTGCACCCACTGCATGTGGAAGTTCCTGGGCCAGGAACTTCCTGTTTCTGTTGCCACAGTCCTGGCAACACCATATCCAAGCCACATCTGTGACCTATGCCACAGCTTACAGCAATGCTGGATCCTTAACCCACTGAGCCAGGCCAGGGATCAAACCTGAATCCTCACAGAGACAATGTTGGGTCCTTAACCCACTGAGTTAAAAAAGAAACTCCAAAACACAAAATTTTAACTGTTCAAAACACTTTCATCTTTGAAATTTCCACATCCATGTACTCTAAACGAAAGAAACATGGATGAACTTGACCAGTAGGTCATAGGGTAGAGCAGGATTCTCATGCTTACAGAGACCAGGCGGTGGTGTTAAGAAGCACTAGGTGGTGGTGGGCCCTGGGCAAACAAGGGGACATGTGCCTGTCTGAATGCTGAGGCCCATACTTAACTCTTGTCTGTCATTGCTCTGTGGGAGTGGGGCTCAGGTCTACCAGATATTCTAATTCTTTAAGAGAAGTTTGAAAACTAGAGTTTTCTGACCTGAGATCTCCCTATTTTTAAACATTGGTTTATTAAAAGTAAACACAAATAGGCAAACCACAAAGAACTCAATTGTGTACAGAAACAAAACTCATGTATAGGAAACTTATAAACTGAATTTAGCCTTCAGACAAGTTCACATTGACAGCACCTAATTTGAGATCGCTTTCAAAATGTAAGTCCTGTTTGCATAGCTATTTGATTATTTTGTATCAAGGAAAATAACTTTTTGTCATGTTTATTATTGCTTTTGCTTTCTTGTTTTGCTGTTTAGGATCTTTTCCCCTATTAAAACCTAAAAGCCTAGTTGATGCTTTGTCATCTAAAGCCATACACATGCAAAGATCATTTGTGTGAATATGTGATTGTGAGAGAAAGATACCATGTGTGTGAGAGAGAGAGAGACATGGAAACAACTCAGAATCTCAACAAAGCTACACTAACTGGAAATAAGACAAAATCTTGGTTTACTCATGCAATGGAATACTATGCAGCCATGAAAAATATCACACTATTGATGTACAGTAACATGGAGGAATCTCACAGACAGTCACAAAAGGAGCCAGACACAAAAAGATGTATGTATGATTATACCTACATTAAGTTCAAGAATAGGCAAAACTAATCAATGGTGATAGAACCAAAAAAATTCATTTATGGGAATTTCCTGGTGGCTCAGCAGATTAAGGATCCAGTGTTATCACTGCTGTGACTCAGGTCACTGCCGTGGCATGGGTTCAATCCCTGGCCCAGGCACGTCTGCATGCTGAGGGCATGGCCAAATAAATAAATAAATAAAGTGTTATTAAAAATTTTGTTTATGGTGCTAGAACTCTGGAAGTCATACAGGATCCCTCTGGGGCATTAGTAATGGTCTATCTCATGGCCCAGGGAGTGGTTTTACAGCTGTAAATACTTGAGGTTCCTGCATTCTGTGTGCTATAAAAAGTAAATAAATAACTAACTGGGCAGTAGTGGTTGGTCATGAGTTAACTTTATGGTTTTACAGCTCAAGGATGACCTCTGAGTAGTTTGAAGGAGGTTTTCATGTGGCCCTGTTGTCACAGGTGTGGGAGGACTGGTGCTAGAAAGCTAATTCTTCCCATCTCTCTCCCCTGTGATATCCCCTGTGAGACATCAGCATGGCAAATACACATGTGTACAGGTGAAGGCCACCTGCTTCCCCGTGTTACATGACAGTCCAATTTTTCCAAGTGTTCAAGGTTCCCCATTTGTGAAACACGACTTTCCTTAGCCATAAGAGCAATTTAGGGTTTTCTATGAAACCTGCCAAGCTTAAAGAAATAGTGCTTTGAGGGGCATTCTTTGTCTTTCCCTGTAGTACCCTAGTCTCTGTACATTAAAAAAATAATAATAAAGGAATTCCTGTATTTGAGGCCCTAAAAATCAAAAAAAAAAAAAAAAGAAAGAAAGAAAAAAGAAAAACAAAACACAACAAAAAACATAGCAGAGAATTTTCTCCCTTCACTCATAAGCTTCATATTCTTTAAAATTTCCTAAGGCATATCCTCAGGGGAGGAAAATGTGTATCCCAGTCTGTCTGTCTGTGACTAGAAATTTGAGTCACCGTAAAGACTATCTCTCCTGGAGTTCCCGTCGTGGCACAGTGGTTAACGAATCTGACTAGGAACCATGAGGTTGTAGGTTTGATCCCTGGCCTTGCTCAGTGGGTTAAGGATCTGGCGTTGCCATGAGCTGTGGTGTAAGTCGTAGACGTGGCTCGGATCCTGCGTGGCTGTGGCTGTGGTGTGGGCCGGCGCCTACAGCTCTGATTCTACCCCTAGCCTGGGAACATCCATATGCTGCAGGAAGTGGCCCTAGAAAAGGAAAAAAGAGGAGTTCCCGTCGTGACGCAGTGGTTAACCAATCCAACTAGGAACCATGAGGTTGCGGGTTCGGTCCCTGCCCTTGCTCAGTGGGTTAAGGATCCGGCGTTGCCGTGAGCTGTGGTGTAGGTTGCAGACGCAGCTCGGATCCCGCGTTGCTGTGGCTCTGGCGTAGGCCGGTGGCTACAGCTCCGATTCAACCCCTAGCCTGGGAACCTCCATATGCCGCGGGAGCGGCCCAAGAAATAGCAACAACAACAACAACAACAATAACAACAACAACAAAAGACAAAAAAAAAAGAAAAGGAAAAAAGACAGGGGAAAAAAAAAAAAAAAAAAAAGCCTATCTCTCCTGCCCCAGAGATTGGTCAGTGAGGCCCTGATAGGAAGCTATTGAAAAGGACCTCTTAAAAGCACCCAGCCTTTTGTATCATTTTTAAGTAAAAGAACTGATTCACAAAACTGAAACAAACTCAGAGATTTTGAAACCAAAGTTAGGGTTACCAAGGGGGAAATGTTGGGGGGGGGAGTAAATTACGAGTTTGTATCCACACTGCTATATATAAAATAGGTAAGTAACAAGGACCTACTGTACAGCACAAGGATCTCTATCCAGTATTCTGTAATGACGCATATGGGAAAAGACTCTGAAAAGGAATGGAGAGACAGACAGACAGGAAGAACGAACAAATGAACTGATTCACTTTGCTATACACCTGAAACTAACACAACTTTCTAAGTCAACTATACTCCAATAAAAGTGTTTTGTTTTTTTTTTAAAGATCAGCCTATTTTATGTGGTATCTGCTTTTTAAGGCAAAAGATAAGCCAAAGAGAAAGTGTCTGTGGTAGAAACCAAAGGCATAACTGAAGAACTGGGAGCACACACTTAGCCCTTAGCCAGGAAGGGCCTCTGGTGAAAGAGTCCAGAGTATGGAAACGTACGTGGAGGTATCAGTTGTTTATTGTGGCTCATTGCTTACATAGCATGAAAGGCAGGAAGGGCCCTGAGATCTGGTCAAAGTGCAGGTGATGCAGAGAAGAAGTGCCATGTCATCAGAGCTTATGCTGATGTTCTCACCTCCATCCCTAAGGGCTTTGTTCCTAATTGAAAGTTTCAGTTATAGCCACACGTGATACCTAAAACATAAAGCAACTCAGAAGCTCTGTAAAGCACATGCTTAACTTGCTTCTCCATAATGTAAGAAAGATGGGAAAAATTGGAAAATGGTCTTAGTCTCGATTTCCAGTTGTCATCATCATTATTACTTTTAAAGGCAAGTTGCATCTCATCACAGTCAGCTTTGTGGGAAAATTGGCATCTCAGTCCATGGAATTTTTATTTGGCAAAATCAACGGTACCTGACTTAGGGGTCATTTTAGCTGCAGCCTTTACAGGCTGCAATGCAGTCTTGAGCTCACTTCTTAACCTCTCTGAGCACTGAGGGAGGCAAGGTGAAGAGTCTGATCCCTCAGTTTGGTATGAAAGAAAATGAAAGGAACCTAGCAAAGTGTAAAATGTGAGGTGACTAGAAGGTTTGTTCAATATTACCCCTGTGGTCTTAGAGCATATACCACATGTCAGGTCTTCAAATAGTCCTTGATTGAGCTGATGTTTCTTTTTTATTGGAAAGGGAAGTGAGTATCTCTAGGTGTGGAAGGATAACTAAAGAGCTTATATTTTAATGGAGAAAAAGGAGAGGTACAGTTATAGACAATAATGGGTTTATTCTAGCCCCTGTCTCATTCTGACTGGCCAAGTAGTATTAACTTCATAGAGGTTTTTTTTTTTTTAATTTGTAAAATAGAAATACCAGTATCTACTACTCTGATCTACTTAAGAGTATTGTAAATCTCAAAGGAGATCATGTGTGTAGAAGGTGTTCAGAAGTACAGAATAAGAGCGTGTGCAGCCAAGGGTTTATACCATTTTCATCTTCTCAAAGGTTTCTAAGCAATATGTGGAGGATGCTGAGAAGATTAATCAAGCCATCTATCCAGTATCTGAATTTTTCCTTCTTTTACAAATCCCAAGAAATATAATAACTAGCAAAGGCACTGCATGTGCTCAATTCATCATGGTGATCATACGGCTCTCACGTCATGGGCTGTTATCAAGAACTGAGAGGCACTTTATGGCCAATGTTTTATCATCCCAACCTTGGTCAAAAGTTGGGAAAACAAAATTTACTGTTTTGTTTGAGAGTCAAAGAAGAGCTGTTCATAATAGTGATGCTAGGGCAATAGTAAACGAGGGTTAAGGCCAGAAAGAATATTGTTAAAAAGCTTCCCTTTTAGATCAAGTCATAATTTTGTCTAATATATTCTACACACTAAACTGGAGTGGGAAAGAGCTTTAAAAATAAAGTGTATGCCATGGTTCTAGCATTCAGAAAGCCAGAGTCTGTATGACAAAAAAACAGCTTTTGAAAGGCAATGATGATGCAAAGAAAGAATTGGAGGTCATTGTGTTAGCAAGTGTTGGGCTGCGGAGGGTGGAAGTTTGAAGGCTTAGACATGACTGTGGAAACACAGACAACCTTGAGTTTCTGAGAAGCTCTTCTGGGAGAGTAAGCTTTAACTGCATGGAAAAGACTGGTTGGGATCTCAGTAAATGTGGAGAAAGCAGAGGGGGAGGCCTTCTAGGTCAGTGGAGCATCTGGATCAACAAAAATGGGTGGGTCTCCCTGGCTGCAAGTAAAAGGCAGAGTGAAGGCTCTAAAGGCATTTTAAAAGGATAAAATGTAGTCTTTCAACAAATATTTACTGAGCATTGGTTTCTAAAGGCCAGGGATATAGGAGTGAACAACAAAGTCCTTCTCCTTATGGAATTTACATGCAAATATATTTTAAGAATTTGCCTTAAAATCTGTACCTCCTCTATGCTCTCCTCCAACTTGTGTCAAGAAGACTTTTGAAAAGAAAAGGAGTTCTGCTGGAAAAGAAAACAGAGTGATTCAGCTCATTTTGTGTTAAAATAATAAGAGAACCCCAGCACCTGAGCTAACTCATCTTCTTAAAGCGAAAGAGACATGGAGAGGGTTTTATCAAGCATCCATCCATTCATTCAACAAGATTTATTGGAGTTCCCATCGTGGCTCAGTGGTTAACGAATCCGACTAGGAACCACGAGGTTTCGGGTTCCATCCCTGGCCTTGCTCAGTGAGTTGGGGATCCAGTATTGCCGTGAGCTGTGGTGTAGGTCACAGATGCGGCTCGGATCTGGCATTGCTGTGGCTCTGATGTAGGCCGGCAGCTACAGCTCCGATTAGACCCGTAGCCTGGGAACTTCCATATGCCATGGGAGCGGCCTTAGAAAAGACAAAAAAAAAGAACTTCCTAGGTACCTGGCACTGGGCTCTGAGCTGAGGATACAGTCATGAGAAACCTGGGGAAAGGGAGTTCCCGTCGTGGCGCAGTGGTTAACGAATCCGACTAGGAACCAAGGGGTTGTGGGTTCGGTCCCTGCCCTTGCTCAGTGGCTTAGCGATCTGGCATTGCCTTGAGCTGTGGTGTAGGTTGCAGACGCAGCTCGGATCCCGCGTTGCTATGGCTCTGGCGTAGGCCGGTGGCTACAGCTCCGATTCGACCCCTAGCCTGGGAACCTCCATATGCCTCGGGAGCAGCCCAAGAAATAGCCAAAAAAAAAAAAAAAAAGACAAAAAAAAAAGAAAGAAAGAAAGAAACCCGGGGAAAGCCCTCTGCTTTAAGGACACATTAATCTAATAAAATTGGGTCTTTCAAGATCATATATCCCAAGCCAAAGAGATGGATATTTTTTTTTAACATAAAAATTCTTCAGGCACTTTCTATAGTCACTCTATTCATACAGAGCTAATAAGAGGAACATAGTTCATTCATTTTCCTCTATAATACAGTTTCCTTGGTCTGATTATTACTGTATGGGCCCAAGTCTTCGCTTCTGCAAATGTAATAGATGCCCGTGGCAGTTGGGAATCATTTGCAAACAAAAATGAAACTTTCCTCCCACATGTCTGTTGCAGAGGGTAGTGGACCTCGTGTCAGGCCATGAGAGGTCTCATTGGGAATGTGTGAGACAGTAGCCTGACTTTGAGGTTGCCTCCACCCCCAAAACACGTCTGCTTCAGATAAGACAATGTTTATAATGTTATGAAGTTAATATCCTTGTATAAAAGTGGAAATAACCCTGTAGTTCCCAGGGTTCTGGAGTGCACATCAGAATCACAGAAACACAGATTGGTCAGCCTACCCTTCGAGAGATTCTGATTCAGAATGTCTGGGTGGGGGCTGAGAATTTGCATTTCTAAGAATCTCAGAAGATGCTTGTGCTGACCATCCAGAGGCTATGTGTTGAGAAACACCTTATTATTCTTTAAATATGCGGCTCTAATACGGATGTAAAATCGGTTGATCTGTGGATCTGCATATTATAATGTTATGAAGGAGGCCATTGTGTTCATGTAATTGTCTATGGCTGGGTTGCCTGATGCTGTAGTCACTAGGAAAGTGTGGCTGTTGAGATTTTGAGGTGTGACTGTTGACACATGTTGAAATGAAAATATTTTGAATTTCTTATGCTAAGTGAAATATATTATAAGAAATAAATTGAGCTGATTTTATTTTTTTTAATTTATTTATTTTTTGCTCTTTAGGGCTGCACTCATGGCATATGGAGGTTCCCAGGCTAGGGGTCCAATTGGAGCTACAGCTGCCGGCTACACCAGAGCAACATCAGAGCTGAGCCGCATCTGCAACCTACACCACAGTTCACAGCAATGCCAGATCCTTAACCCACTGAGCCAGGCCAGGGATCAAACCTGCAACCTCATAGTTCCTAGTCGGATTCGTTTCTGCTGTGCCACAATGGGGACTCCTGATTTAAAAATTTTTAATGTGGCTACTAAGAAATTTTAAATTAAGACATGTGGCTTGCATTATATTTCTACTGGACAAAACTGATCTGTAAAGCTTTTCTAAATGTGTATGCTGATGATTTGAAAGGTCTTTTATTATGTATTTATTTAATTTTTTTATTTATTGGCTGCACCTGTGGCATGCAGAAGTTCTGGGGCCAGGGATTGAACCCATGCCACAACAGCGATCTGAGCCACAGCAGTGACAATGCTGGATCCTTAACCTGCTGAGCCACCAGGGAAATCCAAGTTTTTTGTTTTTAAAATTTGGAACTTTTTTAGAACTAAAGAGTTACTAGCAAAGGAAAGAGAGTATTGGAAAGTATTGTGCCTTTTTTTTTTTTTTTGTAGATAAGTGATGTGCTTTTCAGCAATACCCTTTTTACTCATTTTGTTTTGAATAACAACAGGATAATATTTACCAGGAGTTTTTTTTTTTTTTTCTTCAATAGATTCTTGACCATCTCCATACCTTATTAATGTAGCTGTGGTTCAGTTTCACCTGAGTTTTCTTTATTCCTTGGAGTTGCTCAGAAATGCTCTCCTTCAGAAGCAAAAGCTGTAAAGACCACTAAACTTTTTTGAATCCATTTGGACCCCTTTTCAATACACATAAATCAGTTACAGATGGATTATAAACCTGGGCTTAAGAGAATATGTTCATGATCATGTTGGAAGCAAAGATTTTTAAAACAGGACATAGAGTTCCCTGGTAGCTCCACAAATTAAGGATCTGGCATTGCTGCTGCTATGGCTCAGGTTGCTGCTGTGGTACAGATTTGAATCTTGGCCTGGGAACTTCCATATGCTATGGGTGAAGCCAAAAACCAAACAAAAACAAAAACAGGACATGGAATATAATAGATACAGTGAAAAAGTATGTAAGTTGGACTGATTAAAATTATATGTGTTTATCAAAAGCATTATTAAGAGAATAGATTGCCTTGGGTCGTATGGTCATTTGAACAATATGAATTCTTCCAATCTAAGAACATGGTATATCTTTCCATCTGTTTGTGTCATCTTCGGTGTCTTTCATCAGTGTCTAATAATCTTCCAAGTACAGATCTTTTACTTCCTTAAGTAGATTTATTCCTAGGTCTTTTATTCTTTTTGATGTGATGGTAAGTGGGATTTTTTTCTTTAATATTGTTTTCTGATACTTTGTTGTTAGTGTATGGAAATGCAACAGATTTCTGTATAATAATTTTGTATACTGTAATTGTGCCAAATTCATTGATGGACTCTAATAGTTTTCTGGTGGCATCTTTAAGATTTTCTATGTATAGTATCATATTATCTACAAATAGTGACAGTTTTACTTGTACTTCTTTTTTCCAATTTGGATTCCTTTTTTTCCTTTTTCTTCTCTGATTGCTATGGCTAGAATTTCTAAAATTATGTTGAATCAAGGTGGCAAGAATGAGCATCTTTGTCTTGTTCCTGATTTTAGAGGAAATGCTTTCAGAGGACTTACTGTTCAGTACACCTGTAACTTATATAGTATTGTACAGCAACTATGCTTCAATAAAACATTAAGAGAGTGAAAAATCATAGAGCATAAGAAAATAATGGAATACATATGTTCAGCAAAGGACTTTCATCCAAAATATATAAAGAACTCTATCAAATGAGTACGAAAGAGAGAATCCAGTGGGGAAATGGCAAAAAACTTGAACAGATGTTTCACAGAAGAGATTATCCAAGTGGCCAATGCATGTAAACAATGCTCAGACTCATTAATCACTAGGAAAATACAAAATAAAACCACAATTAAAATGCCACTGCACACCCACCAGAATGGCTACAATGAAAAAGATTGACAATAGAATGTGTTGACGAGGATGTAAGCAACTCATGAGCTCCTGGTAGGGGTGTAAATTGTATCACCACCTTTTAAAGCCTATTGAAACTATCTGCTGAAGCCAAATATACACATAACCTTGACCCAACCATTCCACTCCTGGATATGTGTCTACCTACCAGTAATGCATCATGCATTTGTTCACCAAAAGACAAGTACTAGAACATTTATGGCACCATTATTTATGATAATGCCAGATTGGGAACCATGCCAATGTCCATCAACGTGAGAGTGAACTTTTTTTTTTTCTTTTTGTTTTTTAGGGCTGCACCCTTGGCATATGGAAGTTCCTGGGCTAGAGGTCGAATCAGAGCTGCAGCCTATGCCATAGCAATGCAGGATCCAAGCTGTGTCTGTGACCTACACCACAGCTCCGGGCACTGCCAGGTCCTTAACCCACCGAGTGAGATTAGGGATCTGACCTGCATCCTCATGGATACTGATTGGGTTCCTGACCTGCTGAGTCACAACGGAAACTCCCACAAGAGAGTGAACTTTTAAATTGTGGTGTTGTCACACAGTGGAACATCAGACAGCAGTGAGAAAGAGTGTGGCATTCAGCAATGTGGGTAAATCTTACAAAGAGTTGAATCACAGACACTTGACCTAAAAGAATACATGCTGTGTTATTCTATGCATATAAAGTTCAAAATCAAGCGAAACCATCTCTGGAGGGAGAAGTCAGGATTACAGTTTATCTTTGGCAGAGCCAATGATACCAACACAGCTTGAAGGAGGCTTCTGGCACTTTTCTCTTTGATTTTTACTGTAGTTTCAGGAATTTAAGATTAATAATGAATAATGTGCTTTTCTGGTGGCATCTTTAAGATTTTCTATGTATGCATTCTATACTTCAATAAAATATCTCCTTGACAAAAAGAAGAGAAAGCAAAGCCAAACCCTCATGACTGCCCCCAAAACTAACTAACCTGCTTAAAATACACAAAACACATACACACAGAATAAACATACCTGTATCCCACAAGGTATAACTATAGATTGAAAACAATGGGTTGCAATTGAGTTACTGGAATTGTTTAATAAAATGAGGATTTTGGAACTATGAGCTCATTTGATTTATCTTAAATTTTTTATGAAACACATACCATTAAAATAAAAATATGATAATAACCACTGAGTTATAGAACTTTAATGGATTCCATATTCAAAAGATGTTATGTAGCTAATAGACATCTTGTATGATTCAAACTGCCCTAAAGAAATAGAGGACTTTGGAGTTCCTGTCGTGGCGCAGCGGAAACGAATCCAACTAGGAACCATGAGGTTACAGGTTTGATCCCTGGCCTCGCTCACAGGGTTAAGGATCTGTTGTTGCCATGAGCTGTGGTGTAAGACATACACGTGGCTTGGGTCTGGCGGTGCTGTGGCTCTGGCATAGGCCAGCAGCAACAGTTCCGACTAGACCCCTAGTCTGGCAACCTCCATGTGCCGTGGGTGTGGCCCTAAAAAAGACAAAAGACAAAAGACAAAAAAAAAGAGGACTTTAATGGCAGGCATGTTTTATAGATCACAGGATTTGAAAAACTCTTATACGATTCAAAGGATTTTTGACAATCATAAATTTATACAACTGTCATCCAGTTATTTACATTAGATTGAAATGACAAATTATGCAGAGGCATTATTTTAGAAAACATAATTTGTTCAACATAGCTTATTCAAAAGCCTTCATGAGTACACTGATGTATTTTTCACCAGTAGGAAGTTGGTCTTAAGGTATATTTTTATAAAACACTAATGAAGTAAAAATTATATGACTCAAAGCTCATTTGCTCAAACTTTTTGTTTTAGTGTATGATTGCAGTGTAGTAACATAATATCATGCATGACTACTTTGAAATGCTGTATTACTGGCACGTTTCCACTATTTAATGTGTTATATGCCTCTTTGAGTTAGAAATGACTGTAATTACTGTTCTTTGGCTTTATTAAGATTGCATATTTTGGGGGTATCTGTGTGAGAGAGACACATACAGGCAAGGGAGAGGAGGAAAGGTGGAAGTGGGGGGTAAGGGAAAGATGGAGAGAGAAAGAATGGAGGTAAAAAGGAAGAGGGAGAAAAACTTATTAATCACTCTCATTTCTTTGTTGACTTCCTCATTTGGTGGAATTAAAAAGTCAAATCAATTTCTTCTCGCCATACTCTTTCAGAGCATTACTTTAAGGTTTTTTTACACTGAATTTTTTTTTGTTGTTAAAGTATAGTCGATTTACAGTGTTTCTTCAGTTTCTGTTATACAGCAAAGTGACCCAATCACACACAGTTCCCTGTGCTGTGCAGTAGGATTCCGTTATTTTAAATGAAGGTCTTACCCCATTCTTAGATTATCAAGAATAACGTCATATTTACAAAGAATGAGGCTTTTTATCCTTTTTTTCTGAAAAAGGAATATCAGTTACCTTCACAAAATGGATACATTCTCTCATTGTAAAGGACTTATTTGTCATTCACTCAAATTGCATGGTATATAGAATAAGGTAGAAATATGTTATAATATCGATTCCATGATTTGTCCATGATTTGCTGATAAATGAACTAGCATTGCTTCTATTAGTAAATCTATGAGATGGACTTTTTGTTTTGTGAGTTTGTGTGTTGAGGTGGGGAAGGGGTTTGTTTCTTTGTGGGTTTTTTTTTTTTTTTTTTTTTGAATGAACTAATCCACTACTTGTCTGTCAGGTTCCCCTACTCCTACACTGGTATTGATCTACTCTTTCCAGGGTAACATCCAGCCTCCAGTTTAAAGCGTTGTCATTACTACACCTTAGTTTTTTAAAGTGTTATAACAGCATGTTTCCAAAATGTTAATGTATATTTTACAACTATATAAAAAAGCATCATAAGTGTGTAAAGATGGGTTATAATTAATTCCTAGTGCTTTTTTTTTTACTCTAAAATAACTAAATGAATGAATTTGAATAAGCAAAAAATTCCTGATATATTCACTTAGTATGAGAATCTCCAGTTGCATCCATGTTTCTGCAGATGGCATTATTTTGTTCTCGTTTATGGCTGAGTAGTATTCCATTGTATATATGCACCACATCTTCTTAATCCATCATCTGCTGATGGACATTTAGCTTGTTTCCATGTCTTGACTGTTGTGAATAATGCTGCAGTGAACACAGGGGTGCAGGTATCTTTTTGAATTATAATTTTGTCTGGATATATGCCCAGCAGTGGGATTGCTAGATCATATGGTAGTTCTGTATATCCAACCTTTTGAGATAGAACATGATGGAAGACAGTATGAGAAAAAGAATGTATATATGTATGACTAGGTCACTATGCTATACAGCAGAAATCAACACAACACTGAAATCAACTATACTCTAAAAAAATAATGTTAAAAATTCACCTCTAATATATTTAAATTATGAAAAAATAAAATTATGATTAAGATAAAAACATTTCTGTTAATTGGAATTCCTTTAGTATCAAGTTCCTTAACTTATATTATAGAGAAGTTTATCCATGGAATAAGACATAGCCTCACTGCCAATTGAAATAAAATTATGATTGACCCTTACTGGGGTCCATAAGTAAGGCCCTACACATACAGTGGCAAAAGTGGGTCTGAATCTTGTTCCAGGAGTTTATTTTTATTTTAGTATGAAAGATATAATACAAACCAGTAATTTAAAAAGAATGCAAGAGTGATCTTTAACCTTCTCATCACTTTCACACAATAAACATGGCTCTAGTATTTCTTGACATTAATACAATATAAGTGGTACTAATGAAACAGGTCCTGATGTCTGCCTGTTTTATTTTATAGGAAAAAAAATTTTAATTATTTTACCATACCCACAGTATGCAGAAAATCCCAAGTCAGGGATCAAACCTGCACCACAGCAGTGACCCAAGCCACAGCAGTGACAATGTTGGATCCTTAACCCCCTGAGTCACCAGGGAACTCTTATATGAAAAAAAATTTAATCTCAGGTTTCTGTTAGAATGAACAATCACTAAATGTTCATTCTCTTGAAGGGAGAATGCATGATAAGCATTGAATGATAAGTGATGTGCGGTCCTGGGAAGGTTCATGGATTTAAACTTGACTCTATTGAAAAGTGTGCTTAGCAGTCCTAGAGACTTTAGATGGACCAGCAGCCCCATTTCAAGGTAAGGCACAATTGATATTTGTGATTTGCCAAATGCTTTGAAAACAAGTCATTATTTTTAAAAAACACTTTTATTTGGGCTCATTATGGAATACTATGCAGCCATAAACAATAATGAAATAATGCCATTTGCAGCAACGTGGATGGACCTAGAAACTATCATACTAAGTGAAGTAAGAAGACAGTGAAAAACAAACATATGATAACACTTATATGTGAAATCTAAAAAAAAAAAAAAGGATGCAAGTGAACTTATGTGCAGAACAGAAACAGACTCATAGACTTTGAAAAACTTATGGTTACCAAAGGGAACAGGTTGTGCGGATGGACTGGGGGTTTGGGACTGGCATACATGTGCACACTGAGATATATGGGATGACTGGACAACAGGGACCTGCTGTATAAGCACAGAGAACTCTACCCATTATTCTGTGATAATGTATGTGGGAAAGGAATCTGAAAGAGAATGGATATGTGTATCTATATGACTGAAGCACTTGGTTGTACAGTAGAAATTATCAAAACCTTGTAAATTAACTCTTCTTCAATAATATAATAATATAAAATGATGTAAAAATAAAAAATAAAAACAAAGTGTCTTAAATTGCACACTGAGTGTGAGGTATTCTTGAGAGGAAATAAATATTGTTCTGTAATGAGATAATGGCCATATTCTTTGAATGTACAGATTTTAAGAAGACTTGTTATGAACATATACGTGTGATTTCATTTTTTTTCCTTGTAAATAATTGAATAAGATTTGTGACTTAACTTATGAGTTTTAATTATTAAAATTAGATGAACCTTATAACTGAGAATGACCATTAACCTCCCAGACTGTTTGTTCAGATCAAGGAAAGGAGCTCCATAGAAAGGGTAGAAAAAAATGAAGTTGTTTCTGATTTAAATCTTACAAAACTTGGGCCATTCAATCAACATGTTACTGATTGGATGGGTGTTGAGGAAGTTATCACAGACCCTCTTCTTTCCAGAGAGTCTATGATTTTGGTGACAGAGTTGCCTAAGACCTCTGGGAAACTTTTAACACTTGGAACAGCATTTCTTCCTTACCTTCACTTTTCCCCTCACCCCACCCTTTCTCTCCCTCTCACCTTCTCCCACCACCATCTCCCACCATGTCCTCAACAACAAAGTGCATCCATCTTTTGTCCCAGATATTATCCAGTTTACTGTAACTCTGTGAGCTTGCTCTTGGTACCCAGGGATGCCTGCATTTGAACCATTTCCAAGGACATCTCTTCCCAGGCACGTCTGAACACATGTTCCTGTGAGGCAGCTCTAAGACACACAGATGCCATCATTGCCACCCCCCACCCCACCATCTCCCCTGAGCTTTCTCTGGCTTCCCAGCCTCTGGGGGTGGGGGGCAGACAGAAGTACTGAAAGATAATACCCCTGGGAGTATCTCTCAGCAGGTGATAGTTAGTAGCTCATATATAAATATTGTAGCTTCCTAGCTCCTGGGTGGGAGGTAGGGAACTGGGTAGGTGACAACTCTGAAGCACTTTTATACTGTCTTACAGAGATTCCTTGGGCAGGACTGAGACCCAGTCGCCCACAGCAGTAACTTGGCCATTAACTCAGCTTCCATTGGCAGCCTTCCTTTCCCTGAATCCTTGCCTTCCTTCCCCACCATTGCCTCCAGGACTACTTTGCAGATCAACTGCTTGCACTCAGATCCTTGCCCCAGAATCTGCCTCCTGGGACAACCCCACCTAAGACAACATGCTTCTTTCACAGATGATATGATATGCCACACCAACATTGTGTTTGATCAGAAGGCAATTCTGTGGGAATTACCCACCCACAGCATTGAGCAGCCACCACAGACCTGCAGCCAGGGGTGTTTTAGATGTTGTGTTATTGTTAGCCTACCTTCCGGCTACCACCTTGATTTCTCCTTCCTTGACCACAGCTTTCCTTTATTTTTCTGACCAGAGCTACGAACAGTTCTTCTCTCAACTGACCTGAGTTAATTATAAGTAGCCACCAATTTTATGATACTGTTAGCTGACTCACTGGACAAAGGGGAGTTTTCTGAGGACGGAGTTGGGTGAACCTCTTCAAAGATCTAGAGGATGGCATCTTGTCCTTAATCAAGAATTTGATCTGTGAGCATTTGCATATAAAGGTGCCTATAAGTTTCTACTTCCCACAAGTCCCTGGGTCATCATGCAAATGGCCCAGAAAAATCAGATGTGTTCCAGTTACCTCTACACATGACCAAAAATATGCACATAATGTGTCTATGGATGAATCGGCAGAGATACCCAAGAGAAATCTGACTGTTCCACTGTTCTTCTCCCTCTAAATTCCATTGTATTTCAGACCTCAAAGTAACAATTATGGGGTGTGCTGAATCAAAAAGTCGTTTTAGAATCTGAATAATCCATTTATCTAGCTCAAGTTACCAAAGATAGCTTTCTCCAGGCCAATTTGTAGGATATGTCTTCCTTGTTAGAAGTTTCATCAGTAGGTTCCACATCATTAAATGTTTAAAGCATGAAGACTGGGGGAAGGAGTAATTGTTGGTTTGGTGAAGTTGCTAGGGAGGTTAGGGAACCCAAGAGAGAATTAGAACTACCAGATATAGACACAAAGGAAGAAGAAGGGGAAAGGAAGAGAAACAATTAAGAGTCTGTTTGAAATCAATTGGGTGTCCATCTGCTATTGAACTTCATTATAACACTGATTACAGGTAATTGGTGTTTGGCTGAGGAGATAATTAGGCTGGTCACCGGAAAGAAGCAAGCAAAGATGGGGGCATTTATCCTGCATCTTGACTTCCTCCTTTCTTAAGCAGCATTTGAGGACCAGGATGTGGCAGGCAGAACCTCCTACGGCTTCTGCAGAGGGAGGGTGTTTACAGAGCAGTGACACCTCCTGATTCAGAAAACAAATGAGGCAGTACCTGAGGAGAGAAATATTCAACTCTAGACCTTAATTATGAGAAGCAAAGGCTTATGGTTCTTTGAGGACAGTTTGAAATATCACTTAGATGTGGATGTCGTTGTTGGTCTGAGGGAGCTATTTTCTAACCATTTCAAATACACATCTACAACGATGGGGCTGAATGGACCCTGTCCCTGCCCCCCTATCAAGGGGGCTGTGTCTTCATGAATGCAGCAGTGCTTTATCACCAGATGAGGCTCTCTTCACTTGCTTATCATCATGGTATAGAACTAGCTAGAAAAATGACTAGTTAAAATTTAGACAGCAGGAGTTATCGTCGTGGCACAGCCGAAACGAATCTGACTAGGAACCATGAGGTTGTGGGTTCGATCCCTGGCCTCACTCAGTGGGTTAAGGATCCGGCATTGCCATGAACCGTGGTGT
This sequence comes from Phacochoerus africanus, assembly GCF_016906955.1. Lineage (NCBI taxonomy): Eukaryota > Metazoa > Chordata > Mammalia > Artiodactyla > Suidae > Phacochoerus > Phacochoerus africanus. The sequence goes on from NC_062546.1 coordinate 44,731,440, forward strand.
AGTTCGCAGAGGCGGCTCAGATCTGGTGTTGCTGTGGCTGTGGTGTAGGCCAGCAGCTGTAGCTCTGATTAGACCCCTAGCCTGGGAAACTCCATATGCTGCAGGCACGGCCCTCAAAAGAAAAAAAAAAAAATTAGACAGCAGTCATTTTTATTTTCATATGCTATTATCTTTAGCAACAACCCTGGGTGGTTTGGTGCTGATGGGAACACAGAGGTAAGGAGATCCAAAGTTGAACTTTTTAATTGAAATATAGTTGATGTATAATATTATATAAGTTACAGGTGTATAATATAGTGATTCACAATTTTTAAAGGTGATACTTCTTTTATAGATGTCATAGAATACTGGCTCTATTCCTTCGTGTCATACAATATATCCTTATAGCTTATTTTGTACCTCTTACTCCCTCCACACTGTTCCCCCTCCCCACTGGTAACACTAGTTTGTTCTCTGTATCTGTAAGTCTACCTCTTTTTTGTTATATTCACTAGCGTGTTGTAGTTTTTAGATTCCACATACAAGTGATATCATACAGTATTTGTCTTGTTCTGACTTCTCTCCCTTAGCATGACACCCTCCAAGTCCATCCATGTTGTTGCATATGGCAAGATGTGCTTTTTTATGGCTGAGTAGTATTCCATTGTGTGTGTATGCCACATCTTCTTTATCCATTCATCTGTTGATGGACACTTACGTTGCTTCCATATCTTGGCAATTGTAAATAATGCTGCTATGAACCTTGGGGTGCATGTATCTTTTCTTTTTTTTATAATGATTTTTATTTTTTCCATTATAGCTGACTTACAGTGTTCTGCCAATTTTCTACTGCACAGCAAGATAGTGTTTGGGGTTTTGTTTTTTTGGTTTTTGTTTCTAGATGTTTACTGAGGAATAGAACTGCTTGGTCATATGGTAGTTCCAGTTTTTGTTTTGTGAGAAATCTCCATACTGTTTTCCACAGTGGCTGTACCCATTTACAGTCCCACCAATAGTGTGTAAGGGTTCCTTTTTCTTCACAGCCTCACCACCAAGGTTAAAATATTCTAAGTGCCCCTGACTCACTCCCCATTCCTTTCCTGTGCACAAACTCTGTGAGCTTCAAGAACACTGGGAGGAATTCCCAAGGTTTCTCAGACTCTGTCCACACCTGGCTGTTCCAGGAGATTCAGGAGGGGGCCACCACTGGGCAGACAAGGGTGTTGTCAGCCAAGGCAGAGACCCAAACTAGGAGAGCCCCAGGCCCATACAAGACAGGTGGGCAGCCAGCAGAAGCAGAGATACCCTGAGTCAGGATCCATTACCAACTGAATGAACACCCAAGCATCTTCCCTTATTCCTAAAGACCTTGGAATAGTCTCATCTCCCCTTTGAGGAAGATGTTTCAGTCCAAGGGAAAATGCTTTCTCATCTCCTAAATGACTCAAGGTACACATGGGAGAAAAGCAGAATTTGTGTGAAGCATGGCATTTCATTTTGGCTCTTCATGGGCCTCACAGAGGAATTCTCATTTGGAATGAGGAAGGCAGCAAAGTGAGCCCTCTGCTGCTCTGCATCTCAACCTATCTCTAGCCCTTGGTTTCCCTAAGGCCGAGCTACAGCCAGTTTTAGACTCATCCCACCTCTGCCAAAGTCACCAGCTTCTCTCTCACCTTGGTATCTGTTTAAATATTTGGAGCATCCTGGAGTTCCTGTCATGGCTCAATGGAAACGAATCTGTCTAGCATCCACGAGGATGCAGGTTTGATCCCTGGCCTCACTCAGTAGGTTAAGGATCCAGCACTGCTGTGAGCTGTTGTGTAGGTTGCAGACACAGTTCAGATCTGACGTTGCTGTGGCTGTGATGTAGGCTGGCAGCTACAGCTCTGATTCAACCCCTAACCTGGGACCCTCCATATGCCATGGTTCAGCCCTGAAAAGAAAAAAAAAAAAAATGGAGCATCCTTATCAAGCCCCTGCCTTCTGCCATCTCAGAGATGTCAATAATCCAACCCCCAATCCTGGAATGGATAAACACACAGACACACACACACACACATACACACACCTCTCCACAGGCTTCTCTTCATACAAACTTGCTTCACACTAGTTAAGAATCTAAGTAGTATCTATGAGGACAAGGGTTCAATCCTGACCTCATCCAGGGGGTTAAGGATCCAGCGTTGCTGCAAGCTTCAGCTTGGGTCCCTCATTTCAGTAGTTGTGGCATAGGCCTCAGCTGCAGCTCCAGTTCCACCCCTAGCCAGGAAACTTCCATATGCCACAGGTGGGGCCCTAAAAAGAAAACAGAAGGAAACAAAATAGCCCACTCAATTTCAACTATGTATTTATTTGTCTGCTCATGAAGACAAAGACCCTATTATATGCATCAGTATATTCTGTGTCCCTTTCATGGTGGACCAGCATAAATGTTGATTGAATGGAAAGTGAGCTACCTTAGTGGCCCCAAAAATGTGTTTGGGCACATTCAAAGCCACCATTCACATCATTTGAAATTAGTCACCATGTATGTCTATGTCCAGCCCCACGTCTCTGAAAAACCCAGGACCTGGGGAAACCCTGTCCTGATTCATTTCCAGAGGAGCCCCTGGATGACTTGGATGGCATCAGGGCGTCTTTTCAGTGTGCCATGGAGGAAATCAGAATTCAGAATGACATGGCCAAATCAGAAGTGTCAGGATAAAAGCCAGTTAAGAAAACCCCAAGGAACCCTGATTAGAGAGGAGAAACAGTTTAAAGTGAGATGGAAAATGAGATACTGCAGGCAGAAGTGTCATTGGATAATAGCCAGGCAGGATGACGTGCCTAAAACGAGAGGTGTGCAAACTTGATGTGTGCAGTAGCTGGTCTCCCAGCTCCACCCGTATACACCCAGCTTTGCCCTTTTCTCCCAGCTGCCAATCTGTGCAGCTCTGGGGCTGAGGGCCCTTTTTTCTGGGCGACGTGATACAGCCTAGGGACAAAATAGGCTGACAATTCTAGTTGAAGTATACCCCTGGATAGCTCTCCACCCACTGAGCTCCCGGAAGGGGACAGTCCCTTCCCCTCGTGGGTGAGATCATTATGAGACACGTGTCTTACACCTTAGAGTCCCCAGCAGAACTGAGGCTCAGTCTCGGGCTGTTGTAACTGGCCAACTAGTTCACTCTTCATTGACTGTCTTCCCCTCCTGTGTCTGTTCCCCACTTCCTAAAGTGCATTTCCCAGATAAATGTGCAGTCAGTCCTGGCCTCAGGATCAGCTTCAGGGGCAACCTCTAACTCCAAGAATACATCCGTCAGGTGCAGGCAAGAAAGAGAACCCACTCGGGTTGTTCAGATGAACAAATTCAGCGGGGAGGGGGATGCCTACAGAGGTGTGGACAGGATTAAGGAAGCAAACAAATGTGGAGAGGCCCCCAGGGACTGGGAATAGCAGGAAGCCGTTACCATCCCTAGGCCTAAGGGTACAAGAGGTGCAGGTATTTTCCAGGCTCTCTGATCATGGAGCGATGCAGTTACCCTAGAAACAAAGTGCCAGCACAGGAAGGGAGAAGGAAAGAAATACCCTGCCTCGCATCTTCTCTTGCCCTCATGGCATCTGCTGGTGCCTCCCCCAGGACCAGCCCCATTCAGACACCAGTCACCAAGGAAGTCTGGGCTAGATGGTTACAGGGGTCAGCTTTCAAGGATGTGGCGATGGGCAGATACTGGATTTGGCTGAGCACACAGAGAATGAGGAGCCACATGGTATTCCTATTTATCACAGAGCCTTGGCTATCAGAGTCTATAGTTTCTATTCCTGAAGAACTCAGAGACTTTCTCAGCCAACTATCAAGAAGATTTTAAAACATTAAGGCATTAAAACCCATTAAGAAAAAAAAAATCAAAGGAGTTCTCACTGTGGCTCAGGAGGTTAAGAACCTGACTAATATCCATGAGGATGTGGATTCAATCCCTGGCCTCGTTCAGTGGGTTAAGAGCCCGTGTGGCTGCAAGCTGTGGCGTTGGTTACAGATGTGGCTCGGATCTGGCCTTGCTGTGTCTGTGGCATAGGCTGGCGTCTGAGCCTCTGATTTGACCCCTAGCTTGAGAACTTCCATATGCTACAGGTATGGCCATAAAAAGAAAAAAGAGGAAAAGAAAAGAAAAAAAAAATCAAGGCTCATTTAGCTCAGAGAAATCAAATCTGAAGGACCAATTAAACTTGTTCATTCCCTACAGCAATACTTTGCTGATCGAGAAACATGGGTTCAAGTAGATTTTTTTTTTAATCAGAAATTTTGAGGCCATAGATGGAAATAATGCAGGCAGGATGTGGTTGCCCTTCAAAACCTAAGTGATGCAACTGACAGATGAAATGTTCAGTAAACAAGTAGAAGCAGAAGTAGCATGAACAGTAGACATTTATCAAGCACTTGCTATGTGCCAGAGTCTACATCATGAGCACCATTAGTATTTCTTACCTCTTGAAATCCTTAAAACAGCCCAGTTACATAGCTCTTGCTGTTCACTGTTGAATTAGTTTGCATAGGTTGCTGTAACAAAGTACCACAAGTTGGCTGGCTTAAACAAGAGAAACTTATGGACTCAAATTCTGGAGACTAGAAGTCACCAAGTGTTAGCAGGGTTGGTTTCTTCTCAGAGCTGTGAGGAAAAAGGCTGGTCCATGCCTCTCTTCTAGCTTCTGGTGGTCTGCTGGCAACCTTTGGCATTCCTTGGCTTGTTAGGTCTCAGCTTTCATTTTCATGTGATGGTGTGTGTGTGTATGTGTGTGTAACTCCAAACTTCTCCTTTCTAGGACACCAGTCATATTAGATTAAAGCCCACCCTAATGACCCCATTATAACTGATTACATCTGTAATGACTTTATTTCCAAATAGAGTCACATTCTTCAGTGCTAAGGATTTAGAACTTTAAGAGATGTATTTGGGGTAGGGAACAGGGGGACACACAGTTCAACCCATAACATCGTCAGATGAGAAAGCTGGCTCAGGGAGAATTTAAGCAACATAAAATTTACCCAACCAGAAAATACTTTAAAAGGGATCCATTGTGCTCAAAAACAGCATTTGTCAGAAGCATGGGGATGATGCTATAGAAAGGTACATACAGCACAGGATTAAGATTAGAGATGTCAGGACCAAGCTGTCCCCAAGAAGGGAAGAGATTAAATGAAGGGCTGGAAGGAGAATGTCTATAGACCCTGAGAGGCTGGGGCTGGCAGGGGTCTTTGGAGAAGTTCCCTCCACTGCCCCCGCCACCTCCCCTCTCACCGTACAGCACCTCCTCTGGGAGTAAGGGGCAACTGCATGGCAGGCATGCTTTCCCCCACCTCCACAGTTTCTCCAGTTGCAATCAAGTCTGCTTTCCAGGCAGCTTTTAGTCATAAGAAAATCTACCTATTTACCGAGAAAGGTGGGAGGTGGGGTGGGTAGGGGGGAGTGAAGGGAGGGAATTCCAGAGTTTAAGCTAAAAAGCTTAAAAATACTAATGCCTGATTGAAGAACACCCGCATGAATGGGTTTAATCAGTTTGGTCATTAGTTTTTAGGTGGGAATGGAGAACAGAGATGTATGTTCAGAAAAGCAAACAGTCCATTCTGGATGCACTGTGAACATCCCGGGGGGGGGGGACAGCAGGAAAAAGAGGGTCAAGTGTCATCTTTGCAAATCAGTGTGCCCAAATTATTCATGATAAAGGAAACTGGCAAATTATCAATATCCTTGCTGCACCTTGCCAAGCCTTACCGCTGCCCATTCTCAAAGCCTTCCATGGCTTGATGAGTTTCCCATTTTCAGTGCCTTCTGATTTAATCAGAGTAGGCAAATCACTGTAGCAAACAAACTCATGGCTTAATGCAATAGGTGTTTCTTTTCCTAATCCAACACAGGAGTTCTGGTCTAGCAGGCTTCCATCTCTCTTCAGGAACCAGAATCCTTAGGGAGTTCCCCAGAGTCATGTAACTAGTACACGTGGCAGAACCATGATCTGAACCCTGGAAGTCCGTTTCCAGAGAGTTAAACATGCTCCTAACAATCTGTGGATCCCGGTTCCAGTCTTTCCATAATGATAGCTGGCTTATCTCTGTAATAAAAAAATCCAAATTCCCAATGGCCTGGCAAAATTCCTTCACTTTACCATCCAGTATGAGTGGCCCTGGTTGACAGCCACATGCTCCATCAGGGAGCACAGCTGCTTCTGCCTTAAGCTTATATTCTCTGCTCTCTACGAACTGGGGTGTGAGAAAAAAGAGATGGGGATCACTTGGGAATTTCGTGGGCCATGCCTAGAGGTGGGAAAAATTAACTTCTATCCATATTTCATGTATCTGAACTTAATCACGTGACTATACCTAACTGCAAAGATGGCTGGAAAGTGTAATCTAACAGAGAAAAAAGGAAATGGTTTCTTTTACAATTGCATATCTCAGACCAATCAGTTGGGGGGGGGGGGAATTAAGAAAGAAAAAGAGGCAGAAGTTAGGTTCCCCTAGGTTTCACAATCTCTCATAAGGAATTTCATTGGCCTTCCTTTGGTCCTACATTAATAGAAGCTACCTGGCAGTTGCAAACAGAGCTTCACTTTCTGAAATTTGTGAGAAATACAAATTATCTTCAGCATGAATGAGTTCATTTATAGGAACTTCATTCCCAAGAGAACGGCTAATTGAGATCTCTATGTAAAAATATAATTATTCACAGAGCGTGGGACATGTATTTTTCCATTCTTAGAACAGAACCAGAGGCAGGAGCCCAAATTGCAGCATGAGATATTTTTGGTTAAATAAAAGTTTGAGAAAGAGAGAAAATCACATTATCTCACAGTATTGGAGCAGAATTCCTTGGAGGTTTCTAATGAATGTAGTATTACTGAACCAATCTCGGGTCCGCTCATCCAGTCTTTAAAGCCCATCTACTGACACTGGGTTGTGGTGAAGGAAAGTGCAGCCTTTATTACAGGGCTCTAAGCAAGGTGTCTGGGCAGCTAGTGCTCAAAACACCTGAACTGCACACTCCCCAGGAGGTTTCAGGAAAACCTTTTTTTTTTGGTCTTTTTTGTCTTTTCAGGGCCTCATCTGCAGCATATGGAGGTTCCCAGTCTAGGGGTCTAATCAGAGCTGTAGCCGCCAGCCTATGCCAGAGCCACAGCAACTCAAGATCTGAGCCGTGTCTGCGACCTACACTGCAGCTCACAGCAACACTGGATCCTTAACCCACTGAGCAAGGCCAGAGATCAAACCCGAAACCTCATGCTTCCTAGTTGGATTTGTTTCTGCTTCGCCACGACGGGAACTCCAGGACAGCATTTTTTTAATAATGATTTTTATTTTTTCCACTATAGTTGGTTTACAGGGTTTTGTCAATTTTCTACTACTGTACAGCAAGGTGACACAGTCACATATACGTATATACATTCTTTTTCTCACATTATCACGCTCCGTCATAAGTGACTAGATATAGTTCCCAGTGCTATACAACAGGATCTCATTGCTTATCCATTCCAGAGGCAATCGTTTGCATCTGTTAACCCCAGATTCCCAGTCCATCCCACTCCCTCCTCCTCCCCTTTGGCAACCACAAGTATGTTCTCCAAGTCCATGAGTTTCTTCTCTGTGGAAAGGTTTATTTGTGCCATATATTAGATTCCAGATATGTGATATCATATGGTATGTGTCTTTCTCTTTCTGACTTATTTTGCTTAGTATGAGAGTCTCTAGTTCCATCCATGTTGCTGCAAATGGCATTATTTTGTTCTTTTTATAACTGAATAATATTCCATTGTATATATGCACCACATCTTCTTAATCCATTCATCTGTCGATGGAAATTTAGGTTGTTTCCATGTCTTGGCTATTGTGACTAGTGCTACAATGAACATACGGGTGCATGTATCTTTTTCAAGGAAAGTTTTGTCCGGATGTATGCCCAAGAGTGGGATTGCTCTGTCATATGGTAGTTCTATATTTAGTTTTCTGAGGTACCTGCATACTGTTAGGAAAGCATTTTTAAAGGCCAGATGAGGGAAGGGAGTTGTGGGGTGCGTGATCAGTTTGTGCAGTTCTCTGACTGGTTGATGGTGAGGTAACAGGGTGGTGTCATAGGGATGAACTTTATCAATCTTTTTAGGGGTCAGTAGGTCTGGGGGTCATGTGCTCATGGCCATCAAGCTGTTCATTTCTTCCTTTTGGTGAGGGGTTTAGCCTCCCGGTTGTAAGACAACCCAGGAAAGGTGCATTAGCTACTATTATCCAGGTACTTCAGGAGAGGAGCTGCAGCAGAGGATATGGGGAGGGGGACTGAACCAGGAAGGCCGCATAGGCTCCCACTGCATTCTAGCAATATTGCATTACTCCCAAAATGGAAGACTATCAGCCTACCTCTTAGTACCCAAATGCTTTCTAAGATGGCAGTTTACCAAAGAAGTTTTAAACCCTAGCACCCTAATTTCTGGAATGAGGGTAGAATAAATGCCAACCTTATATGGCTGCTTTCATAGAATCCATAAAGCTACCTTCTACAGCTTGAACAATTAGGAATTTTTACTTGATCCATCTATTTTTCCATAGGTAGAATGGTATCATTCCGGGGAGAGAGATGCTGTATACAGGATGGCAACCACATCTTGCTTCCTTTAACTACAAAGGGAAGACCTAGGGAGAGCCTTCCCTCCTTAGACTTGTGTAAGAACATAACCTTGGAGTTCCCTTTGTGGCGCAGCGGAAACGAATCCAACTAGTATCTGTGAGGATGCAGGTTTGATCCCTGGCCTCACTCAGTGGGTTGTGGATCCAGCATTGCAATGAGCTGCAGTGTAGGTCACAGACACAGCTCAGATCCCAAGTTGCCCTGGCTGTGGTATAGGCCAGCAGCTGTAGCTCTGATTTGACCCTTAGCCTGGGAACTTCCATATGCTGCAGGTGTGGCCCTAAAAAACAATAAACTAATTAATTAATTAATAAAAAGAACATAACCTCAAGCACATAAGGTGGCAGAGATTGTTGGGCTCACCCCAATATGTTTCCCATTTCTTCGGGACCTTGGGTACTCACCGTTTTTTGTAGCCCTAATAGTCACATTTTAATTCCCCAAACTAATTAGACTACTGAAATCGCTTCCTTTTGACCACAGCTTTGTGCATGACTTTTGACTTTGGGGATCTGTTATTCTTCTGAGTCAGTAAATGCTTTTTTTTAAAAAAAAAAATTTGCCACTCCCACGGCATGCAGAAGCTCCCAGGCCAGGTATTAAACTTGCACCATAATGCCAGATCCTCAACCTGATGAGCCACCAGGGAACTCCAATAAATGCTTAAAAGGAAATGACGCTCAGACTCTCTCATCTCATGTGTTTCCCATCTCTCTGACATCCTGGCCTATCAAGTTCCAGTTGCTTTAGTAGCTTTCCAGTGCTACTGGAGCATAATTTAAAAATAAACTGTCCATGGGAGTTCCTGTTGTGGCTCAGTGGAAATAAACCCGACTAGTATCCATGAGGATTTGGGTTCAATTCCTGGTTTTGCTTGATGGGTTGAGGATTGGCTTTGCCATGAGCTGTGGTGTGGGTTGCAGATGTGGCTTGGACCCCTTGTTGCTGTGGTTGTGGCGTGGGCTGCCAGCTGCAGTTCCAGTTCAACCCCTGGCCTGCTGCTAATTGTTTTAGGTGAAAGGGCTTATACTCTACTTTTTTCAGAAATGAAAAAAAAAATTTAAAGGGTATGTTTGAATAGTGGAATTCTAGCCACCAGAAAAAGTCAGTGGTAAAAATGCTTATGAGACAGGAGACTTATTTGAAATTTTCAGACTACACCCTGTCAATAACCAGTAATTCTGTTTATCTACCCAGCCATCGTGATTCCAAGGTGTATCATTAAAAGAAATGCACATAATAAAACTCTATCAGCCAAGAAAAAAAGCAGCAAGATAGTCAGATGCTGTATGACTTACTGTAAATTATTTACTAAATGCCATTAGTATGCCTGGCAAAATATAATATGCATATTGGTTATTTAAATTCTACCAGCTTTCTTTGATCTTGGAAATTTTGTTAATTTTTAAGTTTGTCATTTCTAAGCATAAGGCTTTGGTAACAAAGTGTAAGATGCGATCTCAAAGAGATTATGGGATCTCTCCACTAATCTACCAGCTGTGTTACCTGTCCTGTTTCCTCATTGCTTCATAGGGCACATATATAATGCTATGTATGTCATAGAATGTGAATGAAGCTCAAATAGTATAAATTATAGTTGTGCAACAAATGTTAGGTTCATTTTCCCTCTCCATCTTTTTTCTCTCAGAGCAGTTAAAATAATGGCTTAGGACTGAGAAGCTAAGAGACCAAGTAGAAAGCATCATCTAAGAGGTTAGAAAGGCAACAGAAGCTTTCAGCAGTCCCAGTTTCATGGAGCCTGACAGATGCAAGTAGGAGTTCAGGTACACCATGAAAAAGGGGCTCTGTAAACAGAAGTACTCCAGCCCAGGAAAAAGGGGTACTAGTTATAGACTAGTCACCAAACACATACACATTGAAACCAGTTTAGACCAAGCTCAAGGCTAGATGGAATTAAGTTTATCTTCCCCTATTATAACTACCTTCCATAAAAAAATAATATGGTTGACCCTGAACAGTTTGTGTTTGAACTCTGCAGGTCCCTGTATACATGGATTTAAAAAAAAATTTTTATTACTCTCATTCCGTGTAAGGAACGAGCTCATCCCCCCACCACACTAAGCAAGTGAATAAGGGAACCTGTTACTTGTTTTCACTTCCTCCTGCAGCAACAGGAGCCCAGAATAAGCACTCGATTGAAAAAAAAAATACAGTTGATTTACAGTGTTCCTTCAGTTTCTGCTGTACAGCAAAGTGACCCAGCCACACATACAATACTTTCTTTTTTTTTTTTTTTCTTCATGTTCTGTCCCAACAGACTGGACACAGTTCTCTCTGCTGTAGAGCATGACACCACTACCTGTCATTTACCTGTTCTAAATGTAATAGTTTGCATCTACCAACCCCAAACTCCTCATCCATCCCCTTCTCCTCCATTCCCCCTAGCAAACACAGGTCTGCTCTCCATGTCCCTGATCTGCTTTTGTTTCATAGATAGGATCATGTGTGCCATATTTTAGATTTCACATGTAAGTGATAGCTTATATTATTTGTCTTTCTCTTTCTAATTTACTTCACTTAGTATGAGAATCTCTAGTTCCATCCATATTGCTGCAAATGGCATTATTTTATCCTTTTTTTATGGCTGAGTAGTATTCCATTGTATATATGTACCGCATCTTCTTAATCTGTTCATCTGTTAATGGACATTTGGGTTGTTTTGATGTTTTGGCTATTGTGAATAGTGCTGCAGTGAACATAGGCGTACATTATCTTAAAAATAAATACATACTATAATACTACACAGTCCACATTAGTTGAATCTGCAAATGCAGAGCCATGGACATGGAGGGCCAATTATAAAGTTATAAATGGATTTTCAACTGCATGGGAGTTGGTACCTCATGTAGTTCAAGGATTAACTGTACTTCAGTATAGAAGATAATGTCAGCTGTAGCTTAAGTTATTATTACAGTTTTTCTTATGCACTGTCAAGCATTTAATATAAATTTACCTGATATGCTAAAAGTAGGATCAAATGATTAAAAAACAAGAGAAACAAAGCAGAAAATAGAAACATACCCCCCAGTTATTGGTTGTTATTTTATAGGGACTTTTACATAGTTGTGCTTGGTATGTTCAAGAATATAAATAATCAGCTGAAAAATTCCTCAGATAACTGAAATCTATTATGCAATTCAACTGAAATTATATAACTGAAAATATAATGACAGAAATGAACAACTCAATAAATGGATTTAACATATATTAAATACAAGTGAGGATAAGACTAGTGAACTAGAACATCTAGACTGAAGCACAAAGAGGAAAACAGTTGAAACATTTAGAAAAGAATATAAAAGATGTACATAACCCCATGGATATTTTAACATAATTGAAGTCTGAATGGGAAAAGAAATAATACAGAGGTAGTAGCTTAAGAAATAATAGTCAAAATTATTTGAAAAGGTGAAATTAACAGATTTAAGAAGGAATAGGAATCCCAAGCAAGATAATTTAAAGAAATCTACATGTAGGCATATTATAATAAGACTGCTTAAAATTAAACACAATAAGCAAATCCTAATAAAGAAAAAACACATATTACTTTCAAAAGAACTGTAATAATACTAACAATTGTGTTATCGACAGAAACAGTGAAAAACAATAAACAATAGAATGATATCTTTATAGTAATGAAAGGAAACTTAAGATTATCTATTTGGTGAAGAAACCAGCAAATATTAGGACAAGATAAACATGTTTACAGAATAACAAAACTAAAAAAAAAAAAATGTTACCAGCAGACCTGTACTTAAAAGACGATTTTAGCAGAGAAAAAAATGATCTAAGAGGGAAACACAGATAAGATCAAGGTAGAAAGGTAGTAAGAGCAAGATAAAGAATAAATATAAGTACATTTGGCTATACAAAATAATAATGATGTCTCAAAGCATTTTAAAATGTATACAGAATTACCAAAGAGATTGAGGTAAAGGGAGTGAAAGGATTCTAAAATTCTTACATTAATAGTGAAATTATTAATGTATAAATGCATTATAATTATTCCAAAAAGATAAGGATCCATGTTGCTATCTCTAGGGAAGATTCAAAGAGAGCAAAATAACATATAATTAATCTGCTAATGGGGGAAGGGGGTGGATAATGAATAACAACAAATACTTGATTAAACCAAAATAAACCCATGAAGCAGAGAAACAGGAACATAGGACAAGTGGAGAAAAAAAAACTTTTAAGCAAAATCGTTACTTTAAACCCAGCTGTATTATGTTAAATGTAAAGGGACTAAAATTGATACAGCTATGATTATATAAAACTCAGGTGGATTTTAAGGCAAGAAGAATTTTTAGGAGAAAAACATACTTCATAAAATTAAAAGGTGATTCCACCAGAAAGATAGAACAATTTGTAATGTCCGTGGCCCAAATAATATAGTCTCTTTTCCTCTCTCTCTTTTTCACACACACACATACACACATACACACACACCCTTGACCCTTGAACAACATAGGGGTTAATTTGCATGTAACTTAGGGCCTTCATAGCATGGCTCCTCCATATTCATGGATTGAACCAACCACAAAACATGTAGTACTATACTGTAATATTTACTACTGAAAATCATCTGCAAATAGGTGAACCCACATGGTTCAAACCTTCATTTGTTCAAGGGTCAACTGTATAAGCAAAAATTGATAAAACTAAAAAGATAAATAGACAAATTCAAAACTCTTGCTAATGCTTGATAAATCAAAAAGAGTAAGTTATAGATTCAGAGTAATTTGTAACCTTGAAATAATTGACATATAAAACACTGCACCTAACAATTACAGAGTATACATCCTTTGGAAATAGACAAGAAGTACTTACTAGTGTGCTCATATTCTAGGTCAGGAGTCTACATCTTTCAAGACCCCGCTCAGGCATCCTATCCGCTGGAAAACCTTCCTCAGCAGCACCTCCACTCTGGTCTGCATTCTGTCGGTGCTCCTTGGCACTCATCATTTTTCCACATGCCTATACCTTCTTTCTATGAACACCTGGGATGCCTTCCTGAGGACTTTCCCTCCTTATAGGAACTTGCTCAGGATACACACATTTCAACCTGGAAATGCCAAGGAGTTAATGTTCCACGTGCAGTTTCCAACCAGTGAACAGGAGGAATTGCTGCACAAGTTGAGGTCTCTCAGGTAGGACAGCGCTGGAGTACATTCTACATCATCTAGATATTCTTTTCAGGACAAAACCCCAGTTGCTCATGGTATATAACCTGCTTGAAAGCATACCCTATATTGGCTTCCTTTTTCCTTTCTGTCTCATTTCCTCACACTCTCTCCTTGCCTCCTGAGATTACCTCCCAAATAAAAGACTGACTCTCAAACTCTTGTATACGGGTCTGCTGCTGAGAACACCAGCTGGGACAGCGCCCCTGTCTGGGCTCCCTAACATAGCTTTAACCAAGTAAGTTACAACTGCTCATTGCCTCTTAGTAGGAAACTCTTGAGGACAGGCACACTGCTTTTACCTCTGCTTCCTAGATCATGGCACCTGGCACATGAGAAGTGCTCAATGAGTAATCAATAGCAGTTGTCAAATCAATGAATGAAGTTTGATGGGAAACCCATCATTAGCACTCTGGACAGGGCTGCCTGAACAGATCACACAGATGGGGTTTTAAAAAGAGAGTGGAGACAAGTCTTAACTCCTAGAAGGATAGGGCTGGATGACATGCCGCAGGAAGTATCCCTAGACCTACTAGGATGTCAGAAGAGCCCTAAGGGCATGCCTGGGAGATGCATGTGGAGCTTTCACAGAAGAAGGGCAAGGCTGATGAGACAGAATGTCAGAGTTCCTGAGACAGGTTTTGTTTATCACATTTTGCCTGGAGCCAACTTTGCTTATAACATGAAGAGAGGCTGTGTTGGTTTAGGATTTTATTTGTCATCTATCAGTAATTTGATTTTAAGGGAAACTCTGTTTGGAAATGAGAGCACCATCCTATACTCAGATATTGTCTTTGAAAACAAGTGGGTTCTGCCACATCACTGTGTCACTCTGCTCTTGTGCCCTGACTATTGAGAATGCTTTGTTAATCTATTATTCCCAGAAAAATACCCTTTCCTTTATTCCTTAAGCAGTTTTTGAGTGTCTGCAATGTGACAATAACTATGCCAGGATGTGGGCAATCCAAAAAAAAAATGCTGATTATTATCTAGAGACTTAGGTGTGATAGTACAGACAGACACCCAGACTCAAAATAGAATCTGCCAAAGACTGAAGATAGGGAATGTACCAGCAATTTTAAAAGCACAAAGGAGATATATTCAAACTTTGCCTGGTAACATCAGAGAAAACCTCATTAAGCTTCTTCATCCCAGAACATTCTTAAAGGGCACATTTTCCAACAATGATGAAGATTCCCAAGAAAAGAGCTATGAGATCAAGACATGAGGTCATAAAAGAAAAAAGAATCCTGTGAAATCAGATTGTTATGATCATTATACAACTACAGATGTGATAAATTCATTTGAGTAATAAAAAAATAGAATAAATAAATAAATAAATTTCAGTGTTAAAAAAAAGAAAAAGAATGTATTTATGTGTACGACTGGGTCACTTTGCTGTATAGCAGAAATTGGCTCAACATTGTAAATCAACTATACTACTATTACTAATAATAATAAAGGCCAAGGAGTGTTTTGGGAAGAACATCACCTAGTTTATAGCAGAATCATAGAGTAGGGAGAATTAGTAGAAACTGAGGGCAGAACAGGGTTTTAATCTTTGCTTGGACCACAGGATGGCAACCTCGTGAATCCTCTAGGATCTTCTCAGAATAATTTCAATTGCATTGAATTGCAGTTGCCAGGACATTGAAAAAATTTGTGATAAGAAAATATCTAATTCCCTATCTGATTCACAAGTGGCTCTCTTACTTTTATGGTCTGTTGCTGCATGCATAATTTAAGGAAATAATCAGTTTCTCTTTATGGTTAATAAAGCTAAGTTTTTAATTTTGCCCATCCAAACTCCAGCCCTTCAGGACTGCATAAAGAACCCATGGATGAGAAATTGGTTAGTGTTCAAAAGAGTTTAGATGTTTTATCTACAAGCAAATGTGAGCCAGTGAATGTTGTCAGGGGAGGGATTGTAGGCCCCCAGCCTCGGTCTCTGATCCCTGCACCCTTCTACCTCCTCCAGTAAGAAGGGAGTTCTGGGCTAGGGCTGGAGTGCAGAAACCAAGGTAAAAATGTGTTGTGTCTTACTAGAATGCCAAAGAACATTAGCTTTGTCAGAGAATAGAGTTCCAAGTGCAGAGGAAAAGCTGAGCTTCATATTAATGCAGAATAAATTATAAAGCGAAAGACAACATTCTTCCTTTGAGATAAAAGAGAAGGTGCCCTTCCTGTCTGTGCCCCCCACATACACCAAATACCATTTTGTGCCCATAATAACATGATTCTCAGTTGCTTTAGGAAGATCTGTTTTCCTCTTTCTTTAGATATTCTTCAGTGGTGTCAGAGTTCCTGAAACACTAGCCAACCATTTGGACCCACTGTTTAATTGTAAATGGATAAATAAATATAAGTAAATCACCTCTATTTTTATAAATAGTTATAGTGAAACCACTATTGTTATTTTTATTGTTATAATATCAGATAACGTTCTTAATTCTTAAAATTTCATACCGGACATAGAGACATATGCAGCATCTAAATGATAAAAATTATATGTATAATATATACAATTGGTCCTCCATTTCCATGAGTTCTATATCTGTGGATTCAACCAACCACAGATCAAAAATATAGGGAAAAAGTTCCAAAATGCAAAACCTGAATTTTCTGTGCACTGACAACTATTTAGATAGCATTTATGTTGTAACGGTATTACAAGCAATCTAAAGATGATATAAAGTATATGGGAGGATGTGATAGGCTAAATGCAAATACTGTGTCATAAACGACTTGAACATTCATCTGTGGATTTTGGTATTTGTGGGGGGTCCTGGAATGAATCCTCTACAGGTACTGAGGGATGATTGTAAACATTTTGAGTATCACCAAATATATAAAACTATATGCAAAATTATGAGGATTGATTGACATAGTTTCTTTTGCCCTTTGGGAAATGAGTCATCACAGTCAGAATGATTTTACATCAAAGAAAAGATTGTGTTTCATATATACATATGTATTTATATGTTTCTGGATGTGCTGATCTGTCCTTCGATATACTCTTAAGCCTTCTTTTATTTGTGGCTTTTGAAATAATTTTCATGTTGAAACGAAAGATAAGATTTCAAAAATAAAAACTCCTTTTCTCCCTCTACCGCTCCTTCTCCAACATGTTTTCCAGCAAACCTGAAATGGAAACCACCCCCCCTCTTTCTTGCTTGTTAAAAATTGACATTAATAATGCTCATTGAATAGTCTCCTGTTTTCCTTTCTGAGGAGTCAGTAATAATAGTTTATTGCATACTTCAAAAGTAACAAATTTTGAAATTTAAAAACTATTGTGTGTGATATTTTATATATTCACATAAAAGATTTGGATTGATCCATTTGCAATAATTCATATGTCATTTAAAGTAGTTATTTGTTTCATTGTCTTGCTTTACTAATTTATAGTTATGTTGCAAGGAAGCATTATAGAATTGGAATTAAATATTGCTTATAAAAAGTTGCACCAAATAGCCCTGTGACTAACAAAAAAAGCAATAAGACACATGGTATTAGTTGACTAGTTTGTTTATTTTCCATAAATATTTTGGATGGGTCTATGGTTTGCTCTTTTTCTTTAAAAAACATTCTTTCTTCTGGTAAATTTTAATTTGAAAAATGTGAACTGAATAATGTAAACAGAATGGGGAAGAAGTAAATACTGGGAATGATTAATTAATTATTGATCTGTTTAGAGTTTTATGTTCATTTATTCATTATGATTTTCAAGTATTGAACAAATATTTGAAAGCATCTACTATGTGCCATGCCTTGTGCTAAGCACCATTAGTCCTGTTTGCTCTTTCAATCAAAATTAGATCTTTTGTCCCTGCCAAGTGTTATAACCCCTCCTTTTGTCATCCTTACATTAGAGAAAGGTGTGCTCTGGCTTCCATGGGTTCAGCTGGAGTGCTTTGACTCTTGCCCTCTCTGTATTTCATTGTTCATCATTGTCTTTAAAAAGTTTCCATGATTGAGCAGTTCCTGCTGTGGTGCAGTGGATTAAGAATCCAACGGCAGTGGCTTGGGTAGCTGTGGAGGCACAGGTTTGATCTCCCCCCCCAAGCACACCTGCCTTGGCCCAGTGAAGTGGGTTAAAGGATCTCCATTGCAGTTTCCACAGGGCCAGCATAGGTCGTAGCTGTGGCTCTGATTCAACCCCTGTCCTGGGAACTCCCATACACTGAGGGTGAGGCCATTTAAAAAGAAAAAAATGTTCCTAGGATATCCCTATCTTTGACCATTCTCAGTCAGAGGAATCTTGTTTGCTCAATTCAGCACTTATAGTTTCAAATGTACCATTTTCTCCTGAGAACTGGAGTTCCCGTTTAGGAAGAGTTGTGTGGTACATGTTGTAAGTGCCCTACCCTGTTCCCCAGATCCCACTGCTGGGCCTGTGTACTATCCCTGAGCTGCAGTGAATGCTGGCTGCCAGTAGCTCACAGCTGGCCCCTTCCCTGGAGAGTTGCCCTCAGCCAATGGAAGAGTCTCCATCCAAGATGCTACACTCACAGGTGTTGACTGACACTGGAGTACAGAATGTTGGTCCCTTGCCTAAAAGGCAACTAACGCTCCGGAGCTTCCTCTGAGATCAGGCTAAGACCAGACTCCAGCTAAGACCATGTCCTAGCTCAGCTCCTAGCCCAGCCTTACCCCACTGCTCTGGGAGCACTCCCTCAGTAAATTATATGCATCTAGATCCCTGCTTCAGGCTCTGCTGGAACCTAACCTCAGACAGCAAGGATCATGCCAGGTTTTGCCAACCTCTGTCTGCATGGAAGTTCTAGCATATGACTTTCCTCATATTCAAATAACAGATAATAACAGATTCAGTTAAGTTTCCAATGTCAAGTGGGTTTTTATTTTTTATTTTTTCAAGGAGAACATGAATTGTATTCTGCTATACTATAAAACAGAAGATGGTTATAATTGAAGGCAAAAACTGCAAGGCCACAATGAATTACATAAGTTGTCTGTTAGGAGTTATAATTAGAACAAGCAAGGATTGGTTGGGGTCCAAAATGATTGCATAGTTACAAGAGGAAATTTAGACCAAAAGGTTGCAGCTACTGAATATTGTTCTAAACATGGCCGATGGTATCCTTGGGTTTGGTGCAGTTCCAAGAAAGTTCAGGTTCTCAGTGATGCAGAGATGTGTCTGAGATCAGATCCTCAATAGCCATTCAACTCCATTTTGTATGCCTATATGAGTATGCCATTACAATTTCAATTTATCATCCTTTCCCCCTTTTGATCAAAATCTTTCCTCCAAAAAGCGTTGATGATGAACCCTATCTATCAATTCAATTTGGCAAATGGGTTTTAAAAACATATTAGATCCTCTATGATTGTCTTGGTCTATGTATTTAACATTGTTTCTAATCACTTAGCTGTCCCACTGGCTCCAGTTGTTGTGCATCTCTTGAAGTGGAGCTTCTACCTGCAGACAATATTGTCTAACATGAACTTTATAAGAATTAATTCCTATAAAAACCTAAAAGTAAAAACAAAAACCTATGAAGATTCTTTCCAATATTAAAAGAAAAAAAAAAGATTTCAATGGCAAAGATTACTGAGCAGCAATACAGGGAAGACCTCAAAGAGAGATATGAAAGAAAAAGCAACCCACCCTATAAAGCACATATCCTCTTCTTCCTCTGAGATTGATTCCTAGGTGCATCAGTTTTAGGACCCATGGGGTTTTAGGGTTTTCCACCTCTTTAGTGGTGAGGGAAGTTGATTCCACATGTGTGTTAAATCTACATAACTTAATGAATTGAGACTTTCTTAGGTTCAGGTTAGCTCAGAAAAAAAAGGGTGAAGAGTCATTGTTAGAATTGTGGGAGTTCCCATTGTGGCTCAGTGGTTAACAAACCCGACTAGCATCCATGAGGACGTGGCCTTGCTCAGTGGGTTAAGGATCTGGCGTTGCCATGAGCTAGGGTGTAGGCTGCAGACATGGCTTGGATCTGGCGTTACTGTGGCTGGGGTGTAGGCCAGCAGCTACAGCTCCAATTCGACCCCTAGCCTAGGAACTCCATATGCCACTGGTGCAGCCCTAAAAGACAAAAAAAAAAAAAAAAATTGTGGATCTGAGGAATATCTAAAACATCACGATCATAGTGAAAATAGATTTTGTAACTAGTCTTGCTTGTCAAGAGCCAAGGCAGTTATGCACTTCCTTCAGCAAAGCTGTGCCACTCTCCTTTGATTTCCACTGCTGGACTTCCTTGCTTCCTTGGAGTGTTTCTTCCTTTTCCAATTTACACAGGGCCAAAATGCTGCTATCCCTCTATAGCACAACAAATCATGCTATGTATTACTTTGGTCCCATTTGCATGCTAACTAGTAGAATCTCCCAGATTCCTTATTCCAAATCCATGTATTCCATTAGACCTGTTTAACTTTACTCACTTGGTTTTAAGATACTAATTAGTAAACTTATGAAGAGATTGCACTTGGGTCAGTAGCCCTCTTAGGAGTGCTCGGTGTTGGTGGGGGATCATACAGTTTTCAACATTAGGTTCCCATTCAGTAGGACTGGGAGTGGAGATGAATTGCCCAGAGGGGATCTATAGGCAGAAAGTCCTCAAAAAATCTATCACAGTGTACTGGTGGACAAGATCAAGCTAGGAAGGAGTGTTTTAACTTGATAATTTAAGAACAGATATTTGGACATTTAGGAGGCCAATAAAATGTCATTAACTCAATCAGATAAATTGTAGGGAAACTTATACTGTTGATTTCCCTTCAGATAACCTATGAAGTCCCAGCATATAGAGATGTCCAGTGTGGTAGCCACAAGACACACAGGGCTATTGAAATTTAATAAAATTAATTAAAATTAAATACAATTAAAATTCAGTTCTTCACTTGCACTGACATGTATCAGGTGCTCAAAAGTCACATGTGGCTCATGGCTACTACACTGACAGCTCATGTATCCAACATTTGTATCAGTGTAGGAAGTTCTACTGAACAGCCTTTAAGAGGTTATTTTTATTTATGGGAAGAGATTTGAGAGGTTTATTTCTTTTGAGTTCTTTTTCTCTTCTCCAATAACAAGCACATTCTGAGTCCCCTTTCCTGGAAACACTTTTAAGGACAAGGTGCCCAATTCCCTTCCATCTGTTATAACAGGAAGGACAACTGGTATTTTGCAGTTATTTTAAATGCAATAAGATGTCCAATACATTCTGTGACTGTCCCTTCATGTTAAGATTGCTTTCTTGCCCATGTTGTAATTCTTTCTTCTGCATGGGGAATGGTTTTGCACAGAGATGAACAGGTAGAAAGAAGAAGATGTGGACATTATTCTTTGAGTCTCTACCCCTTAGAGTCAAAAAGGACCTGGTCTTCTGTATGCCATCCCTTTCTAATGCGGTGACTGTATTTGCTGCATCCTTTATAGGGTGAAGTTATTTCTACTCAAGAGTTAGCAAATGTAGATGTGGTTTAAGAGCCATCAGTTTGTGTTGATACCTCCTACCTGTGTATGTGGACAGAATTTTTAAAAGGAAAGATTATTGTGATTTGGGGAAAAGATACTCATTTCCAACTTTTGCTTTTTAGAATTCATTGTCTGTCATGTGCCAGGATTTCACATATATTAAATACAGTAACCTCAAGCACTGACATCTATCAGGCATTTGATAAATGCTATGTGTATAAATGGGTTGCATTTCCAAGGACACTGGGTAAGTATGATTTGGAGTAAAAATGTCCATGAAAACCATTTTTTTAAAGCAATGCATTAGTTCTTAGGCTGCATTCACAAGCTGAATTAACCCATAATGTACCATCATTTCTAGCACTACTGCTCTAGGAAAATAGTTGTCCCTCCCTTCTTCTCCAATTCTCTACTTTTTGTTTCACCTTCAACAAATTCTCCATTCAAAGACTAAGAGCAAAGCTGTCTCTAATCTCACTTTCTGAAGGATGTGGCTGATTTTCCTGGGAGGGTTGGGAGTACTAGGGCGGGAGCAGGGTCTGTTTTAAACTCAAGGAAACCTTTATAAGAGCTTAGGCTCACCTGGGTTTCTCCTCTTCAGATAAATCAGAAAGCAAAAGTGGAAACAGCTGTGAGGTCAGTTCTCTGTTCCAAAACCAAGTGTGTCCCAAATTGTGACAGTGATGCCCAAACTTGGGTGTTCTTTGGATGATGGATGACCCATACAGTCCTTCTTTTCCTTAATCATTCTCTTCTTTGAGAAAAACAAAATCCTTTTTCTTTTTTTATTTTAAAATTTTTTACTTGTTATTTCCCCAATATTTTCTACTGTAGCACGGTGACCCAGTTACACATACATGTATACATTCTTTTTTCTAACATTATCATGCTCCATCATAAGTGGCTAGACATGGTTCCCAGTGCTACACAGCAGGATCTCATTGCTAATCCATTCCAAAGGCAATAGTTTGCATCTATTAACCTGAAGCTCCCAATCCAAAATCCTTTTTCAACATTCCTTCTTACAAATCCTATTAGGAATTTTAGTCTCAGGAGAATAGAGGAAAGGAAGGCATTTTCTATGATTGCACCTAAATGTAGAAGAAAAGGCATATGTGAATCACTTAAAAGTAAGAGAATCACTTAAAAATGGAAGCAAAGAAAACAGTTTCTCTGAGATATTTCTAGAAATATACCAGTTAAATATTTAATAATACCATGTATATAGATAAATATATAAGAAATTTAAAGTAGCTTGTAGATAGTAATCTGAGTTCCAGAGAAACCATCCTCAATATACTTTATTAAATATAAAATAAGAACCAAATCAGAGTCCCCATCATGACTCAGTTGTTAACAAACCCAACTAATATCCATGAGGATGCAGGTTCGATCCCTGGCCTCCCTCAGTGGGTTAAAGATCTGGTGTTGCCGTGATCTGTGGTGTAGGTCACAGATGCGGCTTACATCCTGCATTGCTGTGTCTATGCCATAGGCCTGCAGCTCCAATTCAACCCTTAGCCTGGAAACATCCATATGCCGCAGGTACGGCTCTAAACAGACAAATAAACAAATAGGTAAATAAATAAATAAAATAATAACCAAATCATGTTTTACCTCCAAAAAGTAAATATGGCCTGCCATTTGAATTTTGCTGTGTATGTCTTAAGAGATTTATTACATGTGTAATTATAATTACAATCATATGTATGTCAAATGCCTTCGATTATAGAAATTTTCACTGACTTCTGTAATTAGAACAAGATTGGATTTTGTGTTCCATGATACATTTAAAAAAAGTCATGCATTTGCAGCCACGTGGATGGACCTAGAGATTATCATACTAAGTGAAGTAAGCTAGACAAAGACAAATATCATATGATGCCGCTTATATGTGAAATCTAAAAAAAAAAAATTACAAATAACTTATTTACAAGAGGAATAGAAATAGACCCTAGACATAGAAAATAATATATATATATGGTTGCCAAAGGGAAAAAGGGGGAGGGATAAATTAGGAGTTTGGGATTAACATATACACACTACTACATATAAAATAGATAACCAACAAGGACTTACTATGTACATAACAGGGTACTATAATCAATATTTTTTTTTGGTCTTTTTGCCATTTCTTGGGCCGCTCCCATGGTATATGGAGGTTCCCAGGCTAGGGGTCTAATCGGAGCTGTAGCTGCCAGCCTACACCACAGCCACAGCAACATGGGATCCGAGCCTCGTCTGCGACCTACACCACAGCTCACAGCAACGCTGTATCCTTAACCCACTGAGCAAGGGCAGGGATCGAACCCAAAGCCTCGTGGTTCCTAGTCAGATTCGTTAACCACTGCGCCACGATGGGAACTCCTATAATCAATATTTTTTTAATAACCTAAAAGGGAAAATAATCTGAAAAAGAATATATGTATGTTATATATATATAAATATGTTTTATATATATATATATATATATATGAATCACTGTGCAGTACACTTGAAACTAACACAACATTATAAATCATCTATACTTCAATTTTAACAAAAATCTCTCAAGATGCTGTAGATCCAAGGAAGAACCTCCCTTGAATATGGTGTGGCTGGTGGGCACCAACAGGCCACTGGAGAGGTCCATGCTGGTCTGCAGGAAGACTCCATCCTGTTCTCTCTCCAGTAGAGTGTCCAGTATGAAATGCACATTTTCATTTATTTCTTCATTTAAGTAGATGTGTCTTGATGCAGCATTCCCCACTCAATTTAGCAAAATTGAAAGTACATTTCCCAGCAGGACAGTGGGCACAATGGCACACTGGTGTCCAGAAACAAAAAAGTGAATTCATCTTCTAAAAGATTTTTTTGTTGGAGTTCCCATTGTGGCTCATGGGTTAAGAACCCAACATAGTGTCCAAGAGAATGCAGGTTCAATCCCGGCCTCACTCAGTAGGTTAAGGATCCAGTGTTGCCACAAGCTGCGGCATAGGTCACAGATGGATCCAGTGTTGCTTGGATCCAGTGTTGCCTTGGCTGTGGCATAAGCTGGCAGCTGCAACTCCAATTCAGCCCCTAGCCCGGGAACTTCCATATGCTGCAGGTGTAGCCATAAAATGAAAAATAAATAAATAAAATATTTTTTTGTTGTTTATTGGTTGGAACATGACCCTGATAACAGTGTGCAGAATGTGGTTCTCATACACAGTGGTATGATCTGATAAGTCTGTAAGTTCCCTTTCCCAGTGGCCAGTGACCTTTTTGCTGATCTATCCTCTATCCATTAACTTCTCATCTAAACCTGGCCATTTTTCTTGATCATAAAAAACAGCCAGGGAGAAAGAGTAAATGACTCTTCTGACCTGCCATCCTGCTGGAGACATGTAGATACTGTCTTTGTAAGTGATGCAACACTGTGTTATTCTTCCAGTCATGGAGGATTTAAATCCAGGCAGGAATTGACTCCCTTGTAGCCACTGTGCAGGCAACAAATCACAGAAGGAAACAGTGAAAGTGGAGGGTCCAAGATTTTCCCTGGAAAAATACAGAGACATAGACAGATGTTTTACATTGCTTTTTGTTTGGGTTTCTATCACCCTTTGGTGTGGTTTTATTTGCTTTCAGTATGATGTTAGGCATGCATGTGCTATTGTTTTAGGTTCTCTGGGAGAGCTCTGTGTTTTAGATTCTATTAAGAGATGTGCCAGTACACTACTGTTTTCAGAAGGCAGAAATCATACAAAAGCAATTTTAAATTAAAAAAAAAAGCCTTCCATCTTTTCCTGAATGGAGTTTATAATTACTCAAATGATTAAGAAAGATCAAGAAAAATTATTTTGGATTTTTTTCTCAGAAAAAAAAAGCTAGATATTGCTGAACTCTACCTTTCTCCTCTTTCCCTTCTTTTTCTTCAGTTCATTTACAAGTAAATGTAAAACTCTTTCTCAAGTGCTTTCTTTCTTTCTTTTTTATCTTTTTAGGGCCACACCCATGGCAATGGAAGTTCCAAGGCTAGGGGTCCAGTCGGAGCTGTACACCACAGACTAAACCACAGCCACAGCAATGCCAGATCTGAGCCGAGCTACAGCACACCACAGCTACACCACACCACAGTTCATGGCAATGCTGGATCCTTTATACACTGATCGGGGCCAGGGATCAAACCCACATCCTCATGGATACTAGTGGGGTTTATTAACACTGAGCTACAATGAGCTCCATCTCTTAAGAAGGTTAAAGTAAAGGCTAAGATGCTATAACAAAGAGTCTCAAACATACAATGTGTCCCACAAGATAGATGCTGATTTTTCTCTTTCTTAATAGTCTGGAGCATGGAGGTAAGCTCTGCTCCACAATGTAATTCAGGGGTCCAATCTAAAAGGTTCTGCCATCCTCAAGATGTGGTTTCCAGTGTTCTTCTAATTACCATCATTTCCAAGCAGTGAAAAGGAAATAGGGACCAAAACCAGAGCAAGAATCTCTAAATCTTTAAGAAGACGACGTAGAAGTTGTACACGTGTGTATTTCAATGGTAAGAATTTAGTCACATGGTGACAGGTAACAGTAAAGAACTCTGGGAATTGTAGTTGCTAGCCAAGCATTCCTGTGGCCAGGAAGGAGAGATTTGATGGTGGGCTGAGGCAAGGGCAGGGGAGAGGGCACGCAGTAATCATATGCCACATTTGCTGCTCTATAAAATAACTCAACTTTTGAATAATTGATACACAAATGACAACTGTCAAGTTGTGCTGCCAAGATCTACCTCCCTGTGCCCATTTTTTTAGAGGCTCTTCTTTAATAAAATAATTTGACATTTATGGGTCAAGGCTGTGTGTGAATAGTTTTCTGATTTTAGGTGTCCTTTAGCTTTGTATTTATGAGGCTATGAAACATAACATGAAGCTTGCAGCTATGAGCCTTTTAAAAAAAAATGATTATCAACCGTGCATGACAATTGCCTTTAGTACTGCCAAGGATACAGGGTAATAACTATAGAAGAAAGTGGGAGAAATCATTTAAAGTAACAGCAGCAGCAAATACATTCTTGGTTCTTTTGAAAAAATGAAATGACATGCCGTGAGATTTAAAGGATATCTGGCAAAGTGCCATTGTCTGACCAAAATATTTCTTTTTGTATAAATTATACTGAGGTATGCAAATTTTTCAATTATTTAAAAAATTTTTTTTTTAATTTTCTAAGTCCTGATTCCTACAACATCAAAGGATCATAGAATTTTAGAGCTGGGTGGGGTCTTTGGAAGTCTGATTTACTGTAGGAAATCATTGGAGGCAGAAGACTCTCTTGTGATCATTTTTCTATTAGACAAAAGAGAATGTCAGTCCATTGCACTGATGTCAGTCCATTGAGAGATAAGGAGAAATGCTGTGCTTCTTTTCAAGTTTGTATTAAACTTGGCAGATGTGGTTAGGATCTACAAGTTCTCCCTCCTAAGCTTTGCTGAGATGAGATAATTGCATCAAGAGAGGAATCTTCACTCCAAGTCAAGAGTTCTGATGTGTCGTTGGGGGTTCTTTCCATTATATGGTGTGACTTTAATGTCAGAGACTTCTTTGCCCATATCTGATCTATTTGTAACATCTCCTATCATTGAGAGTATAAAGTATGAAGGGCATGAAGTATGCACTCATTTGTATCTGGCTTTATTCTGTCAACATTATGTTTATGAAATTCGTGACACTTTTTGCAGTCATTTTTTTCTCGTGGCTGTATCAGCATTCCATTGTAGGAATGAATACACCACAGTTTATTTGTGCAGTCTGCTGATAGGCATATGGGTAATTTCTAGTTTGGGATTTTGAGTAAGTAGGCAATGAGAGCCAGTTGCATGTAAAGAATTTCTGTGAAAAACAATCATTTTAAATGCTTTTTTCAAAAATAAAAATAAAAAAACAAAGGAGTTCCTGTTGTGGCTCAACAGCAATGAACCTGAGTAGTATCCATGAGGACATGGGTTCAATCCCTGGCCTCACTCAGTGGGTTAAGAATCCAGCATTGCCATGAGCTGTGGTGTAGTTTCTAGATGTGGTTCGGATCCTGTGTTGCTGTGGCTGTGGCATAGGCCAGCAGCTATGGCTCTGATTAGACCCCTAGCCTTGGAACTTCCATATGCTGTGGGTGAAGCCCTAAAAAGACCAAAAAAAAAAAAAAAAACAAAAACAAAAACAAAACACTCTTTTCATTCAAAAAGTTTCCCTCTTAGAACTGACCCTCCCAGTTCCCTATCTTTACCTGGGAGCTCAGAGACAACCCATTGGATACGAGCTCCAAAGTGCAGCCCAGTTTTTCTTACATGTTTCACAGGAGGGACAGTCTTTGCTGAGTGTATGTATTTCATAATTCTGACATTATAGGAAGTAGGAACAGTGAGCCCCACTTCCTTTTTTTTTTTTTTTAATGGCCACACCCGTGGCACATGGAAGTTCTTGGGCCAGGGATTGAATTTAAGCTGCAGCTGCAACCTACTCAACAGCTGCAGCAACACCCAATCGTTTAACCCACTGTGTCAGGCCAGGGATTGAACCTGGCCTCTGCAACAACCCAAGCTGCTGCAGTTGGATTCTTAACCCACTGTTCCATAGCAGGAACATTCCCTGACCCCCTTCCATTTTAAAAGAGCCAGAAATCCCACCATTCTCCAACAAACCTACCCAAATTAAACCACAGTAATAAGCTGGAGAGAAAAAATGCATTTTGGCACTTTTTCAAAGATCTGAATTTCAATGGGTTATTATCATGCATAACAGAGAGAGGGAAATGACAGTGCTGTTTAAATAACTTCTATACATTTCAGACACAGTTCCAAGATGCAAAAATTAGGAATTACTGTTCTGGTAGTATTTCCTTCCTCAAGGTTATCTTACTGGGCTTACCAGTCACCCAATAGTGGGATCAATCATCTCATAGGAACACACAACTTGTAGACTAAAATCAAGATTCAATGAAAACAAAACATTGTTCCAAACCACTGCAGATTGTATCACTGCAATACCTTCTCCTTTATTGATTTGTTTATTTACTTATTTATTTATTGTCTTTTTAGGGCCCCGCCCATGGCATGTGGAAGTTCCCAGTCTAGAGGTTGAATCAGAGCTATAACTGCCAGCCTACACAACAGCCACAGCAACATAGGATCCTAGCTGCATCTGTGACCAATACCTCAGCTCACAGCAACACTGGATCCTTAACCCACTGAGCAAGGCCAGGGGTTGAACCCACGTCCTTGTGGATACTAGTCAGGTTGGTTACCACTGAGCCATGACAGGAACTCCATAATTTGTTTATTTAAAGGACCAAATCTTTATCTGCTACTGTATATCACAAGAGAGTCCATCTTCCAAATATGCAATAATTTTATCAACAACTTCATTTGCAGTCATCCTTAGGGTATAAATGCTGAAATTTTGCATAGTGGCTAATAATCACTCATGTTGCTGCTTCGTAATTGTGTGTCATTCTTAGGCTCATAAAAGATAATGTAAAAACCATACATGAAAAGCCAGGAGAGTTTGACATGGGTCCTGTATCTGCCACCAGCTATCCAAGTGATCTTACACAAGCAATTTCATTTTTTTTTCATGGCCATACCCACAGCATATAGAAATTCCTGGGCCAGGGAATTGAATCTGAGCCACAGCTGCAGCAACACTGGATCCTTGAACCCACTGCACTGGGTCAGGGGTTGAACACACACCTTCATAGTAACCTCAGCCTTTGCAGTTGGATTCTTAACTCACTGCACCCTCTGGGAACTCCAAGCTATTTCATTTTAATACTGTTTTTTCCTCTTTGATATGAGGCTAAAGCTATTCGCTGAGAGCATACGGTTGATAGCAAAAAAAAAAAAAATTGACTTGCATATTAGGGTAATGCTCACTGTGATAACAGCCAACCTCTGGAGTTTCATTTACTTACCCAATAGAACTTGATTTCTCTCTTGCATGAAGTCCAGTGTAGGTGCTCTTGGTCAGCAGGTGGGTCTCCTCCAGGCAACAACTCAGGAGCCCAGGCTCCTTCTGCCCAGAAATGTTACAAACTCTTTGCCCGTCATCTTTCTCTGCATCCAGCCAGCACGAAAGCCCTCATTTGGAATTGACTGACTTCACTTATGCACACACTCTGTTGGCCAGGACAAATCACACAGCAATACTTGGATTCAAAGGGGGCTGGGAATGTAGTCTGGTAGGCTAGGCACCCATTGCCTTGGGTGAACTCCAGGTTGCAGAGGGGGGAAGGCATGTGAAATCCATATGCATTTGAAATCCTCTTGATGTTTTTGCTGTTAACATCTTAGCTACTCTTCAATAGCATCACCATTGCACTCCAGCATGCCATAGACAAGTGGAATGCCGCTGTGTTATCTTAGAAAAGATGACCAAGGAGTCATCATCACAGTAAGAAATGCAATTGCTAATAAGGCACAGTGCATGGTATCCACCACTACCAATGTTTTGATGAGTTAACAAATGGCTCCCCATCAGGTAGGCCCAAAATTAGGCTAAATCTTTTTTTGTTTTTTGGTTTTTGCTTTTTGCTTTTTAGGACCGCACCCGCAGCATATGGAGGTTCCCAGGCTAGGAGTTGAATCAGAGATACAGCTGCTGGCCTGCACTATAGCCACAGCAGTGCAGGATCCCAGCCACATCTGCGACCTACACCACAGCCCACAGCAACGCCAGGTCCTTAACCCACTGAGTGAGGCCAGGGAATAAACCCACAACCTCATGGTTCCTAGTCAGATTCACTTCCACTGAGCCACAGTGGGAACTCCTAGGCTAAATCTTACACCAGCATATATAGAAAAATTTCTGTGCTGTAGTTATTCAGGAGTCCCACAGAGAGAGAGATCTACAGCTAAACCCAGGCTTCCTTTGCAGTGTGTTGATATTATATAGCCATTCTTTCTTCTAGAACCAGCCACTGTCCAGAGAGGCTTCATAGAGCTCCAAGGAGGCCATGCTAAAGAGATAGACTCTACATAACCATCTCCCACCTTTCTACCCTTTTGGGCTAGGAAATTGAATGTATCTAGAATATGTACACCAGGTAATCACGCTTTAACTAAAATCAGATATGGCTTCTAAACTCGAGTGTGAATCATATCGTCTGGAGAGTTTTATAAAACAGATTTCTGGGTCCCAACCCTATGAGTTGCTGATTTAGTAGGTCTGGGATGGAGCCCTATAATTTGCATTTTTTCTTTTTCTCTTCTTTTTTAAAAACAAACTATAGTTGATTTACATGTGCCAATTTCTGCTGTACAGCATAGTGACCTATATATATATATATATATATATATGGGTATAAGGTAATATAATCATATTATCTTTCATCATGCTCTATTCCAAGAGATGGAATATAGTTCCATGTGCTCTAGAGTAGGACCTCATTGCTTATCAATTCAGTAGAAATAAATGTGAGGTACGTATTTAATTTTAACTGTTCTAGAAGCAATATTTTAAAATGTAAAATAAAAGTGAAATTAATTTAGTTAATTCAAAATATTATCATTTCAATACATAATTAATATCAAAAATTAGTCTCATGACTAAAGACCCATATACTATTGTTCATACCAGCTTCATCTATAACAGTCAAAATCTGGAAACAATCAACTCTCCCTCAGTAAGTGAATAAGTAAGCAGACTATGGTATACCATATCATGGACTACTACTCAGCAATAAAAAGGACGAAAAGATTAATAACTTGGTTGATCTCAAGGGTATTATACTTTGTGCAAAAAAAAGCCAGTCTCAAACAGAAATACCCTGTGTGATGTCATTTATATAACAGTCTAAAAATTGCAAATTTATAGGAATAGAAAACCAATTAGCAGTTACCAGGGGGTGAGGGAGTGGGGGTGACTATAAAAAGGTAGCGAGAGGGAGATCTTTGTGGTGATGGAACAGTTTTGCATCTTGATTTTGCTCATGGTTTCATGAATCTACACGTGTAATAAAATGGGATAGTATCAAATGCACACGTTGCACAAATATCCTAGTTTTGATATATATTATAATTATATCAGATGTAACCCTGTGGGGGAAACTGGATGAAGGGTACATGGAATATCTCTATACTCTCTTTGCAACCTTCTGTAAATCTACATCATTTCATAAAAAGTACATATGCACACGCATATATACACACACATATGTATATGAAATATTTTACATTCTTTTTTATATCAAGTCTTCACAATTTGGTGTTTATTGTATACTAGCTCCATTTCAGGGGCTCAGCAGTCATATGTTACCACATCAAAAAGTACAATTTGATCTGTGATCTTATTAACTTCATAGAACTTTTATACATATATGGCATATGGAAGTTCCCAGACTAGGGGTCAAATCAGAGCTGAGGTGGCCAGCCTGTGCCACGGCCACAGCAACATAGGATCCAGGTCGTGTCTACAACCTACACCATAGCTCATGGCAACGCCAGATCCTTAACCCACTGAGCGAGGCCAGGGATCAAACCCACATCCTAACGGATACTAGTTGGGCTCATAACCCACTGAGCCACAATGGGAACTCCCAAACATTTTATATTTTTATATTCGTGCTTAATTTCTTTCCTTCATAATAATACCTAACAATTATTGAATACCCATTTTTTGCCAGGCAGTGTTTTATGTGCATGATAGACATTAAATATTCATGAGAACCCTTTGACATAATTCTTAGGTGCATTTATTGATGAGAAAATTGAGGCATAAAGAGATTAAGTAATTTGCCCCAGGGAGTGGCAGAAATAAGATTTGAACCCAGAAGACTTACTCTAGGTGTCACTATAACTGTGTCTTGTGTCTCCTTCATAAGAAAATCTCTAACCTCCACTCCATAAGGTCTTGTCCCTCCCACCCCGACTTTGTCTGCAGTGCTTGGTATAAAGTAGGTACTTAGAAATATTTTTGAAGAAACTTGTGAAGAAAAAGTTTGAGAGACCTGGATTCTCTGTTCCACTCTGCCAATGGCAGCTGCATGTCATGTTTAAGTTGTGTTCCTTGGAGGCAGAGCCTGAGGCAGGGATTCAGATGCATGCCTGTCACATGCTGCCTGTCTCACCCTGTGGGCTGCTGTTCTGGTTAAACCACAAATTGTCTTTAGCAAGGGAAATATTTTGTCCCAGTGACCATTCATTTAACAAATACTTATTGAGTCCCTACCGTGTGCCAGGCACAGATAAGATGAAAATCAGCTGATGGAGCTTATGGGTTGGTAGGGAAGACCAGCTTTGCTTTCTGACAATGTCGGTAGGAGAGGAAAATGACTCAGGCTTTCTGAAATCCACCTTGCCAGCATTTAAAACATTTTTTTTTTCTTTTTATGGCCACACTTGCAACATATGGAAGTTCCCAGGCTAGGGGTCAAATTGGAACTGCAGCTGCAGGCCTACACCACAGCCAGAGCAACACTGGATCCAAGCTGCATCTGTTATCTACAGTGTAGCTTATGGCAACGATGTCTCCTTAACCCACTGAGTGAGACCAGGGATCGAATCTGCATCATCCCAGAGACAACATTGTGTTTTTAACCTGCTAAGCCATAACAGGAAGTCCTAAAACACTTTAAACATACTTGCTGTTATAGAATGAATTGTCCGTGTCCCCACCTCATAGACTGTCATGCCAAATTCAAATGTTAAGGTTCTAACCTCCAATACCTCAGAATGTGACTGTGTTTGGAGATAGGGTCTTTAAAGAGGCAGTTAAGTTAAAATGAGGTCATTTGTGTGGGCTTTAATCCCTGTGACTGGTATCCTTAGAAGAAGAGGAAATTAGGACACAGATGAGTACAGAGGGAAGACCATGTGAAGACACAGGGAAAAGGAGGCTGCCTACAAGCCAAGGAGAGGGGCCTCAGGAGAAACTCACCCCACAAACACCTTGCTATTGGACTTCCAACATCCAGAATTGTGAGAAAATAAATTCCTGTTGTTGAAGCCACCTGGTTTGTAGTACTTTATACAGCAGCCCTAGCAAACTGATGTATATGCCTTTAGTCCCATCATTCCCATATCTGACATTCTGTACCACAGAACTGCTCATATTAATACAGACTTATAGATACCCCAGGATTCTTACCAGGATGTTGTTTTGGTTTTTTAATTTAATTTAATTTTGTCTTTTTAGGGTCGCATCTGTGGCATATGGAAGTTCCTGGACTAGGAGTTGAGTCAGAGCTGTAACTGACAGCCTATGCCACAGCCACAGCAACAGCATATCCAAGCCATGTCTGTGACCTAACACCACAGCTCACAGCAACATCAGATCCTTAACCCACTGAGCAAGGCCAGGGATTGAACCCACGTCCTCATGGATACTAGTCAGGTTCGTTACTGCTGAGCCAAGACGAGAACTCCCAGAATGTTGTTTGAAAGGACTAAAAAAAAAAAATCCACTCTTAAATATTAATCAATAAGGGAATCAATTGATGAATTATAGTACATTCCATTTTATAAAATGCTATGGTAGCTTTAAAACAAAAGCAAATATTGGTATGTGTACAGATTTGGACAGATAGCCAATGTTTGCTTTATTTTTTTTAACATAACAGACAAATGAGGTTAAATGACACAAAAGGCAAATCCTACAATAATGTGCATGGTGTGGTCATATTTATGTATAAAAATTTAGGTTGTGTGCAGGGACTCAAAAACAAAAAGAAAAGGGTTAGTATTTGGGATTTTGTGATAGGAACAGGTATGGCAGTTGACTTCTAGCTTTTATTCTCTATGCTGCTTTGTCATTTGAACTGTCCACACCAGCCTGTATATTACTCATGTATTGCTTCTATAATTTGGAATAAGCATAATAGTTATATAAGGAGCTGTGGAGAACATAAGAGAGGGATTCTTGGGTTCAAGAATGGCTGTCCTGAGACCAGAAGAAAGACTTAGGGTGAGGGCTGAAATGGGGGGACACTGAGGAAGGGGTGGCAGAGGTTAGAAGGTCAGAGGGCCTTTAAGGTAATGGAGGTGACTCAAGACACTAGGCTTAATGAAGGGTAGAGGGATGTAGGCAGTTAGAGAGCCAGTGGTTGACCGAAGGGGCCGGTCTTTGGTTTTGTTTTTAAAGTCAATGAGAAGTTATAGAAAAGGCTTAGGAAAGAGAGAGCATGATGCAGTCAGATTTATGTTTTATAAAGAGTAATCTGCCTGCATGGTGGAAGGCTGCTTAGGAGGGGCCAAGTTTAGTTGAGGGGAAACTTAGCTAAAAGAGTTTGTAGTACCCTCGAAGAAAGGTGATGCTCCTAGGGGGCCATGGTAATGACAGTGGGTGTGGTAGGCAGAAGAATGTCTGTCCAAGTCCTAATTCCTAAAACATATGAATAGTGGGTTACACTGCAGAAGCAAATGAAGGTTGCAGGTGGAGTTACGGGTGCTAATAAACTGAGATTAAAATAGGGAGATTTTCCAGATGGGTCCATTGTAATCACAGGTGTCTTTAAAAGTGGAAGAATGGAGTAGAAGAGGAGAGTCTGACAGAGCTGTACATGAGGAAGAACAAAAAGAGATACAACATTGCTGGCTCTAAATATGGAAGAAGGTTCTAAGAGTCAAGGAAGGCAGGGGACCTCTAGAAGCTGGAAAAGGCAAGGATGTAGATTTCTCTTTAGAGCATCCAGAAAGGAACACAGCTCTTCTGATGCCTTGATATTCACCCAGCGAGACCCATTTCAGGCTTTTGACCTCCAAAATTACAGGATAATGAATTTGTGTTGTCTAAGTTGCTAAGTTTGATGTTATTTGTTACAGCAGCAATAAAAAAACTAATAAAGCAGGAACTATATGGATTTCATTGGCATTTGGGGAACAGAATGGCAACTCCATACATGATGCTGTATGTATGCTAGGATTGACATATCTAGAGAAGGCGCAGATTGAACAAGTAGGATGATTGTGACTTAAGTTTCAGAAATGCTTGGTGTCAAGAGTGGGACGAATCTGAGAGGAGATTTGGATGCATAAATCTGGAGCCTTGGAAAGGGGTCTGGGCTGTGTTTCTATATGTATGTTTATTGGCATAAAGAAGAAGAAATATGTAGTATAGGATGAGACCATGGGGAAATAGTAGCTTTTGACTAATAACATTTAACAGTTTTTCTGCAATTTTGAGTGTCTGCTCTGTTGGTGCTATTCTACAAACCATGATTTTCTTCTTGTTACTATTTTAACCCTATGTTATCACTCTGGACAGTGTGAAAATGATTACTATTTAAATAGGTTTTCCTCGAAGCATGCCTTTTCTCAGCCCGGGATGTTGGGTGGCAGGAAAATGAGATGGATGAATTGAAGCCAGAGTGGAGAGTTGAGTTAGACCAGAGTGGTCTTACAATGTGGACAGTCAAAACAATGGAGTTAGATGAACAGAACTGCAGTCATAGATGCCAGAATCAGGACAGAATCAGAAAGCTTAGATGAGGAGCCAGCAGATACATGAGATCCAAACAACTTGATCATTGGGAGGAACCTGAGAGATTCACACAGGAAAGGACAAAAAAGGAAGCAAAGGGTTAGGTATGAAGGCTGAGTTCCTGTCCAAATGATGTAAATCAGAAGCCAGGCTCAGGTGCACACTAAGAGGAGGTTGAGAAGGCAGGTGCAGCTGGATGAGGGTGCAAATCAGAAGACCACCCAGAGCAGGGGACATCTGGATGACAAGTGCCTGTTCAGTACAAATTGGGACCAGGTACAGGATCCATCTTTTTGCTAACCCAACATGCTTGGTAGCAGTTTTCCTAGAATGGGAAGTGCCCAGTGGAACGGTGACTGCCCCTTGGGTGATGTCCAGGAGATACTGCATTAAAACAATCCAAGGAAAGGAAACCATGCCAATTAGACCTTTTTTGGACAAGATACAATCATTTTTCTTAGGAAACAACTTTATTTTTAGGTGATATTATAAACCCTTCCCAAGTTTAAACTATTTTCCTCTGAATCCCAAATTATAGCCAACTTATATTTTACCCAAAAACAACTTAACTAAAGCATGGTGAGACTTTGTTCCTGACTCTGAGGCTCTGACAAATGCCTTTCTGAGTGATGGCATCTCAACCAGGGGATAGTATGATTGGTACCATCCTCTCTGCAGTGCAGTTTCTCAGACAGCCATCTTTATTCTACCAATGACAGGCTGGTCCTTAAACCTAAATTACCTGAACACCAAGTAGGTATTTCCAAAATACTTAAATATCCATTACTGCATTTACCAAGTTCTTCAAAAGAGATCTGAGGCTAAGGAAAGAAAAATCTCTTCATGAGGGGATTGACGAGAATCACTCCTGAGATGTACATTAAAGACACCGTTATTTAATTCTCTTATTTAATTCTTCTTCTGTCTGTCTAGCTGAAAACCTGAATAGTCCAGTTATTACACTGACTCCCCATTTCAGCTGTGGGATTTGCAAGCAGCCCTCTAAGCAGTTGTGAAACAAAAGGTTAGGAGTTCCCTGGTGGATCAGCAGGTTAAGGATCCGGCATTGTCACTGCTGTGGCTTGGGTCACTGCTATGACATGGGTTCCATCCCTGGCCTGGGAACTTCCTCATGCTGCAAGCGCAGCCAAAATTTAAACCAATACCATTTTGATGGTGAGGGAGGATGTGAACAAAAATATTGTCTAGTAGATTGGCTCCAACTCTGCTCATCTTGTTTCTTGTCCCACCCCATCTTCAACATGGCCCCTCTGTCTTAACTACTTCCTCCCTCTGCAGGCCGAAGCTCCTGGGGCATATCTACTCCTTTACTTTATTATTATTATTATGGTAAATACACATAATATAAAATTCACCATTTTAAGCATACAGTTCAGTGGCATTAAGTATATTCACATTGTTGTACAACCATCACCACCAACCTTTTTATCTTCCCAAACTGAAACTC
Organism: Phacochoerus africanus; assembly: GCF_016906955.1. Classification (NCBI taxonomy): domain Eukaryota; kingdom Metazoa; phylum Chordata; class Mammalia; order Artiodactyla; family Suidae; genus Phacochoerus; species Phacochoerus africanus. The sequence continues at coordinate 44,768,610 of NC_062546.1, forward strand.
TGTACAACTTAAAAATAAATAAATAAATAAATAAATGAATAAATAAAAGTGGTAAGTCCCCATTCTCCCCTCTTCCCAGCCCTGACAACACCATTCTGCCTTCTGTCCCTATGAATTTGACAACTTTAGATACCTCTTGTAAGTGGAACCATGTAATATTTGTTCTGGGTCTGGCTTATTTTACTTAGTGTAATATCTTCAATGTTCATCCACACTGTTGCATATGTCTCATATATTTTCACTAGAAAAATAATACCTTGTGAATTTTTATACTGTGGCCCAAAACTCCATTCAGAGCCCTTTATGAGCACACCAGCATTTTGAAAACTACAGGTATTTCCCATCAGGGTACCATTATTCTTAATTATGATTCCAAATCTGTACATCAAAAAAGAATGGTAGAAGTTATAAAAAAATGTAAAATTACCAGGCATATATATATATATACATATATATACACACACACATATATATATATATAACAAATTTCACTTTAAGCAAGAACATTGAAAATAGAATTCATAACCCTGAAATGGACTTTTTGAGACAAAAATATTCAGGATAAAAAGTGTTAGTGGCCAGTTGTCATGAGTTTTCTAGGCCAGTAGGTATGCTTGCAGTCAGGTAGAGTGTTAATGTCTACCTGCAGGGTTACTTCATTGTCCACATAAACAAGAAGAGTGTCCTTACACGTTCTCCCCTATATGCTTGCGATGGTTAATATTGTGTGTCAACTTGACAGGGCTAAGGGATTTCCAGATGGTTGATACATATTATTTCTGGGTGTGTTTCTGGAAGAGATTTAATTGGTGAACTGAATAAAGCAGATGGCCCTCCCCAATGTGGGTGGGCATCACCAGTTTCTTTAGGATCCCAGTAGAACAGAAAGACAAAGGAAGAATGAGTTCACTCTCTCCCTGTTTAAGCTAAGACTTCCATCTTCTCCTGCCCTTGGACATTAGTGCTCCTGGTTTTTGTGTTTTCAGACTCAGACTGGGACTTAGACCACCAGCCCTTGATTCTCAGGGCTATGAGTATGGACTGAATTACAGCACTAGCTTTCCTGATTGTCCAGCTTACAGACAGCAGCTCATTGGACATTTTGGCAACATAACCACTTAGCCAATTCCTATAATAAATCTCCTCTCATGTACATCTATACAAATCTTATTGGTTTTATTTCTTGGGAGAACTCTAATACAATGCTTATTTCATAAGCCAAGGACTTAAGAGTTAAGAGACAGTCCAGAGAGGCTAGAAATATGGGGCATTAGTTTATTCTATCATATGTGGTTTCTTAAAATGTCTCTACCTGCTCATCTAGTTGTAAAATGTGCAATTCAACAATCAAAGGAGATATTTCTTTCCTATGCTACATTCCACTTTGAGTGGAGATGGACACCATGGAATTAGGTAGGATTTGCTATTATTCAAAGAACCTGACCCAGTAATGTGGAAAAATAGAAATAAGGGTCAGAGGGCCCAAGATTATAAATCTACTCATGATTCAAACACCTTACTGAACACTCATTCTGTATGAACTGCCACCCCAGGCAAGATGAGAATCAACACAGGTTTGCACCATTTGGAAGACCAAGTTGTGATCTAATGTGCTTCCCAAGGGAGAGCAGCTTCTTTAGTCATTTGTGAAAGGCTAGATGACTTTTTGTTGTCTTTTTAGGCCTGCACCCGCAGCATATGGAAGTTCCCAGGCTAGGGGTCGAATCAGAGCTGTAGCCACCAACAAGCACCACAGCCACAGCAATGCCAGATCTGAGCCCTGTCTGCTACGTATACCTCAGCTCACGGCAACACTGGATCCTTAACCCACTGAGTGAGGCCAGGAATCAAGCCTGCACCCTCATGGATACTAGTTAGGTTTGTTACCACTGAGCCACAACAGGAATTCCTAGGTAAAATTTCAAAGTGGTGATTGGTAGCCCACAATTTACTACTCAGGTAAATCAATCTTTTTTTTCTGAACCTGAACCCAAAGGATGGATTTTTTAAATTTTTTTATTTACAATGTTCTGTCAATTTCTGCTGTATAGAAGAGTGACCTACTTACACATATACATACATGCTTTTTCTCATATTATCCTCCATCATGTTCCATCACAAGTGATTGGATATAGTTCCCTGTAGGATGGATTTTTTTTAAGGCTTTATTTTGAATATATTCTGATATGTGTTTTGTTTTGTTTTGTTTTTTAGGGCCAAACCTGCAGCATATGGAAGTCCCAGGGCTAGGGGTCAAATCAGAGCTATATCTGCCAGCCTACACCACAGCCACAGCCATGTGGGATCTGAGTCATGCCATATCTGCAACCTACACCATAGCTCACAGCAACAGTGGGTCGTTAACTCACTGAGCAAGGGAGGGATCGAACCCGCATCCTCATGGATACTAGTCAGATTCTTAACCCGCTGAGCCATAATGGGAACTCCTGATACATGTTAATTTTAACAAGTGTTTGTTTTCAGATGGTTTAAAAATATTTTGGGAAAAAATATACCACACGTGCTTTACCAAAAAAACTGTGAAAATCTAGTGGATCCATGATCTACCCTATAATAACTCCAAGTTCTGCTTCCCCAGAGGTCACTATAACATTTCTTTGGTTTTGGCAATTTTGTTGTTTGTTTTTTATATAGGATCAAAAATATATGTATGCAGCTATATCAATTTTAGGCATCTCCATGCTTTTATTTTCTGCTATGGTAGACAGAATTTGGCTTTTTCACTACAGTCTGCCCTGTGATTAAAAGCATGTGCTTTGAAATTCTGAGTCTCCAGCTTTGCCAGTTTCTTACCCTTGAGTTCCTGTTTTCTCTTGTGTAAAATGATGGTATGACAATGACACCTCTGTGCAGAAAGAATTAACACAGCAGGCCTGAGACTGCATATCTCAGAGAGGCCTATTTGCAAGGTCAGCCCTTGGCTGGCATCTGGGACCTTGGATTTTAGAAGGGTCCCCATCATTCCCTGATAAGAATGGCTCCCTGTGACTCAACTGTTGATGCAAACAATACAGCCTATGCTGAACCCACGTTTCCTTTTGGAGTCTGAAATTTTGGCACAGATCAGGCAAAGGTGCCTCTCTAACGGGTACCAAACAAAATCCTAATTTTTAATAAGCTTCCCTGGTAGACAGCATTTCACATGTGTTGTCACAATTCAGTACTAGAAGAATTCATTATGTCCCAAGTGAGTCCACTGGGAGAGGACCCTGGAAGCTCATGCCTGGTTCCTGCCAGACTTTGTCCACGTGCTTTCTCCCCTTGGCTGATTTCCCTTTGTATCCTTTCACTGTAATTAATCAGGGCCATGAGTATAACCCAATGCTGACTCCTGTGAGTTCTCCTAGCAAGTCAAACCTAGGGGTGGTCTTGGGTACCCTCACCATAGGGTTCTTGTGAGTTTTAGAATCAGACACATTGAACATTTAGCACTTTGCCAGGTACAGACTAAGGATGGACTCCTCAGAGAGAAGAAACCATTTACCAGGCAGGTTTGAATCGAAAGTGGGTTCCCTACCATGTGTCTTTCACCTGAGCATGAGATGCCTCACTGCTGTCAGAGCAAAGGCATCCTTAATGGAACATCGCTATACATCATGGAGGTGTTCTCCCTTGCATTGAAGCAAGTATGAGCTTCACAGGAGCATGGCTTTAGGATTTATAACTTCTTAGGTTTCCTTTTCCTCTTTAACTCAAACTTATTAGACATGTAGAACTGAATTTATTACCATTTAAATTGCAGTTGTATCCCATCAGATCAGAAATGGCCATAATCCAAAAGTCTACAAAAAATAAATGCTGGAGAGGGCGTGGAGAACTAGGTACCCTCCTACACTGTAGGTGGGAATGTAAATTGGGACAGCCCCTACAGAGAATGCTATGGAGGTTCCTGAAAAAACTAAAAGAGTTACCATGTGATCCAGCAATCCCACTCCTGGGCATATATCCAGAAGAAACTAGAATGTATGCACCTGAATGCTCGTAGCAGTATAATTTACGATAGGCAAGACATGGAAACAACTTAAATGTCCATCAACAGATGAAAGGATAAAGATGTGGTGTGTGTGTGTGTAAACATATACATATATACATATACACACACATATATATAACTTAAATAATTGGGATTAAAATACACACACTGCTATATATAGAGTAGATAATCAACAGGACCTACTATATAGCACAGAGAACTATATTCAAAATTTTGTAATGATTTATAATGGAAAACAATCTTAAAAAGAATAAAAGAATATATACATACATACATATATATGTGTGCGTGTGTGTGTGTGTAACTGAATCACTTTGCTGTATACCTGAAACTAACACAACATTGTAAATCAACTGTATTTCAATAAAAATTTTTTTAAAAAATAATGTATAGTGTCACAGGATACAGTGTAGGCAAATTAATTCAGTGCTGGGTTTCCTCTCCACAGCTGTCTTACTTTAAAACAAGAATAGTATTAGTTCATTGATATTTTCTTTTTTTATATTCTCCCATGAATGGCATAACAACCACCAAGAAATTCAGGATGGGAATTGTAAGGCATTTCTATTCTGGTTCTAAAAATATTTAATCTAACATTCTCAGTGCCTATTCAGTTATGAACACGTGCAAAAGAACTCAAATGATTTTTCTGAAACAATCACCACCTTATTTTTAAATGATCATAAAGATTATTAAGATGTCAAGTGAAACTCAGCTAATGCATAACCAAATTATAATTTCAAATGTACTTGTTTTCACAAAATAATACTGAGAGGTGGTCTATAGGGTCCCTTACTTATTTGGCATAATTTCCTGGCCACTGAAAATGTTCTAGGCCCTCGACCAACCAGACTGTAGCATCACAATCAAGATTCCTCCCAGTTGACTCAGTTGCATAACAGCTAATATAGTTACCTGGATTAGACGTTGTTACTTAAGACTCTGAAGCAGCTAAAACAGAGAAGAATGATGGGCATCTGAAGATGCAAGTATGGGATGATCATCAATTAGTTTTTTCTGTACAACAATCTATCCCAAAATGTAATGGTTTACAGCAATGATTCTATAGGTTGGCACTTGGGTCCTGCTCAGCTGCAGGTTCTTCTGTTGATTTTGACTGAGCTCATCTAATGGATAGATGCTGGCCACCTAGGCAGCTCTGTTTCCAGGGCAATTTGTTGGCTGGGCTGACTGAGCAACAGGGCTGCATGGTCTGTCATCCAGTAGCAGGATAGCCTGGCTTTATTCTCATACTCCCTGCTAGTTCCAAGAGCAGTATGGAGGCAAGCCCCAGGGTGCAAGCACATTTCATGTTGGTGTCACTGTTTCTGTTGTCCCTTTGCAGATCATATATCCTAGTCTAGAGTCAGTGCAGGAGACACCTACTCACAGGCATGGACACTGGAAGGCATGAAACATTGGGGGCCGTTCCTATGACAACCCACTGTAACCGGGTTCCTTTACCTCTTTATACGCTGGCTGAGATGTTCTCAAATGTTTCAAATCAATTGACCAGAGTTCCCATCGTAGCTCAGCGGTTAATGAATCCAACTAGAAACCATGAGGTTGTGGGTTCAATCCCTGGCCTCACTCAGTGGATTAAGGATTCGGCATTGCCGTGAGCTGTGGTGTAGGTCACAGACGCTGCTCGGTTCTGGCATTGCTGTGGCTGTGTCATGGGCTGGCGGCTACAGCTCCAATTTGACCCCTAGCTCTGATTCGACCCCTAGCCTGGGAACCTCCATATGCCATGGGTGTGGCCCTAAAAAGACAAAAGGACAAAAAAAATAAAATAAAATAAATTGACCTAGATAGTATTTTTTTTTAATGTACATATATGTATGGATAGGTCACTTTGCTGCACAACAGAAATTGAAGAAATATTATAAACCAATGTAATAAAAATTTTTTAAAATCAATTGACCTATATTTATTAGCCTAATTATAGTAAGGGGCTTAAGGAATTTTTTTTTTGTCTTTTGTCTTTTTGTTGTTGTTGTTGTTGCCATTTCCTGGGCCGCTCCCGTGGCATATGGAGGTTCCCAGGCTAGGGGTTGAATCGGAGCTGTAGCCACCGGCCTACGCCAGAGCCACAGCAACTCGGGATCCGAGCCGCGTCTGCAACCTACACCACAGCTCACGGCAAAGCCGGATCCTTAACCCACTGAGCAAGGGCAGGGACTGAACCCGCAACCTCATGGTTCCTAGTCGGATTCGTTAACCACTGCGCCACGACGGGAACTCCAGGAATTTTTTAATAATTATAATGATTTCCTAGAGAGACAACACATCAAGTTGTTTTTTTGTTTGTTTGTTTGTTTGGTTTTTTTTTGCCACACCTGCAGCACGTGGAAGTCCCCGGGCCAGGGATCGAACCCGCGCCACAGTTGCAACCTGCACCATAGCTGCAGCAATGCTAGATACTTAACCCACTGCACCACATGGGTACTTTCACATCAAGCTGTTTTTGAGCCCTTATTATCTTTCATTAGTTTTTCATTATCACTTTGTGTGAATTTTCTAAATTGGTCTGAAGTCACAACCAGGATGAATGGGGAAATGGGTTGTGATGAAGTCTGGGGAGCTGATGCAGTGAGGGGTCTGATCTCTGTCAAGAGAAGACACATTCAATGCTGTGGTCTAAATGTGTCCCTCCAAAATTCATATATTGAAATCCTAACCCCCAGAGTGATGGCGTTAAGAAGTGGGGCCTTTGGAAGATGATCAGCTCATGAGGGTGGAACCCCATGAAAGGGAATAGTGCCATTTTAAGAAGAGACCAAAGAGCGTGCCCTTGTCCTTTCAGTGTGTGAAGTTACAGCAAAAAGGCAGCCATCGGGAAGCAGGTTCTCACCAGGCACAAATCTGTCAGCACCTCGATCTTGGACTTCTAGCCTCCAGAACTGTGGGAGATAATTTCTGTTGTTTAAAAACCTTCTGGTTCCTGGTATTTCATTATAGCGGCCCAGATAGGCTAGCATTCGTAAAGGATGGAATAGAAGCTTTAGGAAACCAGAAGGAAGCAGGAACCCTCTGCTTGCTAAGCAGGGATAAAATAGTTAAAAGAAAAAAAAAAAAAAAACAGGAGTTTTAATGGAGGAAGAAGGGAAAGGAGGGAGAGAGAGAAAGAAGACATTAATGTCTACAAATCGCCGACCCCAGGTGCTGTGCACTGAATGTTCTGTTCTGGATGGATTTAGTCCATCAGCAAATATTTCCTGTGTCCCATCATATGCCAGGCACTGTTGAACAGTAACAAACTAGCAGGCAGCATCACTATTCTCATGGATCTTATATTCTAGATGGGAAGTAGGCCCTGGACTTACCGTTATACCCAACTAATTAACAGCAAGTGGATAAGCACAGTGAAAAAAATAGGTACAGAGCTGTATGAATATATATATAACCCACCTACTCAAGTCTGAGGGCCGAGATAAGGCTTTCTCAACAAAGCAACATGGAAGCCAGTACACCGTCTTTTCTTTTCTTTTCTTCTTTTTGGAGCCACATCTGCAGTATATGGAAGTTCCCAGTCTAGGGGTCAAATCGGAGCTGCAGCTGCTGGCTTAAGCCACAGCCATAGCAACATGGGATCTGAGCTGCATCTGCAACGTACACCACAGCTCACAGCAATGTCAGATCCTTAACCCACTGATCAAGGCCAGATATCAAACCCACATCCTCATGGATACTAGTCAGGTTCTAAACCCGCTAAACCTGCTGATCTACAATGGGAACTCCATGCACCATCTTCCCTAATACCCATAACAGGCTTGTCAGGATTCTCCAAATGATCCTGATTGTCTTACTCACAATAAATTCAGAGGAGGGAGTTCCCATCGTGGCTCAGCAGTTAATGAATCTGACTAGCATCCATGAGGACACAGGTTCGATCCCTGACCTTGCTCAGTGAGTTAAGGATCCAGCGTTGCTGTGAACTGTGGTGTAGGTCGCAGACACAGCTCCGATCCTGCATTGTTGTGGCTGTGGCTGTGGCTGGCATCTGCAGCTCCAATTCCACCCCTAGCCTGGGAACCTCTTTATGCCATGGATGCGGCCCTAGAAAGACCAAAAAAAAAAAAAAGTGTTTGACAAATGTTTACTCGTTTAACACTAATGAAAATTTTACATGGTGAATATAATTGTTAGCCCCATTTTTCATGTTTATGTATTTTGTTCCACACAGATGTTTTAGATTTTAAGTGCACACCTAACTTTGAGGTGCTTCTCCCTGTGCTCTAGTCAGCTCTTGCTTTGATAACACCACATAACAAGCAAGTGCGAAATCTTGGTGGCTTCACAACAAACGTGTATGTCATACTTATAAGTGGGCTGTGGCCCTGTTGGGCTTGGCTCCAAACTGGAGGTCAGATTTGTGTCTCCTTTGTGCATCTCTCTTTCCAGAATATTGGCTGAGGGAGTATCGTCCACTAGAGAGATCTTCATGCTAAGAGGAAGGGGTATAAAAGGGAAGTGGGGGAGTTCCCATTGTGGCTCAGTGGATTAAGAATGCAACATAGGGAGTTCCCGTCGTGGCGCAGTGGTTAACGAATCCGACTAGGAACCATGAGGTTGCGGGTTCGGTCCCTGCCCTTGCTCAGTGGGTTAAGGATCCGGCGTTGCCGTGAGCTGTGGTGTAGGTTGCAGACGCGGCTCAGATCGCGCGTTGCTGTGGCTCTGGCGTAGGCTGGTGGCTACAGCTCCGATTGGACCCCTAGCCTGGGAACCTCCATATGCCGCGGGAGCGGCCCAAGAAATAGCAACAACAACAACAAAAGACCAAAAAAAAAAGAATGCAACATAGTATCCTTGAGGATGAAGGTTCAATCCCTGGCTTCACTCAGTGGGTTAAGGATCCACCATTGCCACAGGCTGTAGGGTAGGTAGCAGATGTGGCTCAGATCCAGTGTTGCTGTGGCTGTGGCATAGGCTGGCAACAACAGCTCTGATTCAGCCACTAGCCTGGGAAATTCCACATGCTGCAGGTACAGCTGTAAAAAGAAAAAAGAGGAAAAAAAGATGAAAGTGGAAACATAACAGTGTCTTCAAAAACTTCTACCCTGAACTGATGCACTTTCTCTTCCATCCACAGTCCATTAGTCAAAGAAAGTCATATGACCAAATCCAAATCCACTGGGTCAGGAAACTATATTCCATATGGTAAAGTGCAAGAAGAGAACAAAAACTTTTGAGTGACATTGTCTAATCTACACACTCTGAAAATACCACTTTCATCTTTTGCTGCTGATAGAGGAAAAACTGAAAAGATAGAATAATGACTGCATTACTCATTTTCCTGTGGTTTTCTGCTGGCGATATATAAACAGCTCCCCTTTTCTGTTTGCATTTCTCAGGTATTTGCATCATGTTTGGAAAGAAAAAGAAAAAGATTGAAATATCCGGCCCATCCAACTTTGAACACAGGGTTCATACTGGGTTTGATCCACAAGAACAGAAATTCACTGGCCTCCCCCAACAGTGGCACAGCCTGTTAGCGGACACAGCCAACAGACCCAAGCCCATGGTAGACCCTTCGTGTATCACACCCATCCAGCTGGCTCCCATGAAGGTATGGCGAGGACGCTGTCTTTACCTTGGCTTAAGAAGTGTGCTCCCATTTGATGCAGGGCCCCTTCTTTATGGGCGTGCTATCAAATGCCTAAATCACGTGTGTGTTTTTAAATAGCCAGAGTTTATCTACAGTTAGTCTGCAATGATGACAATGGTCGTCACTTATGGTAAATTACAGTGCATGAAAAGGAACCTCAGCTTTCAAGTGTGAGGTGTGTGGGTTTTTTTTTTTTTAACTGTGTAGATACAATGTGATCACAAAATAGGAAATTTTTTCTTCTACTTTAAATGATGTTTGGTGGTCTTAATGCTAAAGAATAGCATCCATCACCTCTGGTAAATACCGGCAATAACATCCAAGTAGACACATTAGGCAGCCTTGCGTTGTTTTGCATTTGCCTTTGGAATTTTAAACTTTTATATAAAATTTAAGAAGAGATTTTAGCAAAAATAAATTATTTATATGTGTGTATGTGTACACACATGCATATACATACATATTTTATATACAAATATATACTTATAAATATCTTATGTGTGTATATATCTATAAATCATATATACATATGTATGTAGTCTTCATAGTCTGGGAGATAGCTATTTCAAATGAAAGTGAGTCATTTGAGTCCTAGAATAGGGTGTAATTTACCTTAAAAAAAATGGCTGGCAGATTTTTAAAATGAATGTACCTCAAAATAATTGCATTAAGGAGTTCCATGGTGGCCTAACAGGTTAAGGATCTGGCATTGTCACTGTTATGGTTCAGGTCACTGATGTGACATAGGTTTGATCCCTGGCCTGGAAACTTATTTAAGCCATGGGCATGGCCAAAAAATTGCATTACAGCAGAAATAAGAGCCAACAATTTTCAGATTATTTTGGAGACTACAAGGAAAATCCAGGCACTGCAGTTTCCTTCTGTACCTCAGAATGAAAAGAATTCCCTGGACCTTTGAGTGACTCTGTATTCACATGCATATTGAATGAACTGGATTTAAGTGGTAGGTAGAACAACGTTTTTAAAGGGTGTAAAAAAGGAACGTAGCTAACAAATTATGAGAAATGCTTCTAAGAGATCACCTGAGCTGAATAAGTTAGAATTGTGATTCTATCACTTATACATGGTCTTGGTCATTCTAATCTAACATTAAATATGTGGGCTTGTTCTGCCCAAAGATCAATACAGACGCTTCTGATCCTGCATCTTGTGAATTTGATGTTCTGATAAGTTTTTGAAACTTTTCAGGCCAGCTAAAGTGTAAAATACTCAAGAGATGGATATTTGAGAAGTTAAATATCTGGGGACAGAAAGGAACCTGTCATTTTAAATAGGTTGATTGATATGTAATAGAAATTGACCAAGTAACCAACTCTACTGGTTAATATTAGGCAGTATCCTACTATTGAACATGCTTTTCTCCTGGGAAAAAAAAAAAAAACTAATGCCTCTCTAATGACCAAATGACCCTATCCAAAAAGAAGTTGGGATTGGAGAGAATTTGCTTTTTTACTTTCATTCTCTTTCTCATATTCTAAGTTTTGATAAAGCCCAGAAAACAGAATACGCAGTGTGCCCAGAACAGTTATCTGCTGTTGATCATCATGGCAAAGGAAAAATGCCCAAATGAAACAAGGGCTATTTTCTTACCCTTGAGTACAATTATCATTTGATGAGGAACATTCTGCAAGGAAGCAATCTTAGTGTAGCCTTCTAGCTAACGGCCTGGGATGTGCTCTCTTATTGGGGAGGATGTTCATTGTTGCATAAGGACAGAGTACCATTTATAGTTCTACACCTGTCCAGAAACCAGCAGGCCCTGTGACAATAAATGAGAAAGTACCCATATCAGTGATAATCCACCATGCTCAGTGGCTGTAGGACTGAAGAGGACCTTCTGGGAGTTCTCATTGTGGCTCAGCAGGTTAAGAACTAGACATAGTGTCCATGAGGATGTGGGTTCAACCCCTGGCCTCACTCAGTGGGTTAAGGGTCCAGTGTTACCACAAGTGGCAGCATCAGACACCAATGTGGCTATGGGTAGGCCTGCAGCTGCAGCTCTGCTTAGACTCCTAGCTTAGGAACTTCCATATGCCGCAGGTGCATCCATAAAAAGCAAAATAAAAGGACTTTCTAGCTCATTTCTTCCATCTCTTGGATGGGGTAGCTCATTATCATCACAGACTTTATCAGCCCCACTGAGAGTTGAAACAAGCAAGCTTTCCTAACTGCTGAGCTCCTGAGTCCTGTTATTCTCTACTCATGTACTGGGCTTCCTAGACCTGATGCCAAATGTGTGATTATCCAGTCTGTATGAAATGGGACTGCTTGTTATAGGCACTTAACATTTATACAATGGAATATTACTCAGCCATGACAAAGAATGAAATAATGCCATTTGCAGCAACATGGATGGACCTAGAGATTATCATACTAAATGAAGTAAGTAAAAGACAAACTTCATATGATATCACTTATATGTGTAATCTAAAAAAAAGGTTACAAATAAACTTATTTGCAGAACAGAAACAGACTCACAGACTTTGAAAACAAACTTATAGTTATCAAAGGAGAAAGGCTGGGGCGGGGGATGGACTGGGGGTTTGGGATTGGCATATTCACACTGTGGTCTATGGAATGGTTGACCAACAAGGTACCTGCTGTATATAGCACAGAGAAGTCTACCCAATATTCTGTGATAATCTACATGGAAAAAGAACCGGAAAAAGAATGGATTTGTGTATGTGTTTAACTGAGTCACTCTGTTGTACAGTAGAAATTATCACAATATTGTAATTTTTTTGGCTACACCCTTAGCATATGAAAGTTCTCTGGCCAAGCATTGAACCCACACCACAGTAGTGACTTGAGCTGCTCCAGTGATAATGCCAGACCCTTAACCCACTGTGCCACAAGGGAACTCCTATCACAACATTGTAAATCAACTATGCTTCAATAAAACTTAAAAAAAAAATAGTAACAGAGAGATGACTGGAAAATACATCGCAAGTATGAATCCATTCCTGGACTTCTGCAGAAAGGACCCAAGGCATAGATTTGCCTGTGAGAACAAAAAAAAAAAAAAGCAGACATGACATGACAAGAGTCAGCTAGGTTGAATTTCCCCCCAGAAAGAGTGGAATTAATTAAATTCTTTTAACTGAAGGACACCCAAGAAATCCATTTTATACTCTCACCGAACTCCTTTAGATGAAGCCTCTCTTTCTCCACATCCTATGAGGACAGGTGTTGCTGTCAGCACAGGTTAGTTAATATAGGGGTCTGAGAGACTCCTGCTGACTCTCCCAGCCTCTTGGAATAAGGAAAATAAAAGATTCAAAGGGCCAAAGTATGCCATGAGGTTTGGACATAACAGTCTTTGGAGATGCTTCCTCTGGAGAAATCTTTCAAGTGCCTTGAGAAGGACAAGTTATAATCCATGCAGAATATATCATACAAACATCTTTGGAATAAGAAGCTATGAATGAATTGATAGAAAGGAATGAGTGGGGGTTCCCATCGTGGCTTAGCGGTTAACAAAACCCAACTAGTATCCATGAGGATGTGGGTTCAATCCCTGGCCTTGCTCAGTGGGTTAAGGATCTGGTGTTGCTGTGAGCTGTGGTGTAGGTCACAGAAATGGCAGAAATGGCTTTGCTGTGGCTGTGGCTGCAGTTCCCATTGGACCCCTGGCCTAGGAACTTCCATATACCACAGGAGTGGCCCTAAAAAGCCAAAAGGGAGGAAGGGAGGAAGAGAGGGAGGGAGGAGTAGGTAGAGTTGTGCAGGTTTAAAGCACCTAGGGCAAAATTTTTTAAGTTGCGTAGAACTGACAAGTCTAACTTGGTCAAGTTACCCTTTTTAGGGGACAAAGGAAAATGAGAAAAGATATGGCAACAGAAAAGGAGCACTGGAAGAGGTGTAGGGTGCCATAGGTGGTGGAAAAGTGCCAGTTCTGCAGGATTGGTCAGCAAGCTTCAGGCAGGCTGGTTCTGAATGGAAATTCACCATTGCTGTCAACTCCCTCTGCTCTGATTGATGTATCAGCTGTTCCTATTCAAACCTTCTTTAAATTGCATGTCATGATCACCAGGACAAACTCTTCTGTGTTCATTCATTTAGATCAGTCTCAGACTCTAGTCCGACAGAATCACCTGGAAGGCTTGACAAAACACATTGCTGGGCCCTTGCCCAGAGTTTCTGATTGAGTGGGGCTGGGATGAAGTCTAAGAATTTGCACTTCTCATGAGTTTCCGGGTGATGCTGATGCTGCTATCCTGAGGACCACACTTTGAGAACCTTGACTTAGGTAATGACAAAGGAACTATCCCCATAAGATATCAATATAAGTTGACGCTGGCCAACATTTCCAAACCATGGGGTCTGAGAGACCCCTGCTGACTCTACCAGCCTCTTGGAATATGGAAAATAAAAGGTTCAAGGGGCCAAAGTATGCTCTGAAGCTTGGATGATCTCACTTTGGGGAAATGCCTTCTCTGGAGAAAGAGAAGCCACAGGTTCGCACAGATTTGTGTCAAAAGTTCATGTACCCAAACCAAAGGCATGTAGGCAAGGTAGGGGCAGGGTGGGGAGATCCCTTTAAAATATAAAACATTTAGTAAATATCTTTGAGAAAGTCCTTTTCGTCTTTCACATTGTTTTATCTACAAGAATGTCACAGCACTGTTACCAAAATTCCTGCTGAAACAGATACGTTTATGTTAAGGGGCAGGTTGAAGGATTAACATTTGTTCCTACCCTGTGATTCTCACACTTGGCCTTTCATCAGAATTTCTTGAGGAGCTTATTATAACCAAGATTCCTGAGCTCAGCCTAGAGATTCTGATTCAGTAGTTCTGGGATGGACCCCATGATTTGCATGTCTAATAAGCTCTCAGATGGTGCTGATGGTGTGGTGGGTAGAAGACATACTTTAAAAACCACTCTTTTAGGTAGATTGAAGCTTTCACTTAATGATCATTGTTTGTAACAGCCTAGAAATCATTTGAAAAATGCTAAATATATATGTATATTTACATATATATAAAACAAAAAATAATGTTAAAAAGCCTTCATATCACAATATTGTTAAATCAACTATACTTCAATTCTTAAAAATAAAATAGAAAGAATAAATGACCATTAAAAAAGGCCTTTATAACTTCTGTCTAAAGTGAACATATAGGGAGTTCCCCCTCGTGGCTCAGTGGTTAACGAATCCGACTAGGAACCATGAGGTTGCGGGTTCGATCCCTGGCCTTGCTCAGTGGGTTAAGGATCTGGCGTTGCCATGAGCTGTGGTGTAGGTTGCAGATGCGGCTCGGATCCCACGTTGCTGTGGCTCTGGCATAGGCTGGCAGCTACAGCTCCGATTGGACCCCTAGCCTGGGAACCTCCATATGCCGTGGGAGAGGCCCTAGAAAAGGCAAAAAGACCAAAAAAACAAACAAACAAAAGAAAAAGTGAACATATAAGAGTTCTCATTGTGACTCAGGAGATTAAGGACCCAATGTTGTCTCCGTGAAGATGGGGGTTCTATCAGTGGGTTAACAATCTGGTATTGCTGTGGCTGTGGCATAGGCCTTAGCTGCAGCTCCAATTCAACCCCAAGCCTGGGAACTGCTGTATGCTGCAGGTGCAGTCATAAAAAAGGGGGGGGGGGGACAGGTAGCATATCTTAATATTTGCTTTAGATTTGTTTTTCAATTTCAAGTAAAACTCTAGAAATAATATTATTTTGCATATTTAACTTTTATTAAATGATATACTCTACATAATATGCTCTAACCTGCTTTTTTATTTACCTTTGCAATAAAGTAATTTTCTACAAATCAATGCTAATTAAAAACTTACAGCTTTTTAACAGCTTATCCATTTCTCTTTGAAGGGATATTGTGAAATATTTGCTATTTACAAATAATATTGTCATGAATATCCTTGTTTATGTTCCCTTAGGCACATGGTGAGAAGTGTTCTTGCAGGAGTTCTCAAAGTTTGGTCCAGACTCTCTCAGAGGCTGCAGCATCAAAATTATTTTCATTGCAATACTAAAGCATCATTTGCTTTTTAACTCTCATTCTCTCCCAAGTATATAGTAAAGTTTCCTAAAAGGTACATGAGATGTTAATGTCATTGATCTGATACCTCATGTGCTTTGAGTTCTTGTGTTTTTAGTGTTTCTCAGTTTAAGTTTTAAATATGGTAAATATTGATAGATATAACATAAGCCAAAGTCTTTTGTGGTCCTCAATAATTATAAGAGGTCTTGAGACCAAAGAGTTGGAGAACCATTGCCTTAGGGCTGATATCAAATATGATTACGTGTGACTTCTACAACCTGCTCCTCAAACACTACTAGGGTTTGTCAGTGTTTTCTTTTCCTTTTTTTTTTCCCTAAAAATAGGGACTCATATTCTCCACTTAGCTAGTAATCTTCTGGGGTCTACAGCTGCCTCATTGACTACTGAATGCAATATTTCATCCCTCTTAGTGTCATAGAATTTAATTTCTATAAGCCTCCATCCTAGAAAAAGGAATGCTCCTACACTGTTGTGGGAATGTACAACCACTCTGAAGAACAGTTTAGAGGCTCCTTAAAAGCTAAAGGTAGAGTTACCATATGATCCAGCAATCCCACTCTTGGGCACATATCCAGAGAAAACTATAACTTGAAAACGTTTTGCACCCCAATGTTCATAGCGCTATTTACAATAGCCAAAATATGGAAGCAACCCAGGTGTCCATCAACAGAAGACTGGGTGAAGACAATATCATTATAAAATGGAATTTTGGCCATAAAAAGGAATGAAATATTGTCATTTGCAGCAACACACATGAACCTAGAGATTCTCATACTAAGGGAAGTAAGTCAGACAGAAAAAGACGAATATCTTATGATATCACTTGTATGTGGAATCTAAAAAAAAATCATACAAATGAACTTATTTACAAAATAGATGCACAGACATAAAGAACAAACTTATGGTTACCAAAGGGGAGAGAGGGGAAGGGATAAGCTAGGAGTTTGGGGATTAACAGATACAAACTACTGTATATAAAATGCTCCATAAACAACAAGGGCTTACTGTATGGCACAGGGGACTATACTCATTTTTAAGTTATTTATATATGTATATATGTATTTTTGCTGTACTCGTTGAATATGGAAGTATCTGGGCCAGGGATTGCATCTGAGCTGCAGCTGCAGCCTATACTGTAACTGTGGCAACAGCAGATCCTTAATTCACTGTGCTGGGCCAGGGATGGAACCCCTGCCCCAGAAGCAACCTAAGACACCTCATATCCTTAACCTGCTGTTTTTAAGCTGGAATGCCTCTCTATGTTTTGATAACTTACAAGGGAAAAGAATCTGAAAAAGAACATGTGTGTGTATAACTGCATCACTTTACTGTACACCTGGAACTAACACAACATTATAAATCAACTACAGTTTAATAAAAATAACTGATTCATTTAAAAAATAAAATAAGGAATTCCCATCGTGGCTCAGTGGTTAACAAATCTGACTAGGAACCATGAGGTTGTGGGTTCAATCTCTGGCCTCGCTCAGTGGGTTAAGGATCCGGCATTGTCGTGAGCTGCGGGGTAGGTGGCAGGCACAGCTCCAATCTGGCTGAGCCACAGGGAAACTCCTAAATACCAATTTTTTTAAAAGAGTGTCTGCTTTCGGAGTTCCCATTGTGGCACAGCAGAAACAAATACTACTAGGAACCATGAGGTTGTGGGTTAGATCCCTGGTCGCTCAGTGGGTTAAGGATCCAGTGTTACCGTGAGCTGTGGTGTAGGTTGCAGATGCAGCTTGGGTCCCGAGTTGCTGTGGCTCTGGCGTAGGCTAGAGGCTACAGCTCCAATTATACCCCTAGCCTGGGAAGTTCCATATGCCGCAGGAGCGGCCCTAGAAAAGGCAAAAAAAAAAGGACAAAAAATAAAATAATAAAATAAGACAGCTCCATCCTTACTCACCATCCCCTTTTCTAATGTAGACTGCAGAGCCTTTCTAACAGTCTCCTTCTTATCCTCTCACATTTGAAGAGTCACAGAGAATAGCAAAACACAGTTGGATCTGGCTGGGTTTGCTTCCTCCTCATCTCCTGCCTGTGACCCTTGCATTAAAAACCATTCTACTCACCACTCTACTCACACAAACAGGTAAAATCAAGAGAGATGAATCCTCAGGTTGGACCTCCCCCTTCTTGAAGCCTTGGGCTGTTGCTCTGGGTTCTCCCATGTCATGTTTATATTGAAGCATTTTGAAGAATGAGCTCAGCTTAATTACTCTGCAGTTCTCCATCTTTTCCCCCTTTTCATGTTTCATAATGTCCTATTCAGGATTTAAGTTTTCAGAACCACATCATCCTCTTGAGCTCCATTTCCATGGGATTCACCCTTTCCTTAAGGGTTTTTTTGTTTTGTTTTGTTTGAAATTTGCTTTCCTGAAATACAGGACGACTCCCTGACATCTTCTGGAATGACCTCTCTTTGACCCAAGGTAACAGTTTCTCCCAAGGTTCCTTCTCATTTCCCCATCACTGATGTGCTCGTCCTCATTGGTCAGAAGGACTCTTTCTTTTCGGGCCACCTCTACCTTCTGAAAGTTGTCATCAAGGAGTTCAAACTGTGTATCTGATGGTTGCCAGGCTCTTAACTGCATGAAACTTCCAGAAGTTCTGAAAGCTGAGAGCTACCCCACCATGACTTTTCTGGCTCCCATTCTTATTTTGTGCCTTGTAACATGAAAGCCTCACACAGACCTGCAGCCTGGCTTTTATTTTCGTCCCAGTGTTTTTCACTGAGTCCCCTCTTTAAAGCTCATGGATCCCCTGAGATTTTCTTATCCTCTTAAGCCCATGTGGTTTTCTTTACCCCTTCTTTTACATCTGTTTCTACTAACGTTGTGCCTAGAAGCATCTGTCTTACAGCATGAAATTCAAGGCCCTGAAGTTCACCCATCTGGGCGCTGAGAAGAAGGAAGAGGAGGCCCAGGAAGTCAGCACACTGGCTTCTAACTCCAAGATCATCCAATTACAGACTGTCTTTAGATAACTTACCTGCCTGCTGCTTTGAGCAGACGTTTCCTTGTCTATAAAATGAAGGCACTGATATTTCCCTTGCAGGCTTGAATGGCCAGATCCTCACTGTCCAAGGAATTTTGGTGTATGAAGGATATATTCTATTATTTGTACTTAGTTTAATAACGTGATAAAATTATGGATCTGTTGAGTAATATTTTAGAAAAATACCAGTACCCACTATTAAATTAATTTTTGTGGGGTTTTGGGTTTTTTTTTTTTTTTTGGCTTTTTGTACTTTTAAGGCCACACCTGCGGCGGCATATAGAGGTTCAAAGGCTGGGGGTCCAATTGGAGCTGTTGCCACCGGCCTATGCCAGAGCCACAGCAACATGGGATCCAAGCTGTATCTGCCACCTACAACACAGCTCACGGCAATGCTAGATCCTTAACCCACTGAGCGACCAGGGATCAAACCCACAACCTCATGGTTCCTAGTCGGATTTGTTCCCGCTGCGCCATGACGGGAACTCCTTAAATTAATTTTTGATCAAATTCTACATTTAAACATTACTTCATCAAACTTCCCCAATCCCAAGAAAATCATAGGTGGAATCTATCAAGTTTTCTTGCTGCTTTAACCATAAACACCCTAAAAAAGAATAAATGCATGCAAACAAAGGTAAAGACCTGTAAAACATCATAGCCATCATAATGGCTATAAAATATGTTGTTATACTAACACTTAATCTCCTACAAAAATATTGATATTGTGATTTTGCTTTCTTCATTGTTTTGGTATGTATTTTATAATTGCTTAGATTATACTGTAGTACTTATTTTTAAACCTTCCTCGGGTTACCAAAGTCCTACCAAACTTTGATAAAAGATAAAAGATACCATCTCACACAAGATAAAAGATACCATCTCACACAAGCTGTTAGGTACTCAGTAAGTAGAAGCTAGTGTATTTGTTGTTATTGTTGGGAATGATGGCAGTAGTGGTATTGTTGCTGTTATTTCCTCTGAGTTTATTCCTCCTGTGCACCCAGGGCTGCCAAACCTCGTTCGTAAACTCAGAACCAATTCCGAGGTGTGTGTCTTTAAAACCCCCAGGAGGCAAAAAATTTTACATGAAATTCACTCATTCATTCAAGAAGTATTTTTTGGATGCTCACTCCATGCCAGGCATTGTGTTAGGTGAGGGGGAGGGTCCACGTGAATGAGAAGTGCCAGGTCCCTGTTCTGGGGCGCTGAGGTTCACATGAAGAGACAGGCAGTGATCATGGAAATAAGCAAACAACGTAGCTGTAATAACAATACATGTGATGAGGAACATAGAATATCATCATACTCTGAAGTAACTGAGGATAAAGTATGTGAATTCTTTGAAGAGAGTCCTTCTGTGAAGGTTACATAGGAGCCAAAAAGGAGAAGGTCCAGGATGGGGAGAAATTCACAGGTGGAAGGAAGAATTAGTGCAGGAGTTCCTGCTGTGGTGCAACAGGGTTGGCAGCATCTTTAGAGTGCTGGCACAGTAGGTTAAGGGTCTGGCGTTCCTGCAGCTATGATGTAGGTTGTAGCTGCAGCTCAGATCTGATCCCCTGGCCCAGAAATTTCACATGCTGCAGGGCAGCCAAAAAAGGAAAAAGAAAAGAAAAGAAAGAAAAGAACTAGTGCAAAGACTCTGGGTGGGAACAAGCATGGAGAGTTCAAAGGACAAACAACGCATAGGACTGGAGCTGAATGGGTAGGGAGCGGGCATGGGAGACACGTTCAGACACAAGGCTAGAGGGACTGGATAGTGTGGGGGTTTTGTAAGTCATGGTCACGAGTTGCTATTGGTTAAACTCCTATGTGTGAAGGACACAGGTCTCAGATCAAGAAATTGTTCAGTTGCAACATAAATTGATTCATTTAAAGGTCAGATCCAATTTTAAAATGTGCCAGCAATATTGATTTGATATGTGATCCTGCAGGTTTTCAGAGCATATTAAGTAAATGAGTATGAAGGGTGGAGATGCAGGGAGTCTTTCCAACTCTGGGATTGTCAAAAAACATTTAAGAAAACAGACCTCTTACAGAAGAAATAATGTGTGTTGTAAAGATTTTTTTTTAAAAAAGGAAAAAGTAATTATAACATGAAACTTCAGAAGTTCCATGGTGGCCCAGCAGGCTAAGAACCTGACTAGGATCCATGAGGATGCAGGTTCAATCCCTGGCCTCGTTCAGTTGGTTTAAGGATCCAGAATTGCTGCAAGCTGTGGTATACTGTCACAGATGCAGCTTGGATCTGGCATTGCTGTGGCTGTGGGGTAGCACAGCTCTAGTTCTCAACCCCTAGCCTGGGAACTTCCATATGCCATAGGTGTGGCTCTAAAAATAAAATGAAATGAAACTTTGGAAGCAGATCACCTATATTCTAAAACCTCTCATATAAAACACTGCTTGAAAACACCTACAGCAGCATCCGTTAAGTTGATTGAACCAGGGCTCTGACTGGGAGCACAGGTGGTTAATCCTTTGCTGAAGTTCTAATATTTCTGCATTTTTAAAAGCAGTGAGGACAACAAACTTGGATTCTCATAACTTTTTCTGGATTCTCTCCTTCCATTTTCAATACACCTTCTCAACCTTCTTGGTGCCACAGTGGAAGAACATTATACTGGCCCTAAATTCTCTCACTGGTCTAAATTCAGCAGGTCAAGGCAAGGTAAGCTTTGTCTCAAAGGAGTGAATAGGGCTAAAACTAAAGCTACATTTATTATCTGTCTTCATTTCTATGATCCAACCAAATCTTCATTTCTATGATCCAGCCAAATCCATCCATGAAAAGCATTTTCCACTGTATAAATAAGGTTACTATTTGGCATGCCCAAGCCCACCACTGTCCCCATCCTGCCCGCATCCTGCCCCATACACGCACAGCCACCTCGGCAAGTGAAAACCTCCACCACTTATACATACTTCTTTCTTCTCTTACTGCAGTGTTTCACTTAAGCTCCCTCAATATTTCCTTTCATAGTTGGAGCAAACTTAAGCTCATTTGGCCTAGATATTATTCCATAAAAGCAAAAGTGGATGTTTTCAGGGCAGTGGGAATCATTACAGGAACGTGACCTCTGCAGGTTCTTACCTCTTCTTCCATTTTGAGGAGAGCAGGATATTAACTCCTTTCAGTTGACTCATCCCAACACCCTTGGGACGTTTCTGTAATCACAAGTGACTGGATCCCATGCCTGCAGCTCACTGGAGCAAGTGAAAAAATAGCTGGACTTCCATGTTCCATGATCCTAGAATGTGGAAGATTCTAAGTTTCCAATTAAAATTTTGGAACACAAAGGCCCCAAGATCAGATGCTCATAGCCACTCTCTCCTAAGAGTTTGGTATCTGCAGTCACCCTCGAAAGCAAGGTAAACATACAAAGAATGTCCCATTTTAAAGCAGTTGTCAATCATTGGTTGTGTTGGAAAGTGATTATGACTAATTGATGGTTAGGTCTATTTCTCAGTGCTTCCTCTCAGTTCAGAATCCTTTGCCCAGCTTTTCTGCCGTGAGTCTCATCCCAGACGGTAACTCTCGGAAGGAGATGGAACAATCCCACCTAATGGCAGGATATAGGCACCGAGAAGCAAATGAGTAAGCATTCACATGCCTGCGGCTCCCTCTCTCTTGGTGGCCCCCCTGCTCCCCAAGCCCATTACATCTGAGGTCAAACCACAAGCCCGCAGATCACAGGCATCCCTCCAGACTCGTGTTGGTTTCCCACTGAGTGGTGCTTGGAACTCCTGACTGCTGAACTCATCAAATGAGGATGATTGTGCTTTGATACCTGGGAAATTCTATATACAGAGATGATATTCTCAGGATTGCCTTACATGCCCCCACTCTTCTCTCCTGGCAGGGCTGACCTGACTGCAAATAGTCCTTCTAAATCAAAAGGCAAAACATGTGGCAAATGCAGGGCTGACCTAATTGCAAGTAGTCCTTCTAAATCAAAGGGCAGAGGCTCCCTGTGACTCTCACACATGCCTGAAACTTGATTTAATTTTATCTTTCATTTAGCATCTCATAGAAATTGGGGCACTAAGATGGCAGCTGTAGGCTTCTTTGGGGACACTGTCAAATCCTGTCGTGCTGATGGTTTGTCATGTGATTTTAAATATAAGCATTATGGCTGATTAGTATTCCATTGTATATCTGTACCACATCATAGAAAAGGATAAAATAATGCCATTTGCAGCAACATGGATGCAACTAGAGATTCTCATACCAGATGAAGTAAGTCAGAAAGAGACAAATACCATATGACATCACTTATATGTGGGTCTAAAATGTATCACAAATAAACCTATGTACAAAACAGAAATAGATCGCGGACTTGGAAAACAGACTTGTGATTGCCAAGGGGGAGGGGGCCGGGAGTGGGATGAACTGGGAGTTTGAGGTTGGCAGATGCAAACTATTACATTTAGAATGGATAAGTAATGAGGTCCTGCTGTATAGCACAGGGAACTATGTCCAATCTCCTGGGATAGAACATGATGGAAGAGAGTATGAAAAAAAAAATGTATGTATGATGGGGTCACTTTTGCTGTGCAGCAGAAATTGAAGGAACATTATAAATCTACCTTAATAAAAAAATTTTTTAAATAAGTATAAGAATTATATTTTCAACTCTTAACTAGTGATAAAACAGTTTGTTCAGACAATTCAATGTTTTGATTGTTTCCAAACTTCACATCATGATCCAGCTGATTGGAGGCTACTGTTACTTGTCAGGTTAAAATTGCAATGCAGAAGCTGTACCCTAGAGGGCGCTAGTTCAAGGATCTGTTGTAATCGCACAATCCATCACCTGTTGAGAACCTCTGTATTAGTTTGCTATTGCTGCATAATAAATTACCATACACATAATGGTTTACAAGACACACAGGTATTATCTCACAGTTTCCGTGAGTGTGGAGTCTGGGTTCTCTCTTCACGCTCTCACAAGGTTACAGTCAGGGCCAGCGGGGCTTCATTGCCATCAGAAGAAGTCTTGAGCAGGGAAGAACCCACTTCCGAGATGGTTTAGGTTGTTGGAAGATTTCACGTCCTTGCTTTTGTAGAACTCCTGGCAGTTTGCTTCTTCAAAGCCAGCAGGAGAGTGAGGGCTACCTGCTAGGAGCCTTATTTATATGTCATGACATAATCATGAAGTGATATCTGATCAGTGTTGACATATCATGTAACATATCCATGGAACAAGTGACATCCCATTACCTTTGCTATATTAACACAGAACTGTGGATGTGGCATTCTGTCACCTCTGGTCTGTTGATTAGAAGCAAGGCAGGGGTCTGACCCATGCTCACGGAGAGGGGACCACTCAAAGGCATGAACACCAGGAGACCAGAAACATTAAAGATCCACCCATCCTAAGGCCTGTCCATTCTGATCCTTGCTGCCCAACCCTGGTCTTCACGGCCCATCCCACATGCAAAACACATTCTCTCCAGCCCGAGGTTCCCATCTCATCTAGTTACAGCATCACCTCAAGTGAAATGAGGGTCAGGTGTGACAAAACACTAGGGTGAAATCTATTGAGTTCACCTGACGGGCCCCCCCCATTTGTGAAACTGAGAGACAAGGCGTGTGCCCCCAGCCTTCCCAGCATGTGATGGTGGGGCAGGCATAGGACAATCACTGTAGATATTCCAGTACAAAACAGGAGAAATGGAAGGGAAAAGGAGTTACCAACCCAAAGCTGATATGAAATCCAGCCTGACAAGTGTTGTAAGTTCCTTGATTAGGTTTCAAGCTTGGGAATAATCCTCTATTCCTCAGGCCCTGCTCTGGGGTTCTGCCCTCCTTTCCCAGGAAAGTAGCCTGTGTTTACAGATGAGTAGTGTTTTGTTTTGTTGGTTTGGGGTTTTTTGTTTTTTTTTTTTAATGGCTGCACCTGCAGCATATGGAAGTTCCTGGGCTACGGGTTGAATCGGAGCTGCAGCTGCCAACCTACACCACAGCCACAGCAACACAGGATCCAAGCCACATCTGTGAATTACATTGCAGCTTGCAGCAATGCCAGATCTTTAAACCACTGAGCAAGGCCAGGGATCAACCCACATCCTCAGAGACGACATTGGGTTCTTAACCCACTGAGCCACGATGGGAACTCTACAGATGGGAACTCTACAGCTGAGTAGTTTTATCAGCCTGCTTTTTATGGCCAGTAGCCTGAAAGCCTCCTGTGGTGATAGCTCCATCTCTTGCAGTCCAAGCTGGCAAGGATTCTACTGAAAGGATTTCTCAAGAACTTTGAAGACCTTGTGTGGATGTCACTGATTCCTTCCATTAGGCAAAAGCTATACTGCAGATGTTAAGATGTTAGGGATTAAGATGTTAACCTTTCTATACCTGACCTCCAGGGGAGGTGGCCTAGGGACAATGCCTTCCTAGAAGTTCTCTGGTTTAATTGAGAAGATCTGTGGGGCACACCCTTCATTTCTTCAAAAGGCCTTGTGTGAGTACATACTGTGACCTTGGGTTGCTCAAGAGCCTTTAACTGAGAGCTGTTTGTGCAGTCACACCCTCAGCCTTTTCTCCAAGCAGGCTTTCCAGAGTGGGCATCTCTTCATTTTCTTAGCTTTGCCATCCAGGGAGGCTCAGAACCTTTTAAGTCATGAGATCGTGGTTCCCATTTTTTACAAGTTCTTCCTTCACTGAAGCTCTCTCCTCTTGCATTTTACTGTAAGCAGAAAAAAGAAATCAGGCAGCACTTCCCACACTTCACTTGGGAATCTCTTTTGATATGTCACCAGGTTTACCACATCCAGCTTCTGCTGTCCACATAACTCCAGGAGACAATTTTTCCAAACTTTTTTCCAGGACATAGCAAGGATCTCCCTTCCTCCAGTTTCCGATAACATGTTCCTCATTTGCTTCTGCAGCTCACCATCGGCATCCTCAAAGTCCAGGTTTCTAGTAAAAGTGGGGTTTTTTTTTTCTGTCTTTTTGCCTTTTCTTGAGCAGCTCCCGCAGCACATGGATATTCCCAGGCTAGGGGTCCAGTCGGAGCTGTAGCCGCCAGCCTATGCCAGAGCCACAGCAACTCGGGATCCGAGCCACGTCTGCAACCTACACCACAGCACATGGCAATGCTGGATCCTTAACCCACTGAGCAAGGGCAGGGACCACACCCGCAACCTCATGGTTCCCAGTCAGATTCGTTAACCACTGAGCCACGACGGGAACTCCAAGAGTGTGTTCTTGACAAGGTAGACTTTCTCTATCATGTTCTTCAGAATCTCTCCAGCCTCCACCCACTTCTAGCTGCAAAACCCTTGTGTTGTTATGGATTGAATTGTTTTCCCCCAAAAGCCGTATGTTGAAGCTCTAACCCACAATGTGATTTTATATGGTGATAGGGTCTTTAGAGGAGATAATTAAGGTTAAATAAGGTCCTAAGAATGGGGCCCTAATCCCGTGGGACTGCTGTCCTTATAAGAAGAGGGAAGAGACACCAGGAAGGAACAGGTGCACAGAGAAAGAATGGTCTGTAGGCCAAGGATAGCAAGTCTTAGAAGCAGTAACCCTGCAAGACGCATTGATCTCAGACTCACAGCCTCCAAAACTGTGGGAAGTAAATTTCTGTTGGTTAAGACACCTGTCTGTAGTGTTGAGTTACGGCAGACCTAGAAAACTGATACACAAGTTTTAAGGGCTTTGTTAAAGCAGCACCATGCTTTCAGGCACCAAAATCTTGATTCACTTTCTATGACTGTGTAGCAACTGATCATAAACTTACCAGATTCCCAAAACACACATGTATTGATATCCTTACCATTTTCATATGTCAGGCATTGGGCACAGCTTACTGGATCCTCTGCTAAGGATTGAATAAGGCTAGAATCATAGTGTCCATTGGACCGCACTGCCAACTACCTTCACAACCAGGAGCACAAATGAGAAAGAATCATTTGGGGGAGTTCCCGCTGTGGCTCAGCAGGAAGGAACCAAACCAGTATCCATAAGAATGCAGGTTTGATCCCTGGTCTCAGTCACTGGTTTAAAGATCTGGCATTGCCGTGAGCTGTGGTGTAGGTCACAGACGTGGCTTGGATCCCACATTGCTGTGGCTGCGGCATTGGCTGGCAGCTGTAGCTCCAATTTGACCCCTAGCCTGGGAACTTCAGTATGCTGCAGGCGTGGCCCTAAAAAGGGGAAAAAAAAAAAAAAAGCATAACTTGGAGCTCAACTATGGTGTGGACAGTGTCCATTGCCCTTCAGCACTGAGGGAGTAGAGTACTAAGACCAGGATGGAGGAGAAGCCAGTAGGAGTGTAACAGCTGTGGTCAACCAGGGCATGGTCCTCCTGGTGATGTGCTGGGAAACTTTGCAGGACAAAGCTCAAAACATAGGAATAAGGAAGTTGCAACACTGCTACCTACCTAACACTGCTATCCTAACTATAATCCTATCTGAACCCTAGTCCTAACCTTAGCCCACATCGAATCCTAACCCTAACTCTGACCTAACTCTAATCCTAACCCTACCCAACTCTAACCCTAGCCCTAAATCATCCACCAACTCCAGTCACTCACTGGTTACTGGCTGCTCCCCGGAGCTTATTCCCAGCAAAATCCAGCCTCCCCACATTTGGCCAGGCATTCCAGCTGCCAGAGGGTGCCTTTCAGGTAGAGAAATTCAGGCAGCCCTCAGTGTGGACAGGAAATGGATGCAGGTGGCTTCCAAGGTTGGCTGAGGACATAAAGGCACATCACTGGTGGCACCTCCTTCAAAATTTTAAAATATCCTACCATACTCTTCAGAGTTCAGTCCTTCCTCTGGGGCAGTTTGATATACATTTTGGGAACTGTTAACCTAACATATTGTTACATTTTCTGCAACATTATTTTTAGTGGCCACATGAGAACAAACATGTTAAGATTTGAAAACCCTCCTGTTGTTGGAAATTTATGTTGATTGCTAGTTTATATTTTTATTACCAAGTTCATTGTCTTCAGAAGGGTAAGAAGTTCCATTCTTTGGTGCAACAGTTGAATTTTTGATTGCACAGTTAATACTACCTATAGTTATTTGTCTTTTTATATTCTCACCTTGCAGTTTCAGAGCCCAATTAGCCAGTAGCACCTGCTCTGATTTTCCATTTTCGAGATCCTCCGATCTTCATGGTTTTGTCAGTGATTTGGCTTTAGGAACAATGAGCCTGAAATGGGAAGCAATTTTGTAACCCATTGACTATGCTTCCTATTTCCAAGCTAATGAATAAAAATAAAGCCAAGGAACTGACAAGACTTTGTAAATCAGCAACGACCAGAAAGAAATGAACCTGGAGTTCAGGGAGAAAAACTGCAGAGAAGTTTCAAAAAATTGCCAAGTTCCCAAAACTCTGATTTTTAGTAACTTCACACCAAGACCCTGGGCTTGGCACTGTCTCCTACCCCCTCAGTGAGCGTGGCACAACAAGGAAATACATAAATGTCCTGCTCATCATTCCTCTTCTTCCTCGGCATAGTTTTATAGACAATAGTTGAGATTGGGAATGAACTCTTTAATTAAAATAGATCCCTGCCTTGTGCTGGGTTAATATTCCCCTAGCTCCAAGCTACATCTTCCTGCCTTTTAAGGTTCTGATGTGGGTCAAGTCAAAGAAGAGAGAAAGAGAAAAAAAAGAGTTCTCTATAAATTTAAGGTGGTGATCAGAGAATTGGTTGTTGGAGGTGAGGGTGAGGATAGTAGTAATAACATTTCTTTAAACCTTTATGGAAGGCTCCCTGTAGATGGAAAAGTCCCACAACTGTTCTGTGCCCAGTTATCAAATTCATGTGCACAAACCAGTGTGAATATTGGGTATGTGTGTTCCTTGCCTCGAAATCTGCTGGTAACAGATGCTCCACCTGGTTTTATCTGTGGGATGTGAACTGGGGTTAACAGTACTAACACAGTTGAATAGATCTGACTTATCCGAGCCTTACTCAGCGAGGGGAGGTATGTCGACCTTATTTTACAGGTGAGAAATCTGGGCTCAGAGCACACAGGCACTTCGCACAGGCCACAGAAGCACCACGTGGCAGGGCTGGAACACACCCTCGCTCAGCCAGTGAGATGCCAGGGCTTTTCCAGGCAGCCAAACTATATTGAAGACAAATGATCATTGCTGAGGGTATAGCGGCATCAATAGTATATTACAGGGTAGGGATGTTCAGAGAAAACCAAAATCACAGATAAGTTGGGGGCAACTATGTTTGCTTTATCTCTTTAATATTTCCACCCAATCCTGGGCATTGCATGAAAAACCTTCCCCTTCTGTAAGCACCTTCCAAATGTTCAAGATCTATCGGCTTCTGATTCATTCACTGCATCGATACCTTTGTTAGGTTTTCAACATTTTTTTCGTTGGCTGAGTTGAGAGTTGTGCAATGCTTCCTGAGACATGAATATGTACATCCGTGACTTTGATATCTTTTTTTAATTCTTTTTTTTTAATTTTTATTTATTTATTTTGCTTTTTAGGGCCACACCTGTGGCATATGGAGGTTCCCAGACTGGGGGTCTAATCGGAGCTGTAGCAGCTGACCTGTGCCAGAGCCACAGCAACACCAGATCTGAGCTGCGTCTGCGACCGACACCACAGCTCACGGTAACACCAGATCCTTAGCCCACTGAACAAGGCCAGGGATCAATCCTGTAACCTCATGGTTCCTAGTCAGGTTCCTTTCCGCTGAACCACGACAGGAATGCCCATGACTTTGATATCGATAACTAGCGGAGGCTAAAATGTTTATAGAATCAGACCGAATTTAAATTCCACGATACAATTCTCCTGTGCCTTATTTCTTTTTATAGCAGGAATTCTTTATTTCTACCTAATTCCGAGAGTCTCTCTATAGGATTGTGATTTGTAATATATTTTTCCTGTAACATATTATTGTCTGATGCTGAACTTAAGATGCAGCATTCAGTTTAACTTTTTGTGGACTACAGGGCATACTGTTGTTTAACCCTGGCATGGGATTGCTGGGTCACAGGCTTACATCGACTTAAATTTAGTGGTACCACCAGATGGCGCTTCAGAACCACGATACCAGGCTCCCTGCCAGTAAAGCGCAAGAGCCCACATTTACACCCTCGGTGGGCCTTGGCATCATAAACCTTTCTAACATTTTCATCTCTGAGGAGGATGTCCTGTAGTTTTTATTTCCTTTATATGTTGTTTTTTATCTCTTCACATCACCGTTAACTGTTGGACTACTCGTTCTGTGAACTGCCTCTTTTCAAATCCTTTGCCAATTTTTCTATTGGTTTTCTAGTCATTTCAGTTGTGCTGCAAACCCTTTTTTTGCATTAGCAAGTGTGTTCAGTGCATTTAATTTTAAATACAGCCTTGCCTGATATGTATTTTTCCAAACCTGATTTTGTTGTTGTTGTTGTTTGTACTTATCCAGTTTACTCATATCTAATACTTTTTTCTTTTGTATTAGCATTTCTTTGTACATGGTATTTAGGGATTTGGTTTTAGGATATTTTATCTTCATTCAATCTATCATTTATTAGAAAAATTCAGTACATTTACATTTCAGTATCATGCATCATATGCTTGATTTCATTTCTGCCATACTAATGTTTTAATTCATGTACATTTTCATCTTTTACTTATTTTCTTGATAATTTTCATCTTTGCTTTTTATTCATTCACTGAAGGCCCCACTTTTCCACTCCATCAATGGATTCTCCCCTTAATCTACTCTTGGAATCAGATACGTCCTTCCTTACTGTCTTTTGTAAATAAAATCTCAACTAATTCCCCCAATGAGATGCACTCTGTCTCCCCAAAAGATGCTATATTTCCTCCCCATCCTGTGCCCATCCTGTGATAAAACATTTAGAAAACTTTCTTCTGTTCCTCTCCTTCCCCATTTCTATCCTCATGGATGCTTTTATTTCTCAAACACCTCCCAAATGCTTAAATTTTGATGAAATTATTTCACAATTCTAGCCAGTCTACCAGTTCCTCTACTGAAGCATCCTCTGTACCCAGGGCTTGCTAATGTCCAGCTGCCAACTAGCCTCAGAAGCCATTGAGTGGAGAGAAGTAGACAGACTGAAATTGAACTTGGAGAGAAAGGGGTCAATGTTTGGGTCATGATGGTTCCAGAACCTTCCTCCTTTCTGCATTCCTTCCAAAGAGACCTGCATGCAAATTTCCATCTTTCCATTTCAGGTTATTTTGTTTCACAAATGCCTGCCACATGCTAATCCTCACGCTGTATGCTGGGGTCACAGCAACGGAAAACGCAGGCGTGAGTCCTTCCAGGAACTTTATCCGGAAGGGAAATTATTAGAGACGTGATCGAGAGGCAGAGCTGGGGAGGATGTTGCTGCAGTGGCAGTGTGTCCTTGCTCATATTTCTACTTTCTGTGCCCACCTGATTGCCACAACAACCCTCCTGCCCTGTAAGGTTCACTCTAAAGTTGTCCATTTCATTTCAGTTCACTTCATTTCATCCCTGGTCAATGTTTAACCAGCACATCCAAAGAAAGGCATCCAAGATAATGGTGAAGCTAGAGCAGAGGCAGTTTGTCAAAGTCTCCAGGGAGAAAGGTGCATGATGACTTTCTTTAGTTGATGAATGGCTGCCCCACTGGAGGGGAATTCAGGAATTTCTAGGAATCCTGTGGAAGGAAACACAGGAAGAGCTAAGCAGAGCAAGCACAGAGAGGGCTCAGTGCTGCCCACTTAGTAGAGCAGGAAGCCATGTGTGTTCTCCAGCATCAGATGGGGCTGACTTGGAAAGTGCTGGCCCAGCTACACACATAGAAGGGACCTGGACACAGCAGATGGGGCAGCAGTAAAAGCCAGGAAGGACTGGAGTAGAACCATCTGTTAGAGAATTTGG
Source organism: Phacochoerus africanus (assembly GCF_016906955.1). Lineage (NCBI taxonomy): Eukaryota > Metazoa > Chordata > Mammalia > Artiodactyla > Suidae > Phacochoerus > Phacochoerus africanus. The sequence continues at coordinate 44,800,129 of NC_062546.1, forward strand.
TGTCTGAGAGGCCGAGGACAGCCAGGAAGAGGAAGAATATTGGAAGGACTAGAAAAGGAATAGGAGGTCTGAGAAGTGTGGCCATCATTTAAGGAGAAGTCAGGAAAGAATGGAAGTGGTTTTCACTTATACCTTTTCAAATCCTGGGGGACTTCTAAGTTTCCTGGGATTGGATATAGATGTGTTTTGTTTTTTTTTTCCTTCCAAACTTTTTTCTTCTCTTTTTTCTCTGGTCCACCAAGAGTAAAATAACAATAAGGAATAGAGTCTACCTTCTTACTTCCTTTCAAAAGCTTTGGTCCAGAAACATCTGCTTTATAATGAAATATTCATTCATCTGAGCTTTCATTAATTTGCTTATATGTTCTACTTATAGCACTGTGCCTTTCACCAGGCAGGTGCTCAATAAATATTTAATGATTGAATTAATAGATTCCAGCGCATAATAGTTTGCCATATGTATTAGCATATGCTCCAGCAATAATACCTGGCAGAGGATCTTAACATAGCAAATACTGTGCCACACGGGGTAGAGCTGTGTTTTTTCAATCTGATTATAACATAGTAGGCTGATAAAATTTGGGAGTTCTGTGATATTTTTTATCCATACACATAACATGACTTTAAACTGTACCCATTAAGCATTTACCTGATCTATTAAAATTCATTTACTCTAGTACCTACTTCTTTACACCTGGTGTCAAGCATTGTGCATTGCTAAGAGTATGCTGCCATCTACTGGGATTGTGGCCACATTACAAGCTGACTCGTATATTTATGAAGTTTATTTTTTCATTTTCTTAATATTATGAAATATATTAACTCAGTTGAAGGTTAAAAGTTGCATAATCTCTTTTAACAGCTTCGGCTTTTTGTCTTTGATGTATCTTTGACTTCTGGACACACTTTAGAGGTTTAAAGAGCATAATCGATCCTTTGACATAAAGCATGTTTAAAATTTTCACTCTTGATTTTCCTTGATATGGTAGAAAAGCTGCTGAAACAAAAGTCAGTCGGGAATCCTGGCTCCTAATCTGATCCCTGCAAATGGAATACCTCTCAGCTTCAGTTTCCCAATTTTTCAATAAAGGGCTTAATTGTTTGCTGTCTCTAATGCCAACACAACAATCAGCAGTATAGAAAAATCTTCTGGGAGGAATTACTTAAAGCACTAATTCCTGGTGTCTGGTCTCCAGACTTTGATTCAGAATATTTGAAAGCCACAGAACGAACAGGTTTCTTTAGGTTGATTCCGGTTTTAAATTCTGATTTTGTGACTATGGATGCCGTGGCGCCACCTAGTGGTCCTGAACAGTTTGTACAGCCACATGCTAAGAATTGCTCAATGGATGAAGGCACTTGGAATTTCATGTTGCTACATTCAATATGGACAGTGAAGCTTTAACTTGTCAGTTTTTCCAGTTATCAGCGCAACATAATTTTCACTTAATTAGCGAAACTGATGCTGTCTTGAGATATATCAGTGTTATCCCATCAACTCACTTGAGATAGTTGATTTACTCTCCCTTTTGATTTATGACTTAGCCTTTTTTTTTTTTTTTCCTGAACTCAGTTATGCCTCTTAGCCTTGCTGTTTCTGGATCACACACAGTTGCAGCAGGTCCAGCTTTTAGCAGTTATCTATATTTTTACACACACTCCAGGAAGACCAAAGTGAAGGAATGAAAGAAAAGACATGAGCAGCAGACTGCCAGGGCATCCAACAGCTTTGCACCACCAACCACCACCCACCACCCACCACCCACTCGGACTTCTATCCTTAGGTTCTAACTGCCCACAGAGAGCTAAGTTTATCAGGCCTGTCAGGAAGGAGATGCTTTTCTTGGGTCAGAGCCCATATCTGTACCCCTTTGTACCCTAAAGCCTTGCTTCCCACAGTGCAGGTCACAGGCCAGCAGCTTCAACATGCCCTGGGAGCTTGTCAGGTGCAAAATCTCAGGTCCACTCCAGACCTGAATCAGAATCATCATTTCAGGAGTTCTCTTGTGGTGCAAAGTGTTAAGGATCCACGGTTGTTACTGCAGCCTGCTTGGGTTGCTGCTATGGCACAGGTTCGATCTCTGACCCAGGAACTTCCTCATGCCATGGGTGCAGTCACAAAAGAAAAAAAAAATCGGCAAGATGCCCAGGTGATCACGTACTCAATACAGTTGAAAGTTTAAGAAGCACCACCATGGAGAGCAGAGATTTTAGCCAAAGGGAACTCTGATTTGCTTCCCAGTGTGTTGCCTCCCTGTGCTGTGTTCCCAGGGACATCAACTTGTCTGGAAGGAAGAGCACCAAGAAGAGCTGGCTTTGGCATCAGAAGCTGCCACTGACTGTCACTGTGGTCTGGGCAGTTCCTTCATCTCTCTGCCTCCAGTTCCTGTCTGTAGTATGGGGGCTGTGGTACCTACTTACAAACATTAGTTGCAGGCTAAGGTATGTAAAGCATCAGCACCTGGCCTAGTACCGGCCTCACAGTCTGTCCTTGATAAATATCCGTTCCTTTCTTTGAATTTCCCTTTGCAGCTTGGCGGCTTAAGAACCCGACATAGTGTCCGTGAGGATGCCAGTTCAATTCCTGGCCTCACTGAGTGGGTTAAGGATCCAGTGTTGCTGCAAGCTGTAGCACAGGTTGCAGATGTGGCTTGGATCTGGCTTTGCTGTGGCTTCGCTCTCAGCTGTAGCTCTGATTCCACCCCTAGCCTGGAGAATTCTATATGCTGCAGGTGTTTAGAAAAAAGAAAAAAAAAATCTCTTCCTTTGTTTACCAACCCACCTCCTCTCTAAGTGAAAATGTCTCAACATGGCTTTGATCTTTGATACTTTTCCTAGCAGAGGTGGTGTCTACCTTCCCTCCCTCAGCCCAGGTTGGGATTCTGATGCCCTGGCACCCAGGAATATGTAGGGGAAGTGCCACCACAGGACTCTCAGGGCTGGATAAAGACAGGCCCGGAGCTCCCATCTGGTTCTCTCAGGATGCTGTCTCTGGGAAGAGCCTTGCACAGTGTACGACATCAGTACCCCTGAAGAAACGTTGTGTGGGTGCTCAGACAGCCCAGCTGAGTCACCACCAACTGCCATGTGACTGAGCATCCTGGCCATTCAGTCCCTGTGCCTGCAGCCCCAGCCAGCATCCATCTGCAGTTACCAACAACTGCCCAGCCAATGCCCTTCCCAAATTGCTGACTCCCACAATGATGCGCACAGTTAACAGCTGTTCGGCAATCATTTGTCAAAGCAGCAGTAACTGGAAGGTTTTGGTATGCTTTCCTTTATCTCTTCAACAAAAGACCTAAGTCAGGAGTCAACAAACTAAACCTGCTGGCCAAATCTTGCCTGCCATCTGGTTGAGGATTGCTGTTGTTGCTGCTGCTGCTGCTGCTGCTGCTGCTGTTGTTGTTTTTAACAGACTTTCATTTTTTAGAGCAGTTTTAGGTTCACAGCACCACTTGCCAGAAAGTAGGGAGATTCCCAATATACCCCTTTGCCTCCACATACTCATAGCACCCCCACTACTATCAACATCTCATGTCAAGGTCGTACATCTCTTAAAATGGTGACGTTTCATTGACACAGCATCACCACCCCAAATCCTTAGCTTATGTTTTAGTTCACTCTTGATGTTGTACATTCATTGGATTTTTGACAAGTATCCATTATTATTACATCATACAGAATAGCCTCACTGCCCTAAAAATCCTTATGCTCTGCCTATTCCCTTCTCCCTTCTCCCTAACCCCTGGCAACCACTGATCCTCATACTGTCTCTATGGTTTTGCCTTTTCCAGAATGGCAAAGAGTTGGAATCATACAGTGCGCAGTTCTTTCAGACTGGCTTTTTTCACTTAGTAATGTGCATGTAAGATTCCTCCATGTCTTTTCATGACTTGATAGCTGATTTGTTTTAGGGCTGAATAATATTCCATTGTCTGGGTATACCATAGTTTATCCATTCACCTACTGAAGGATATCTCAGTTGATTCCTAGTTTTGGCAATTGTAAATAAAGCCATTCTAAATATTTGTGTGCAGGTTTTTGTGTAGACATAAATTTTCAAATCATTTGAGTAAAATATCAAGGAGTACAACTGCTAGATCGTATATTAGCAATGTTCAGTTTTGTAAGAAACCACCAAATTGTCTTCCAAAGTGGTTGTACCATTTTGCATTCCTACCAGTGATGAATAATACCGTTGCTTCACATCTTGGCCAGCATTTGGTGCTGTCATTGTTTTGAATTTTAGTTACTCTAATAGGTGTGTAGTTTTATTTTGTTGTTTTACTTTGCAATTCTCTAGTGACATATGATGCTGAGTGTCTTTTCATACAGTTATTTACCATCTGTATATCTTCTTTGGTGAAGTGTCTGGCAGGCCTTTTGTCCATTTTTTAATTAGATTGCTCATTTTCTTATTGTTGAATTTGAGTTTTTTGTATATTTTGGATAACAGTCATTTGTCAGGTCTATCTTTTGCAAATATTTTCTCCCAGTCTGTGTTTTGTCTTCTTATTCTCTTGACAGTGTCTTTCACACAGCAGAAGTTTTTAGTTTTAAGGAAGTCCAGCTCATCAAGTCTTTCTTTAATGGATCATGCCATGGGTATTGTATCTAAAAAGTCATTACCATGTCAAAGGTTATTTACCTAAATTGTCTTCTAGAATTTTATAGTTTTGTGTTTTACATTTAGGTCTGTGATTTATTTTGTGTTAATTTTTGTGAAGGGCATAAGGTCTGTGTTAGATTCAGTATTTTTTTTTTTTTTGCATGTGGATGTCCAGTTGTTCCAGCACGATTTGTTGAAGAGATTATCTTTGCTCCATTGTGTTATATATACTCTTTTGTCAATGATCAGGTGACTATATTCATGCAGATCTATTTTTATACACTTTATTCTGTTTATTGGTCTATTTCTCTATTCGCTTATGAATACCACACTGTTTTGATTACTGTAGCTTTATAATGTCTTGAATTTGGGTACTGTCAGTCCTCTGCTCTTCTCCTTCAATATTGTGTTGACTATTTTGGATCTTTGCCTCTCCATATAAACTTTAGGGTCAATTTGTCAATATCCACAATATGACTGACTAGGATTTTGATGGAAATTACATTGAATTTATAGATCAAGTTGGGAAGAACTGACGTCTTGATAATATTAAGTCTTCCTGGAAAAATGGGCAAAAGACCTGAATAGACATTTCTCCAAAGAAGATATACAGATGGCCAACAAACAAATGAAAAAATGCTCAACATCGCTGGTTATAAGAGAAATGCAAATCAAAACTACCATGAGATATCACCTCACACCAGTCAGAATGGCCATCATTAATAAATCCACAAAGAACAAGTGCTGGAGGGGCTGTGGAGAAAGGGAGCCCTCCTGCACTGTTGGTGGGAATGTAAGCTGGTACAGCCACTATGGAGAACAGTTTGGAGATACCTTAGAAATCTATACATAGAACTTCCATATGACCCCGCAATCCCACTCTTGGGCATCTATCCGGACAAAACTCTACTTCAAAGAGACACGTGCACCCGCATGTTCATTGCAGCACTATTCACAATAGCCAAGACGTGGAAACAACCCAAATGTCCATCGACAGAGGATTGGATTCGGAAGAGGTGGTGTATATATACACAATGGAATACTACTCAGCCATAAAAAAGAATGACATAATGCCATTTGCAGCAACATGGATGGAGCTAGAGAATCTCATACTGAGTGAAATGAGCCAGAAAGACAAAGACAAATACCATATGATATCACTTATAACTGGAATCTCATATCCAGCACAAATGAACATCTCCTCAGAAAAGAAACTCATGGACTTGGAGAAGAGACTTGTGGCTGCCTGATGGGAGGGGGAGGGGGAGGGAGTGGGAGGGATCGGGAGCTTGGGCTTATCAGACACAACTTAGAATAGATTTACAAGGAGATCCTGCTGAATAGCATTGAGAACTTTGTCTAGATACTCATCTTGCAACAGAAGAAAGGCTGGGGGAAAAAATGTAATTGTAATGTATACATGTAAGGATAACCTGACCCCCTTGCTATACAGTAGGAAAATAAAAAATAAATAAATAAATAAACAGACTTTTGCTCCAAAAAAAAAAAAAAAGTCTTCCTATCCGTGGACATAGAACATCTCTCTAATTATTTGTTCACCTTTGGTTTCTTTCATCAGAGCTTTGTAGTTTTCCTCATATAGATCTAGTATATATTTTGTTATATTTATACCTAAATATTTCATTTTAAGAGACTAAGATGTTTTTAACTAAATTCCACTTGTTTGTTGCTAGTATATAGGAAAGTGATTGACTAAAGATTTTTATTTTTCTATTATGTTGATTTACAATGTTCTGTAGATTTCTGCTTTACAGCAAAGTGATCTAGATATATATATGTATATGTATATATATATATATATATATATATATATATATATTTCCTTTTTCTCACATTATCCTCTGTCATGTCCCACCACAAGTGACTAGATATAGTTCCCTGTGATACAGCAGGGTCTCATTGTTATCCACTCCAAATGCAATAGTTTGCATCTACTAACTGCATACTCCCAGTACTGTAACCCTAGAGTGATTGCTTTTTGTCCTATAATCTGGCTATAATCACTTCTTAGTTTCAGAAAGGGTTTTTTTTTTTTTCCAGTTCCTTTAGATTTTCTGCATAGACAGTCATATCATCTGCAAACAAACAGTTTGATTCCTTCCTTCCCAGTAAAGATACCTTTTATTTCCTTTTCTTATCTTATTAGTCAGGAATTCCAGTACAATATTAAAAAAGAGTGGTAAGGGGGAATATCCTTGTATTGCTTCTGGTCTTAGTGGTAAAGCTTCTGGTTTCTCACCATTAAGTATGGTGTTAGTTACAGGTTTCCTAAAGATGTTCTTTATCAGGTTGAGAAAGTTTCCCCTGATCCTAGTTTGCTGAGAGTTTTTAAGCATGAGTGTTGGGTTTTGTCAAGTGCTTTTTCTGCATCTCTTAATATAATCATATGATTTTTCTTCTCTTGGTGTGATAGATTATATGAATTGATTTTCCAATGTTGAACCAGCCTTGCAGACCTGGAATAAATCTGTGGTCATGGTGTATAATTCTTTTTATACATTGCTGGATTCAAATTCGTTAATGTTTTACTGGGGATTTTTGCATCTCTGTTCATGAGAGATATTAATCCATGGTTTTCTTTTCTTTGTCTTGTTTTGGTATTAGGGTAATACCAACCTCAGAGAATGAGTTAAGAAGAGATCCCTCTGCTTGTAAACTCTGGAAAAGACTGTAGAAAATGGATATAATTTCTTCTTTAAATATTAGGCTCTGAAAAAAAAAAAGAGAGAGACAGTACTTTAACTCTGATAAAATAGGTCCTCTTGAGGGAAGATCTTGTTAAGAATATAATGCTCTGGCATTTTTCGAAATGGTTTATTTTCTTCTCCTGCTGTAGGAATCAGGAGTGGATTTTTCTCTGATGTTTGCTGTGAGAACCTAGAGGGAAAACACAGAACTGTGCTCCTAGAGGTAAAACTCACAGAACTGTGAAGCACAGCCCCCCATGACTGGATCCCCCCCCCCTGACGTTTTTGGTTTGTTTGTTTGTTTGTTTGTCTTGTCTTTTTAGGGCTGCATCTGCGGCACATGGAGGTTCCCAGGCTAGGGGTTGAATTGGAACTGCAGCCACCAGTCAACACCACAGCCACAGCAACATAGGATCCAAGCTGTGTCTGTGACCGATGCCACAGCTCAGGGCAACGCCAGATCCTGAACTCTCTGAACGAGGCCAGGGATAGAACCAGTGTCCTTATGTATACTAGTCAGGTTTGTTACTGCCAGAGCACAATGGGAACTCCCCCCCAACCCTGAAGTTTTTAACTCTCAGACTTACCCATACTGAGCCTCCAGAAATTTGCCACAGTCAGGATTTCCTTCTGTGGCAGTACTTTCCATGGAGGTTTCTGCTCAGGTAAGTTGTGCTTCTCTGCAATCACCTGTCCTTCCAACTTGCTGGGCAGAAGTTTGCCCTGTGACTTCATTTGTCGAAAGGAGCTAAGAGCCCTTGATGTTTCAGTTTGTTCAGCATGTTACCTGTTAGGATGGAGGGGTACCTTCTCAGCTGCTTACACGCTGGACTAGGAACCAGAAGTCTGGGGCTTGTCAATAAAGTTTTATTGGAACACAATGTTGTCTCTGGCTGCTTTAGTGCTACAGTGGTGAAGTTGAGTCATTGCCATAGAGACAGTTTGGCTCATAAAGCCAAAAAGACTTACTGTTCAGTGTTTACAGAAAAATTGTGCTGATCCCTGTCCTAGAGGATAAGGATGTAATGATATGCAAAATAAAGTTTCTGTTTTTGTGGTGTTTATAGTCTAAGGAAGGAGAGTTAAAGGAAAAGAGAATAAATATCAGGAGGTGGTAAGTGCCAGGGAAAAAAAATAATGGAGACGAAAAGTGACGGGGAGGGGCCTAGACAAGGTGGTGTGAGAAGATCAGGTGGCATTTCAGCAGGAATGGGAATGGGGTGAGGGAGTGAGTCTGAGGGTGTCTGGGAAATGAACTTCCCAGGCAGAGAAGACAGGAATATGGCAGGTGTCCTGGTGAAGTGCACTCAGAGGAGCAGCAACCTGGAGAGCAGGGAGTCCACGGGGCCCCAAGGTCGCACTTCAGTGACAACTTTGGATTTGCACGTGCACCATCCATTCTGCTTTGGAGTTTGATTAACACAGTCCGATGCAGCATTTTCCATAATGGACCAGACGCCTTGGGCTCCAGCAGAATAATGTTGTTCATACCTGTTTAAATAATTTAAAAATTTTTAATAGCCACACCTAGGGCGTATGGAAGTTTCCCAGCCAGGGATTGAATCTGAGCTGCAGCTGTGACCCAACACCAGATCCTTTAACCCACTGCACCTGGCCGGGGATAGAACCCGCACCTACTCAGTAACCAGAGCTGCTGCTGTCGGATTCTTAATCCTCTGTACCACAGTGGGAACTCCCCCCATTTTGTTTTTTTTAATTTTTTATTATGATTGATTTATAATGTTCTGTCAATTTCTGTTGTACAGCAAAGTGATCCAGTCATACATATATATACATTCTTTTTCTCACATTATCCTCCATCATGTTCCATTACAAGTGGTTAGAAATATAGTTCCCTGTGCTATACAGGAGGATCTCATTGCCAGTCCACTCCAAATGCAAGCGTTTTCATCTACTAACCCCAGACTCCCAATCCATCCAACTCCCTCCCTCTCCGACCGCCACACACAAACAAGAGTCTGTCCTCCATGTCCATGATCTTTTCTGTTTGTAGACAGATCATTTGTGGCATATTTTAGACTCCACATATAAGTGATATCATATGGTATCTGTCTTTCTCTTTCTGACTTACTTCACTCAGTATGAGAGTTTCTAGTCCCATCTGTGTTGCTGCAAATGGCATTCTTTTGTCCTTGTACCATAGCTTCCTAATCCATTCTTCCATCAATGGGCCTTTAGTTTGTTCCCATGTCTTGGCTATTGTGAATAGTGCTGCAATGAACACACGGGAGCATGTATCTTTTCCAGTGAAATTTTTGTCTGGATATATGCCCAAGAGTGGGACTTGCTGGGTCATGTGGTAGTTCTATATTTAGTTTTCTGAGGTATTTCAATATGGTTTTCATAATGGTTGTACCAATTTACATTCCCACCAACAGTGTAGAAGGGTTCCCTTTTCTCCACAGCCTCTCCAGCATTTGTTATTTGTTAATGTTGACCACTCTAACTGGTGGTACCTCATAGTAGTTTTGATTTGCATTTCTCTAATAATTAGTGATGTTGAGCATTTAAAACAAATAGAACAGGACTAACTCAGGATGGGTCCCTGGAGAACTTAACGCAAAAACTCATGTGCAAAAGATTTACAAAGAATGTGATCCCAGGAAAAACTGTTAAGAAAGTGAGGGGAAAAGGCAGAGAGGAGGAAGAAAGAAGCTCAGCAGTGAGGCCATTTCAGGCAAATCCCCAGCCTCAGCCTGATCCCCCCAAGAGCCCAGGAGCACAAAGGACTCCTCTGAGTTTATTCCTTGTCAAGGCAAGGAGCCTATGTCACATTTTCACCACAGGCAGGCTGGCTGCAGGCTGCCCAGGATGGGCTGGGTCCTATATTCCCAGACACTAGCTGTCTATCAATGCAGGTGGAGTGGCCCCAGTAGTCCAAGGGCAGCCCTTGGAAGATGAGTTTCAGGAACAGGCTGTTAGAAGCAAAGCGCACATTGGGGTGGGGGGAGGGATGGATTGGGAGTTTGGGATTAGCAGAGACAAACTAGTATATATAGGGTGGATAAACAAAATCCTGCTGTATAACACAGGAAACTATATTCAATATTCTGTGATATAAAGTTCCCACTGACACAATGGGTTCAGCAGCATCTGCAGCACTGAGATGCAGGTTTAATCCCCAGCCCGGAACAGTGGGTTAAAGATTTGGCATTGGCACAGCTGCAGCCTAGGTTGCACCTGTAGCTCAGATCTGACCCCTGGCCTGAGAACTCCATATGCCTTGGGGCGGCCAAAAAAGAAGGAAAAAAAAAATCCTATGATAAACCATAATCAAAAACAATATGAAAAAGAATATATGTATATATAACTGAGTCACTTTGCTTACAGCAGACATGAACACAATACTGTAAATCAATGATACTTTGATAAAATTTCTTTTTAAAAAGAAGCAAAGCATACAGAAGCCAGGGGAGGGACATACAGCAGCAGTAAAGGAGGATCCAAGTAGATTATCAGCAGTGTCCGCTACAAAGACTAGAGGAAAGATTATAGGAAGAAAGAGGAGGTACCTTAGGATCTTGTATTTATGTCAGTGTCTTATATTTGCCTATTTATGATTCAAATATCAGGCATATCTCCAATATTTGATTCCGTTAACCCTATTAAATGTATGATTCTAAGAACGTGGAAAGCAGACTGCACTGTACCAGTGGCTCACCAGTCGAGGAATACCACCCCACACCCAGCAACTTTGTTTCAGAAAGTACAGCAGGGATAACTAATAGCACGGGTCCTTTCTGCAAAGCCACATTCAAACTCCACCTTCAGCAGCCAAGCCGGGAGGTGTTTAATGATAGATTATCTAGAGGACACAGGCTAATTCTTCCATTCCTTTGACATCCTCCATCGTCAAATCTGGTTCTGAATACATTCGATGTAAAAATTATTGTTGACTTTATTACCACACCATACACACTAGGGCTTGTGTATGATGCTGATTTCAGCCTTATCCCCAAGGTATTTTAATTTAGATGCTTTCTAAGTAACTGTGGTTGCTTTTACCATCTGCAACACCAGGGGGCAGACATGAGTCTGAAATCTGATGTCTGTGGTTCTCAGAAAACAATCGCTGTGTGTCATTTTAAAAGAAAAGAAAACCCACTACCCTTGACTACCTCAAAGGAAAATTACCATCCGGCATTTTACTTCTTTCACTGGCATGGGCTGATTACAAACCTTCTGTGGACTAGATTTAAAAGTGTTGCTATCCATCTGTCCTGTCTGTGTTTCGCTTCTACTTCATTGAGGACAATTTTTGAGGATCCATTTGAACTGTAAATGGGAAGATATACTATCTGTGTTAAAGACCCACCAGCTAATATAGGGCCACATTTTCCAGATTCCTAGAATAGAAAGTTTACTAAAATGAGTCATTTAAATTATGTTCTTGCTTTGCTAGTGGAAAGTCTTCCGCAGAGCATGCCCCGTGGCTAAATAGAGACAAGCTCTGATGTCCTTGCCTCTTTGATAGCTTTGACTGCTGGGGGCAGAGGGTTGGCCTCAGAGCTCAAGGATCACAAGCTCATTTGCCCCTTGAGTTTCCCTCATCATAAATGCCAGCCTCGCAAAAGAAATGGAATGGTTTGCCTCTGTGCCAGCTCAGCTCCTTTGGGTGGCTTTTCTGGTCTTTGGCTGGAAATTATCAATGTTCTCACACCTATCCTTTGCCCTCAGTTTGGCTATGTGAGCACCTGTGCGGGGTTAAACTGTGATGCGGCTAATTCTCATCAGTTGAAGGTGGTGGCATCAGCCCAGTTGCTCAGGGCAGCACAAATGGGCTGCCACTGCAGGTGACCTCTTGGTGTGACTCATTCTTGTGGCTCAGATTCTACATAAAGGTCAACTGGTCAGTTAGCAAATGAGAGCCACTGGCCTAGGCCTGGGGAGGAAGCAAAAGCAAGTCCCTCTTTATTGCTAGAGAGACAACGTATAGTGTGCTACACACACACACACACACACACGCAAAAGCATCATAGGATCACTGATTCCGTTACCCAAAGCCCTGTGTCTGTCTCTAAAGGGAAGCCCTGGAAAGGGGGTTGATTTCATTCCTTCCAGAAGATAAGGAGTATCACTTGGTGAAGAAATATCATTACTTTGCTCCTTTGGGCGATGCGTTGCTTTCTTTTACATTGACCTGAATAGCCTCCATTACTATCCTTTCTGTTAACCCGTGGCATCAGATGAAGGAGCGGTAGCTAGGCACTTTAATTTATTAGGGTTGTCAAGGCTGGTCTACCACTGATAATAGAACACGGTGGAAGTGGACCCATCCAGCAAAGCAGATTTCATCTAAATGATTCTAATAGTGTTTCAGCAGCTTCCCATGAATTAATTCATATTAGAGACTTCCTATTAGTTTTGCTTTCATTTGAAAATATGTGCACATTACACATGCATTTCTCTTTCTAAAAAAAAAAAAAATACCCTGTCAGGTTTTGAAGAGAAGATACTTGATACTTAAAATATTTCCCTCTGGTTTCAAAAATGATATTAAAAATAAAAAAAGTCTGTACAGCACAGGGAACTATATCCAGTCTCTTGAGATAGACCATAATGGAAGATAATGTGAAAAAAAATGTATATATATGTGTGAGACTGGGTCACTATGCTGGGCAACAGAAATTTACTCAACACTGTAAATCAACTATATCCTAATAAAAAATAAATTTAATTTTTTAAAAGGAAACATTTGAGATCAAGGGCATCCAAACACCTTGTCTGGCATAGAAACATGCTTGCGGATCAGCTTCAGTCCACTCCAGGAAGAAGCACTTTCTTCCCTGTGTCCTAACCCCAACCTCATGTCCATGGCTGTTCTCTGACATCAGAATCCTCTTGGCTGAAGTATTTGCGGAAACTCCTTTACTTTTCACTTTTGTTTCATATAATCTCAAATTTACACAAAAGCTGTAAGCACCCTATAAAGAACTCCTTTTTGTAGAGAACTCTACTGGAGTAGAGTGGACCTACAATATGGTGTTCATTTCAGGTGTGCAGCAAAGCGATTCAGTCACACATATACATAAACCCATTCCCCATCAGATTCTTTGCCATATAGGTTATGATGCAGTATTGAGTAGAGTTCCCTGTGCTATACAGTAGGTCCTTGTTACTTATCTGTTTTGCATATAGCAGTGTGTATGTGTTAATCCCTCATGATGCCATTCACAGCAACATGGATGGACCAAGAAATTATCATACTAAGTGAAGTAAGGCAGACAGAGAAAGACAAATATGTGAGATAGATCACTCATAGGTGGAACTTAATAAGAAATGATACAAAAGAACTTATGCACAAAACAGAAGCAGACTCAAAAGATTTCAGAACCAAACTTATGGTTACCAAAGGGGAAACATCAAGAGGAATAAAGTAGAAGGTTGGGATTAACATATAAAGAACTCTTCGTCGTGAATCTGTTGAGAATAAGTTGTCAACCCAATGCAATGATCCATCACCTCCAAGTCCCAAATCTCCAGATAGATAGCATGTTTTTCCTACTAAAAAAGAACATCTTCTAAATCATCTCATGCCACCTTCTATATCAGGACATGAACACTAAGACTTTGCAGCCATTGAATCCTTGGGTAACAGTAAAATTCTCCAGTGCCCAGTAATGGTCTTTATAGCAAAAGGATCTGGTTGAAAATCACACATTTCATTCAGTTGTCACATCTCTTTAACCTGATTGAGTCTGGACTAAGTCCTCAGCCTTACTCTGTCTTTCTTGACCTTGGCCCTTCTTCTTGACCTAGGCCACTTGTTTTGTGGAGCATCCCTTAGTCTGGTTTTGTTTACCACTTCCTTGTAATGGGGTTCAGATGATGCACTTTTGTGGGCCTATCAGGGAAGGGATGCTGGGTCTTCCTGTTGCATCTGGTCGGGTTCGGTGTGTCCCATTGCTGGTGGTGACCACTTTGCTCAGTTGATGAAGGTCGTGTCTGCCAGCTTCCCCACTGCAAGGTCACTCTTTCCCCCCTTGAAATCAGTAAGTATTGGAGGGTGAAGCTGTTTGAGAAGATGAAATATGGTCCTTTTTTTTTTTTTTGGTCTTTTTAGGGCTGTGCCTGCAGCTTATGGAGGTTCCCAGGCTAGGGGTCAAATCGGAGCTGAAGCTATTGGCCTACACCCCAGTAATAGCAATGCCTGATCCTTAACCCACCGAACAAGGCCAGGGATCAAACTCGCCTCCTCATGGATAATCGTTGGGTTCATTAACTGCTGAGCCACAACAGGAACTCCAGTCCTTTGTTTTTAAAACATCCATCAGCAAAAAGTTTTTTGATCCCAAGTTTTAGTTACTTTTCTAAAAAGTCTTGGCTTTCTCAGGTTTTTGTTCACAAGCACATAGAGGCTAAATAACTCTGGGTGTGTCTGTGTTTCTCCATGGGGATACAAGCCTGAGAAATGCTTAAAAGCCAAGCCTACTCGCCCCACTTACATTTTTGAAAAGAAGTCTCGATGTTTAACATGTTTACAGAAAAGTGCACAAATTATAAATGAACAGCTGAATACATTTTTACAAAGAAATACACTAGGATCAGTATATTCTAACACCTACCCCCACCCCACCCCAGCAATGCCTGCCTTGTGCCCACTTCCATTCTCATTCACACCCAGAGGTAACCACTGCCTACCATAGATGTTGGCAGTTTGGGGACTTGGCTTTAATGGAATTGTGCAGGATCTGCTCTGTTGTGCCAAACTGGTTCTGTCTTGGTTTGGTTTTGGACCTTTTTTTTTTTAATTGAAGTATAGTCGATTTACAATGTTTCAGGTATACAGCAAAGTGCTTCAGGTGTTTATGTGTGTGTGTGTGTTCTTTTTTCAGATTCTTTTCTATTATAGGTTATTACAAGATATTGGATATAGAATATAGTTCCTGGTGTTATGCAGTAGGTCCTTGTGGTTCTCTATTTTATGTATAGTAGCATGTATCTCTTAATCCCAAACTCCCAATTTATCCTGTCCCTACCCCCTGCCTTTCTTCTTTGGTAACCAGAGGTTTATTTTCTACATGTGTCATTCTGTTTCTGTTTTGTAAATAAATTCATTTGTATCATTTTTTTAGATTCCGCATATAGGCACTATCATATGATGTTTGTCTTCTGTGACTTACTTTGCTTAATGTGATAATCACCAAGTCCATCCATGTTGTTACAAATGGCATTATTTCATTTTTTATGGTTGAATAATATTCCATTGTGTTTATGTGCATCTTTTTAGCCATTGTTCTGTCGATGGACATTTAGGTGGTTTCCAGGCCTTAGCTATTGTAAATACTGCTGCTATGCACATATATTTTCAAATTAGTGTTTTCGTCTTTTCGTCTTTTCCAGATATACGTCCAGGAGTGGGATTGCTGTGTCATGAGGTAGTTCTATATTTAGTTTTCTGAGGCACTTCCATACTGTTTTCCATAGTGCTTGTACCAATTTACATTCCCACCAGCAGCCCAGGAGGGTTCCCTTTTCTCCACACCCTCTCCAGCATTTGTTACTTGTAGACTTTTTGATGACGTGCCAAACTTCATTCACTCAACATGATGCGGTTCACACTCACCTGTGCCATCTCTCCATTTGTCACTGCTATCCCTCATATTTGGGGACTTTAATTTCATTTGCTCAAACCACCTACAGAACATCCACAACTTTAGGGAGAGGCCGGCACTCGTAGACACACTCTCACCACTGCCCTATCCCTTAGGGGGAGAACTCTGACCTTCATTCTGCATGCATCCTCAGAGGGGCCCCTGCAGGACTGAGCCCCAGTCACCTGCAGTGGTAACCAGCTTGCTCACGCACCTATTTTGGATTTTGCTCATTTCCTTCGCACTTGTCCTCAGTCTCTCCATGACTTCCTATAGAAAGAACTCCTCCCATGTAAAGAACTCACACAAAAGTCCTTCATCAGGATCTGCTTTCACAAGAACCCAGATTAGGACACCTGTTCTCTCTGCAGTTCCCTGATGGGGTACCACATGTCTCTGCATAGGGCAGCATCCCAGATAACAGCCCAGGGGGGTTGTATCAGCCTTGTGTTTTTCCTCCCTCCCACAGGATGCCTGGTTTCAGCATTCGGAGGTGCCTCTGAGAGAGGACAGCCAGGCATTGTTTTCTTCCCTCAGAGAGAATGTCTAAGGCGAGAGGGGAAAGGATGGTGTTGGTGTGTGAGTGACAAAGGGCCAGAGTTTCCCAAGTTTGAACACAACCATTTTGTTTGTTTTTTCATCTTCCCACGCTATAATTTTTTTTTCATTTCTTAAAGTTTTATTGAAATACATTTGATTTACAAGGTTGTGATTTTTTTTTTTTCTTTTTTAGGGCCGCACCTGCATCATATGGAAGTTCCCAGGCTAGGGGTCCAATTGGAGCTGCCGCTGCCAGTCTATACCACAACCACAGCAACAAGGAATCTGAGCCATGTCTGCAATGTACACTGCAGCTTACGACAACACTGGGTCCCTAACCCACTTCGGGAGGCCAGGGATCAAACCTGCATCTTCATGAATACTAGTTGGGCTCATAACCCACTCAGCCACAATGGAAACTCCCAAGGTTGTTATAATTTCTGCTGTAGAACAAGGTGATTCAGTTATACATGTACACATATCCATTCTCTTTCAGATTCTCTTCCCACATAGATTATCACAGAACATGGGGTAGAGTTCTCTGTGCTATACAGCAGGTCCCCTTTGGCAAGTCATTCTGTATACCTCAGTGTGCATATGCCAATCCCAAACCCCTAGTCTATTCCCTCCCCACACCTGTCCCCTTTGGTAACTTTAAGCTTGTTTTCAAAGTCTACAAGTCTGTTTCTATTCTACAAGTAAGTTCATTTGTGTCCTTCTCTTTAGATTTCACATATAAGTGGTATCATATGATGTTTATTTTTCACTAACTTCACTTAGTATGATAATTTCTAGGTCCATCCAAGTTGCTGCAGATGACATTATCTCATTCTTTTTTATGGCTGAGTAGTATGCCACTGTATGTACTACATCTTTTTTATCCATTCTTCTGTCATTGGACATTTAGGTTGTCTCCATGTCTTGGCTACTCTAGATAATGCTTGGATACCCCCATGTAGAATAGGAATTTAACACTAAGAGCAGAAGCTTTGGGTCCAAACCTACCTTCAAACCATGATTCCTCCACTTAAAGTGGCTGTGTGATCTTGACTGAGTGAGCTAACCTTCTCCATACCTCACTTTCTTCCTGTCATATGGTGATAATAATTCTGCCAGTCTTACAGGGGTTGTTGAGTGGATTAAATTTGCAGATGTATATAGAGCACTTAACACAACTCCCAGGAGATAGATATATATATATATATATATATATATATATATATATATATATATATATTTTTTTTTTTTTTTTTTAGTATTAGCAATGTGGATATGCTGGCTGAAAGGCCTTGGTCCAGATACACAGTTTTCCTGCTTACTACGTCAGGCTTCAGTCCCACTTCTGTAAACTGGGGATAATAATAATATAGACCTCATAGAGCTGTTATGAAGACTAAACACAGAGGTGGAGTTACCTTGTGGCTCAGTGGGTTAAGGATCCGGCATTATCATTGCTGCAGCTCTGGTTACAGCTGTGGCACCGGTTCGATCCCTGGCCTGGTGAACTTCCACATTACATGGTCACATTAAAAAAAAAAAAAAAAAAAGGTTAAAAACAGAGACAAACATAAGGGGATGGAGGGAGGGGGAGAGAAAGAATGTTAACCGGTGTGTAACATTTCAAAAGCACTATAAAACATAGAAAAACAACTTGAACCCAGAAGCTATTTGGAGACCGAGGACAGTCATAGCATGTGGATCCAGAGGAGCTGGGCTGACTAGTATGCAGGGGGGACATTAGCAGGTCACAAAGAACAATGTGGAAAGACAGTCCTGGATTTTCCTCCGGGGCAGCCCTGTGTGAGGTGGAGACCAGCCAGGGAGAGACGGAAGCCCTCAGGTACCAGGAGGTACTGATTCTCTGATTAAAGTAAGACAGAACTTGAAGCCTTTGGGGAAGAAGGTGGCAAAAGCGGGAGGGGTTTGCAGAAACAAAAGGAAGAAGAGAGGAGATGAAGTGGATAGATTAGGAAAATGGATGGCTGCCTCCTCCCCACCAGGTAAAGCTGGTTGCTGCTTACAAGTCCACCCTTCCCACCTAGAGGCGCTTTCAGGGAGAGGGCAAAGGGCATCTCTCCCTAAGAGCTCCATCTACCCAGAAATCTATTATGTCATTGAACAGGTAACTTATAGGGATTTTGGCTACTTTTCTACCTAGAGGCACCTGTGATCTTTCCTCTCCAGGCCACTGTACTTACCAGCCTGCTGTGCTTTGTGATGCATTTGTGTTGAAAGTGGTTCTATCCAGCTTCCTGGGTTCTGTGCCAAGACCAAATGGGGGGAAAAATCAACTTGGCTTTCCAGTCAAAGACACTTCTGTCTCAATCATCTGTAATTTAGAGCAGTAGGAACTAAAGTGCATGACTGATGGTACATATTATTTTTCTTTTGTTCCTTTGTTTTACTTGCTTTTCGTTTTTTGTTGTGTTGTGTTGTTTTCTGCATAAAGATTAGATTCAGTAAATGGCTGTTTTTGCCCTCAGAAGCTCTATTCCATATAAATTCTGGCAAAATGAGGAATTCCTTGGATTACATTCAGATTATTCCCCCTGAGGAAAGCAAACATGGATTGATAAAGAGGGTCTTTTCTACAGTTTGCTCAGATGCTGTGGTCATGTTTGACTGATTTGAAGCAGCTCTGAAATTTCAGCTCTGTCATATGTTGCATGTAAACTAAGCTTTTTATCAGCTACCAATCTAGCATGGAAAAGTCCTGCAGTGCAAAATGATTTGAATGAACTGCAAAAGAAATCTTTAGATTCTGAGGAACTGACTGACAAATCAGCCTGAAGCTTTATCTGTAAAGATGATTAATCCACAGCAGGTGAGCATCTCTCTTGGGCACTTCCCAGATACCAAGGGGCTCTGCTCCACTTAAATATATCAGGGCTAGCCATGGGCAGTGTTAGTCCTTGGGTTGTGTAACCTTAGGGAGGTTCAGAGCAAAGGCCTTGAATTCAGATGGCCTTGGAATTTAAACCTGATTCCACCACATTAGTCAACTGTGGCTTTGAAAATGCTATGTAACAAATAACCCCCAAAATAGAATAGCTTATAGTGTTTGTAGTTATAAGTCATTTGGGGGGTTGTTTATTATGCAGCATTTTCTTGTTCCAGGGTCTGCAGGTCAGTGGGGTCACTTGGCTTCAAGCTTCAGGACAGCTGAAGTTGGTTACAGGTTTTTGGTTGAGTTCAGACCTCTTCCAGATGCCTCTTGGCATGATTCATGGATGAGAAAATACCCAGGCCAGGTTCTTTTCAGGGAAAATGGCAAAAACTCAAAGAACCAAGCCAAAGTATGCAAGCAGATACAAGCCTCTGCTTGAGTCTGTTCATCAACATTCCAATGGCCAAAGCGAGACCCATGGCCAAGCTCAAAGTCAATGGATCAGGGATATAAATTCCACATACTCTACTGGGAGAAATGAAAAAGGACACACAAAGAGTTGAATTTATAATTGTTACAAGGGAAGGGTGTGAAGAATTGAAACAAGATTACATCTGTTATAAACATTAACAGGCTTTAAACCTCGAGAACTTCTCTTTCGTCATTTGTAGTAGTACTTGCCTCCTAGAGCTGCTGGGGAGATAAAATAGTAAATGGAGAGCCCATAGTGAGTAATTAATAAAGGGTAACTCGATTGTAACAGAATCCGCCCTTTCTCTTTGGACTCTTTCTCTCCTGATCTCTTCTTTCCACCATCCCACCAGCAGCACGTGCCTCCTTCAATTCCTGAATTCTCCTGCTCAGCCTCCTAGAATCAGTCTTTTCCAGGACCGATTCATATTATTATATTTGCACACATGAGGTTCGGGCAATGCAAACATCTTTGCAGACTCTCCCTTGTAGTTAAGACTGTGGGAAGGATAGATTGAAATTTAGAGATCAGCTTTATGATTATAAAGCCCCATTTATTAATGAAGCCTCATACAGTACACACCTCCACCCTCCAGCTTAAGTTTAAGAGCTCTGTAGAGTTGCTATTAACACAGGGGTGTAAGGATCATTTCCATACACAGTCATTACCTGCTAGATGGGGCCAGAATGGGATAGCTGACCTCTGGACAAGAAGCTCTGGATCCTTGCCATTTGGAAGTAGAAGAATCCCTAAGCCATGCAGAGAGGAAGACTGTCCAGAAAAAGAAAGAGAAGGTCCCTCAAGCCAGGCACATGCCCCCAACCCTTCTCTTTCCACCTTCATCAGATGAATCTCACTCCCTGTCACATGCAGACAAGTGAGTAGCAGAGGCAAAAGAATGAGAGCATTATTCCAGTGGAAGACCTATCATGAAACATGAGGACCAGGGAGAAGCAGTTTTCCAGACAACCTGTTTTACAAATAAGGAAGGTTAATCCCTTGCTGGGAGCTTTCTCCAAGAAGTCTCCTATTATCACAAATAAGGTTGTGTAACAAAGCACTCCAAAACTAAAGAGCTTAAAAGACACTTAAAACTACAAAGTACTCCTAAAAGAAATTAAAGAAGAGGTGAATGGAAAGGCATCCTGTGTTAATGGATTGGAAGACAGAATATTGTTAAGAGGACAACACAACACAAGTGACCTGCAAGTCAGTGCCATCCCTATCAGAATCTCAGCAGCATGTTTTGCAGAAATAGAAAAGCCCATCCTAAAACTCACATGGAATTTCAAGGGACCCCAAATCACCAAACATTTTTCTAAAAGAACAAAGGGTGGTGAACTCACATTTAGTGACGTCACAACTTACAAAACAACAAAAAGACCATTACAGTAATAAAAACCTAGTGCTGGCATAAGGATAGACATCTAGACCAACAAACCCTCATATTTTTGGTCAAATGATTTTTGATAAGGATGTCAAGACCATTTGATGGGCAAAGGGTGATCTCTTTAACAAATAGGACTGAGAAAACTAGATAGGCACATGCAAAAGAATGAAGTTGGATGCTTACCTTACACCATATACAGAAATTAAATGAATCAAAGACATAAATATAAGAGCAAAAACTATAAAACTCTTAGAAGAAAACATAACAGAAAAACTATGACATTGTATTTGACAATGATTTCTTGAATATGACACCAGAAGAAAAAATCAATAAACTCGACTTTATCACAACCTGTGCTCAAAAGACACTATCAAGAGAGTGAAAACAAGCCACAGAATGTGAAAGAAATACTTGCAAAGGCTTTGTCTACTAAGGCATTAATATCCAGGATATATAAAGAACTCCAGCTCAACAACAACAACAAAACAATTTTAAAATGGGCAGAAGACTTGAATAGACATTCTCCAAAGAAGATATTCCAATGGCTAATAAGTGCCTGAAAAAATATTCAGCATCACTAGTCACAAGGGAAATGCAAATCAAAACCATAAAGAGATACCACTTCATGCTCATTAAGATAGCTATTATTGAAAACATTAAAAATAAAGACAAAAAATTACAAGTTTCAAGGATGTGGAAAAAACGGAACCCTCATGCTGTTGATAATGTAAAATGATGTACCTGCTGTGGGAAACAGTTTGGTGGTTCCTCGGTAGTTAAACAGAGATTTGCCATATGACCCAGTAATTCTTATTGTTATCTAAAATTCAAAGTATTGGTACATGGATATTCATAGCAGCAGGATTCAAAAGCCAAAAGGTGACCCATCAACAGATGGCTGAACAAAATGTGGTATATACATATAAAAGGATATTATTCAGCCTTAAAAAGGAGTGAGATTATGACACATGGTACAACATGAACCTTGAAGTCATTATGTATGCAAAATGAAAAAAGCCAGACACAAGAAGACAAATAGTGTATCATTCTACTTATATGAGGGATCAAGAATAGGCAAATTCATGGAGACAGAAAATTGATTAGAGGTTACCAGAGACTGGCAGGAGGCAAATGAGGGGTTATTTTTTAACGGGCACAGTTTCTCTTTGGGATGATGAAAAAGTTCCAGAAATGCTCAGCAGTGTGAACATAGCTAATGCCATCAAATTGTACAAGTAAACATAGTTAAAATGGTAAAATTTATTATATTTTACCATGATTTTTTTTTTTTAGAGCTAAGAACGATAAGCATTTGTTGTTTCTCACAGTTCTGCAAGTTGGCAGTTTGAGCTGTGCTCAGCTGGCAGGTCCTCTGGTCTCATCTGGGCTCACTCATGCATCTACAGTCAGCTGCTGAGTGAGCCAAAGGCTGGCTGGTCTAGGATGACCTCAGCTGGGCTCGCCCATCTTTGCTCCACCAGAGTCTCTCATCATTCCCCAGGCTAGCTCAGGCTTGCTCACATGGCAGGTGGGCAGTGTCCAAATCTACACAGCCTCTAGAGCACTAGGCTTGGATAAGCATGACATCACTTGCCTGTGTTCTGTTGGCCAGAGCAAGTCATGTGGTCAAAGGGGATGGGAAAGAGTTTCTTTGGATAGGAAGAGCTACAGAGCCACATTGAAAAGGACCGGGATCTAGACAGGAAAGGAGAATTGGCACGATTGTGCATCAACCTACCACAGTTTGACACTGTTAATACAGAACATGTCAGGACACCAAATGGTTTGAGACAGGGTGGGCTTATGTATCTAACCTAGGAATCGTTTACCATAAAGGGTCAGTACCTGTTCTAGAAATTTAAAAATGAATACGACTCAGCCATTAAAAAAAGAGGACAAAATAATGCCATTTGCAGCAACATGGATGCAACTAGAGATTCTCATACTGAGTTAAGTCAGAAAGAGAAAGATAAATACCGTATTATATTATTTATATGTGGAATCTAAAATGTGGCACAAATGACCCTATCTACAAAATAGAAACAGATCACAGGTGAGCAGACTTTTGGTTGTAAGGGGGAAGAAGGGAGGAGATGGGATGGATGGGGAGTCTGGGTTGGTGATAGATGCAAACTATTACATTTGGAATAGAGAAGCAATCTGGTCCTTCTGTACAGCACAGGAAACTATGTCTAGTCTCTTGGGGTAGAATATGATAGAAGATGGTATGAAAAAAGAATATATATATGTACATATATACACACATATATATGTGTGTGTGTATAACTGGGTCACTATGTTGTATAGCAGAAACTGACACAGCACTGTCAATCAACTATACTCTGATTTTAAGAAGTGTAAAAGTATACTCAAAACTCCAGTTACTGCATGTAATTTTCTTTCCCAGGCATTAAGTAAGAACCTGTCAGATTACCTTTTTTTTTTTTTTGTCTTTTTAGGAACGCACCTGTGGCATATGGAGATTCCCAGGCTTGGGATCTAATCAGAGCCGTAGCCGCCAGCCTACGCCACAGCCACAGCAACAGCAGATCTGAGCCACAACTGCAATCTACACCACAGCTCACGGCAAGCTGGATCCTTACCCACTGAGCAAGGCCAGGGATCAAACCTGCAACCTCATGGTTCCTTTCTGCTGCACCACAACGGGAACTCCCATGTCAGGTTATTTTTCAATCAAGCCATCTCCTTTGCAAATTTGGCACTTTGTAGAATCTATAACTGTTTAGAGCAGCTGGAATGTAGAAAGAGTCTTCAAAACAACAGAATTTGGGGTCTGGGAAGAGCCAGGCAAATCTTAGCACAGATGGGAACCACAGACCCATTAAGGTAAAGTGGCTTAACAAAGGCTTCATAGTTACCAGTGACAGAGCTTGGACTAGAACCCAGCTTGCTGAACTCAAAATCCTGTGCTCTCTCTAGGACATAGTGGTGATCTCATTTTCCTTAAAGTATACAGACCCCAGCCCAGTCATCCAAAGAACTTGATCTGTTCTTTTAGACTTTGCAACTTTAAGTTGTCCCCTCAGAACATTGATCTCACCCAAGAGCTTATTAGAAACTCTGAATTTCATGCCCTACACCAGACCTCCTGAATCAGAGTCTGCAAGCCTGCAGGATGCCCTGGGTATTTGTTTTAGGCTATAGCTTGAAATGTATTGCGTTGGGACACTGGTTTGCAAACTTGGCCACTCACCAGAATCACTAGGAGAGGTTTAAAAAGTTGAGAAACAAGTTGTTGGGGCACAGAATGATGACTTTAGTTGGAAAGCCAGCAGACCAAGAAGACAGCAGACTAGTGTCCCAAAGAACCATCTTACCCAAGGTAGAATTCAGGCTTCTTTTATGTTAAAAGGGGAGAGGCTATGGTTGGTTGTTGCAGACTTCTTGGTGTCAGAATCCTTTGTTCTTGCAACAGTCCACATAGGCTAGGTCACCCTCTTCTTGTAAACTTCCAATAAGACAAATGTTATTCTTTTTTGCAACTTTTTATCTCTCTGTGAATAGAAAAGTGTTATACCTTTAAAGGTCAGAACCCTGAGAATGGGCTATCCTGTATATTTCAGGCAGTGGGCAATACTCATAACAAAAGCAAAAGAATGCAGAGGTTAAAGTAAAAGAAACATCCAGTGTAGAGTCAGATTTGTTCTTCCTGTTACATCTGTAGTCTGTCTTTAATGAGCTGAAGATGTTAGTAGTTTTTGATTAGGTTTTCCTTCTATGCAACAGGCTAGTATTTTTTTTTTTTTTTTTGTCTTTTTGCTATTTCTTTGGGCCGCTCCGGTGGCATATGGAGGTTCCCAGGCTAGGGGTCGAATCGGAGCTGTAGCCCCTGGCCTATGCCAGAGCCACAGCAACGCAGGATCGGAGCCACGTCTGCAACCTACAGCACAGCTCACGGCAATGCCAGATCGTTAACCCACTGAGAAAGGGCAGGGACCAAACCCGCAACCTCATGGTTCCTAGTCGGATTTGGGGTTTTTTTGTTTTTTTTTTTAATTATTATTATTTTTTTCCCACTGTACAGCAAAGGGGTCAGGTTATCCTTACATGTATACATTACAATTACATTTTTCCCCCAGCCTTTCTTCTGTTGCAACATGAGTATCTAGACAAAGTTCTCAATGCTATTCAGCAGGATCTCCTTGTAACCTAGTCGGATTTGTTAACCACTGCGCCATGACGGGAACTCCAGGCTAGTATTTTCTTAATAAGTAAACATAACCTTCAAAAGACCCTAATTTTTGACCTTGCCCAGTGTCCTGCATCAGATGTAGGATTAAGGGATTTATAAATAGCTGAAAATTATTTAACTGTTTTTTATAAGTAAAGAAGTTTAAATACTGGAACTGGTATTGTAGGGAATATTTTTTTTCTTTTTACAGCAGCACCTGTGGCATATGGAAGTTCCTGAGCCAGGGGTCAAAGTGGAGCTGCAACTGCCGCCCTGTACCACAGCCACAAAAACACTGGATCTAAGCCACATCTGTGACCTCCACTGCAGCTCGTGACAAAGCTGGATCTTTAACCCACTGAGCAAGGCCAGGGATGGAATCCACATCCTCATAGAGACAACATTGGGTCCTTAACCTGCTGAGCCACAGTGGGAACTCATTGCAGGGAATTTTTTTAAACCTTTTTTTTTTTTTTTTTTGCCGAAAATGATTGGCACTTACATACAATGAAAAGTTTGGCTACAATAAAAGATGGAAGACTCTGAAGAGTTTAATTCATGAGCGAGAGAAAAGGCAATGAGGAACAGAAATGTGAAAACCTCACAGGTGAACATAATCAATAGTGAGGGTGTACATGTGATTCTTTTCAAGCTTCTTGGGAGTTGAAACACTTGCAGACTTTTTTTTTTCAGTAGAGACAGGGAATGGGAGAAACAGTCTCTCCCGAAGGAAAGCAAAACTTGCTAACTCCAATCTGAAAATACATGTTTTCATGAGGTCTTTTTATGGAGACACTGAATGACATCGTGACCCAAATCTTCAAGAAAATCCCTAGGGCAAAGGCAGGACTGGGTTTCATATGTATCTTATTGTGTCTTTTTGTGAAGTCTGTTGTCACAGCATGAAACATAATTGATAGAACATGGCTTTGGAAAAAGGGTAGTGCTGTTGGAGTCACTTATGGGGTGCATGTGTAGATGTGTTGTGTGTACCCCGCTTAATCTAAGAAATAACTTAGGGAAAAGGAGTTGTACAGTACCCCTCTATAAATTTGATCAGGGAATTCCCTTTGTGGCTCAGCGGTTAACGGACCTGACTAGGATCCATAAGGATGCAGGTTCAATCCCTGACCTCGCTCATTAGGTTAAAGATCTGGCGTTGCTGTGAGTTGTGGTGTAGGTTAGTAGACACGGCTCGGATCTGGTATTGCTGTGGCTATGGTGTAGACTGGCAGCTGCAGCACCGATTCGATCCCTAGCCTGGGAACAATATGCCACAGGTGAAGCCCTAAAATAAAAAAAAAAAAATGGCCAGATGGCTGTCATGGTGCAAAAAGGGCTCTTGCACTTCTCTTAATGTCCCTGAGTGAGTGAACAAGATTATCCAGTAAACACTCTGGACTCCTGCATTCCAGCCTTAAATTTGCCCTCTGAGACCTTTAAACACAATCATTATGGGATAAATATACCAGCGTTAAGTCACAGAAAACATTCTAGAAAAGTAATACTGCAAAACCACCCTTTGTACTATGAATCAATCATTTCACTTTTCTGTTTTGGATGGCTGTTTATTTTTCCATAAAACAAATAATCCTGGAATTCCTGTCATGGCGCAGTGGTTAAAGAATCCGACTAGGAACCATGAGGTTGCGGGTTCGATCCCTGCCCTTGCTCAGTGGGTTAACGATCCGGCATTGCCGTGAGCTGTGCTGTAGGTTGCAGACGCGGCTCAGATCCAGCATTGCTGTGGCTCTGGCGTAGGCAGGTGGCTACAGCTCCGATTGGACCCCTAGCCTGGGAACCTCCATATGCCGCGGGAGCAGCCCAAGAAATGGCAAAAAGACAAAAAAAAAAAAAAGATCCTATTAATCTGGAGTTCAAAGACTAGGGAATATTCTTTTCTTTGATAATATATATCTATAGATATAGATACACCTAAATATAAATACAACTAAATATACAAATGTTATATCTAAATATATAGGTATATGAATATGTGTATATGTGTTTCTCACTGAAAGAATGGACTGATTTTCAAAATCTCTGTTTAAAAAAAGAATTATTTTATGGCTGCACCCACAGCATATAGAAGTTCCCTGGCCAGCCAGGGATTGAATATGAGCCACAGCTGTGGCAACACCAGACACTTTTAACCCACTGCATTGGGCGGGGATCAAACCTGCACCTCCTCAGGGACATGAGCCACTGCAGTCAGATTCTTAACCCACTGAACCATGGAGGGAACTCCCTCAAAATCTCTACTGAATGGGAATCTGAGTTGTGAAAAGGGGACCTCACACAAATGTCCCACCAGCGCTGTTCAGACTTCAGCATGTATATGAATTACCTGGAAACTTTGTTAAAATGCAAATTCTCATTGGAAGTTGAGCCATCCTAACAGGCTTCCAGGTAGTGCTGCTGGTCTGCGACCATACTCAGAGTAGCAGGAAAAGGGCCACCAGCAGCATGGTTCTCAAACTTGGCTGCACACCGGAGTCATCTAGAAAGCTTTGGAAATGACTGACACCTGGAACCACCACCAGAGCTGTAACTGACCTGTGGAGAGGCCTCAACAATGTTGCTAAACTCCTCAGGTGGCTCCAATGTGCCACTCTGGCTGAGAGCCGCTGCCATTGAAGCTGCCATATGGAGCTGAATCTCTCATTGCCTTAGCCTTTCCTAAGAGCTATCAGAAAACCTCAAGGTTCATTCCACGTTGCACTGGGCTTAAAAGAAATAAAATCATTTAAGTGTGAACAAATCTTGTATTTTGGGTGGAGAGAGAGATAGGTCCATTTGTGCATATATTCTTGGTCCATATATGCGTACATATTCTTGGGGAAATGTCTCATTTTGCTATACAAAAAGTAAAGAGAGAAAATGATCTGAGAGAGACAGTGATGGCTTGAAGTGAGATCTTAATTCTCTGCTCCAGATTTGAACCTGGGCAGCCTGGGTGAAAACCAGGAATCCTAGCCACTTACTAGACCAGGTAGAGGCTAAAAGAATTCTCCTGATTCTTGCCCCTGCTGAAAGCAAAGACTGTAAAAACAGGTATAAAATGTATTATTAGAAACATAGGACAACGTGTGTGAGAACACGCAGAGAAGTAGTTTATTTATTTAAGAAAGAAGCAAAGAAGTAACACACACCCAAAAGGGGAGTAAGAGTGTCGGCATCCCCCTGAATGAGAAGCATGCCAGAGAGGTGATTTAAATCATTTATATGGGGCAGTCCTTCCAGGTCTTTGTTTTCCTTTTAGCCAATTATTTGTGTGTGTGTGTGTGTCTTTTTAGGGCTGGCCCTGCGGCATATGGAAGTTCCCAGGCTAGGGGTCCAATGGGAGCTGCAGCTGCCCACCATAGCCACAGCCACAACGACGCAGGATCCAAGCCATTTCTGCAACCTACACCACAGTTCACCACAACGCTGGATCCTTAACCTATGGAGTGAGGCCAGGGATTGAACCTGTGTTCTCATGGATACTAGTGGGGGTTGTTACTGCCGAGCCACAATGGGAACTCCCTTTTAGCCAATTATCTTGTTTTATTTCTCACACCTTATGGGACCCAGTACCCTCCCTGGTATGTGTGAACATTTTTTGGCCAAGTTGTATTCCAGAGCAAGGCTGACAGGAAGGTTAACAGAACTTATTATGGCCTGGTGTCCCCTTCCTTTTCGACACCTAGGAGTCTTTCTGCACATGTGTAGTCATGGAAGTCTACCTGGCCTCAGGAATAATTGATGTGGTCATCTTATCTTTTTATTCTAGCAGAGCGCAGCTCCTGCCGTTAACTTTCTCCTTGATGTGTCAAAGAGCAGCAAGGCCCAGTTTACTCAGCCTAACAAGCCCCAGCTCTTCTCAAACCAGGATCCCATCTACCTCCTACCAGAAAACCACATAATTTTATTTTGTACTTAGCTTATATGAAACAAACATTGAGGACTTAGCACCTCTTCCATGCAGAAGGAAAGCTCCACGAAACACAGGTTTCTCTGGGTGAGTCGTGTTAATAGCTAGAGAGGCATGAGGCTCTACCAGTGGGAATGGTAAAGAAATTAAAGCTGAAAGGCGCCTCCCAACTCTTAAAAAAATAATTTCTTTGGCATTTGCTAAGTTACTAGACTAGTCAATGTTCAGTCTCATATCTTTGATCAAAGTTGCCTTCTCTCTGACTCAGCCCCATCCCACAGCTACACCCCACAACACCTGTTCTT
Source organism: Phacochoerus africanus (assembly GCF_016906955.1). Taxonomy (NCBI): domain Eukaryota; kingdom Metazoa; phylum Chordata; class Mammalia; order Artiodactyla; family Suidae; genus Phacochoerus; species Phacochoerus africanus. Next base: position 44,829,760 of record NC_062546.1, read on the forward strand.
CTACCATCCTTAGACAACTCCAATCTTCAGATAGTGCTGCATTACTCTTACCCCCTCCTTTATTAATCACCTTCCAACTTATACTCATGGTTCATCCACTCTAGCCCTCATTGGTCCTCACCTGCTGTTAGCCATCCCTGCCCTGGCAACCACCTGGCAAATACACATTCTGGGATATCTCATGTCCCACTTTTGCAGAAACGGCACTCAGGGTGCTACATATTTGCTGGAAAAGACAAGCAACCACTTGGTTTGGTGCCACTCCAATGAATTTTAACAAAATAATCTACATTTAATAAAAGACAAATCATAAATGTACAGCTTGCTAAATTTTTACTATAAATAGATGATAGATAGATAGATGGATATCCATGTGACTGCAACCCAGATCAAACTATAGCACATTTTCGTCACCCAGAAAGTTCCCTTGGGCCTCTTGCCAATGAACACTTTTCCCCTGAAGGCAGTGATTCTCCTGACTTCGATTACAAAAAAGAAACAGATTACTAATATGTAGGAATACTTGGTATATTTCTGAAAGACGTAGAAAATTTGGAGCCCAGCTTTTCTCCACTTTTTCCACACAGGGGCATATTTTTTGCTTGGCATCTAGGACCAGTCCATTTCTGAAATATTAGGTACATAATTACAATCCTAACTTTAAGTGTCATTTAACCACCTAGCAGTTTTACTCCCAGATTAACAAGTTTCTTAACATTTATATACCTTGAAGAGATCATATGTTGTTTGTTTGTCAGGTTAAAAAAAAAAACAAAAAAAAAAACAGAAACTGGAGTTCCTCAGTGGCTTAGCAGTTAAGGATCTGGCATTGTCACTGCTATGACTCAGTTTCAATCCCTGGCCCAGGAACTTCTTCATGCTTTTATATATGTGTGTGAGTATATATATAGTTTTGGACCCTCAAAGGTAAAATTTTATTGACCAAATTTAAAATAAATATGCCTTATCCTTCCTTATATAGCCTATCAGAGAAAGCAAATAGTGTTGACATTTAGCATTGAGTATTAGCAATTTTACAAGAATCGGTTTGTTTTTACAGGGGGAGGGTGGTAATCAATGCATAGCTTGCACATTTTGTTATTAAATTTTTAAATGTCAGAATCTTGAGCAAATGCAATATAGCAAGGTACTTCTTTTGTTACAGTGACAGAATTCTGAAGTTGCTGCAAGGGCTAATTATTCGAAAGAGCAATCAACTTTTTTTCCCTGTTCCCATAATTCTGAGTTTTAAACATCCTTTCTTAAGAAAGTTTTGTTTCTGGAAATATTTTGTTTTTCTTGCTATGGTGCATGCCTACATTCCCTTCATTGAAGCACAACGTGATACAGCTTGTGTTCAATGCCTTTGTGTCTTGTCCACACGCTCAGAGGCTCAAGTTGAGGGTGCTCACAGAGGTGCTGTGATTTCCATTTATGTTAGCAGTATTGTGATAGATAAGAGTGGGCCTTGCTTTCAAACCCTCCACCTACCAGCTGAGCAATATTGGGCAAGCGACTTGGTCTCTCTGAGACTTATTTCTGCCCCTTGTACAAAGGGGTAATAATGCCATCTATTCTAGAGTCTTGTTGTAAAGATTAAATGTGGAAAGTACACCTCTCATTGTCTTGGCACTCGGTGAATGTTTAGGTCCATGTTAGTGACTGGAAGCGCTTTTAAACCAATTTGTGGAGTGGTGGCAATCATTTTATTCATCTCACAAATTACTTAAAGCTCAGATCCCACAGAGGGGAGGGGAGTGCTCACCTCTTGTTTACACCCGTCTCATCTCTGATAGCTGAGGGTTTGCTCAGATAAAACCCAGGAAAACTCAACCAACTTGCTTCTCTGCCATTACTTAAAAATTCCTTCGAGAACAGGTTATGCCAGAACTTTGTTCTTATTCTAGTGGATTGACTTGGCCCACAAGCTGAATTGCTTCAGGAGTGGGGAGACCTGTGTTCCATGTCCCTTCTTTGGTCCTTTGGTGCCAGGGGACCGCATCCCATGGAAACCACACACCCAACTTACTGAGAGTCTTTCTTCCTTTTTGTCATAGCCCATGAATCAAATGTGAGGACAGTCTTTCCCACAAAATGTTCCTCTCTAGCTGGTGACACTATAGATCAAAGGGCAGCAAACGTTCTCTGTGAGGGCCTGATAGTAAATATTTTACACTTCGTAAGCCATGTGGTCTCTCTTGCAACTACTCAACTCTGCCAACTCTGCTGCAAAGGCTGCCATATTCTGTAGATACACAAATTGATGCAGCTCTGTGCCAGTAAGATGTGATGTACAAAAACAGGCCAGATTTAGCCCACGGGTCATAGTGTGTCAACCCCTCTTCTGTATCAACACTGTCCGATAGAAATATAATACAAAAAGCATATTTAAGTTTACATTTCCCAGTAACGACCTTTTAAATATTCTTAATATATTAAAACATCTCAATCTTTAAGGACTTTTAAAAGATAGAATTTTTAAAAATCTTAAGAGTAGAAAGGGACCTTACGTTACAAATACCGTAAATTTGTTGAAGCAACGTGATATCTAATGACTTCATAAAGAAAATTTAAATGACAGTAGGAAACTTTGCATAATTTTTTTTGTCTTTTTAGGCCCTCACCTCCGAGCCACATCTTCGACCTATACCACAGCTCACGGCAGCGCCAGATCCTTAACCCACGGAACAAGGCCAGGGGTCGAACCCGCATCCTCATGGACACTAATGGGGTTCGTTAACCACTGAGACACAATGGGAACTCCTGCATAATTATTAGATGCCCATTTTGAGTTATTTTTTGAGTCCGTATAAGCAGAACCAAAGGAGTTCCCGTCGTGGCGTCGTGGCATCGTGGCATTAACATGAATCTGACTAGGAACCATGAGGTTGTGGGTTCGATCCCTGGCTTTGTTCAGTGGGTTAAGGAATTGCCGTGAGCTGTGGTGTAGGTTGCAGACGCAGCTCGGATCCCGCGTTGCTGTGGCTCTGGGGTAGGCCAGTGGCTACAGCTCCAATTAGGCCCCTAGCCTGGGCACCTCCATATGCTTCAGGAGCAGCCCTAGAAAAGGCAAAAAGAAAAAAATAAGTAAATATATAAATAAATAAAACAAAAATTATAACCATGAGGTTATGTCAATTTCAAATAATTTTTTAAACTAAAACCGGGAGTTCCCATTGTGGCTCAGCAGGTTAAGAGCCCAACTAGCATCCATGAGGATTCAAGTTGGATCCCTGGCCTCACTCAGTGGGTTAAGGATCCAGAGTTGCCACAAGCTATGGCATAGGTCATAGATGTGCCTCGGATCCAGTATTGCTGTGGCTGTGGTATGGGCCAGCAGCTGCAGTTCAGAGTTGACCCTTAGCCTGGGAACTTCCATATGGTGCAGGTGTGGCCCTAAAAAGAAAAATGAAAAAAAAAACTAAAGCCAGCTGAAAGTTTTGACCATGCCCCTGTTGGTACTCCTTGCTGACTCATCCTTTGCAGACAAAAGCGGATGCTGGGGGCTTAATGATTAGCTCCAAGAGAAGCCTGCTTCCCTCTCCCAGACTCATCTTTCATGAGCTTCTGCTTATATAAATGCCCCTTTCTGTAGACACATCAAGGATCACCATCCACTACCCACAGGCACATAGGCCTTTCTCCCTTCTGCAGTCTGATTCACCTGCCCCAGTATAAATGGGCTCAGCTCCAAGCTTGTACACCTCCTTTCTTCTGCATCTCTCTGCTCTGGCCAATGTGGAGGAAAAGGGCACGTGGATGAATTGCAGGATGGCCCCAGCAGGGATGGCTCATTTTTGATCCTCTAGCTGGCCAGCAATGCTGGTCACCTGGGAGGGGCAGGGGACAGAGAAGACAGGGCTTCTTGCAGGCCAGATTAAGAACTAGTATCATGTCACTTCTGCCACCTTCTGCTGTCTAAATAGGCCATATGGCCATCCCAGATTCAAGGCCAGGGACATAGACTTCACTACCTCCCAATGGGAAGAACCACAAAGTTACGTTGCATAGGGAGGGGAATAACTTAACCATTTTGCAAGCAATCCATCACAGAGACAGATATCAAACCACAGCAGTGGCCCTTTTGTGATATACTCTAATGAACAGGCCTCCTACCACTACCCTATGTGAGTTTGTACTTCATCCTGAAATGCTGAAAAAGGAAACTTTTGTTCATCCGTGGTCCACTCTTTTTGATACCCTAGCATCAAACTAAGAATAAACAGTTCCAGTCACAGCACAGTCTCTATGTGCTGTGTCTCAGGCACCAGATACTCAGCATCATTTCTTCTGCCAGCTCATGATCAGTCCATGTCTAGTTCATAACTCAGAGTACTTCCCTTGGCGTCCCTGGAACTGGTGCCAGTGGCCTGGGCTTCATGGCCGATGCCAGTGATGGAGGCTTAGCCTGGATGCACTTGATATGGACACCAAGGAAAATCTCTTTCTGCTTACTCTCTTTTATTTAAGTATTGCTTTGTAATTCCAGAGTCACTATCATCATCATCATTATGATGTATGAGTTAAGGTAATTCCAGCTGCTGTAACATATTAACCCATATATCCCAGTAAATAAGCTCAACAAAATAGGAGTTTGTTTCTCACCCAGTATCCAGCGTGGAGGTTCTGGTCCAGAGCATGGCCTTGCACGTGTTCACTGGGCACTGCCGATTCTACCACAAGGCTCTGGCATCTCCCAGCAACTATGAAGAGTTTCTGCTAGATCCTCTCCATCAGCTGGCCGAGAAGAGACTAAAAGACATTTCTTTGTAACTGCTGCCTGGATAGACACACATTACAACCTGAGCATATTCCACGGGTTAGAGTTGGTCTGATGGTCCGTTGAGATGCAAAGGATTCTGGGAAATGTGGTCCCTGACTGAGAACAGCTTTGCAGCAGTGTTATCCCATGGCAAGGGAGCACACACCTTTGATGGACACCTAGCCTATCAACCACATTGATCAAGAATCCCGATATCCATGCCTATTGATTTGTGAGAAGGGGATCCTGCCTTACTTCATTTTAAATTTTTTATTGTGAAAGATATGTCTAAAAAAGGTATTGGATACCTCTTGTGTCCCATCTCACGTCTTTTAGAGCAACCTTTTTCCCTCTGGCCATTGCGGAGACAGCCTGCCATCTCCTTGGTCACACCACTTACCTCTGCTTTTGGACCTGGTGGTTTTTTTTACGGCCACCTTGTTGGGGGTATGGGGTGGGGGAGGTCCTCTCAGCCATCCTGACAGCAGAGATGGGAAAATGAATACTTCCACCTTTATTCTCTTGAGTTTAGTTCTGAGACCGAGAACTGAGCCCCATTTGTCCACAGGTAACCAGTTTGATATTGTACCTCTGAATTGCCTTCCCCTCTGCCCTGATTCCTCACTTCCCAAAACCAACTACTCACATGCAAGCCATTGTCTCAATTCATTTGAGGAAGCCAGGCTAAAACATGACTGTAGCACATGGAGAGCTTAAAGGACAATATTAAATTCTTGTTTGTTTTGGGACTCTACTTTTTAGAGCCACTTTAGGTTCATAGCAAAATTGAAAGGAAGGTTCAGGAGAGATTTGCCATTATCTCCCCCATCCCCAAGTATACAAAGCCTTCCCCGTTACAACATCCCCCACCAGAGTGGTACACTGGTTACAATTGATGAACCCACACTGACCCATCATAATCGCCTCAAGTCCATAGTTATGTTCGGCTTCACTCTTGCTGTTGCCATTCTATGGGTTTGAACCAATGTATAATGACACAGACTTACCATTATGGGATCATACAGAGTATTTTCAACTTCTTGCTCAAGTTAAAAAGAGATTGTAGAAGTTCCCATCTTGGCACTGTGGAAACGAATCCAACTAGGAACCATGAGGTTGCGGGTTTGATCCCTAGCCTTGCTTAGTTGGTTAAGGATCCAGCATTGCCAAGAGCTGTGGTGTAGGTCGCAGACGCGGCTCAAATCTGGAGTTGCTGTGGCTGTGGCGTAGGCGGGCAGCTGTGGCTCTGATTGGACGCCTAGCCTGGGAACCTCCATATGCCGTGAGTGCAGCCCTAAAAAGACCAAAAAAAAAAAAAAAGAAAGAAAGAAAGAGAGATTGTAAAACATTGTCTCATTCATCTCAGAGTTTTCCTTGCACCTAGAAACGATTTTTGGTTTGATTAAATGAATACGTTAATAAGAAAAGATATTTCCATAAATTTCATTGCTACCTAGACACTGGCATCAAAAATAGGAAGCAAATAACAGCTAAATTCCCAACCACAGTACTCACAGTCTCAGACTGACTTTAAACACAAACATAAAACACTTCTGACTATTATCTGGACACACTGACTTCAGGTGACTTCAGCAGGTGCCTCGCATTGCAGGCAGCAAGAACCAAGGCTATAAAATACACATTTGCTTTGCCAAATTAACAATAAATAGGAAGTCACCTTCAGGGAGGATTCTTGTATGGAACTGATTAGTAAACGTGTTGGATTCATTTTGCCTTCAAAGGCAGAAAAAATGGCCACAATAGAACATTTTCCAGTTACCCTAACAAGGAAATCTTGATCTCTACAAAATTCGCAGAACCTTTCTTAGATACAGTCTAGTTGGGGTTTTTTTTATATAATTTGTGAAGAACATAACAATATTTTTAGTAAAGGGATTGGCTTATTTGGATTCCATGTGTTTAAGATATTTGAGGTCCTGCTTTATATCATAGGGAACTATATTCAATCACTTGTGCTAGAATGTGATAGAAGATAATATGAGAAAAAGAATTTATATATATAGGTGTGTTTGTGTCACTTTGGTGTACAGCAGAAATTGACAGAACATTGTAAATCAACTATAAATTTTTTTCAGAAAAACAAAAGAAAGATTATTACATAAATTATTTAAAAGGCTCTTAACAGTTAAAAATTCTCACCATCCCCTCCACCCTGAGATAACCTGCCCTAATTCTTATATTTTCCAGGAATATGTGATTCTCAACTGTTCATTCAATTAGCCCCGCCTCTTATAGTTACCAAAAAAAAAAAAAAATGCAGAAAACTGAAAGAAAATAGAATATCTGAGGTTTTCTGATGTTTAAAAAAAAAAAAAAAAAAGGCCAACTTTTTTTCCCATAAGAATCCAAGTATATCAGGTCTGTTTGTTGTGATTATGTGCCCAGCTGTTTCCAGCCACATTCCTTAAGAAAACCAAGAGAATTGGTTCTCAGCAAACAAGGTAAGGATTTAGGTTGTTTAAAAGTTGATTATTTTCTGAAAGGTCCTGGTTTATTCTGGAGTCTGGACGATTTAGCTCCTTGACCTCCCGAGAAGTGTTTACCAGAAAGACAAAATGAAACACATTCTTGAGGAGGATATGAGACATTGTTTTGAAAAAGAAATATGAGGTCTTATTAGGGCAAAGCTGTTAATTACACACTTTATTATTGTCAAGGTTAATACAGTTTGTGAGAGCAGAGGCACTTTTTCATCTCTTCCCGGGAACAAGGGGAGACAGCTGTTCTCAGGGACAGATCCATTATAAGCTTATCACTGGCCAACAGCCTGAGGAAGGAGCACCATGAAATATGGCCCCTGTCACCAGGAGCCGAGCTGATGGCATAGCTGGTCCAGGCACGGAGGAGAGACAATGAGAACCATGGCCTCAAACTCAAGTAGATTGGGTTGCATTGATTTTTAAAGCCTGGCTGTTCTGGAGCTTGAAATTTACCAGTACTCTTGCAGTTATTATATTATCGATCTCTACAAAACTGTGCAGTCTTATTCTAATAAACATCAGATGCTGACAGTAGGAAATAGTGGTTCTTACATTTTGAAGCCTAGTTAAATTGTGTTGTAAAATTCTGCATGTTTGGATTTCATTATCATCACTTTGTCACTTAGGATTCCTTAAGAAACTCTTGTCACAGTGTCATGGAAACACGTTGCCTCTAAATTAACTGATTTTTCTGGTTCTAGATTAACTGATTTTTCTGATTAAATACAGTTGCTATACTTTTTTTTCTTTTTTTTTTGGCATGCCAGCAGCATGTGGAAATTCCCCAGGCCAGGAATCGAATCCACTGCAGCAGTGACAACACTGGAACCTTAACCACTAGCCCACCATGGAACTCCTTGCAAAAAAATTTTTTGGAGGGGCAGTTCAACAATTTGTTTTTATTATCGACATTTTGAAAGCCCCCTCCTGTTAACACTGATTTAATAGTTTTCATTGGAAGAGAGAAAAGCATGTGTTTCCTTTAAGAGACTTTTTCAAATGCTAAAAAGCAGATCCCAGAAAATATTAGGTAAAGAATGCTTTGTTTCTTGGAGCTTTGTTTGTCTTCCCTATAGATAAAATTCTCTTCTTTTCAAATGTCTGCCACACCTTCATTTTCTGGTACTCAGGTTTTATTCATCAATAACTCTAAGGCTTGGGAGCTTCATGGGAAGATCACAATGCCATAGAAAGTGTTCCAAAATGATGAGATCTGTTAGTCTTCATTTTGGTTAAATATAAATATTCCACCTTTATAGGGATGTGGAAATATTGAACGCTGTAGCTCCCATAGCCAACTATAAGATCAAAAAGTTTTAATGGCATATGTGCATATTTAATGCTATGTATATATATATATTTCACATTATGCTATATATATTTAATAAAATATGATTACATATTTTATTGTGTATATATATAAAATGCTGAATCCTATTGTACTGAAAAGCTTATCTAAGTCTAACTTTTTTTTATTATAAAAGTAACTGTGATTGTAGAAGAATCTGGAAAATACACTAACCCATTGAATATACATGTGAACAGGAGACAAGCAGCAGCATCGTAGGCTAGGAGCTCATTTGAGACCCAGAATCTCAGGCCCCTCCTCAGACCCACTGAGTCAAAATCTCCCTTTAACAGGACCCTCGGATGATTTCTGTGCATATTAAAATCTGAGGGCTTCCTGTTGTGGCTCGGTGGGTTAAGAACCTGACTAGTATCCATGAGTTTGATACCTTGCCAGACTCAGTGGGTTAAGGATCTGGGGATGTTGCAAGCTGAGGCACAGGTTGCAGATGCAGCTTAGGTCTGGCATTGCTGTAGCTGTAGCGTAGGTCAGTATCTGCAGCTCTGATTCAACCCCCAGCCTGGAAACTTCCATATGCTGCAATTAAAAAAAAAAAAAAAAAAGTTTTGAGAAGCACCAGACTGAAATATGAATTATCCTTAATCTCTCACCCAGGAATGAACACTACCAGCTTTCAGCTATATTTCTGTTAATTTCTTTTCCATACCTCTTTTAGTTTAAATATTGAAAGTCTAATTTTGTTAGTTTTATGACTCAGACATTATATTTTTTAAGAAGATAAGTATCAAGTGCTGATCATAATTGGAAAGCATTCCATTTTTTAGATCTAATTGGTATCTAGTATATGGAACAATTGGAATTAATTTGAGGTTCAACTTTAAAGTCAAGACATTTATATCTAAAATTATTAATAGTAATCTTTTTAAAAGTCTGCTACATCAATTATCCTTTTTCTTTCCGTGTATAAAGCTGAGATTCATTTCTTCTGTTGTTTGCAGCTCCCTTTGTTCCTAAATTATTATCAACCTAATTTAAAAGTAAATTTTACCCATAAAATAGGGAAATGACTACATTTATTAGTAGTATGTCAGGAATCATGCCATCTGTTCCACATATTATTTCATTAATCATCTCTTTAACCCTATGAGGCAAGGATTTATTCTTGCCATTTTATGGATTAGGAAGCTACTCCTTAAAGGGTTAGATAACTTGCCCAATATCACAAGCCTGATACATGCTATGAGCCTAAGATTCAAAACAAGTATAATAAGTACATTGCTTTTTAAAAAAATATTTCTCATTCAATGGCTAGTCTTTCTTTTTCCTTCTACATAGCACCTAACTCATAGCAATATTAATCTTTCTACCTCCTTATTAACAAATATATAGGATTCCATTTATTGCATTTACAGCTATAATTTTGGATATAAACTGAACATACTTGGGCTATTCAATGACAAGTGCCCAGAAACAGCAAAGTCCCCAATTCTGAAGTCACAGATTAATTAGTATGTTGAAACAGTGACCCTCTAATCCCCATGAAAATCTAAGCAAACATACTTGGGCAATAAAAAAAAATTATGAAAGAATTGTTTATGATTATTGGGTTTTAATTTTCCAAATGTAAGGCATTTATAGCACAATTAACGAAAGAAAATTCTCTCCCAAACAAAGCTATATTACATTATTGCATAGTCATTTAAAAAATAGTATGGATATAGATATTACAGGTAGCCGTTATACCTATCAATAGATATCATTAGATGAATCAGTGGGTGGATGGATCAACAGGTAGGTAGGAAGATAGATAGATAGATAGATAGATAGATAGATAGATAGATAGATAGATAGATAGATAGATAGATAAAGATAGATGCCTTTCTTAGCATCTAAATTCCTTTCTTTATTCCCCAGAAACAAAATGAGTTAATTTCAAAACTGCCCATTCAACTCATTAATAAAATTGGAAGCGTGTTGGTGGGTAAATAGGGAGATTTAAAAGACCCAGCAATTTCAAAGAAAATGTTCAGTAATGTTCTCTCTCAAAGGAATCACATCACATCACACAGGGAGGGATTCTTTTTTCTTCTAAATACCCGTGTCCTGGTAGTGAATTTCCAAGTCCAGCCCCCACCATGGCCATTTATTAATTTGCTGAAGATGTACTAACAGGTTTTCTGGCTCTAAATCCCTAAGGACAAGTGAATAAGTTGCTGATTTGATGTGAGCAGAGGACCTTTCTTCTGTGATCACACTTACTCCCATAGCCCTAAAGATGGTGGCATTTTATTTTATTTTATTTATCTTTTTAGGGCTGCAACTGCAGCATATGGGGATTCCCAAGCTAGGGGTTGAATCAGAGCTGTAGCCACCAGTCTACACCACAGCTACAGCAACACGGGATCTGAGCCACGTCTGTGACCTGCAGCACAGTTCACAGCAACACCGGATCCTTAACCCACTGAGCAGGCCAGTGATAAAACCTGAGTCCTCCTGGATACTAGTCAGATTCATTTCCACTGAGGCATGACGGGAACTCCAAGACGGTGGCATTTTAACACATTCTATCTCTGTGCCTCAGTCATTCAGTAAATGAGGAGCTAGTAATTATCTCTTTTTTTTTATCTCCATCCCCATTACATCTATTATTTCCTCCTGGACCAAATTCATAATTCTCCTCTTCCTGGAAGCTTTCCAAGATTTTAATTTGTTCTTCGCTGATCTTTACTCTGTAATCTTCACATTTTAACTTGCCTTCACTGATGAGTTATATTTAAACATTCTTAATTCATTTTATATTTGCACATTTGTGTACACCTGAAGGCAGCATGTTTATTGAGGGTATTAGTGTGTTTTAAAACTGCTTTTTAATCCCTCCCTCTCTCACCCTCTACAAATCCAGGGATGAAGGAGCAGGGGAATGTCACTATATACCAAGTGAAATTATCCCTTTTACAAATTGGAAAATAGGCAATGAAATAATAAGACTAAATTACATAGCAAGTGTGACTGGAATTGAGACTGGAACCTAGAATAGACCGTATATATTTTCTGTAAATTCAACACCTCAGACAGGGGTAAAGTATGCCATAGAAATATGTACTTCAGTGACCCATTTTTGATAAGTTGTGATGTCACACCCCAAGCTTTTGCATTGCTAACTGGTGCTATTTTGTTTTACTCAAAAGAGTCTGAAGAATACCTTAGAGAAGAGCTAGACTGGAAAGAGAGGACCTGAGTTTAGATTCCAGGTCTGTTACATACCAGTTGGCAAAGTGCACCCTGAGTTTCAGTTCACCTACTCCTTTTTAATGAGTAAACACTGAAACTCAGAGTGGGGTTTGCCAGCTGGTATGTAACAGGAAGTGTGGACTGGGAGTTTGGGGTTTGTAGATGCAAACTACTACATTTAGAATGGATAAGCAATGAGGTCCTACTCTACTGCACAGAGAACTATATCTAATCTCTTACGATAGGCCATGATGGGAGATAATATGAGAAAAACAATGTATATATATATATATATATATATATATATATATATATGTATGTATGACTGGGTCACTTTGATGTATGGCAGAAACTGACACAACACTGTAAATCAACTATACTTTAGTTTTTTAAAAAAAATGTTTTTAAGAAACAAAAACTTAAAAAAGGGAGGAGGTGACCTAGATAATCTCTAGATTCCTTCCAACATTAAGATACTGAAAATGACCCTGTAGTCCCAAAGCTGAATAATTCATGTATCCAGAGATGGAAAGTATAGAGGCAGGCAAGAAAGACTAACTGAGATATTGGTTAAGATGGATGGAATTTAGAGAAATGTTCTTTTCCTAGGCTATAGACCTAAAGGTAACATTGAATATGAAAAAGTCTGATATAGTTAACTGCTATTTGTCAGGTTCAGAGAAAGTCTGGATGATATTTTTCCTAAAGGACTATCCAAGTAGGTCCAATAATTCTGAGGGTACTTGAAGACCCTGGCATACCTTGTAGTCATTATTCATGTGGCACATCAGTCAACACAGATTCCTGGGATTAAAAAATACCAGGCAGCTACTTTCTGGGGGATCATGAATTCCTTGTAACATTTGCATTGAGTAATCTGCCTTCTGTTCATAAAGAGAGTAGGAGGTGCAGAGGATAATTTCTATTTGGAATGCTGGCTAAAGAGACTTTTAGTTGATACCTTGTGCTATGAACAAACGGATACTATTTTCCTGAAAATTGCTACAAACATTATTGAAGAGGAGAGACCAACAGTTTAAGTCCACAGGAAGTAGCAGTGCATGTGTCTCATAGACACATGAGCAAATAGAGAGGGAGAAGGGGTAAAAACATACGACCTACCTGCAGTGCAATAGGGAGCTGCTTGAACAGACTTGGTCCTTTAGCGGGTCAGTTATTAGCATTTTTATTTACTTATTTATTTTGTTTTCTAGGGCCACACCCACAGCACATGGACGTTTCCAGGCTAGGGGTTGAATCAGAGCTACAGCTGCCAAGCCTACACCACAGCCACAGCAATGCAGGTCTGGAGCCACATCTGCAACCTACACCATAGTTCATGGCAATGCCAGATCCTTAACCCACTGAGCAAGGCCAGGGATTGAGCCCGCATCCTCACCAGTCCTAGTCAGGTTCATTAACTGCTGAGCCATGAAGGGAACTCCAGCATTTATATTTAATGCATTAGAAGCTTCCAGTTCATCCTTGCCTCGTCCCAGGGTCTTCCTTCCCTATTCATAGGTACTGCTGCTCCCAAGTTCATCTGCTAGAGTGAGCATAGATGTTGCTCTGAGAAAAGGTGCAAGTATACCTATGGTATATGATTCTTTCTCTGGGAGATGCTGCAGCAGAACCTCACCTATCTTGACAACCAATCAATCATTTATAACCCCCCCCAAAATAACAACATTCCATGTAATAGAACACTGTTCAGTGATAAAAGAGAGTAAGAAAGAAAGAAAAAGAAAAAAAAAAAAGAATAGGCTGTTAATTCACAGAACAACACAGATGAACCTTAAATGCATTATGCTAAGTGAAAGAAGCAAGACCAAAAGACTCTGGACTGTATGGTTCCATTCATATGATAACCTGGAAAAGGCAAAACTCTAAGGATGGAAAACAGATCAGTGGTCCCAAGGGTTTGGAGAGGGGTCATATTTGATGAGAAGCTCAGTAGATTTGGGAGGGAGGGTGGAATTAATCTGGCACTGCCAGTGGTGAATACATGATGCTCTGTGTTTGTCAATTTCCATTGAACTTTCTAACACAAAATGTGAATTACAGTATGTAATTAAAAATAATTTAACCAAGAGACCAGAGGATGCCAAGATGGGATGCAAATTGTACAAAAGAATCAAACTGTTATTGTACAGGTATGACATAACCTCATTGAAGGGGGTGTGGAAAAAAAAGACACCAACCAAACTGTTAAAAAAAGTGCTTTGAATGGAAACTATAAAGTAAAAAAGAACTGCATATAAACACTACACGCTAGTTAGCAAAGTTGTTTCCCATAGTGGTGTAGGTTAATTCTGAAACTTCTATACTGGGATTGACTATGTAAATGAACCACAGATGGTGGAATTCAGGTTTTTCACAGTTGGGGCAGTGCAGATTGCAGACAGGTAAGGAGGAATGCTAGAATAAACCATGTGGTACTAGATTAGGTTCAGAGACATCCAGCTGAATTCATTTTCAGTTTAATAGAGATAGAGATGGATAGATAGAATTATAGATGTGTGTGTGTACATGGGTAAGTATACATACACTTAGTTCATAGCTCTGTTCACTGACAGGGGCTTAGAAGCAGTGACATCCCAGGAGCTATGAGCACACTCAGTACCCAGATATTAGTCTCTAATATCATTCTCCACTGAAAGGAACCAGAGCTCCTTGGAGAAATCTCTGCTTTTAGGGCAAGAACAGGGATACTACACAATGAGCCTAGAGCACCTTCCAGTGCCAGAAAATAATCAAGAGCTCAGAAAAATAAACAGGTAGGGGCTTGTCATAGGGACACAGCAGCCAATCTGAAAGGACTCTCAGTGACCAAAGCTGGAATAATTTCAGCAACAAAACAACGTAGTACAGGCATACCTCAGAGATACTGTAGGTTTGGCTCCAGACCACTGCAATAAAGCAAATACAGCAATAAGTTGAGACACACATATTTTTTTTTTATTTCCCAGTGCATATAAAATTTATGTCTATGCAATGCTGTAGTCTATTAAGTGTACAATAGAATTATGTCTAAAAAAAGGAATGTACATACCTTAATTTAAAAACACTTTAGGGAGTTCCTGTCGTGGCTCAGTGGTTAACGAATCCAACTAGGAACCATGAGGTTGCTGGTTCAATCCCTGGCCTTGCTCAGAGGGTTAAGGATCCGGCATTGCCGTGAGCTGTGGTGTAGGTCGCAGATGCGGCTTGGATCCCACGTTGCAGTGGCTCTGGCGTAGGCCAGCAGCTATGGCTCCAATTTGACCCCTAGCCTGGGAACTTCCATATGCCTCAGGAGTGGCCTAAGAAATGGCAAAAAGACAAAAAAAAAGTAAAAAAATAAAAACACTTTATTGGGAGTTCCCGTTGTGGGAACAAATCTGACTATGAACCGTGAGGTTGCAGGTTCGATCCCTGGCCTCGCTCAGTGGGTTAAAGATCTGGCTTTTCTGTGAGCTATGGTGTAGGCTGGCAGTTGTAGCTCCAATTTGACCCCTACCCTGGGAACCTCCATATGGTTCAGGGGCGGCCCCACAAAGAAAAAAAAAAGGTATAAACACTTTATTGCTGAAAAATTCTAACCATCATCTGAGCCTTCAGTGAGTTGTCATCTTTTTTGCTAGTGGAGAGTTTGAAACATTTCAAGAATTACCAGAATGTGACACAAAGGCACAAAGTGAACAAATGCTGTTGGAAAGACAGTGTCAACAGACTTGCTTGAGCCAGGGGTGCCACAAACCTTCAGTCTGTTAAAACATGCACACACACAGTATCTGCAAAGTGCAATGAAATGAGGTATGCCTGTATTGGTTTATAAACCAAAGTATTTTTTAAATGATTCTTATTTTTTTCTATTATAGCTGGTTTACAGTGTTCTGTCAATTTTCTGCTATACAGCAAAATTACCCAGTCACACATACATATATACATGCTTTTTCTCACATTATCTTCCATCATGCTCCATCATAAGTGACTAGATATAGTTCCCAGTGCCTTACAGAAGGATCTCATTACTTATCCATTCCAAAGGTAAGAGTTTGCATCTACTAACCCCAGAGTCCCAGTCCATCCCACTCCATACCTTGGCACCCACAAATCTGTTCTACAAGTCCATGAGTTTCTCATAACCCGAAGTATTAAAACAAATAAGTATCCATGATACCATCCATACTGATACAGATAAATGATTGTATAAATAAATAGATAGGGAGCCTAGGCAAGTCTCCTGTGCAGAAGAATTCCAAGTACTTTATTGTAGATATAACTCTCTTAGGAAGGTAGATCTTGACATGACACGCCTTGAATATGGGTGAACTTAGTGACTTACTTTCAAACAGTGTGATATGAAAACAGTGGAGGAGGAAGGGGAGGGTAACTTCACAGTGTGGAAACCTGACCAGCACTGCCCTGGCTGGATGATCAAGGTCATCATCATGGAGGGTGATGACCCATGCTGATGGTGTGTACCCTGGAGATGATGTGATGAAATTGGTGTATTCCTCTGTGATCTTCCTCCCCCAAACCATGAACGCCAGTTTAACCATGAGAAAAACATCACACATACCCAATTGTGGGACATTCTGCACAATCCCCCATTGGTACGCCTTACAATTGCCAAGGTCATCAAAAACATGGAAAGTCTGAGAAACTGTCCTCAGCAGGTCACATGACAAATAAAGGTAATGATGGAGTTCCCGTCATGGCGCAGTGGTTAACGAATCTGACTAGGAACCACGAGGTTGAGGGTTCGGTCCCTGGCCTTGCTCAGTGGGTTAAAGATCCGGCGTTGCTGTGTGCTGTGGTGTAGGTCACAGATGCGGCTCGGATCCCGCGTTGCTGTGGCTCTGGCATAGGCCAGTGGCTACGACTCCGATTAGACCCCTAGCCTGGGAACCTCCATATGCCTCAGGAACGGCCCTAGAAAAGGCAAAAAGACAAAAATAAATAAATAAATAAAATAAAATAAAATAAAAGTAATGAGGTGTCCTGGATAGGACCTTGGAACACTAGGGGAAATGAAACAAATGAAATCTACATAAACTGTGGAGTTTAGTTAATGGTAATGCAAGATGTTAACAATGGGAGACAGGTGGGGGATATATGAGAACTGTTTGTATTCTCTTTGCAGTTTCTCTGTGGGGTTTTTTTTGTTTGTTTGTTTGTTTGTTTGGGTGTTTTGTTTTTTTATCTTTTTAGGGCTGCACCCAAGGCCCATGAAAGTCCCCAGAACAGGGGTTGAATCGGATCTGCGGCTGCTGACCTACACCACAGCCACAACAACTTGGGATCCAAGCCACGTCTGTGAGGTACACCACACCTTACGGCAACACTGGATCTGTGACTCACTGAGCAGAGCCAGGGATCAAACCCACATCCTCATGATACTAGTCAGGTTCGTTACCGCTGAGCCACAAGGGGAACTCTTGGTTTCTCTGTTAATTTGAAAGTATTTCATACTTAAATGTTTACTTAAAAGAAAAAGGTAGAGACCAAAAGCTTTAGTTCAAGACTGATTGGGGGGAGAAAAAAAAAAACCTTGTCTTTTACCATGGATAGTTGGAGAAGCACTGATCTACAAAAATACATTCTCTAAGGAAACTTTGACATTTTCTTCCAGCGTGAAATCTATTGTTCCAATTCAGGTGGCTTTGAACTCCTTGCTCCTTACTCAAGGTATTTTTCTCTTGAAATTTTGGACATCTGAAGTCACAACACTTTGTTCTTTATTCTTTTATCCACCCCCGTCATATTTTGCTCCAAACCTTGTCATTGTCAAGGCTCAGCTGACTGGCTTTATAAGTAGTGTCTGATTTCTTTCTGTTCCTGGTATTCATTCCGGTGTTATTTAGGTTCATTAATGGAACAGTTGGGCTTTTGGCGATTTGTCACTAAGATTTGGGTACAACCACATCATTACCAAACCATGTAAAATTCAGCCATGATGATACTGATGAGACACAGAAGTGTGGCCATAGCAGGCATTACAGTTACATACTCAATAAGGATATCACATTTGATCACAAATAAAACAAGTAATCTTCACGCTGTGCCCTATTTATAGCTCAGAAAGTTTCTTCCTCTTCTATATATGCTGATAACTTCAATTATTATGTATCTTCCAGAAAAAGGTAACAGAAATGTTGCACCTCCAAGTATTTACTATTCAGGTAACAATGTTTACTGATTTTGCAAGTAATCTGGATAATGAATGACAAAAGATAATAAATACACCTTTCATAACCAAACAATTTGTAATCATCAGCTTATTGTTAGATAGGGTTTATTATTAAGTAGAGGAACTCATACTGGTAAATAAACAGTGATATCCTATGTATACTTTTCTAAATAGCTTTTTAATGTTTGATTTCTCTATTGAGTCAGGTAAGGAAACATTTGCTGTATGAGATTATTATTTATTTGATTTATTTCACCACTAAAATCAATCAACAGATTTTTCTCTTTTTCTTTTTTAATGAAATGCTCCTCGTTTAAATTGGATGGAGTGGGGGTGGGATTCCTCCGTCAATAGAAAGGTGTGGGGAGTTCTCATTGTGGCTTAGTGGTAACAACCCGACTAATATCCATGAGGATGTGGGTTCGATCCCTGGCCTCGATCAGTGGGTTGAGGATCCAGCATTGAGGTGAGCTGTGGTATAGGTAGCAGACAAGGCTCAGATCCCACGTTGCTGTGGCTGTGGTATAGGCCAGTGGCTACAGCTCCGATTCAACCCCTAGCCTGGGAACTTCCATATGCTGTGGGCATGGCCCTAAAAAGAAAAAAAAAAAATTGAAGGCATGAAACGTTCCCTTTAAAGCGTGTTCCCTTATTATTCCCAGACAATTGTCAGAGGAAACAAACCCTGCAAGGAGACCTCCATCAACGGGCTGCTAGAGGATTTCGACAACATCTCGGTGACCCGCTCCAACTCTCTAAGGAAGGAAAGCCCGCCCACCCCGGACCAGGGAGCCTCCAGCCATGGTCCAGGCCATCGGGAAGAAAACGGCTTCATCACCTTCTCACAGTATTCCAGCGAATCTGACACCACCACTGACTATGCCACCGACAAGTACAGAGAAAAAAGTCTCTATGGAGACGATTTGGATCCGTTTTATAAGGGCGGCCACTCGGCCAAGCAAAATGGGCACATCATGAAAATGAAACCTGGGGAGGCCTACTATTCTGAAATGAAGCCTTTGAAATCCGAGATAACCAGATTTCCTATCGACTACCATGCACCCTTGGACTCACTGAGCAAACCAACTGAGTACAGTGACCTTAAGTGGGGGTACCAGAGAGCCTCCAGCAGCTCCCCTCTGGATTATCCATTCCAGTTCATGCCTTCCAGAACTGCAGGGACCAGTGGGTGCTCCAAGGAGAGCCTGGCGTACAGCGAAAGTGAATGGGGACCCAGCCTGGAGGACTATGACAGGAGGCCAAAGTCATCATACCTGAGTCAGACGAGTCCTCAGCCCGCCATGCGGCAGAGGTCACGGTCCGGCTCAGGGCTCCAGGAACCCACGATGCCCTTCGGAGCTAGTGCTTTTAAAACCCACTCCCAAGGACACTCCTACAGTTCCTACACCTACCCTCGCTTGTCTGAGCCCACTATGTGCATCCCAAAGGTAATGTTCACCCCCTCCCTCCCTCCAGGGTTTACCTTTAAGTGGGAATCCATATAAAATTCTACCTGATTTCCACCCATGAGCCTCAGGGGCAGAGAATTTAAGGCAAGGCACATGTATTCATTAAAATCAAAGCCTTTGGGGGAGCTCCTACAGGGTTTCTGGTTAAAAAGCAAAAAAAAAAAATTATTTGAAAAATATTCTGATGTACTCATGATTATATATCCTCATATGGCACTAAGTCCTGTGTTAAGGAGCATTCAGTTGTAGACCATTATATGCAGTAGCGTGGTGGTTCCTGCCTCTGGTTAAGGTTATGTGGCTCTGCCGACAAGGAAAAAGAAAGCAAGATGATGTGGTAAGTTTTTAACAAAGTTAATTGTATTCTACTCAAGGGATGGTTCTTCATTTTGAGCATATGTCTTTCTACTGTTTCGTATTGAAATGTCATTTTTCTCTATGACTCTTTGAGGTGGTAGATAGAATCTGATTACTGGACCATTTTCCATGTAGCTTTTAATTTTGTTTTGTCTTATTGTAATTCCTCTCTTGGTAATTTTTGTTGTTGTTGTTAGCTGCTCCACATTTGTTTTGAAATGTGGTTGGTCCATGACATCCCAAAGTTTGGGAACCGCTGCTGGAAAAGTTACTGACTTTGCAAAGTACCTTAGGGAGTATGCTGGGGGAGTGTTTTCCTTAGTAACTTAGAGATGTTTTTGCTACCTCCCCTGGACAGCAAAGTGAAAATGGGGCATTTGGAGATGGGCTGTAGGTTACAGAGCTCTCAGACCAGTTGAGAAAGACTTGACTTCCAGTAGCATGATCACGGAGGTTTACACCAAATATTGTCTCTTCAACAGCTTGGTAGGCCTCACAGCATACCCTGGAAGGCAGGCCTGCCTGCACTCATCTAGTTGGTTGATGTCAATAGCCATCCTTTTTCTTTTGCTTCTTATTTCTCAGAAACCCAATCCAAGATGTCGAAGCTGTCTAGGGCCATGCTGGGAGTGACTTATGCCATACAATGGAAAAATTAAAAAAAAAAAAAGCTATCACTCTTAACTCCCAATATATAAAATTAAAAATAAATTCTTGAGGAAATAAAGACCTGAAATATACACCTCCAGTTAAAATTTAAATATTGAGAATGTTTCCCATCTCACCGTGTTATTTCTTTATCTTAGTTACTCCCATGGTCTTGCCTTTACTTTCCAGAGCAGTGGTTGGAAAGAGGTCTAATTAACAAGCAGAGAAAAGCTGTAGGAAGCCATATGCATGTGTGTCATGATGCGTAAGATCATTTATTCGATTTCCTGTGCACATCACTCCACCGAGAGAACCCCTTCATGGTTGCAGAGAGAACTAAGCAAATTAACACATTCTGTAGCTAAATTTAGTTGCATCTTCTGGTCTTTGAACATCAGGGACTACTTTAGGAATAAAGAATGTGATTTTTTTTTCAGCTTTGCTGAGGTATAATTGACAGAATTGTAAGATATTTAAAATATACAAGATGATGATTTGATCTACCTATGCATTGTGAAAGGATTCCCTTCATTGAGTGAAAACATCCATCACTTCCCATGCTTACCTTCTTTGTGTATGAAAACATTTAAGTTCTACTCTCTTAGCCCATTTCAATTATACACTCTAGTGTTATCAACTGTAGTCATCATATTACACATTCTATCCTTAGACTTTATTCATCTTATAGCTGAAAATTTGCACTCTTTTACCAACTTCTTCCTTTCTTTTCACCCTAGACCCTGTCAACCACTTTTCTTCTCTGTTTCTATGAGTTTGGCTTCCTTTTTTAAAAAAAAAATCCCATGTGTAAGTGATACCATGCAGTATTTGTCATTCTCTGTCTGGTTTATTTCACTTAGCATAGTGGCTTTCAGCTTCTTCCATGTTTTTGCAAATGACAGGATTTCCTTCTCTTTTAAGGCTGAATAATCATCTGTTGTTACCTGATTCACATTTTCTTGATCTGTTCATTCATTGATGCACACATAGGTTGTTTCCATACCTTGTCTATGTTAAAAATGCTACAGCGGGCATAAGAGTACAGATGTATCTTTCAGCTAATGATTTCACTTCCTTTGAATATGGGTCTTCTGGATCATATAGTAGTCCTATTTTTAATTTCTTGAGAAACCTCTATACTCTTTTCTGCTGTGGCTGTACCAGCTTATGTTCTCACCAGCAGTGTACAAGGGTCT
Source organism: Phacochoerus africanus (assembly GCF_016906955.1). Classification (NCBI taxonomy): domain Eukaryota; kingdom Metazoa; phylum Chordata; class Mammalia; order Artiodactyla; family Suidae; genus Phacochoerus; species Phacochoerus africanus. Next base: position 44,851,408 of record NC_062546.1, read on the forward strand.
TCTTTTCTCTACATCTTTACTATCATTTGTTATCTCCTGCCTATTTAATTGTAGCCATCCTAACAGGTATGAGGTGGTATCTCATTGTGGGTTTTTTTTTTTTTTCTTTAGGGCCAAACATGCAGCACAAGAAAGTTCACAGGCTAGGGGTCAAATCAGAGCCACAGCTGCCGTCCTATGCCACAGCCACAGCAAAGCAGGATCTAAGCCATGTCTGTGACCTACACCTCACTTATGGCAATGCCAGATCCTTAACCTACTGAGCGAGGCCAGGGATCGAACCTATGTGCTCATGGATCCTAGTTGGTTTCATTACTGCTGAGACATGATGGGAACTCCTCCGATTTACATTTTCCCAATGATTAGTGATATTGAGCACCTTTTTATAGACCTGGTGGCCATTTGTATGTTTTCTTTGGAAAAATGTCTATTCAGGTCCTTTGCTCATTTTTAAATTAGGTTATTTGGGGTTTTTGCTATTGAATTCCTTGCTCTGAGTTCCTAACATATTTTGGATATTAACTCCTGATTATATATGTGGTTGCACATGTGTTCTCCCATTCTATAAGTCGCCTGTTCATTTTGCTGATGGTTTTCTTTACTGAGCAAAAGTTCTTTAGTTTAATTTTGTCCTACTTCTTGATTTTTGCTTTTATTGCCTTTGCTTTTAGTGCCATATCAAAAAAAAAAAAATTGCCAAGAGTGATGTTGAAGAGCTTATTCCTACATTTTCTTCTTTTTGTGTATGGTTTAAGATAGGGGTCTGGCTTCATTCTTTTACACATGGCTTACAGTTTTCCCAGCACTGGTATTTTTGGCTCTTTTGTCAGAAATTAATTGACCAGGGAGTTCCCATCCTGGTGCAGTAGTTAATGAATCCGACTAGGAACCATGAAGTTGCAGGTTCAATCCCTGGCCTTGCTCAGGGGGTTAAGGATCCAGCACTGCCGTGAGCTGTGATATAGGTCGAAGACTTGGCTTAGATCTGGCATGGCTGTGGCTGTGGCATAGGCCGGCAGCTACAGCTCTGATTAGATCCCTAGCCTGGGAAACTCCATATGCTGCACGTGTGGCCCTAGAAAAGACAAAAAATAATAACAATAATAATAATTGACCAAAAATGTGTGATTTATTTCTCAGCTTTCTTTTCTGTTTCACTGATTTAAGTGTGTTTTATGCCAAAATTATTGTTTTGATTACAATAGTTTTGCAATATAGTTTGCAATTAGGAAACGTGATGCCTCCAGCTTTTTTCTCAGGACTGCTTTGGCTATTCAGGGTCAAATACAATTTTTTTTGTGAATGTGGTGTATTTGAAAAGTTGCTTTTGGGAGATATTTTAGGTCATGGTCATAAAGAAAATTTTGTCCAAAGACTGTAACTGACATCATTAGCCTACCAAAAGTCATTTTCAACATCTGAAAAATCAAGATATTTCACTTAGAATTACCAAATTTTTGGATTTCAGGTTTCGCTTGGGGGAAAAAAACGTCATGACCTGATATTCCTGGGCCCATATTTTCACAAGTCATTGGAAATAGAATTGGCTGGAGGTAAAGGCTGCCCCATTAGAAGGGACAGGTTCTGCCCAGCCCACTTCATTCATTTTTCCCGTTAGCCTAATCCCTAATGCTTCTGGGATTTAATATAACCACCAACATCCCCTGACCCCTAATCTCACAGAAGGGGAAACTGGGGTTCAGAAAGTCACATGGCACACTTAAGGTTTCATAGCTTATTGGTTATATAACAAGAATAAGAATCCAGGTTTGGAGTTTCTCCCAGTTCAGTACTTTTTCCATTACATGGGCATATGAATTCTAAAGGTTCAGCTGCATTTGTCAGTAAAACCTATGAGAGGTCCTAGTGGCTACCAGAACTTTAGGCTATATGGAGGAATAGGAAGAGGATAGAGAGAAGGAGGGAAGGAGGGGGGAGGGAGGGAATAAATTGCCTCATTCCTTACCAACTCCCTCTTCTTATAGACTTCAATTATAGGGCAGAGCACACCTGCCCCGACATCTGGTTTTGTCAAACCTGGAAGTAATGCTGAAACTATTGGGGCTGAAAACAAAACAAACAACAAAAAATATTTAACAGTCCTACCAAGAATATTTCAGCCCTTATAATCAGAACTCCAAATGAGCAAGCTAATGTTCCATGTTTCACAGGCAACCCATGAGAAATTCATGAGCAGGTCTTGTGGGAGGGTTGGAGGTGGGAGGCCTGTTAGTAATTAAAAGGTTTACTTGATTAAAAATACAACATATCTCTGAAAAATACTTAGGTGCCTGTGTCTTTAGAACTAGACTCTTAAAAATCTACCAATCATGTTTGGGTTTCCTGCTGAAAGAAGAACTAGTGATCATGACTCAGGTAATTTGGCTTTGCCTCATGGAAAATTCTAGAAACTAGCGGTTAATGTTCACATCTCCAATTATAAGAGAGCACAAAACTTGAGTAGGCTCCTAGAGAGAGCAAAAATGAGGAGGGGTATGTGCATGTGTGTGTGTGTGCGCATGTGCGTGTGTATGTGTGTGTGTGTTGTGTTTGACACTAGTTTCATATTTTGGCTTAAAGAAAAAACATGTTAACCCATAGTAAAAAAAAAAAAAAAGAATAACTCCTCCAATGTTATCTATCTACCTAAGTTTCCTGTTATTGTGACGGGAATCAAGGATGTTATGAAATCTACAGATATTGGCATCTATCTCTACTTTTTTTTTAGGGCCACACCCATGGCATATGGAAGTGCTAGGCTAGGGATTGGATCAGAGCTGCAGCTGCCAGCCTATGCCACAGCCACAGCAATGCCAGATCCAAGCCACATCTGCAACCTACATCGCTGCAACCTACATAGCAGTGCAGAATCTTTAACCCACTGAGTGAGGCCAGGGATCAAACCTGTGTCCTCATGGATATTAGTCAGGTTCATCACTGCTGAGCCACAATGGGAACTCCCATCTCCCTATTTTTAATTTTTTGGCGGGGAGGAGTTGGTGGCTGGCTGAGCAGATGAAACCTTGTGGAGGGGAAAGAAAGCCATACCAAATCCATAGAGCACCATTCAGACCACCAGCCATACGGTGTGCTTTCCACCCTCCCTTGCAGACAAGCCTGCCTTACAGGGAGAGAAACTGACTGGAGACCCTGTCCCCCGTCATTTGGTTTTGCTCATTCTGATGATCTCCAAGGACCAGGCAGCCTGGTGTCTGCTACTGGCCCAGCCCATCCATTCCTTATTCTGATTCCAACTGTCAAGAAGCCTCCAACATCATCACACATCTGCCACGTCACTGAGCATTGGCTGGGTGCCAGATCCATGTGTTTCCTTGTGGAGCCTCATAGTCCTATAAATTCTTGCTCCCTTTGAAGAGATGAGGAAACTGAGACTTTGAGAGGCTCAGTAAATAGCCGGGTCAGACAGCTCATAGCAGAGCCAGTACCCAGCTTTCTGGGCTCAAGCCTTTCATCAGATGTTGGCTACAGCCCCAAGGGCACAGGAGTAGGTCCTGCAGGCATCAAGCCTTAACCGGGCTTCTTAGAAGCTCCTTTTAAGACCTGCAGCAATGACGTTCCCCTGGGTTGCATCATCCTGTTCCATTCTATAGCAGGATTTCTCAGCCTTGACACTGTCTACATTTTGGACCTGGTAACTGTTTGCTGTGGGGGCTTCCTGAGCACAGTAGGACGTTACCTGGCCTTTACTCACTACATACCAGTAGCAGTCCTCCCTTGCTGATAACAAACAAAACATCTCTAGACACTGCCCAATGTGGTGGGGAGCTTGGGGGGGGCGGTACAAAAGTAGCTTCAGATAAGAACCCTATTTTCTAGCTACCATTTCTCAAGTGCTTTATGGCAGTTAAGGCTGTAGCTTCTGGAGATAAACTCCCTGGGTTTAAGTCCTGATATTGCCATTACAGCTGGGTGAGTTAACTGCTTGATTATTTGTTTTGTTTTGTTTTTTCCTTTTTTGTCTGTCCCATGGCATATGGAGTTCCCCGGACCAGAGATAAGGTCTATAACGCAGCTGTGGCAGTGCCAAATCCTTCAACCTGCTGTGTGGGGCTGGGATTGAACCTGCATCCTGGCACTGCAGAATCACTGTAGATCTGTTGTGCCACAGCAGGAATTCCACCGCTTAATTGTACCGCTATTACTTCATCTATGAAATGAGGATAAAGACTGTCCCTGTCTTATCATGTTGAGTGAATTCAAATAAGTTAATAACTACAATAGCCTAATTATTAATACAATATATGCCTCGGTCTATGTGTATAGTGTGTAGCTGGACGATGGCTGTGATGTGATGCTGGGGGATCCTGTGTGCCAGGCACTGTGCTAAGCATTTTGCAAACATGGCCCAACTTGCCCTCACAATTCTAGAAGTATTCAAGATCATCTCTCTTCTATAGCAAAGAAGCTGAGACTCAGAGACTAAATCTTTCTGGATGTCCCACGGGTATCTTCATATCAAGCAAGGAGCTAAGCCAGGATCCAAAATTAGGTCTGTCTGACTCCAAAGTCTACCTATTTCAGAACATTCGCATTTCCACAGAAGAAAACCAAGGAGCAGAAAGATGGACATGAGGCTTTGGGCCCAGATGCACACACTGCAGGCAGCCTTCAGTTTGCTGACGAAGAAGGGTGCTGATTCAGAGATGGATCTGGGGTACACAAGAATACACTGCATCCTCTCCGTTCTTGGTGTGCAGGAATCCTCTGGGAAGTTCCTTAGCATCAGCAGACTGTGATCTGTGCATAAAGGTGGGACCATAGACTACAAAGGAAGCATTAAGAGTAGAGCTCCTTGGAGTTCCCATTGTGGCTCAGTGGGTTAAGAACCTGACTAGTATCCATGAGGATGTGGATTCGATTCCCAGCCTTGCTCAGCAGGTTAAGGATCTGTCATTGCAGCAAGCTGTAGCGTAGGTCGAAGAGGCAGCTCAGATCCATCATTGCCCTGGCTGTGGCATAGACCAGCAGCTGCAGCTCTGATTCAACCCCTAGCCTAGGAACTTCCATATACTTCAGGTGTAGCTATAAAAAGAAAAAAAAAAAAGAGAGATCCCTGAATCTCTTGTATAACTCACTCTACCTTGAGTGATGGTCTTACTTGATTTCATAAAAGACTCCAGATTTTCCCACCCATTGCAGAAGGCGTTGAAGAGCACAAGTTCTAGAATCAGATTCCCAAGATTTGAGCACGTCTATCTGTGTGCTCTTGTCTGTGCCTCAGGTCACTCATCTGTAAAGCAGGGTGCTCCATTACCTGCTTTGAACTTGTCCTGAGGAACAGAAAAGGTTAATAAATGTAAAGGAGCAAGCCCTCTGTATTGGCCCTTATTCCCAGGAATATTTCTGATGGAAAAACATTATCACCATATCCGCTCACACCAGCCATAAGAGCATCCTGTTGGTATAATCTTGTACATATTTTCAAAATAAGAGAAGAAGTTCTAGCTGACTCTGCCCCCACAGCCACTCTGTGCTGCATCATAATTCCTCCTGTCCTCACTTTAGAGATAGGGGTCACGGAAAGCCAGGGGAGCTCTCTGACTTCCTCAAGGTCATACAAAGCCTTAGTGACTGAGCTGGCCTGAGGACCCCAATGCTGCCACTCCAGTGCTTTCTCTACTTTCTAGAATGCAAATGAAATTCTTGGGCCTCCTATGAAAGTCAGGTGCTAAGAGACAACAGAAAATTTAGTAGCGTTAAGGCAAGAACCACCCTAACTATGGGTGTGTAGTTGTGATGATTCCTGCCAACTGACTCCACCATCTTACCTTCATCATCTCCACTGAAAAGGGCAGCAAAGTGACCAATTCTAGTCCTAGGACATCCGAAGTAGATAGCATATTAAGGGATTCTGGGTAAAAATCAAGGATGCCAGAAAAACAGTGGCATGATTTCCCAGAACTTCCATTTGTGGTCATCAGTGCAATGAATGGTTTTTCACTGCCTGCTTTGACTTTGCTTTCCCTGGAAGGAAAAAGCAGTTGAACTAGTGTGCTCAGCCCTCCTGAATTAATAATTTAATGACTCACCATTCTTTGTGGTACTGGCCACATCCAGATTCAACCAAGATTTCAAGAACAAAACTGCAGCTCCTAATGCACTAAGGATCCGGCAGAACAGTTTTCAGAGATCCTTCAGGGACCTCATGGGTAATGAAATAATGAGACTGGCCAAATCTGATGGGCTGCACCAAAAATCTGAGCAAGGGGACAGGGAAGGAAGGAAGGAGAGAGATTGAAAGAAAGAAGAGGGCTTAATTGCTTAGTATAACAATGGGGATCATTGCCTGTAGATTTTTTTTTTCTTCACATGGGCTCCTCTAGGATGTTCATTAAGGCTCATAAAACATCCAAAGAGGTGGTTAGAGCAATGTCTCTAACATCTGTCCCTTCTGATGGAGACTTTAGGCATCTTTTGCATATGAATGAATTCGTCTTCCTATGAATGTGCTTGTGGTTCAAAGTAAATTGTATTTTGGTCATTATAAGTGGGTTTTTCCATTAAACCAAATTAAAAACGAAATAAATCTAACCTGGCATTGTCTGTTCCAAGGCTCTCAGAAGCCCCGACACATTTGAACCATATTATGCAGCAGTGAACTAATCCCCAGAAGTGCAGCCTCCCCCCTCCTCCCACCCCTTCCCCCCAGCATGTCTCTGCAGGTGGTGACAGATCACAGGTCAGAGTAATCTGCTCTTGAATAGAGGGCACCTTAGATTTGGAGCAGCAACTGTGGGGGGTTAATTGGATATTCTGATTCAGAGATGGAGGAAGAGCTCCCCATTAGCTGGAGCCTGCTGATATGAGATTGATTCATTTCTTTAAATAACTGGGTTTGCCTCTTTGTAGGGGTCATGAGCCACTTGTCAGAACTCTCAGTGTGCATTTGCCATCAACTTTGTAAGTCAGGGAAATACATGACTCTTCAAACTTTGTGTCATAAGGTGTAAATTTCTACACGTCTAAATAGGAATACAACATCACGGTGGGGGAGATTTTCCTGCAAAAAAAAAAAATGCTAAATATGGTAAAGAGCTTTCTGCTAGCTACAGTCTGGAAACCCAGCAAGTGTATGGCCATCCAGAACTTAACCTCCTCCCAAAATTCCCTGCATCAGGACCTTAAGGAGACACCTTGATCCCTTAGGTCCTACCAGGCCGTGCTCATGACCATGCTCATGAGATGCATGCTTCTTTTACCAAAATTGAGAGCCAGGTCAGAGTGTGTGTTGTGTCTCTTTGTTGTCCAGCCAGAGCAAATATAATAGGTTCTGAAATAAGGCCACTCCATTTTGTACATGGACATAAGTCATTCAGAGGAAACTGACCATGATTGGGCACAGGTCAGAGTTTTGCCTCAAGCAGGAATAGGAGCTACTGTTTTATTAAGATTCAATTGGAAGTGGAGCAACTCCCCCACCACCCTGTAATTGGAGCTCTCAAGTCTGCAGCAGGGGAGAAGCATAGGCTGGAAACTCAAGGATGGAGACATAGAAGCTGATCCACCACAGGCCAGGCAGGTGGGGACTAGCCCCATCAGCAGCGTTCCTGCCCACGGGGCTGCCAAGCATCACAGGAGGAATGAGGGAGAGTCTCCACACTTGTGAATCACCGGGCTTAGTGAATTGTTCTTACAGAGGAAGCCAGGTACTGATTCTTTCCTGAATTCTCACAAGCAGCTGTTTTCCTTTCCCAAAGCTGAAGCTAGTCCTGTTCCACTCCCCTTGGAGTCAAGTAAGGATAATTTGATATGTCCTTTCTTTGCTCAGCTAACAGAGGGCTGTGATTCACTTTTATGCTGCCTTAAATTTAGGTAGTAGAACAAGCAGGACCATTCTGGCTTTTTTCATCTGGGGAGATGGTGCCTTCTCTTTGCTTTATTGTACTTTGAAAAGGTGTATCAGAGCATCATACTCAAGCACTGGCCCTGGCTGCCTCCCACCCGCTGTAATTGCGGAGAGTGCTAAGAGGGACTCCATCCATCTCAAGACTTCCGCAGTACGCATTCCGTGGGGGCAGACTTACACCATGCGCACCCTCACGCATGTGTGCGTGCGCGCATGCACACGTCCAGCACTATCCAGCCGCAGCCTCTCTGTCACCAGTGCCAAAGGCCACGGTGACAGATGGATGCTGCCGCAGGATTTTTTTTTTTCCTTCTTTTCTTTCTCTCTCCCATCCCCCACCGAACCTTTTTTTCCCCAGCCTTGGCATAAAATGGTCAAATGATGTTCTACCGCAGAATTCAATTTCACAGTTCAGTTAGGTCCTTGATTACACTGCCAAATTCAGATTAATGTGCATTTAACTAACATGGATCAGGGGAATTCTGGCTGCCAGCCATCTGTACGCAGAGCAATTGATAGCTGTGTGGAGTTTTATGCCCTGTCCACCCCAGCACATCACTGGTGAAATTGATTGATTAAATGAATTCATTGCTATAATTATTTATAATTTTGATACATCACAAGCTTGTGTCTGACCCTATCCTCAGAGATGTTGTGCTCATTGTGCTCTGGCTGAGTTATTAACTGAGGATTTTTTATTCCCATATAACACAGCTTTTTTGTTGTTTTGTTTTGCCCTTCTTCTTTTTTGATTGGGTTTGAATAGAGACATGAAAAATGCCTGTTTCTTTAAGATTTAATTTATATGGCATTCTAAAAGGCATCAAGAAACTAAAAAATGAATATATGTTATTAACCATTTCAAAGAGGAAGGAAGCTAAGAAGACTATGTTTTTTCAGTATTTTTTTAAGATTCCTGTAGAAAGAATTCTGTAGAGAGCATTCCTTCTCAGAATGTATCTGATTTTCAATGACAATTAGTGACCCTGTGACAACAGCTCAGCAGTGTATCAGCCAGGTGATAATTTGCAAATTGATCTGGTCTCTTATTACAAGCTGCCATGTGGAAATCCCCCTTAAAAGTATGCAAACCATGGTCTTGTTTATATGAATGTACTTGTTCACAAAATCACAGGTCTGTTCTTTTCAGAGTAGTAGGGGAAAGCCTTCCTGGTATATCTTTTTTTTTTTTTAATTAGAGTATAGTTGATTTACAGTAATGTGCCTATTTCTGCTGTATAGCATAGTGACCCAGTCATATATATATGACTGTGTTATGTACATATAGCCACACGCACACATATACGTGTGTGTGCATATATACACATACATATATACTTTTTCTCATATATACGTACCTTCTTTTTCTCATACTATCTTCCATCATGTTCTATTCCAAGAGACTGAATATTGTTCCCTGTGCTCTTGTGTAGGACCTCATTGCTTATCCATTCTGAATGTGATAGGTCGCTCCTCTGCTCTGTTCTACTGTCTTCCCTCCTACTTAGGTTGCTCTCCACCTCTGCTTCTGGTCCCTGTGTCCTTGCAATATGATCTTAAGAAATAAACTACATGCATAGGTCTTTTGGAAATGGTTTGGGCTATGATTGGTGGGAGACACCTGAGATTAACTTAGGAAATATCTATACCTTTCCCTGGTCCAATTCCACTGCACTGTGGTCTCACTAAATGATAAAATTTTACATCCCTCTCAAGATCCTATAGGCTGGCTCTTGTGGACTTCAAATATACTCCCCCCCCCCCTTTTTTTTTCCCTAGAATGTATTTGTAAAGCAAATTGTAGAAAAGATTGTCCAGTTCGATCTTACTCCTTTGCAAGTCTTTCTTGTACACATGTGCAAAACTATATGTGGGCAAATTCATCATTTTTGTTTTACCCATTTACAAATATATAATGGCAGAGATGACTCAGAGAAGGACAGTTACATAATTATAACAGTTTAAGAGCCATGTAACAGGTTTATTGTTATTGGGCTTTCTGTCTTGGACAGATGAACATCAGAAAGTGTGGGTATTGTTGTAGCTGAACACAAAATTCTGCTCTGGCCGAAGCAAAAATGAAAGCCATGAATTATGTACCTACAGTCCGTGCATTTCTCTGTGAAGATTATTTCTTTTGGGGGGGTATTTTGAGCTGATTTCTCTAAGCCAAGATTGATTAAAAACACACACACACACATAAGCACACTTAATTTTTTTTCCTTCCATCCCCCTCCCCCAGGCATTACCATCCATCATTTTCTGGACCAGTTCTTGTTTTCTGCCCCAGGCTGCTCAGACATTTGGACCCCCAATGAAACACCCTAGCCAGGCTTTAGCTCTGTAGCTGTCACTCCACTGAGGTGTGTTCACCTCGGTCTTGACCCTGTCTACCTTCTTATTGTGGAAGGAGAAGTTATCATATCTCTGAGGAAGTATCAGGGATTCAGATTCCAAGTGACACTGGATTGGAATCCCAGCCCGACTTCTTAGGAACTTTGAGACCTTTGCATGACCTGCTTAAGCCCGTAGTATACCTCAGCTTCCTTATCTGTAAAATAGAACTCTCATGGGGCCTTAACTCATTGTGTAATTTGGGATTTAATGCAGCAGTGTACATGCAAGGCTTTGAACAGCCACTGGCACGTGGAAAGCACTCAGCAACTGTCAGGGATTGTTGTTACCATCAGCATGAATTATTCTGGCGGGATAAGCTTCTACCAGAGCAGTTAGTTCGTGGAAAGGGCCTGACTTGCCTCCCAGTAAAACATCTCTGCATTTTATCAAAGAGAGAATGTCCAGCCTCGATTATATAGACCAGGGAGGTAACAGTGAGTGGTAGAAACTCCAGGGCAGGCAAGAAAGCAGGCCTGTGGTGCCAGTATGCCCAGCAGTGGGCACATGGACACTCTCCTACTGGAAGTGAAGGTCTGACCTGAACAGAAGAATCAGGTTGTATAATCTTCTCAGGGGTTGAAGTGGTTTGCTTGGAGGCAGTTTCATCTCCCAGAGTCTCAGTTTTATCAGCAATACAGTGGGGTTGGAGTTCTGTAGCACTGCGGGTTAAGGATCTGGTGTTGTCACTCCAGGGAAGGGCCAAGGGAATGGCAGGGGGACCCTGACAGCATCTCCTGTAAATGAAGGACAAAAAAGGGTCTTGGGAAAGTATAAGGGTTTCTGATTTCTGGATCAAAACATACTATTTTAAAAGCAAAGGGGGGAGTTCCTGTTGTGGCTCAGTGGTAATGAACCTGACTAGTAACCATAAGGATGCAAGTTCTATCCCTGGCCTCTCTCAGTGGGTTAAGGATCTGGTATTGCCATAAGCTGTGATGTCGGTCACAAATGTGGCTTGGATCCTGCGTTGCTGTGGCTGTGGCATAGGCTGGCAGCTGCAGCTCTGATACAGAATGCAGAGGTGTTCACTGGGAGCTAGACATCTGTGAAACTAGGTCTTAGAGACAAAACATCTGTGAAACTAGTCTTAGAGACAAACGGTGCCATTGCCTTTTGTGGACTCTGGGAAGAGGTGCTAACTCTTAAAAAAAAAAAAAAAAAAAAAAAACAGTGAATGAGGAGCTAACATCATCATAGGAAACAGTTTCTGGAGCCTGGTCAAAGGACAATGGATGGTTTGGCTCCAGTGAGAGAATGTGTGGTCCTCCCTCCAGGCTCCATCCCTTCAGAGAGAAGAGAGAAGATGGCAAGAGAACCAATGACTGTGCTCCTTCATATTCCAATCTAATCTCAGCAAATCCTGTCAGCTCTATCGTTACTTGAGATCCTGCCATCTCTTACCACCTCTGCAGCACCGACCCTAATCTCTGCCCACATTGACTGCAGGATGCTAACTGGCATCCCTGTTTCCACTCTTGACACCACACCCTCTCCTCCAGCAGCCAGAGAGTCAAGATCTTGTCGCTCCTCTCTGCTTAGCAGCCTCCAGTGTCTTCCACCTCCCTCAGCAACAACCAGCGTCCTTGCCACGGTCTGTATGATCTGCCCCATCCCACCTCCCACTACATCTCTGCCCATCTTTCCAAACTGCCTTCCCTCCACTCCAGGAGAGCCTCCATGCTGTTCCAGAATCTTGCATGTGCCTCGCCCTCTGCCTGGACAACCACCTCCTCTGAGCAGTCTCAGAGCTTGCCCCCTCACTTCTGCCAGTTTTCTGCCTGGGTGGCACCTCTTAGCCATCCTTCCCAAGACAGCATCTTGTTACTCTCAGCCCCCTTGCTCTGTTTTATTTTTCTTTTATCACCTATTACTACTAGACCATATACTATTTATTGATTTTCTTTTTCTTTTTTTTTTAATTATGGTCACACCTGGAGTATATGGAAGTTCCCAGGCTAGGGGTCAAATCAGAGCTGAAGCTGAGACTATGCCACAGTCATAGCAATGCCAGATCTGAGCCATATCTGCAACCCACACTGTAGCTCACAGCAATGCCGGATACTTAACCCACTGAGTGGGGTCAGAGATCAAACCCACATCCTCATGGATACTACTCAGGTTCATTACCGCTAAGCTACAACCGGAACTCCTGTTTATTGATTTTCTTATTTATCATCTGTCTCCTTCTCCAGAAGGTAAACTCCTGAAAGGGAGAAATGCTACCCATTATGATTATTACTGAAATGATGCCTAGCATATAGTTGTTGCTCAAATATTACTTTGTGGACTGAATGAATGGATGATGTACCACGTGGGGGCAATGAATTCATCTAGAACAGTGCCACTGGATCTGACATTCTGTAATGGTGGAAGGTTCTGTATCTGAGCTCTCCAGCATGGTGACTCTGAAATACCTAACCTGTGCTCAGTGTGACTGAGGAGCTGAATTCTTTAACTTTAAATTTTTTTTTTTTTTTTTTGGTCTTTTTAGGGCCACACCCACCGCATATGGAGTTTCCCAGGCTAGGGGTCAAATCAGAGCTGTAGCCAGCTGGCCTACACCACAGCCACAGCAACACCAGATCCGAGCCGCATCTGCAACCTACACCACAGCTCACAGCAACACCAGATCCTTAACCCACCGAGCAAGGCCAGGGATCGAATCTTTGTCCTCATGGACACTAGTCAGATTTGTTTCCACTGAGCCATGAAGGGAACTCCTTAACTTTAATTTTTATTGATTTTAATTAAATAGCCACTTGTACCCAGGGACCATCATTTTAGAGCAAATCTAGATCCTTGGGGTGGGTAGGGGTGGGCATTTAGATGTCATCCCCTGTCTATCCCAGTAGAGTGGTAGAGATTTCCTGGAGCACTGTATTAAGAAGGAGCCCGAGGTCCAATCAATAAGTCTTTTTAAAGCGCTTTCTATGAACGCAACACTCTGTTATCACCAGGCTCTTACACAAAAGTATATTGACCTATTAGCACTTTCTTTCTGCTTTGGGCAAGGAGGTGAGTGTGGTATGATGGGGCACACTCGCCACCCCTGACCTCCAGTGGTGCCCAGAGCTCCTTCTTGATCCTTTCCAGAGAGTGATTGCTGGAACCTATAGCTAGTGGCATACAAGCCCCTCACTGGCTTCCCTGACCCCTGCCTTGTCAGTCTCCTCCCCCCTCCCCTAAATTCCGTCAATCCACTCTTCACGATCAGAGTAAAATGTTCTTATCTGGAATCTTTTTGAGAGCTGCCAACCAGATTTCTCTTGCGCGCACACATACACATACACAAACACACACACACACACAGAGCTTTGCAAATTTTATTCTCTCAAATACACCTGTACTCATTTGCATGCATTTGCCTTATTGTCTGAAAAGTTGCTTTGACAGGGAGCCAGGTCTCCCCTTTTACGAGTATCTCTTAAGTTATGTGTATGATTGATACCCAAGTCTGTGAATTCAGAAGTATTAGGGAAAGGTCTCCTACTCCTGAAATTTCTCGCTGAGAAGTTAGCTGAAGACTAACATCTTTTCATGAGGAATGGGGCCTTGCATTCCTGAGAAAGGAAATAGGGCTTGGAGTTCCCGTCGTGGCTCAGTGGTTAACGAATCCGACTAGGAACCATGAGGTGGTGGGTTCGATCCCTGGCCTTGCTCAGTGGGTTAAGAATCCGGCATTGCCGTGAGCTGTGGTATAGGTCGCAGACTCTGCTTGGATCCCGAGTTGCTGTGGCTCTGGCATAGGCCTGTGTCTACAGCTCTGATTTGACCTCTAGCCTGGGAACCTTCATATGCCGTGGGAAGTGACCCTAGAAAAGGCAAAGAGACAAAAAAGAAAAGAAAAGAAATATGGCTTAACCAGAAATATATTTTGGATAAGAAACACTGAATTAAAACTCCCCGGGGGTACATCAGGTGGGTAGAGTTCCTCTCCTATCTGGCCCCAAACATCGATAGTGGCAAGGTTGAGAAACCCCGGTCTGAGAGTTTTCTCTGACTGCTGGAGCCTGCTCAGCCCAGGCCATGGCAGGCCAGGAGTGCCAGCAAATTAACATCCCAAGGAGCTGACCTTAAGCATTATCAGAATTAGAATTAATTAGTATAAGAAGGGAGCTGGCATATGAATACTTTAACTCCCTGCCCTCAGATGGGACAGCTCTGTGAGGTGTATTCTGTATAGTCTCCTAGGATCTGAGCTGCCCAGGGGGATTAAGTTCCAGTTCTTCAGGGTTACCTTGCTGTGTATGTTAGAGTTTGCCAGAGAAACGGAACCAGTGGGGGGGGCGGGTATATAGAAAGAGAGTGATTTTAAGGAATTGACTCATGTGATTGTGGGGGCCGGAAATTCCAACAGGAGTTGATGGAGTCTTGAGCCCAAAGGCAGCCTGGGTGCAAAAATCCCTCCTTTTTGCATGACCTTCATCTTTTCTCCTAAAACCTTCAGCTGATTGGATGCAGCCCACCCACATTTTGTAGGGTAAGCTGTTCTACTCAAAGTCTACTGACTCAAATCACATCTAAAAATTACCTTCACAGTAATATCTAGTCTGGTGTTTGATCAAGCAGCTGGGTCCCTTGCCTAGCCAAGTGGACACCTGAAATGAACCATCATACTTTTATGACTCACCCTTTATTGGCATTTTCCTCTTTCCTGTCTCACTTCAAAACCCCTGGGATCACCTCCTCCTACTTGCCTTCTAATCCAGGTCTCAATGTCTGTTTATGGGATTTTAATAGGGAAGAAAAAAGAGACTTAGAAGGGGAGGTCAGAGGTCAGATAAGGGGTGGGAGCGGGGCATCCTGGAACCTCACGAGGTAAGCCTCACCCACGAGTGGGCTGTACAATGAGTGGTCTTCATTGGGACCAGCCCTGTGATGACCGTGGTGTTCAGATGTAGCATGTGAATTTCTCCATCCATGTCTGTCTTCCCAGGTGGATTACGATCGAGCACAGATGGTCCTCAGCCCTCCACTGTCAGGGTCCGACACCTACCCCAGGGGTCCCGCCAAACTACCTCAAAGTCAAAGCAAAGCAGGCTATTCCTCAAGCAGCCACCAGTACCCATCTGGGTACCACAAAGCCACCCTGTACCACCACCCCTCCCTGCAGACCAGTTCGCAGTACATCTCCACAGCTTCTTACCTGAGCTCTCTCAGCTTCTCATCCAGCACCTACCCCCCACCCAGCTGGGGCTCCTCCTCAGACCAGCAGCCCTCCAGGGTATCCCACGAACAGTTCCGGGCTGCCCTGCAGCTGGTGGTCAGCCCAGGAGACCCCAGGGAATACTTGGACAACTTTATCAAAATCGGAGAAGGCTCAACCGGCATTGTGTGCATCGCCACTGAGAAACACACGGGGAAGCAAGTCGCGGTGAAAAAAATGGACCTCCGAAAGCAACAGAGACGAGAGCTGCTATTTAATGAGGTAGATGGTGTGTCTGGATCATTTTTCTGTCCCATGTAAAACTTCTTTCTCATTCCAGAAAGAGCACATGTACATGTGAGAAAACAGAAAATGTAAATACAAAAATAGTGTCCCTTTCTCTATGCATGTATGGCTGCTGCTTTTTTAAAATTTGTTAACTTTTTTATTGAACTATAGTTGATATATGCTTTATGTTCGTTTCGGTGTAAAGTGATTCAGTTATACATATATGTGTGTATATATATATATACATACATATATATATACACACATATATATACACACACACGTACATATATTCTTTTTCAAATTCTTTTCCCTTATAGATTATTATAAAATGTTGAGTATCATTCCCTGTGCTATATAGTAGGTCCTTGTTGGTATTATTTTATATATAGTAGTGTGTATATGTTAATCCCAAATTCCTAATTTATCCTTCCCTCACCCCCTTTCCCCTTTGATAATCATAAGTTTGTCTAAATATCTGGATCTTTTTCTGTTTTGTTTTTAAATTCATTTTATCATTTTTTTGATTCCACATCATGTGATATTTGTCTTTTTCTGGCTTACTTCGCTTAGTATGGTAATTTCTAGGTCCATCCATGTTGCTGTAAATGGCATTATTTCATTCTTTTTTATGGCTGAGTAATATTTCATTACACACACACACACATATATGTATATATACACATACATATACATGTGTGTGTGTGTGCGCACACACACACACGTCACATCTTCTTTATCCATTCTTCTGCCAGTGGACATTTAGATTGCTTCCATGTCTTGGCTATTATAAATAGTGCTGCTATGAACATAAGTGTGCATGTATCTTTTTGAATTAGAGTTTTCTCCAGATAGGTGCCCTTTGTGAAGTATTTCCTGAGGATCAGCCACTGTGCTAAGCATCGGTCTGGTTTGATTCTCACAACAGCCTTAGACAGAGAGATGTTATATCCATTTTAGCCACAAGGAGTTCTGGATTCAAGTTTCGTGACTAGTCTAGGATCAGGCAACAGGTTCATACAGCTGTAACAGTGCATTCATCTGTGACTCTGGACTTCTTCTGTGAGGGCCAAAGCTGGAGACAGTCCCACGTGGCTCCAGCTGCCATGATGTTCATTTCTTTTCCCTACTCCATATCTCATGAGGAGCCTTCAGGAACTGTGGACTGGGTCTTTAGGAACTGTGGACTGGGTAAATGGGCTTCAGCTTCTTCCGGTCCCCAGTTCCTGATTTCTGGATCTTATTTCCACATCACAGTTCCCAAACAGACAGGGCAAATATAATATAGTCAAACAACTGTACAATTTATTATTTAACACTCATTCTAAAAATGTCACCAGAAGCAGCCATAGGACAGCAATTCCTGGACGTTCTCTCCAACAAGCAAACACAATTTGGCCTTTTTATGCTAAGTCATAATGGTTTTTCCTGTAAGACTTATTGTTTTTGTTCAGCCCAAACCTCTCTCAGACTCTACCCCAGTCCTCCCAAGAAGTTCAAGTGGTCCCATATGGCTCCAGCCCTAATAACTGTTTACCTTGTTCATTTGTGAGACTCATTATCCTTGAGCTGATGACCTTTTCCCCAGTTAACCATTAGCAGAGTATTGACAGTGCATTTTTTTTCTTTTTAGGGTGCACCTGCAGCATATATAAGTTCCCAGGCTAATGATCTAATCAGAGCTACAGCTGCCAACCCACGCCACAGCCACAGCAACGCACAATCCAAGCTATACCACAGCTCACAGCAACACTAGATCCTTAACCCTGGACAGTGCATTTTATTTTAAATTTTTAATGTTTATTTCTTGCTTTTTAGAGCTGCACTTGCAGCATATGGAGGTTCCCACGCTAGGGGTTGAATCAGAGCTACAGCTACTGTCCTACGCCACAGCCACAGCAATGCAGGGTCCTAGCTGCATCTGTGACCTGCACCACAGCTCACAGCAATGCAGGATCCTTAACCCACTGAGCGGGGCAAGGGATCGAACCCACAACCTCATGGTTACTAGTCAGATTCGTTACCACAGTGCCACAATGGGAACTCCCCTGAACAGTGTATTTTAAAAGGCAACCCTTGGGCTAGCTAACCACATTCCCAAGAATAGTCAACTACACTCCCTCTCGTGAATGTACACCTTGCCATGGTTCTGCCTGCTTTCTCTCCTTGTTCTCCCCTCAACCCAATGTCTGGTGGACCTACCACCCTCTCTGAATTTACAAACTTGATTCCCTCGGATCCTGCTAGCTACTCTCAAAGCCATCCCATCATCTGTAATAGACTTCTGAAAGAAAAAAAAAAAAAACCCTCCCCCCAAATCAGTGCTTCTCCATCAATCGAATTCACAGCCCAAGTGGAGCCATGAGAAAAGAAAAAGCCAAATTTCACTGTCCCAAGTCAAACACTATCTTTCCATTTTGCCCAGGTTGTGATAATGCGGGATTATCACCATGACAATGTGGTTGACATGTACAACAGCTACCTTGTCAGTGATGAGCTCTGGGTGGTCATGGAATTTTTAGAAGGCGGTGCCTTGACAGACATCGTTACTCATACCAGGTAAGTTTCTATATTATCCAGACAGATCATTCAAGGTCTTATTTGTCTCCTCTGGGGTGAGGCTTCAGTGACTCTCTTGATGGACACTCCATAACTTGTAAGCACTTTGAAGGCAGAGACATGACTATCCTTTTCCTCTGTATTCTTCAGGTGCCCATTATAATATCATGTGTGTATAGTTCATTCATTCCATTTATATCTCCTTACCCTCCAAAAATTCATTGATGCCCATTGATTACTTTTATTTTTTAATTGTTTTGATAGTATATTTTATTTTTTCTCTATCAATATGACTCTATTTTTTATTAAAGTATAGTTGATTTACAGTGTTGTGCCAATTTCTGCTGTACAGCAAAGTGACCCAGTCCTACATATATATGTACATTCTCTTTCTTACATATCTTCCATCATGGTCTATCCCAAGACAATGGATATAGTTCCCTGTACCATACAGTAGGACCTCATTGCCTCTCTATTCTAAATGTAATAGTTTTCACCTACTAGCCCCAAACTCCCACTCCATCCCCTCACTCCCTTGGCAACCACCAGTCTGTTCTTTACGTCTGTGAGTCTGTTTCTGTTTTGTAGGTAGGTTCATTTGTGCTATTTATTTATTTACTTATTTGTTGTCTTTTTAGGTCTGTACCCAAGACATATGGAAGTTCACAGACTAGGGCTCAAATCAAAGCTATAGCTTCTGGCCTATGCCATAGCCATAGCAATGTAGGATCTGAGCCACATCTGTGACCTATACCAAAGCTCACAGCAATCCCAGATCCTTAACCCACTCATGGATACTAGTTGGGTTCATTATTGCTGAGCTGCAATGGGAACTCCCATATGCCATTTTTTAGATTCCACATATAAGTAATATCACATGGTATTTGTCTTTCTCTGTCTGGCTTACTTCACTTAGTAGAATCTCTAGTTACATCCATGTTGCTGCAAATGGCATTATTTTGTTCTTTTGTATGGTTGAGTAATATTCCATGTGTATATGTACCACATCCTCTTAATCCATTCATCTGTCAGTGGACATATAAGTTGCTTCCATGTCTTGGCTATTGTGAATAGTGCTGCTATAAACATAGGGCTGCATGTACCTTTTTGAATTACAGTTTTGTCAGATACCCATTGGTTTTATTTTATTTTTTAAGGTTTTTGTTTTTTCTATTATAGTTGATTTGCAGAGTTCTGTCAATTTCTGCTCTACAGCAAAGTGACCCAGTCTCTCTCTCACACACACACACATATATACATTCTTTTTCTCACATTATCCTCCATCATGTTCCATCACAAGTGACTAGATATAGTTCCCTGAGCTATACAGCAGGATTTCATTGCTTATCCACTCCAAATGCAACAGTTTGCATCTACTAACCCCAAATTCCCAGTCCATTCCCACTCCCTCCCTCTCCTCCTTGGCAACCACAAGTCTATTTTCCAAGTACATGAGTTTGTTTCTTTTCTGTATATAGGTTCATTTGTGCCATATATTAGATTCCGGGTATAAGTGATATCATATTGTATTTGTCTTTCTTTTTTCTGACTTACTTCACTTAGTATGAGTCTCCAGTTTCAGCCATGTTGCTGCAAATGGCATTATTTTGTTCCCTTTTATGGCTGAGTAGTACTCCATTGTGTGTATATATCACATCTTCTTAATTCATTCATCTGTCAGTGGACATTTAGGTTGCTTCCATGTCTCAGCTATTGTAAATTGTGCTGCTCTAAACATAGGGGTACATGTACCTTTTTGAAGTATAGTTTTGTCAGATACCCATTAATTTTAAATCAGCAAGCTGCTGAGAATGAATTTTCAGTGAAAAATAATAGAATTTCCCATCCCTACACAGATTTCTAAAACTCAGTTTCGTTCTCCTGAGTCACTATTCCTTTGCTGTGTGTTGATAGCACTGAGGGTACCTATGGAAGGCAGGGGCAGGCGAAAAATCAAAGTTTTATGTCACAACAACAGAAGAGAGAAATTCTTCAATTCTGTTTTTAAGTCTTCTTGCAGAGAACAGTGGTTAATTACCACTGTTGCCTCAGCTACTTGCTTCCCTGGTATTCCAGTTGTGGTCATTTCATCAAGTATTTATTGATCGTTTTTTATGTGCCAGGTACTTTCCTAAATGCTGGTAATACAAAAGATAACAAATGGGTAAGGCTCAGATATATACATTCAAGGAAGTCACAGATTAGAAATAAATACATGGATTTTTCCCTTCGTGGCACAGCAGGATCAGCGGCATCTCTGCAGCATCAGGACACAGGTTTGATCCCTGGCTGGGTGCAGTAGGTTAAAAGATCTGGTGTTGCTGCAGCTGCAGCATAGGTTGCAACTGTGGCTTGGATCTGATCCTTGGCCTGGGAACTCCATATGCCACAGGTAGCCAAAAAAATAAAAAGAGAGAAATAAATACATTACAATGCCTGTGCAGTATTAGAAAGATGTATGTAAGCAGCATAGAAGAATACCTGAATACCTCTGTTGGGGAGAGTCAATAAAGATTTCCAATATTCATTGATGTCCAAGATGAGTTTTGAGAGAGGCATAGATGTTTACTGAGAAAACAAGTGGGAAGAAAAAGGCATTGGAACAGACAAAAGAATATGTGTTAAGATGGTGCTTCTCAAATTGTACTATGCATACAGATTACCCATGGATCTTATTAAAAGGGAGCTCTTGATTCAATAAGGAGGAACATAATATTCTGCTTGCAAATGAGCTCCCAGGTGATGCCAATGATGTTAGTTCATGGACCATGCCTGGAAAAGCCAAATTCAAAGGAACAAACATGAAAAAATACATCATGTAACATTTGGGAAACGTTGAGCTTGCTCTTGCTGGTAAATAAAATGCCAGAGAGTTGAGAAGATTATCCTGAAGGAGAGGCATTAGGTATTAGCTGATGTCACTGAAACGGCATCCAAATCATAAGTGACTCCAGATGAGCAATGATGAGGGGAGACCAGGGAAGCAGGAAAGCATTGGGAATCCCTGTGAGGGTCTGAAGATGCTGTGCTTTTTCCACTGGCAGTGTTTCACTCGTGACCCTCAACAGCTCTGAGCCTATACTAGACCTTCCGAAGACAAAAGGTTGGGAGGTAATGTTTATCGTCAACATTTCAGCTGGCAGATTCCTGCTGGTCCAGCCAGAGGACACAACCACCAGTATATATATAAGATCATCTCAAATTGTAGAAGTAAGTATACAGAAGAGACCTAAGAGTAAGACAAAGGGAGGCAAAACACTCTCTGACATCAACATCATGAATATTTTCTCAGGTCAGTCTCCCAAAGCAATAGAAATTAGAGCAAAAATAAACCCATGGGACCTCATCAAACTGAAAAGCTTTTGCACAGCAAAGGAAACCCAAAAGAAAACCAAAAGACAATTTACAGAATGGGAGAAAACAGTTTCAAATGATGCAACTGACAAGGGCTTAATCTCTAGAATATATAAACAACTTATACAACCCAACAGCAAAAAAGCCAATCAATCAATAGAAAAATGGGCAAAAGACCTGAATAGACATTTCTCCAAAGAAGATATACAGATGGCCAACAAACCATGAAAAAATTCTCAACATTGCTGATTATAAGAGAAATGCAAATCAAAACTACCATGAGATATCACCTCACACCAGTCAAAATGGCCATCATTAATAAATCCACAAATAACAAGTGCTAGAGGGGCTGTGGAGAAAAGGGAACCCTCCTGCACTGTTGGTGGGAATGTAAACTGGTACAGCCACAATGGAGAACAGTTTGGAGATACCTTAGAAATCTCTACATAGAACTTCCATATGACCCCGCAATCCCACTCTTGGGCATCTATCCGGACAAAACTCTACTTAAAAGAGACACGTGCACCCGCATGTTCATTGCAGCACTATTCACAATAGCCAAGACATGGAAACAACCCAAATGTCCATCGACAGAGGATTGGATTCGGAAGAGGTGGTATATATACACAATGGAATACTACTCAGCCATAAAAAAGAATGACATAATGCCATTTGCAGCAACATGGATGGAGCTAGAGAATCTCATCCTGAGTGAAATGAGCCAGAAAGACAAAGACAAATACCATAGGATATCACTTATAACTGGAATCTCATATCCAGCACAAATGAACATCTCCTCAGAAAAGAAACTCATGGACTTGGAGAAGAGACTTGTGGCTGCCTGATGGGAGGGGGAGGGGGAGGGGGAGGGAGTGGGAGGGATCGGGAGCTTGGGCTTATCAGACACAACTTAGAATAGATTTACAAGGAGATCCTGCTGAATAGCATTGAGAACTTTGTCTAGATACTCATGTTGCAACAGAAGAAAGGGTGGGGGAAAAAATGTAATTGTAATGTATACATATAAGGATAACCTGACCCCCTTGCTGTACAGTGGGAAAATAAAAAAAATTATAAAAAATAAATATAAAATAAAATAAAATTCCAGACAATCAAAAAAAAAAAAAAAAGAAAAGAAAAGAAAAAAAAAAGAGTAAGACAAAGGGGACTAACATATAAAACAATAAAATATGTCCATGGGAGGGACTTTTTTCTTGCCTCGGGGAGCTTCAGAAAACTACACATCTTTCCAGAGTCCTCCCTTTCTCAAGGTGTTTTCAACCCTTATTTTGTATCCATGGGATCCACTGAAGAGCTAGCCTCTTGAGAACCCAATAGTGTTTTCCAATTCTCTCCATCTACTTTTGTCAATGAATTTCCACTTGAAGGTAGAGTAACTCCAGAGAGCAAGAAGCAATTGTGTATCAAGGAACACCATTGATATTTAGAATTTGAAATCCTTAAGCTCATCGTTCAGAGTTTCCTATGGTAGATAGTCAATAAATACTTTATGGAATGATTGATTTGTTGATAAAGTGTCTAACTCCTTTCTACTCCAAGTGTGGTCTGGGACCAGCAGCATCAGCATCACCTAGGAGCTTGTTAGAAATGCAGGCTCTACACAGATGGACTAAAAGAATCCATGATCCAACCAGATGCTCAGATATTTCTTCTGTATACTGAAGTTTTAGCCCTACCTAGCATCTTGATAAATTACATCCTCCTGATTTCCACAAAACAGATAGTTCTTGAAGGGAAAGGAAAGTAACAAGCACTGTCAGATTCTATATATATATATATATATTTTGTCTTTTTGCTATTTCTTTGGGCCCCTCCCACGGCATATGGAGGTTCCCAGGCTAGGGGTCGAATTGGAGCTGTAGCCACCGGCCTATGCCAGAGCCACAGCAATGCGGGATCTGAGCCGCATCTGCAACCTACACCATAGCTCACAGCAACGCCAGATTGTTAACCCACTGAGCAAGGGCAGGGACCGAACCCACAACCTCATGGTTCCTAGTCGGATTCGTTAACCACTGCGCCACGACAGGAACTCCCGATATATATTAACTCATATAACCATCACACATCTCTATAAG
Source organism: Phacochoerus africanus (assembly GCF_016906955.1). Classification (NCBI taxonomy): domain Eukaryota; kingdom Metazoa; phylum Chordata; class Mammalia; order Artiodactyla; family Suidae; genus Phacochoerus; species Phacochoerus africanus. The sequence continues at coordinate 44,875,118 of NC_062546.1, forward strand.
GTAGGTGTTGATGTGCCTGTCTGTCAGATAATAAAGACGTGAAAAGTATCTTTCTCAAGATCACTTAAGAATTGACAAAGCCAGGATTTGAACTTGGAGTTGACTGCAGAACTGAGGCATCTTATACCCTATCCAGGCTTCCTCACTGATGAAATAGGAAAGCACCAGCCTTTCTACAATGGGCCCTGTACATGTCAAAGCCCTTGAATTAAGAGTCGGTAGCATTTGTCACATATTCCAGTTAAAGGTGATCTCTCAGTGAGTCGTGAGGGGGCTCAGATTCCATTAATTTTTGTCATAGTTGACCTATAACGAACCTCTATGCCTGCTTTAAATAACTCAAATCTCATGGAATCCAAGAAAAATGCATTTCATAAAGACGGTGATTCTTGGTCCTGAATTAATTTTCAGGAGTAGTTGATCTTGTCTCTGGGGCTGATGCTCTAAACCTCTGAGGAGTGTGCTTTGGGCAGATGTAAAAATTGTCATCTGAAAACAATCCAGCACAATGACTAGCCCACTCGCCATCAAACAAAGAACGTAGAAGGTGTAGGTTTTCACTGTCACAGACACATGCCTTCCCATGGGACCAGTTCATTGCATCAGGAACCCTCTTCAAAGAAGGGCATGTTTCTTCTTACCCACTTTGCCTTCCTCCTAGTTGGTGATCTCCTTGGAGATCAAACCCTAGTTTGACTTGGTCCAGGTTTGCTGGCATCAATAAGATGGAGACCCAGATTCAAGGCCATCTATTTACTTGTCCGACTGAGCTAGAAGTTACCTGGATTAATTTTCCAAGTCAGTTCTTAAATTTGGGCTCTGGTCAGTTACACCCCTTGTCTATCCTGACAGTCTCCTCTGTTTGCCTGATAGCTTATTTTAGGTCTTTCACATTTGCTCTTTAATTTGAGCCTCACAACAGCTCTGTGAGAAGGAAGTTTTATACCTGGATGAATTAGGCGGGTGCCTAAATTGGCACTGAATGGCCCCTACTGCCCATTTCCTTCTTCCCACCTGGAGTCCACAGTAGCTAAAACTCCATTCTTTTGATTTACAATTGCCACATGATGCAGTGGGGAAAGTGGAAAAGCATGGGCTTTGAACTCCAGAAAAGGTGGGGTTTGAAACATGATCTGGTCATTTTTTTTTTTTTTTTTTTTTTTTTTTTTGCTATTTCTTGGGCCGCTCCTGCGGCATATGGAGGTTCCCAGGCTAGGGGTTGAATCGGAGCTGCAGCCACCGGCCTCCGCCAGAGCCACAGCAACGCGGGATCCGAGCCACGTCTGCAACCTACACCACAGCTCACGGCAACGCTGGATTGTTAACCCACTGAGCAAGGGCAGGGACCAAACCCGCAACCTCATGGTTCCTAGTCGGATTCATTAACCATTGCGCCACTACGGGAACTCCGATCTGGTCATTTTCTTAGCTGTGTAACCTTGGGCAGGTCACCTGACCTCAGTCTTCTCTGGAACCAGAAAGACCCTCTCCAGAGGGTGCAGCCATGATGCGTGAGAGCATAGCCAGTGCTGTGCTTGCCTTTCTCATTCCCACGGTCTATTTATTGGCATATCACCCATTCACACTTGGTCATTAGGAACCAAGGAGCTCCAATTTCCTTCTTTATGGAGGGACTTGTAGCAACAGAAACCTCCAGCTCCTGGAGGAGGGAGGGGGAGGGAAAGTCCCAGAGGGGATCCTGGAGATAGGCCACTTTGCCTGAATCCAATCTTGAAGAGATCCATGTCTGTGCCCATTTCTAAGATGAGAAAAAAGAGAGTTGAGAGTCAAGGGACTTCCTTACAGTCACCTAGCAGCCACATCTAGAATCTTGGCTCTATTCATTGCATCCTCTCTGTAGGATCCTGGAGGCTTATCAATATGTGAGAAATCACCTGTAAGATTCCAAGGCAGTGCATTTGCACTAATGACCCAAAAGCCAGCCAATGGGGGTCTCTTTCCTTTGACTTATCTTTGGCCCCTGTCATTCTCAGGGCCAGATCTTTAGTTCTGGGAATCAGATTCCAAAGGCTTCCTTTTCCTTCCCTGTAGATTTTCCAGTCATGGGATGAAGAATGTGGACTGGTCCATTAGAATCCAAGGGAGCCGCTCTCTTGATCCTTTCAAAGATGTTCTCAAATCTGACCTTGCTCTTTAAATGTTATTTCCTTTCTAGAATGAATGAGGAACAGATAGCCACCGTCTGTCTCTCAGTCCTGAAAGCTCTCTCCTACCTTCACAACCAAGGAGTGATCCACAGGGACATAAAGAGTGACTCCATCCTCCTGACAAGTGATGGCCGGGTAAGATTTTCATGTTGGTCCCTCCCCAGCTTACCTTGTCACTTCATCTGCCATGGGTGTCATCTTCCTAAGCACACTTAGTCATAATTCTCATGTTCCACAGTTGCTAGTCAACCACTGCCCTTCCTAGGAGGCTTACAAGAGGGAGATTGCCATCCGCTGTGTCATCCTGTTAGAACTGTGACCTGAATTTGACGGATGATTTTCTGCCTTAACAATAAGTGTAGGAAGCAACAGGGAATTTACTTTGCTTTATTTTTCTGCCACATTCATATCTTTGTCAGTAGAGAGAAAATGACTTTTCTAGGGCCATGTCCACCCTCTTCATGTGACTGTGCGGATCCGCAGTATCTCTCAGTGTCCCTGCAGGAAACAGATGACAAACTCCAGAGGATACTTGAAGGGGAGTTTGATAAAGGTGTGGGCAGATGTAGAAAAGTCAAAAGAAACAGTCATGAAGCTTAGTGCAGGTCTCTAGAATGGAACACTCTTCTTACTACCCCACACTTGAAGCAATGGGGTGCAAAACTAGTTACTTGACTCTGGAAATAGAGATTATTGTGAGATTTTAATAGAGATTATTACCACAGCCTTACTCTCTTCCCTCCTTCTAATCTCCTGCTGGAGCTTCCCATTGGCTGAATCCAGTCAGAAGCCATCAGTGTGGTCAACACAGGTTGGCTTCCCAGGGCTTAGAGAAGGGAGGACACTAGATCTGGAAGGACAAATGGAAGATAGTTATCACGCAGACACATCTCTGGGCCCAGATTTCTGCATTTCCCATCACTGCAACCTGCTCAAAGGATTCACTTGAAACTCATCAGCCACACCAGGGCACCAAACAACACAGAACAATAGCCAAGCAAAGAATGAGTTGAAACTCCCAGGAAGGCTTTGTTAGATGGAAGAGTTTCAAAGCCTATGTTTCTTTTATGTTTAGGCTCTTCTAACTTCCCTGAACCTCCCACCAGATGTAATAGCCTTGGGATGAATAAACCCATCTGTCCCTTCAATGCACCTTTTACCACCCAGTACCCTCAGGCATATGGAAAACGTTCATGTCACATCAGAATTTTCTCAGGATGATCAGAGGGCAGCCAGGAGAAACCACCCAAGCACTTTGGCTTTTCTTCTTTTCCGTAAAGAACATTGTAGGGAGTTCCCATTGTGGCTCAGCAGGTTAGGAACCTGACATAGTGTCCTTGAGGATGCAGGTTTGACCTCTGGACTCAGTAGGTCAAGGATCTGGCATTGCTACAAGGTGTGGCATAGTTTACAGATGCAGCTCAGATCTGATGTGGCTGTGGTGTAGACCAGCAGCTGCAGCTCTGATTCTGTCCCCAGCCTGGGAACTTCCATATGCTGCAGCTGTAGCCTAAAAATAAAAAAAAAATTAATTATTAAATAAAATAACTAAAAACATTGTGGATCTTATTGTGGGAAATTCAGTACATTCAGAAAAGTTTCAATGATAAATATTTCTCATAATCCCATTTCCCATTTTCCATGTACATATATAAAATTTACTAATTTGGTATATGTTTAATGGGCAGTTTTAAGTCCTATTTTTTACATCACTCTGGCTGAAATTTTTAAGGTGATACAGGAGTATGTATCAGTTAGTTTTTGCTGTGTAACAAACCATTCAGTACATAGTGGCTTAAACTCAGAACCATTTCTTTGCTCACAGTTTTGTGAGTTGGCATTTGTATTGACCTCAGCTGGGACAGCTCACCTCTGCTCCACATGGCATCAGCTGAGCTCACACTTGCAGCCTGGGGGTGATGACTTCACTCTACCTGGTGGTTGGCTGGCTCTCAGCAGGGTCAGTGGAGGTAACAGGACCATGTGTCACTCACCTCCCAACAGGCTATCCCAGGCTTATTCACGTGGTCCCTGGGTCAGGGTTCCCAAGAGCAACAAGAGAGACAAGTTCTCGAATCCTCTGCTTATATCTTGTTTGCTAACATCCCTTTGGTGACAGTAAGTTGTAGGCTCAAACCTAGTTTCAAGGGTGAGGAAATAGACACCACCATAGTCACCACCGCCTCTTGATGGGAGATGCAAAGTTGCATCCAAAGAGGTGAAGATCCAAAGGGGAAGACTAATTGGCCATTTTGACAATTTCTCATAGAGCAGGGAGCTATAGGGAAAGGACAGGAGCCCTCCCCTGGCCTGACTCAGAAAAACACCAGGGTGAGGTCTCGTGACTTTAGAACCAAATTGCAGAGAATTGAACTAGTCCAAAAAATTGGCTCTAGGGACTGGGGGCTTATAGGGGAGAAAAAGTGGAACACTTTCTACCTGGCCTTTTTTCTTCATCTTTAGAGATTGAGGGCGTAGGCTTCCTTGGTGTGAGTACATGTCAGATGTCAAAATCAGCCATGAAATGAAGACAGGTTGTTACTTAATCTTACCTAAAGAGCTCCCCTCCACATAATATGTGAAAGGCTATTAGATCATTCAGTGTCATTTACAAGGGCAGAATCTCTGGGGTCTTTGCGGGGTTTTTTTGTTTGGTGGGGTTTTTTTTGTTTTTGCTTTTTAGGGCCGCGCCTGTGGCACATGGAGGTTCCTAGGCTAGGGTTCCAATCGGAGCTATAGCTGCCAGCCTGCACCAGAGCCACAGCAACATCAGGTCCAAGCCACATCTGCAACCCACACCACAGCTCACAGCAACGCTGGATCCTTAACCCACTGAGTAAGGCCAGGGATTGAACCCACAACCTCATGGTTCCTAGTCAGATTCATTTCTGCTGCACCACAATGGGAACTCCAGAGTCTCTCTTTCAAATGTTTCCTGCATTTCCACATGCCCAGGAGTGGCTCCAGGGACTGGCACATCATCAGTGCTTTCAGTCTGATTGGTTTGTTCACTCACTCACCCAATAAATATAGCTGGATGTGAGTGTTGTGCCGAGGTGGTGCTAGGTCCTAAAGATGCAAAAAGCAAAATCACTAATTTCATTCAGCTTATTTGGCTCATGGGGGTGTGATAATAAACAAATAGATAAAAATACAAATGCAGTCACCATCAGACAAACTGGGTGATAAGTTCTAAAGTTTCTATAATTAATTAATTTAAGCAGAGTAAAGACAGGGGAGAGTGGAGGGTCTTCAGAGGCCGGTCAGAGCAGGCCCCTCTGCACTGGTGATGTGTCAGTGAAAATATGTGAGGGGGCGGGGCCTGTGGCCATCAGGGATGAGCGTGTTCCAGGAAGAGGGAACACAGCATGTTGAACAGATCCTGGCTCTTGGCCATGTTGGCCAGAGTGAGCTCATCCACATTTCAGAGCAAGATGCCATATTGAATCCAATTTCTATAGAGAAAGGAAAGTTGTTTTGTTTTGTTTTTTTCCTAAGAAAGAGAGCAGAAATGGAGTGTAGCTACTCAAAAAAAAAAAAAAAAGCTGATAATATAGTTCATATTAATCTATTAGAGCTTTTATAGTTCAGAAGACATTTTCATTTATTTATTATCATTTAAAACAAATCACCTCAACACTTAAGATGTTAAGTCAAAAGTCATTTGAGCATTCTCACATGGCCCTGAGAGTTGCTGGCTCAGCTAGCCAGTGCTGCTCTGATGTGTTAGATCATGCCTCTAGAAGTCTTCTCGTGTATATGTCAGGTACGTTAATGCTGGCTGATGGCTGGACGCCCAGCTGGAGCTGTCCACCAGAATGCCTACCAGGTAGCCTCTCCTCATGGCCTTCCTTGCAGCACAGAGGCTGGATTACAAAAGTGAGTGTACTGGGAAAACTGGGCGGAAGTATATGGCATTTTTATGACCTAGCCTCACAGTCACATAGTGTCTCTTCCAACCCTTCTAGATTCAAGGGGAGGGAGCAAAAAACCATCCTTAGTGGGAGAGGAATTGAGTCACATGGTAAGAAGATCTCATGGGCAATATTGTTTTTGGCATTTTTGGAAAATACTTTCTGTTACACAAGGTGTTCTGGGATCTCTTCCTATTGGGAGATGTTCAACATCATTAACCCTTAGAGAAATGCAAATTAAAACCATGAGATATCAGGAGTTCCTGTTGTGGTTCAGTGGGTTAAGAACCCAACATACTGTCTGTGAAGATGTGGGTTTGATCCCTGGCTTTACTCAGTGGATTAAGGGTCAAGCATTGCCTCAAGCTAAAGCTTAGATGACAGGCAGCTTGGATCTGGGGTTGCCATGGCTGTGGTGATTCAATCCCTAGCCTGGGAACTTCCATATGCCACAAGAGTGGCCATAAAAAGAAAAAAAAAACCATGAGATGTCATTGCACACCTATAGGAATAGCTAAAATTAAAAATAGTGATAACACCACTTACTCATACTGTGCCAATGGGGATATAAAATGGTAGAGTCACTCTTGAAAAATGATTAGGCAGTTCCTTTCAAAACTAAAGATAGACATACCCTGTGACCAGCCATCTTATTCTTAAGCATATACTCCAGAGAAATGGATGCTTATTTCCACACATAATACTTGCATGAACAAAGGAGTTCCCTTTGTGGCGCAGCAGGTCAGTGACGAATCCAACTAGAATCCATGAGGATGCAGTTTCGATCCCTGGCCTCGCTCAGTGGATTGGGGATCCAGTATTGCCATGAGCTGTGGTGTAGATCACAGATGCAGCTCGGATCCCACAGGTGCTGTGGCTATGGTGTAGGCCAGCAGCTGTACCTCTAGCCTGGAAACTTCCATATGCCACAGGTGCAGCCCTAAAAAGCGAGAGAGGAAAAAAAGAAAAAAAAAAAACTTGCACAAACTAAGTACATTGGTAAAATTGTTCCTCCTCTACTATCTGTGTTATAGGGTTGCAGATTTACTCACGCTCAAGCTTCAGAAATAACCGCAGACACACACACACACACACACACACACACACACGCACAATTATATAGTTCCCTCTTTGCATGTTTTCATGGGCCCCCTGATTCCCAGCCAGGACACACTGAGATGAATAGGATCTCATGTTTAAGCAGCAGCTTTGTCTGAGCTCTAAGCTCTAGTCCCTTGTCTGGCTCCTGTGGAACTGGCCAGATCTCCTCTTAGGGGGCAGGCAATGTGCTCGCTGTAGTTCTCTTGGCCTCTAACAGCATTAAGGAGACACAAGTGTTTTCCTAAATACCCAAGTAGGTGCAATTCCAACTGAAATAAGGCTCAACTTAAAGTTTATGTGATTTGCTTTTGAGAACTGCCTATGGTGCTTTATTATACTCATTACTTGAATTCTCATTATCTACTTGCAGATTTATTTAGAAGAATGTTGTGCGCAATTATGTTCTTTTAGAAAATTGTCTCTTTCATGGACTTGGATGAGTAAAAAAAATTATGCAAAAGCACTTATACTCCTACAACAGAAGAACAGGCCTGGCCTCCAAGTGTAGAGTTTCAATTTCTCCTCTTACATTTTGTCAGGAAGATAATTATTAGTCTGTCAGGTTTGGGGTCTTTTTTTTTAATGTCTGGAAAAAGAAACCACACTAAAGATAATGAAATTAAAATGGCCCATACCAAAATACATTCACCTCCTTGATCACTCAAGTTTCTTAAATTTACAGGCAAATCAAATCTCTTGGCAAATCATTCCTCTGCTATCTGCATAAAAGAGTTGCAAATTCACTCATGCTTGAGCTTTGGAAATAACTGTGCATGTGTGGGCACATGCGCACACACACATACACACACAATTATATAGTCTCTCTATTTCTTAAAACTAACCTCGACTTCAAAAAGCTTCACTGACTAGAATTTTTTTCAAACTATGTTAATTCTATTAAATATGGTCTGTTAAATGTTAAATAATTTGAACATTGTTTATCAGACTTCAGCTACATTATTACAAGATTAAACTGTACCTTTAAAACCTCAGTCTTGGGAGTTCCCGTTGTGGCGCGGTGGTTAACAAATCCGACTAGGGACCATGAGGTTGCAGGTTCGATCCCTGCCCTAGCTCAGTGGGTTAAGGATCTGGCATTGCCGTGAGCTGTGGTGTAGGCCGCAGATATGGCTCAGATCCCGAGTTGCTGTGGCTCTGGCATAGGCTGGTGGCTGCAGCTCCAATTAGACCCCTAGCTTGGGAACCACCATATGCCACAGGAGCCGCCCAAGAAATCGCAAAAAAAGACAAACAAACAAACAAACAAAACCTCAGTCTTTCAGATTTGGCCACCATTCACTCCTTCTTCCCACCTCCCTCCCCATCTTCCTCAGGATGGAGGCAGATGTGACTTATAGGACCACAGGGTAAAGGAAGTAAGATCTATCTTCTTGTTCCTTGCTGGTGTAACACCCTCTTCTACTGTCTGGATTAATGCCCATTAAGCATTAACAAGTCCCATCAGCTGCTGGCCTTTTCAGCAGGACATCTCTGTAGTATTTCACTGCAGATTCTTTCCCCAAGTCTTGAAAGCTATCCTTGAGACTACCTCTCATGTCAACCATTGCTTGTGCCAGGCACTTCCCTGTTCTTTCACTGAGATTGGAAGGAGCTTCTGGACCCATGCACACCACACCAAGGCCATGGAATCCAGCAGCATTGCCTCAAGTTCATTCCCACCCACTCTGTTGTGCCCATCTCTCCGTGGAGGTCATGCTGGGCATGGCCAAGGCTGATGGTCAGCCATATTCACTAGTATATCTACACCCATTGTTAAAATGTTGTGATATTCTCATGCTTGTTGGTTAATAGCCACTGTTTCTAGTCATTGAGGTAGTCCCCCATGACCCCAGCCATTTACCAGGACCCCACTTGCCTCATTAAAGATGGTAATGCCCCCAGGATAACTCCAGGCCAGTGCTCAACTTTATGTCTAGATTCTGATTGGTCTAGATGAATCTGATTATTAACTGTTTCTAATATCACATCTGAGCACAGATGCATGTGGCTTCTCTTCTCCCTTGTTTGTATGGGGAATATACGCTACTAAGATAATTCTGAAGCCTACCACCATCTGCTTGGGGTGATGTATAATAAAGAGTTGGGGCCTGGCATAATCAAGTCATTGCTCTTTGTTCTCTTCTACAAACAATCATAGGTTGAAAGGGATGGACTGTAGAATTTTCACTTCTCAGAATAATAGACTCCTTTTGCAATAGGACAGCAAGGATTATGGACCAGCTTCCATAGCCACAGGGCGCTCTTCATGCCACTTTGAAATTCTATGTCCTGAATCATCTGAGTTTGATTCTTTTTGTTGTTGTTGTCTTTTTGCTATTTCTTTGGGCCGCTCCCACGGCATATGGAGGTTCCCAGGCTAGGGGTCCAATCGGAGCTATAGCCACTGGCCTACGCCAGAGCCACAGCAATGCGGGATCCGAGCCGTGTCTGCAACCTACACCACAGCTCACGGCAACGCCGGATTGTTAACCCACTGAGCAAGGGCAGGGACCGATCCCGCAACCTCATGGTTCCTGGTCGGATTTGTTAACCACTGCGCCACGACGGGAACTCCTGAGTTTGATTCTTGATATGCCAAACAAATGAGAAAAATCATCTCTCTACTAAACCAGATTTCTCTAGCATTCTATCTAGAGCAATCCAAATGGAAGGACTACCACCCCGACCACACCCTGCTAACCTTGGCCTGCTTAGAGAGAAGATCATGAACAAGGAAATAGAAAAAGAAAAACACATTAATGATTTCCAAAACATTACCTCCATTTCATCTGTGTCCCAACTTTGATTCTAGAAGTGGTTGTCTTCGGTGTGTCAATGATGGTTTCAGAAAGAACATCAATATGTCTTCTGTCACATGATCTGCTGTCATAAATGCATGTGTCATGTCAAAGAAAATCAACTTAGTAGTTTGAGTTTTTTGAATATTTACTGTTTTCCCAGCTCTTAAGGAACACACTGCAACTTCACAATTAAAAGGCAGAGCTGTTGCCCCTGAGCAATATCTTTTCTACCGGGAGGGACAAAATCAGTCTTGGAAAACAGTTCAAGATGAAATAAGTACTAAATTCTCTTAAATTTGGAGAGAGGAGAGAGCAATATGGGCTCCTAGAAAAATTCTGGAGTAAGATGTGATCAGGGCTTTGAGGTATGATTAAGAATTAAATATGCTTTCCTACTAAGATTAGGAAAAAGGCAAAGATGTCCCCCTTCACCACTCCTGTTTAAAATCATACTGGAAGTGCTAGCTGATGGAATCGAACAAGAAAAGGAATAGAAGCTATACAGATTGGGAAGGAAGAAATAAAACTATCTTTGATCACAGATGACATGATCATCTATGCAGAAAATCTAAAAGAATCAACAAGAAAACTAGACCTACTAATTGATAATAATAAGGTTGCAGGATATATAGTTAATATACAGAAATCAATCACTTTGCTATATAGCAGCAATAAACAAGTGGAATTTGAAATTAAAGACAGTGCCATTTACATTAACACTCCCCCCCAAAACAAAATACTTAGGTATAAATCAAACAAAATATGTACTAGATCTATATGAGAAAAGCACAAAACCTCTGATGAATAAAATAAAAAATTTAAAAAAGAATAAATGGAGAGATATTCCATTGGATAGGAAGGACTCAGTATTGTCAAGGTGTCGTTTCTTCTCAACTTGGTCTATAGATTCAGTGCAATCCTAGTCAAAATCCCAGTGAGTTATTTTGTGGTGACAAACTGATTCTAAAGTTTATATGGGGAGTTTAATTGTCAGCACATATCGAATAAGAAAAATAAAGCGCAAGACTAACACTACCTGTCTTTAGAACTTATCAGGACAGTGCGGCACTGACATACAGATCAATGGAACAGAATAGAAAGCCCTGTAGTAGACCCACATAAATACTGTCAACTAATCTTTGACAAAGGAGCAAAGACAATGCAACAGAGCAAAGATAGTCTTTTCAACAAATCTTGCTGGAACATCTGGACATCCACATGCCTAAAAATGTACCTAGACATGGACCCTGCACCCTTCACAAAAATTAACTCCATATGGAAACAAACTAGATGGATGTATAGATTTAGAATGAAGGAGAGAGATCTGCATTAAGCCTGGAAGGAAAAAAGAGTATCTAGCAAAAGCACAGAAAAAGAGAAAAGATGAGATCTGGGACCCAAACTCCAGAAAGCCCCAACTTTTAAGGTGTGAGCAGCAGTTAGAGCCAGAGAAAAAGTTTGAGAAAAGTTCAGAGAGGTATAAAGAGAATCAAGGGAGAACTTGTACCTTAGACATTGTACTTTTTTTTTTTTTTAATCTTTTTGCTATTTCTTGGGCCGCCCCTGCGGCATATGGAGGTTCCCAGGCTAGGGGTCCAATCGGAGCTGCAGCCTCCGGCCTCCGCCAGAGCCACAGCAATGCGGGATCCGAGCCGAGTCTGCAACCTACACCACAGCTCACGGCAACGCCAGATCCTTAACCCACTGAGCAAGGGCAGGGACCGAACCCGCAACCTCATGGTTCCTGGTTGGATTCGTTAACCACTGCACCACGACGGGAACTCCTAGACATTGTACTTTTGATCTATGGAAATTTTAACTTCCAATGGCCATTCTGAACCATTGCCAACCAATGCCTGAATCGTTGTTGTTTTTCGGTTTTTTGTGGGGTTTTTTTGCTTTTTATATTGGCTGCACCCATGGCATACAGAAGTTCCCAGACAGGTGAACCTGTGCCATAGCAGTGAAAACACCAAATCCTTAACCCACTAGACCACCAGGGAACTCCCCATTTTGTTTTGTTTTGTTTTAATGTATTCTGTCATCACCAGTGATCCTAAGTGTCAATCCTCTTCAATGAGACTATCTGAATTTCAGGTCTGGTCACCACGAACAGAAATCATGCCTCCCAGAGATAAACTGAATCCTGGTCACCTGTAATATAATAAACTGGCAGGGAGCCTAAGGATCCAGTGTGTTCTTAAAAGTATCCTTTTTTTTTTTTTTAGTTTTATCAAAGTATAGGTGATTCACAAGACTGTGATAATTTCTGTTGTACAACAAAGGGAATCATAGATGCACACACATTCTCTTTCAGATTCTTTTCCCACATAGATTGTCACAGAATCTTTAAAAGCTTTGTGCCAGGGTTTTCAGAGTGTTTTTCTTTTTGATGACAGCTAAAGATAAATAACATATATCTACATTGTGTAATTAAGATGACCACCAAAGCCCCTTGTAACCAAGTGCAAACACCCAGTTTCTATGCCCTTAGTTCCACTTGCCTCAATGTTCACATTAGTAACTTCAATTGTCCTGAGCAAAGGAGGAAAACCAGAAGAAAGGGGGAGCCAGTATTTAAAATGATATCTCAGCATCCTTTATAAATGAGTTCTTGCAGTAATTCAAACATAGAAATAAGGTTGGTTATTTGAATCATCTCATGATACTTAAAAATCTAAATGTCTTCCACACAAAAATCCCTAAGGTGCAGCATTTTGTACAAAACTCCAGTTGAGAATGGCGATTTACTTAACATTCAGCATCATCTCTTACATGACATGAAAGGTGTGGGTTTGAATTTTAATGCATTTGTTGTTTTGAGTGCATCGTAAATTTGGGGGTTTCATAATTCAATAAAAGAGATCAGTAGCAGAAGTTAAACTTGCCAACCAACACAGGTGGAGCCATGAAAGGTTTTTTCATTAAAATGGATTGTGCCTTTCCAAGAAAAGGATCTAATAGACCCTCCTCCAGTGTTTCCAAGGCCTGTTAATAATGAGACAGTTTCGTTTGAAATTTAAAACTCTTTCTATATTTCTACATCTTGAAACCAAGTATTTTTCCAAATTTATTTTATAGATATATAATTGATTTACAGTATTGTGTTAGCTTCTTGTGTACGGCAAAGGGATTCAGTTATACATACATGATAGTTTGTATCTGCTAACCCCAAACTCCCCATCCTCCACTTCCCCTCCCCCTTGGCAACCACAGGTCTGTTCGCTAGTCTGGTTCTGTTTCTTAGTAAGTTCATGTGTGTCATATTTTAGATTCCACATATATAAGTGATAGCATGTGGGATTTGTCTTTCTGTTTTTGACTTACTTCACTGAGTCTAATCATCTCTAGGTCCATCCATGTTGCCGCAAGTGTCCAAGCCAGTGTTTTTAAATTGTTAGTTTGTTGCATTCCTTTCCTTTTCAGATAAAGTTGTCTGACTTTGGTTTCTGTGCTCAAGTTTCCAAAGAGGTGCCCAAGAGGAAATCATTGGTTGGCACGCCCTACTGGATGGCACCTGAGGTGATTTCTAGACTGCCTTATGGGACAGAGGTAAGGGGGTGACAGTCATTGTTGGGGAGTGGTAAGACCTGAGCAGGCTCAGGGATGCAGTGGCTCCAGGACAGTTAATGACCACAGGTGATCAGGAGGGTGATGCTTAACTCTGCAGTTGACCCCCATTCCCTAGACTTGTCACAGAGACGGTTGTGGCAGAAGGGATATTGGCCACCACTTCAGATGTTGCCACAGTATTGATGCAGGAGCGTTTATCGAGGTCCTAAATGGATAGGAGGGGGAAGAATCCCTTAAACTGTCATCTCACCCTCAGGGCCAGGCTCACACAAAGCAAGGCAATGTAACCTATGGCTGGAGACACACAGATGAGCAGGTGTGCTGATGATTCGGAGGATAGAGGGTCAGAGAAGGGTTCCCAAGACTGGAAAAATGATATGTGAATATGGTAACAGGAGTTCCCACTGTAGCGCAACAGGATCAGCAGCATCTCTGGAGCACTGGGATGCAGGCTGGATTCCAGCCTAGCGGGTTAAGGATCCAGTGTTGCCACAGCTGTAGCAACTGAGGCTCAGATCTGATCCCTGGCCTGGGAGCTCCATATGCCACAGGGCCCCCCCCCCAAAAAAAATGAATATGGTAACATATTTTAAAATATGGCACAATTTTTGTTTCCTCTGAAACAGTTGCTCATAATTAATTTTTTTGTTTATGTTTTTTATTTTTTTTGATCTTTTTCTTTCACTGAATGAAAATTTCTTTAATTTCAACAGTGCTCTATAATTTTCCAAAGGTTCACACACATGATTTCATATAATCCCATAATAATCCCCCTTTTTTTAATCCCCTACCCCATGCTGCCCCTCCCCTCTTCCCTCTCCTCATGGGTAACCACTAGTTTGTTCTCTGCATCTGTTAGTCTGCTTCTTTTTTGTTTTTTATTCACTAGTCTGTTGTATTTTTTAGAATCTACAGATAAGTGATATCATACAGTATTTGTCTTTCCCTGTCTGACATGTCACTTAGCATAATAGCTTCCAAATCCACCCATGTTGCTACAAATGGCAACATTTCATTCTTTTTTATGGTCGAGTAGTATTCTATTGTACGTCATTGCCACATCTCTTCTATCCATTCATCTGTTGATGGGTACTTAGGTTGCTTCCACATATTCTCATAATCTATTAAGGGACAATGTTTGGATATTTAAGATGAGGGCCCAGAAGTGGGAAACGGCTTTATTGGGATGGAAAAGTGTAACTAGAAGCTGTGGGATGCACAGACAAACACACATGCAAGGAATTCATTTCACCTGGGCACACTGTGTTTCCATACATTATAGTGCAAAAGGAGATCCCAAGAGAAGAGAAGCGTGGAGGAGGGGCATGGACAAATCAGGAAGGACAGTGACAGAGGTTAAGGCAGACTCTTCTCTCTTCCCCTTGGATGAATACTCCACTTGTTTATCTCACTGTGGTCCCAAGAGCATCAATTCTCCCTGAAGGTCACGGCTCGGGTGAGAACAGGAATGCAGCTAACCGATAAGACGTGTAATGAGGCTGAAAGGGGGAATCGACTGTGCTTTATAGCCCAGCTGTGGCTTCTCATTTTCCTGACTTCCCATTCTTTATCCAGAAAGGATGGCTTGTCATCTCTCCCTTTCCTTTCCTCTATTCCTTGGAAGCTGTTTTATAGAGCAAGATTTTGTGCACACTGCTCCAAAGTGATAAAACACAAAGGAAAGAGCCCCAAAGATGGGGACAAAGAACTATTTTTAAAAATCCCATTAATAAAAGAATCAGGATATAGTGTGTCGTGTAACTTTTTGGAGTTTGTTATGAATAAGCCAGTTTTTTCCCTTCTTTTCCTATGGTTTAAATGCAACTTTCTTCTGTTTATGACATGAAACTTTGGATGGTTTTTTCAACCACCCAAGTTAAGGGAGTGAAAAAAAAAAGTTCTAAACATGAGAGTGTTAAGACATTCATGTGTACTGATTGTCAGAATCTTCACTGAAATTGTCTTTAAAAAGCAGATGAAGACCATTAGCAAACACTCGGTCACTCAACACTTCAGCCCATAAATCTGAATTGTAAACTTGGAGATGCTGCAAATACCACATTAATTTATGAACGAGTATGGATCCCTAGGGTTCCCTGGACACATCCAACATTTCAGAAGGTTCTCTTTGCCTGTGATGATCAGTGGATTGTGCCCAACAGGTGGACATCTGGTCCCTTGGGATCATGGTGATAGAGATGATTGACGGCGAGCCCCCCTACTTCAATGAGCCTCCCCTCCAGGCCATGCGGCGGATCCGGGACAGTTTACCTCCAAGAGGGAAGGACCTGCACAAGGTGAGATGCAGCATCTGTTGGTGAAGTACAAAATCAATTTGCAATTTTTCCATCACTTTGTAGTTTTATTTGATTTTTTTTTTTCTTTTTACAGCCACACCTGTGGCATATGGAAGCTCCCAGGCTAGGGGTGGAATCAGAGCTGCAGCTGCTAGCCTATGCAACAGCCACAGCAACACTGGATTGGAGCCATATCTGCAACTTATGCTGCAGCTTGCAGCAATGCCAGATCCTTAACCTGCTGAGCAAGGCCAGGGATTGAACCTGCATCCTCACAGGTTTGCAGGATTCTTAACCTGCTGAGCCACAACGGGAATACCACCCTGTAGTTTTAAAGACTGGCACATCCCTTCCGAGAGTGGATCCTGCTTTATGGGCATGGACTTTGGAATTAGAGTTACTTGCATTCAAATCTCTTTCCTTCTTGTTCACTTGAGCAAGTGAGTCAACCCCTCCATCTCTAAGTTCATCTGGAAAATGGGGTACACCTTCTCCTGTCTCATAGGCTTGGCTGGAAGAGTAAATCGATGCTCCATTCAACACTCCCTCACTGATAACCTATTTCATGCTTGAGACTGTTCTCGTTGCTGTCACATCACAGCTCAAGTCCCCAGATTTCCTGATTCTCATAGGGATTACATCCTAGTTAGGGAAACAGGTGATAAACTACAGACAAATGGATGAACAAATAATTTCAGAGGAGTTCCTGGTCATGGCTTAACGAAAACAAATCTGACTAGTAACCATGAGGACGCAGGTTCAATCCCGGGCCTCACTCAGTGGGTTAAGGATCCGGCATTGCTATGAGCTGTGGTGTAGGTCAAAGTTGCAGCTTGGATCTGGTGTTGCTATGGCTGAGGCATAGGCTGGTGGCTAAAGCTCCGATTCGACCCCCTAGCCTGGGAACTTCCATATGCCATGGATGCGGCCCTAAAAAAACAAATAATAATAATAATTTCAGAGAGTGGTTCACACTCTGAAGCGAATAAAACACTGTGATGTGAGAGAGTCCACCAGAGAGGGGATTGGCAGCTAGTTCTGGTTGAGGAGTGAAGGAAGCCTTTTCAAGGGACTGGAGCCTGATTGGAAAGAAGGAGCAAGTCATGCAAAGATCTGAGAGAAAAATGCCCCAGGCAGAGGGAGGAGCAGTGCCCAGACCCCCAGCCAGAGCAAAGGGAGCAGGGGGAAAGGCTGAGACTTGTCAGAGGGTAGGCAGGGGCTGGCTCGTGCAAGGCAATGAGGAACATGGTTAAGGGACCAAGTAGGGTCTTTTCTGTTTCCCAAAGATTGTCAGGTAAGGCCAAGCTCGGAAAAAATGATGCTAAGTTGAAGCTCCACTGAGGGAGCCACCAGTGGCAGCAGGGCTTGCTGAGAGGTGCCGTTTCCACATATCAGCACTATATACACGGACCCTACACATCTCCCCTCCCATCCACCTCCTGACACCATCATGTCCTTACCTGCTGTTGCTTCCATAACCTCTTTCTCCTCATACTGACTTTCTGGAATTTGACATTGTTAATAGAATGATTTTGCTGGGAAACCATTCTAGGGAAACTGGGTTGGGTTTCTGTGTCAGTGCTCAGGATGGCATCTGGTGTTTTCACAGGTTTCTTCCATGCTCCGAGGATTCCTGGACCTGATGCTGGTGAGGGAACCCTCTCAAAGAGCCACAGCGCAGGAACTCCTTGGACATCCATTCTTGAAGCTGGCAGGTCCGCCATCTTGCATTGTTCCCCTCATGAGACAATACAGGCATCACTGAGCAGAGGATTCATATAGGTGACAAAGCTACACGGGGACATGCGAATAATTCAGGACAACACAAGGAAACCAGAGAACTTGCAAAAGGCCTACTACGTCTTCCAGACCAGCTGATGGGTGGGACTGCTCAATGACCGGCAGGGTTCGGCAGACCAGGGCATCTTCTTGTGTCTTAAACAGGCATCTCTCCACCAACAGGGGGCGTGGTCATTTGGAACACGGCTTTAATAAGTCATTATTATATTTTTCAGCCCTTCATCCAGCAAATCAGAAGGAACTCAGTACTGTCACGATACATCCTAGCCACATGCAGGGTAATGCATAGGATTTTCTATATTGAAAGAATACTTTTCTGGCAAAAAAAAAAAAAAAAGAAAGGAAAACAAAAAGCACTTTTTTCTTAATGGTAGCAGTGTAATGTATTTTGCAATGAATTTGTAATTTTTCTGTACGATAGTTTTGATAATTTATAGTACTTTGATGTCACGTAGCCCTTGTATCAGTTGAGGTAATACTTGTTTACTAGCAAGAGTTTGAACAAAGTCTTTCCTACTTTTTTAATCCCTTTCAGAGAACCAACAACTCTTTAGGAACTTTGAATACCGAACGACTCTCAGTCACCATCAGCTTTAGTAGAAAATAATCTTTCTTATATTAACAAGTGTCTTATGTGATGGAAGAAGACTTAACGGTGATGGTGATGGTGATGGTGCGCCTTTCATTTTTTCCAACCAAAAATAATACCATACAATTTGAGCCACGGTATACCACCAAAAGCACTCCTTGGAATAAAGTGAAATATTTTGGGGTGGGGGGAAGAAACACATTTTCTTTCAAGGCTATTCATAGCAATCCGTCTTTTGCACAGCAGGATATTTCTCCTAGTACCCTCTCTCAAATGGGTACTTTGAGGTCCCCTTTTGGCCAAATTCCCCCTCCCCTCCAGAACAATATTAGTGCTAGAATCATTTGTATTCTGTTCCCCGAACTGAATGTTTCCAAACAGCTGTGAGAACTCCAGTCTCACAAAGGGAAAAGCGAGAGAACAGGGCAAGATGTTTGGTTTGGTTTGTCACTGTTTTTAAAACTCCATACGCTAGCACACCAAACCCTTGTCTGCATTTACCTTGGTACCACAGTATTAATCGCTGTTGTTTCTGTATCGTACTGGAAGTCTGGACTCTAGAGGATGACTTAGGAAGAGGGTATTTTCCCGGGTGTGATCTGAACTCAGTTGTGACCGATGTTACGTGTTTCTGACCTAGGAGAGTTGTGCTGCTGACTAGATCTTCTTGAATGTTGATAAAAATGAATGACTACTACAATACATTTTGTGTTGCTTGTTGGATGAATTTGCATGTTAACTGTAGGCCAATATAGATTTGCCTTTAAAACTCCAAAAGAGCTACATAGTCATCATTAGTTTCTATTAATTATGCATCAAACGAAAAAAGCCATTTGTTACCAAACTGGAAAACCAGAGGCTTTTCTTAATGACTTCACATACTGTAACAACTATGAATTTAAATTTGTGAAACTGCTCTGGTTGCTCTAAGCATAATTAAGAATGTTTGTAATTAATAGGTTGCTAATTATTTATTATAGTTAAAAAGGAAAAAAAGACATAAAATGACCTTCTACTGATTAGATTTTCAGTTTGTCCCTAAACTGGAAATGCCTCATCATAAATAGGATCTATGATTTTGTTTAATAAAATACAACAAATCAATGTTTATGTAAAATATTAATATAAATATGTAAGAATGAAAATAATCTAAATCCAGAAAATGGCAGTCTTAAAAGTTAATGGAACAGATTGTATTAATGAAACCAGGACTGTGTAGAAGTAGAAAGAAAAATTCTTTTTTAAACCAGAGCAAATATTAAAAACCATTGCAGAAAATAGTGGATTTTGGATTCCAAACATTTTCGACTGTGTAATGGAGATTTTTCTGTAATTTTCTTATCACTGGGTCTTTTTTAACGTATTCATTAAGTTTACCAAAAGTTACTGTAGCTTAAAAGGTTTTGTGAGCACTAACTATTGGCAGAAACTGCACTTGCAAATAAAAATAAATGTTTGCCTTTTTTCCCATCGTGTTATTGGAAACGCCTGTGGTTTCCTAAATTAGTTTCTCGACTAACAAAAAATGGTTTCTTTAGGATCCTGGGGAGTGTAAATGAGTTGCTATAAAATTCTATGTAATATCATGATGACATGAACCAAAGGTAAATATTCCCATCCAGAGAGGGTGCAAGACAATGGTTTAGATGTCACTCTTGAGAAAAAAAAGTATTAAATTCTGGAAGGCCAAATTCAAAGAAAGCCCAGTTTCACGGCTAAAGACTTCTGCTCTGTTTTCTGTTCCGAAGATGCTGAACTGATCTGAATGTTTTTACCAATGAAAGATATGAAAAGGAGATTGATCTGGATTAGACAAGCTCTCTGGTAGGCTGGAAGAGAGTTTGGGGCCCCCTCCTCCTCTTTGGGTGACAAGGGACACTTTAACATTTATCCTATGCAGGGAGTTCCTGTTGTGGCTCAGCCAGTTAAGAACCCGACTAGTACCTGTGAGGATACGGGTTCGATCCCCGGCCTTGCTCAGTGGGATAAGGATCCGGCGTTGCCACAAGCTGCAGCTTGTGGTCACGAATGAGGCTCAAATCTGGCATTGCTGTGGCTCTTGGCATAGGCCAGCAGCTGCAGCTCCAATTCAGCCCCTAGCCTGGGAACTTCCATGTGTCACAGGTCCAGCAGTTAAAAAAACAGTGATTTATCCCATGAAGGTCAGAGGGATACTGGATATAAAGAGTTCATTTCTCCTCTGGAAATTTCAGAAAGTGAAAACCCTAAAGAAACAGTCTGAGATTAGCAAGATGACATCTCCTGATGGTACTGAGTTTTGTGCCAGTGAAGAGAAAGATGGAAGCAGCCTCCCCTGGGCAAATCGTGGAAGCCATTGGAGAGCAGAGAAGAAGACACCAGCTTCCTCTGGCTACCATAGAGTATGGCAAGGGAGCGGGGAACACGGCAACCCACTTAACTAAGTAATGGGATGATACCCCAACTTTTAGAGGACATCGGAGGCTGTACGCAAAGGGAGCTATGGCTGCTTTTATGCAGAGGGAAGGGGTCGGGGAGGAGCTGAACCTTACTCTAAAAACCACATATATCATCTACTACAACCACTCTAGAAGCAGAGTCTTCAGGAGGATGAAGATATCCAGGCATCACCTCTTTCTCCAACAGCATCTCCAGGGCAGCTGACTGCAGCCAGCTGGATTACTAGAATCTGCTTTCCCAATGGCATTCCATAGGTTTGGGCCAGAAGTTAGTGTGAGTGTCTGTGATTTAGGGGAGGTCTGAGAAGAAAGAAATGGAGAGTAAGAAAGCACATCCTGGAGTTCCCATTGTGGCTCAGTGTGAAGAACCCGACTAGTATCCATGAGGATGTGGGTTCGATCCCTGGCCTTGCTTAGTGAGTTAAGGATCCGGTGTTGCTGTGGCTGGGGTGTAGACCAGCAGCTACAGCTCCAATTCAACCCTAGCTTGGGAACTTCCATATACTGCAGGTGCGGCCCTAAAAAGACCAAAAAAAAAAAAAAAAAAGAAGAAGAGGAAGAAGAAAACACATCCTGTCTGCCTGCCTGCTGCTACCTCTATCTCTTTTTCTGATACAAGTTTAACCCAAGCAAAGAAGAATGGAATTATCTCGAATTCAGATGAGATCACTTTTTAATGGATTACATACATGGAATTGGAGTAAGTTCTGGTTGTGTCCCCATTACCCATTGCGAAGAACACACTCAGTAGCCCTCACTGGAAAATAAAATCATCCCATGAAGTTATCAACTCAGTGAGTTCAGATTCTTTGGTCAAACCGATCAAATGAATATCACCGTGTCATCAAAGAAAGAGTAAGGAGATTCCAGGCAGAGAGGAGATTGATTTGGTCTGAAGCAGGTACAAAATGGACAAGCCTGTCAACCTAAGCCTTGCAATGTGTGCACTTCAAGTCAAGTGAATAGGTAACTTTAGTGTGGGTTCTGCCCAAAGGAGAACCTAAGAGAAAGATTGACACACAAGTATTTCCTGGGAGTGACCCCAGGAAGCTCATTCAACTTGGCAGAGTGGAGAAGTGAGACCAAGAGGGGACAGAAGTTTTTTTGTTTTTAAAGTGTGTATTTTTTTTAAAGTGTGTATTCCTGTTGTGGCTCAGCGGAAACAAATCTGACTAGTATCCATGAGGAAGCAGGTTCGATCCCTGGCCTCACTCAGTGAGTTAAGGATCCGGTGTTGCCATGGAGCTGTGGTGTAGGTCACAGACGTGGCTTGTATCTGGCGTTGCTGTCGCTGTTGTATAGGCCGGCAGCTGCAGCTCCAATTTGACCCCTAGTCTGGGAACTTTCATATGCCACAGGTGTGGCCCTAAATGGACAAAAAATTTAAAAAATAAAAGTGTATTAAGGAGTGGGTCACCACTATGGGCTCCACTCAAACTCAAACCCACTGAAGACCTAGAAGAGATGTTCTAGAATTGTCTTTCTAGAGGTGAAGATGCTGGGATATTTCTCCACCATCTCCTCTCCCTTGTTTGTTGAGAGTTCCTTCCAGAGCATTAACTCCCAGGACTTCCATCTTGCCCTGCACATGGGCAAAGTTCTTTCCCTCTGACAAACAGTTGGGGAGGCTTGGGAAGCTGTGAGCATGTACGGAAAACAAATGACCTATAGGAAGGGCTGAGGGAATGGGGGGGGTGGTCCTGACAGCATCTCGTATGTAAAGAGATCTGATAAAGGACAAAGAGGGATCTTGAGAAAGTCTAAGGCTCCCTGATTTCTGGATCAAAATACACTATTTTAAAGGCAAAGGGGGGGAGTTCCTGTTGTGGCTCAGCAACAACGAACCCAACTAGTATCCATGAGGATGCAGATTCAATCCCTGGCCTCACTCAGTGGGTTGAGGATCCAGCGTTGGCACAAGCTGCAGCTTAGTTTGCAGAGGCAGCTTGGATCCTGAGTTGCTATAACTGTGGCGTAGGCCTGCAGCCTCAGCTCCAATTTGACCCTCAGCCTGGGAACTTCCATATGTGTGGCCGTAAAAAAGGGGAAAAAAAAAGGTAAAAGCAAAGGGATTTCTGGAGTTCCCTTGTGGTGCAGTGGGTTAAGGGTCACTGTTGTGACATAGGTCCAATCCCTGGCCCAGAGAACTTCCACATGCCAGAGATGTGGCCAAAATAAATAAACAGATGAATTAATAAATTAAGAGCAAAGGGATTTCT
This sequence comes from Phacochoerus africanus, assembly GCF_016906955.1. Classification (NCBI taxonomy): domain Eukaryota; kingdom Metazoa; phylum Chordata; class Mammalia; order Artiodactyla; family Suidae; genus Phacochoerus; species Phacochoerus africanus. The sequence goes on from NC_062546.1 coordinate 44,898,018, forward strand.
TATCCTGAAATATTTGCCTATGTAGCAAGTGCTTTGGTAATTATGCTTCATCACATCAGCATTTTGAAAAAACTAAGGCTAGGAAGGACTTCAAGGTCATGTATGATCTACCTTAACTGAGCCCAAGTCCCCAATACTTGGTCAAGGACAGCACACGAATCACAATACCTGAATACACACACGCACACACATATCCCACAGAGTTTAGTTCCATGAGGGTAGGGATTTTTATCTATTTTATTCACTGAAGTGTCCCCAGCCCCCAGACCAGGGTCTAAAAAATCCCGATGGATGCAACCAAATACTCGTTATCTCATTTATCACAGGAGTCTTTGTGACTCCTTCCCCAGCAGACAACCTGACAGGTTCCATCATTTTAAATGACCCTTGAAGAGTTCCTTTTGTGGCTTAGTGGAAATGAACTTGACTAGTAACCATGAGGATGAAGGTTCTATCCCTGGCCTCACTCAGTGGGTTAAGGATTCAGCAGAGCTTTGAGCTGTGGTGTAGGTCGCAGACGCGGCTCCGATCTGGCGTTGCTGTAGCTGTGGTGTAGGCCAGTGTCTGCAGCTCCGAATCAACCCCTGGGAAACTCCATATGCCTCAGGTTCAGCCCTAAAAAAAAAAATGTTAAATGACCCTTGAGTTAGCCATCAGCCCTGAAGTTCTTAGCCTACTTTAGCATGCTAGCGCTGGACCCTCTCAGCTGTCCGAAGCCTATGCACTCAGAAAAATGTCTTAAAATGCGTAAAGCAAAATACACAGGCTCACAAAAGAAACTAACTGAAACATAGTTATATATATATTTTTTTTCTTTTGTCTTTTTGCCTTTTCTAGGGCTGCAACAGAGGCATATAGAGGTTTCCAGGCTAGGGGTCGAATTGGACCTACAGCCGCAGGCCTATGCCACAGCCACAGCCACAGCAACACAGCATCCGAGCCGCATCTGCGACTTACACCACAGCTCACAGCAACGCCGGATCCTTAACCCACTGAGCAAGGCCAGGGACCGAACCCACAACCTCATGGTTCCTAGTCGGATTCGTTAACCACTGCGCCACGACGGGAACGCCTCAAAATATATTTTTATTGTTATAGTTACAATGCATTAAACGACAAGATCTGTGAAGGGCCTAATAACTACCACAACTTCAGAGAAGGAACATAAGTGAATTTTTTAGGTATCTCCAATAAATATATTGTAGTGATTTCTACTGATGACACACACCCAGGACCTGCTTATACTATGGCGTCTTGGTGCCTATGTTCATAATTGAAGGACCTTTCATCCGAAATCAGTAAAACTGAAGGTGTAATTTTTTCTCATCCAAGTTCATGGACTCCGACCATCTTCCCCACTCCCCCAAATTGACCACCTCCTGAGTGGTTCACTGGGCTGGGGGTGGAGAGAATTTGTTCATAGGAACATACCCTGAATTCAAAATAAACTGATATGGAAAAGTGTGGATGCCAGGTTCAAAATAAGCAAAAAGCCACATCAGTCTATTTGGATTTCTCATGAACATATAAGGTGAACAAAATTTGAACACACATGCCAAGAAGGATGCTAGAAAAATGTCATTAATGATATCTTTTTTCTTTCTTTCTTTCTTTCTTTGGTTGCTCCTGCAGCATGCAGAAGTTCCCTGGCCAAGGATCAAACCCATGCCACACCAGTGACAACACCTGATCCCTAACCCTTAGGCCACCAGGGAGCTTCTCACTAGGAATACCTTTAATGGAGCATTTCCAGTGTACCAGGTGCTGTGCTAGGGACTGAAAGATACTGCCATGAATCCTCAAATAACTTTGCAGAAGGTAGTGAGCTCCATTTTCAAATGAGAAAATGAATGCAGAGAAGCAGGTAGGCTGATAGCAAAGGCTTTTCTTTAACCGGCAAATTATCATGTGCAAAATTACCTGCCAAGAGAGTGAGTAGTAAAACTGCCAATTCTAGGGCCTCACCCTAGAGATTCTCGATCATTGGGTTGACGCCCTAGAACTGATATCTTTCTTTTTTTTTCTTTTTCTTTTTACTGCCACACCCATGGTTGAATCGAAGCCACAGCTGAGGGCTACACCACAGCCACAGCAAAACAGGATCTGAGCTGCATCTGCAAACTGCTACACCACAACTTGCAGCAACACTGGATCCTTACCTTGCTGAGCAAGATCAGGGTTAGAAGCTGAGTCCTCACAGACACTATGTCAGGTTCTTAACCGGATGAGCCACAACAGGAACTCCAGAACTGACATTTTTTTCAAAGGTCCCTTAGGATGGTTCTGATGTCGACTGCTTGCAAGCTGCACTTTGAGACACACGGATTTAAATCTGAGTCTGTCTGGTTCAGGTTGCGTGGGCGTTTGTCCTGGGGAGGTGTTTGTGCCCAGAGCAGGTTTGGACCCCCTCCCCCGGAAAACACCCACAGCACATGCACAGCTCACTGCCTCCACCAGATGTCGCAGGTCACTCCTTCCATCTTCCCTCTCGTTTCTCCACATTCTAATCTCTGGTGTCTCCTCCATTCACGTGGCTTTGCCAAATCTTTATTAACAGAAAGACTGGATAATTGGTGAGAAGAGAGTGGTTGTAGTGTAGAGGACTGTCTTGGGCTGGAGAACTGTCTCCCCTGCTCCCTGAGGCAGCTGCACTGGGAGCTATTTCCTGACAATGTGAGAACCCTGCAAAGAACCAGGCTCAGAATTGAAATCAAACTCCTCCTCTCCCAAGAGAAAGATGTATATGGTTCATCCAGCCTGGCTTTTCCAGGCAGGCAGACCAGCAACTGGCATCCTTTTGTGCCCAGAGGCATTTGTGTCTAAATATCCAGGAAAAAAAAAAAAAGGACAGTTAAAAGGCTAATTGAGCATCTGTGGTTGATTTTTCTTTCCCCATCTCTGAGCTCAGGAAGCAATGCAGACAGATGAGCCACCGCCCAACTTGGTCCTTGGAGCCTCCAGGAAATGCGGGCCAATGGCAATGAATATGAAAGGAGCCCAGAGCTGGGGCTCAGGGCTTGAGTTGGTCCCTCTGGACACCTTGCCTCGTCCACCAGGAGACCACCACCCCTGCCCTCATTAGGAGAGCCTCCTTTATTCTGCTTAGTTGACGATGAAGATTTAATCAACTAAAAGACTGAGAAAAATAAGGTGAGGTTCATAGAAATTAGGCTGAACTTGGGACCTAATTTTAGGACTGCTAGATAAAGATGCTGCAATTAATAAAAATAAGTCATAGTACTATGGCTTTTAATACATAGTGCATATCACAGGTGGGAAAAATATCAATTTTCTTAAGAAATTTGATTCTAGAAAGATTTAATTAGTCAGTTTGGACACAGGGATGTGGCCATGTGACAACATTTTAAAAGGTATGAAAGTGCCAGGGCATTTTGTTATGTTTAGAATGACGTGTGTGTGTGTGTGTGTGTGTGTGTGTGTTTTCTTGTTAGTTCTCCCCCTGTTGACTTGTCAAGTTTACTGCTATACAATGGCATTGAGCCTACATGCAGTAAGTTCTCCAAAATGGTTTGCTGAATGAATGAATGAATGAATGACAATTCCAAAACCAGTAATAAGTCCTATGTTTTGTGAAAGCAAAATTTTTTTTAAAGACAAATGTACTTTTGTAAAAGTAGATTAAAGTACTAGCAAGTAAATATGAGGTTTTCAGAAGTAAGACTTAGGAAAGTCTAAAACTTTTTTTCTAAAGGGGTTCCAGAAAGTAAAGGACACTCATTGACACATCTAAGTGTCTGTTTCTCCTCCAAATCCTTGAATGATTCCAGGTAAGTAGGAAATTTCTCAAAAATACATGAGATTCTAAAGAGGAAAAGGTTGATTATGTTCAGGACGTGGGGGTGAGCTATCACAGATGAGACGGAGGTGGAGGAAACATTGGGGTGGGGGCAGGAGGTGTCCACCAGCACCAAAGCTATCTCCTTTTTCTTGTGCAACAGACAACTTTCATGAGGGATCAGGGCTTTTTCCTCACTAGTACCAGGCAGACACTTAAAAGAGATCATGCAAGGAAAGACAGGGTAACCGAGCAACAAACAGATTACAGGAGAGAAACTGGCGTGTATGTATCAAGATTGCAGGGATAACAGACTTCTAAGGATGTGTTACTGTCAACAGTTGAAGACTTGGGGGAGATAAGTCAGGAGCTGCCTCTCTTTTGGTGACAGTTTTATGGGGGTGGGAAGATTCCCACCCTAACTCCAGAGAAAAGGATTTCCCCTGTCCTATTTACATCTTATGAAAAAAAGAAAAAAATGATTATTTAGAAAGTGAGTGAAATTCAAACTATTTACATTTCTCTAGGAAATTTCAGTAAATTGCTTTTTATTATTTCAAGTAAAACTCAATCTAAGCTTTTTAATCTAAAGGGAAATGCTGGGGTGTTCCTGTTGTGGCACAGAGGAAAGAAACGAATCTGACTAGTACTCGTAAGGATTCGGGTTTGATCCCCTGGCCTCACTCACTCAGTGGGTCAGGGATCCTGTGTTGCTGTTGCTATTCTGTAGGCCAGCAGTTGTGGCTCTGATTTGACCCCTAGCCTGGGAACTTCCATATGCTGTGTGTGGCCCTAAAAAGCAACAAAAAAAGAAAAAGAAAAAGAAAAAGAAAGAAAGAAAGAAAGCAAAGAGGGAACTGCTGGACACAAGACCAAGACACATCAGAAGCTATGTTCGACCAATCATTCAAGAGGTGCCATTATTGGAGTTCCCGTTGTGGTGCAGTGGGAACAAATCCAACTAGGAACCATGAGGTTGCGGGTTCGATCCCTGGCCTTGCTCATTGGGTTAAGGATCCGGTGTTGCTATGGCTGGGGTGTAGGTCGCAGATTTGGCTGGGATCCTGCATTGCTGTGGCTGTGGCGTAGGATGGTGGCTGTAGCTCCGATTAGACCCCTAGCCTGGGAACCTCCATATGCCACGGGTGGGACCCTAAAAAGACCAAAAAAAAAAAAGTGCCATTATTAAAACCACTCCCATTTGCCAAAACAAATATATGTTTTTTTTCATCTGGAACAGCTTACTCCCCCTAACTGCCTCCCTGCATGTTCTTTGCTTTTCCTCCTGCAAAAACGAAAAGCCCATCTTCATCCTTCCCCTCTCTGCTCTGGATGGCACAGAAACCATTTTAGTTTTGTTTTCTTGTTTCAAGAAAGCAGCCAAACATTGGACAGTAGTGTGTTTTAATTAATTTTGAAAAACAAATTCAACAGCAATTGATTCTTCAGGTCCCCTGACCTGGACCTGACACACTATGAAGTCCAAACAACTCTGCATAGTTACATGAAACAGGTTCTTGTGCTGCAAAGTCACTGGGCGCAGGTAGCAGTGAAACATTCCCAAGACAATCACGAGACATGCAGAACGCCAGCCAGAAGCATGAATCACTTTCAGGGGTCTTGCTGCAGGGAGCATGAGGCTGTATTTTGTGTGCATTGACAACAGTATAGGGTAGGCCATCTGTTTTCAAGGGAGCAGAGCAACCAATATTTCTCTTGAACCTTAAAGGGTACCTTTCCAAAAGAAGTGAGGCTGCAAACCCTAAACTTTGGAGCCGATAACCCTCCCAGTTTTATGTGTTGCTCCTTGGAAAGTCAAAGCCAAGCCACCATGAGCATGAAAGCCAGCTGATACCTCCCTCCCACTCCCCAGCATGGAAAGAACAGCTGCCCTTCACCCTGTGAATCCCAAAGAATCCCCCCATCCCAGGGTTTAAGCATGGATGCAGGCCAAGCGAGCCTTGAATACCCAGGCCTGTTAGATTGGTAGCTATGTTGTTATATTCCATATACAGGTGAAAAGTGCTTTTGTGTCTCTACCTGATCCAGCTGGGGGGGGGGGCTGTCTGCCTAATTGGTCTCTAGCCCATGTGCTTATACTGGGATCGATCTCTAGGGATCTGCACCTGGTTGGCTGTCATCTTGTGGTGGATGTGGTAAATCACCAGCGTTACCACAATGACAAGGCCCAAGATGAGCCCCAAAATCAGGGGCAAGGTTTCTTCCAACTGCTCCCGCTCGTCCACTGGGCATTTATGCTCTGAAATGAGAAAGAGGAAGAAAAATGATTGAGCTCCTGTCAAATAGAAGTCTGCTCAACAAAACTAAAAGGTAGATAGAAATGAAAAGATTTCTCAAGGAAACTTTAGAGACCTATTTTTTCAGAAACAATATTTCCCAGACCAACTTAAGGCCTAATCCCTTAGTATTTTTGAAGAATGTAAAATAAAGAGGTATCAATTAAATAGGGCAACATTCAGTTACTGGATTCCTGGCTGATGTCAACAAAACATCCAAATGACTTATGTAAATTTGCAGAGTTTTGGCATTAGATACAACCACCATCATTTTTTATGGTGATTTATTTTAACTTTTTATTGACGTAGTATGTATACAGAGAGAATCTCAGACAAATATATAGCTTTTAAAAAGTCTGAAAATACCCAGTGTTGGCAGTGATGTGGAGTAACTGGAACTCTTATTTACCATTGATGGGACCTGGTGCAACCACTTTATAAAACTGTTTAGCAATTTGTAATAAAGGCAAATAGACACCTACGTTATATATTCCTTCCTAGGTATTTACTCAAGAATAATGAAAACATATGAATACCAAAAACTTGAACATAAATGTTCATGGAAGATTTATTCATAATAATCTAAATTATGACTAAACTACCAAACTTTCCACCAAAAGGGAATGGATAAATAAACTGTGATATATTCACACAACAGACAACAACACAAAGGAATGAACTATGAATACACATAGCAAACGGATAATCTCAAAAACATTATGTTGAGTGAAAACTGTCATATGCAAAAGTGTATCTATTGCGTGATTCAATTTATGTGAAGTTCAAGAACAGGTCAAACTAAGCCTATGGTGATGGAGGTCAGAAAAGTGCGGAGCAACGTGTCTTGGGGAACAGGACACAAGAGAACTTCACAAGAGTAGAAAAAGAGAACTTCAGCTATGATGGAAATGTGCGGAGCAATGTGTCTTGGGGAACAGGACACAAGAGAACTTCACAAGAGTAGAAAAAGAGAACTTCAGCTATGATGGAAATGTTCTACATATGCTGATGTAGGTGAGGGTTGTGTGGTTGCAAGTATAGGCAAAAACACATTGAGCTAAATACTTCAGATTTGTGCTTTTTGATATATGTACATTATGCTAAAATTTAAAAAAAGAAAGTGCAGTTTGATGGAATTTCACAAATGAACACCCCATGTGACCGGCACCTAGATCAAGAAAATGTTACCAGCACCCCAGGGTTGACGAATCCATATTCAGGTAAAATTTAAGACAGTTTCATATCCCTGCCTCCAATTTTACAGAGAACCCCCCAAAAAACCCATTTTTAGGAAGCCTGGTGGTTAAACAGTGTGAGAGCTGATCAGACTGCATTCCTAGGAACCAGACACCACTGCTCAGGCTCCTCACTCCTGGTGGAGAACTGGCAGCCTTTTCAGATGATCCAGTAAACATTTACTGAGCACCTACAGTGTACCAAGCTCCTCCAAAATCTTTATTTTATTATTATTATTATTATTTTTGTATTTTCTAGGGCTGCACCAGCAGCATATGGAGGTTCCCAGAGCTGTAGCTGCCGGCCTACGCCAGAGCCACAGCAACGCCAGATCCAAGCCGCATCTGCAACCTACACCACAGCTCATGGCAACACCAGATCCTTAACCCACTGAGGGAGGCCAGGGATTGAACCCAGAACCTCATAGTTCCTAGTCGGATTCGTTTCCACTGCACCACGACAGGAACTCCTAAATTAACTTTTGGTTCCTAGCACAAAGACTTAATCCCTGTAACAACTCTACGAAGTAAATGTTTTTATTATACCCACTTTACACATAAGGGAACTGAAGCAGAAAGAGGCTATATAATTTGCTCGGGGGTAAATGAAACCCCCACCCAAACTCAAACAGCCTAACTCAACAGCATAGTCAGGGTAGCACTTAGCAGATGAGCTGGGGTTAGAGATAAGTCAGGTCAGGTGATCTGAGCTACTGGCATTCAAGGCTACAGAATCACAAGGTGGGCCCTGTGGGGCTGCGTACCAGTGGCAGAGGTATGTTCAATTTCTGAAAACTCAATGAGCTGCATACTTAATATTTTGGGGTGGTGGTATATTGATTTTTTCTAGATGGTGGTGATGGCTTCCTAGGTGTATTCATAAGTCAGTATTTATCAAAATGGTACACTTAAATATGTACATTTTATTGTATTTCAATTATATCTGAATAAAACTATTTAGAATAAGTAAATATAGACATACAGACATTCCCTCAATGGAAAAAAAATATATTTTTAAAAAGGGTATTTTGGCAAATGTTAGGGAGTTTTAAGGACTGATTAGAACTAAACTGAGCCTTTCTCCTTATTACAACCAGAAGGACTAAAAAGAATCAGTGGGAGACTTTTTTTTTCACAATTTGATTCAATTCTAAGTAGTCCCAGGGAGTTCCCATTGTGGCTCACTGTGTTAAGAACCCGACGAGTATCCATATGGATGCAGGTTCAATCCTGACTTCACTCAGTAGGTTAAGGATCCGGTATTGCCATGAGCTGTGGTGTAGGTCCCAGACTCAGCTCCGACCTGGTGTTGCTGTGGTTGTGGCGTACGCTGGCAGCTGCAGTTTTGACTGGACCCCTAGCCTGAGAACCTCCAAATGCTGTGGGTGTGGTCCTAAAAAAGCAGAAAAGCAAAAAAAAAAAAAAATCCAACCCGTCCCAGCTTTGAATATCACTCAGGGGCCCAGTATCTCCATTTAGAGTAAAAGACTTGCTACTGTCACCGGAGGCACCGGAAACAGCTGTGAACCCAGAAATCCATAACCAGAGGGTTGGTTTTCTCCTGATACCCCGCCGTCTCTATGAACAGACCAATGAGTAGAAATGGGGTCTCCTGGGGGTAGGGATTTTGTTGACGACAAAGGGTTTCTTCCTCACCACAACATACTGTTGCCCGTGTCACCTTAACATTAGATTGTGGGGTTCGCTCCATTCCTGTGTGCTGGCGGCAAACTCATACCTTGATATTTAGAACAAACCCCTTGCAACCATACCTGGGTTTATGCTGATGAGGTGACTCTAGGAAAGCCCCTAGGTCCCCTCAGGATGGGGGTGCTCATTGGCAGGGAACAAACCATATGATTAGAGGGTTGGCATTCAGCCCATCCACCCAATTTCCTAGGAGGGAAGAGGAGCTGGAGATGCATTCAGTTGCCAAAGGCCAATGATCTAATCCATTATGTATGTAATGTGTGTATGTAATGAAGCCTCCATGAAAACCCAAATGGGCAGGGTTTGGAGAGCTTCTGGTTGGTGAACAGGTGGAGATTTGGAGGAAACGACGAGCCTGGAGGGATCGTGTAAGCTCTGTGCTCTTTCCCCATCCCTTGCCCTTGGCATCTCTCCCCTCTGGCTGAGTTATATCCTTCAATGCTAACTTAGTCATCTGGTAAGTAAAATGTTTCTCTGAGTTCTGTGAGTGGCTCTAGCAAATTTATCAAACCCCAAGAGGAGGTTATGGGAACCTCTGATCTATAGCAGGTCAGTCAGAAGCACAGGTGACAACCTGGGTAACTGGCATCTAAAATGGGGGTAGAAGGAGTTCCCATCGTGGCTGAGTGGTTAACGAATCTGACTAGGAACCATGAGCTTTCGGGTTCGATCCCTGGCCTCACTCAGTGGGTTAAGGATCCGGCATTGCTGTGAGCTATGGTGTAGGTCAAAGACGCAGCTCGGATCCCACATTGCTGTGGCTCTGACACAGGCTGGCAGCCACAGCTCTGATTAGACCCCTAGCCTGGGAACCTCCATATGCCGTGGGAGCAGCCCTAGAAAAGGCAAAAAGACAAAAATAAAATAAAATGGGGCTAGAGGACAGTCTTGTAGGGCTGAGCCCTTCACTGGTGGGATCTGATGGTTCCTCCAAGTAGATGGTGTCAGAATTGAGTTGAACTGGAGGCCACCCAGCTGGTGTTAAAGAGCATTACTTGGTGGTTGGGAAAAAAACACCCACATGTCAGAATTGGTATGAGAATCATGGTGCCAAAAGTATTATCCTTAAATGGATCATGACTTTGGTATAGTCATGGGGAATAACTCTCATACCCCATTTTAAGGAAGATGGAAGAGAAAAGCATGATGTATTTTGGCAAAAAATATAGTTAAAATACTCTTGTAGTTTATTTGTTTCTTTAAAAATATTTGTTGCCTTATGGGGAAAAAAAAAAAGAAAACAACCCTGAACTAAACATACCATAGGAAGGAGAATATAAAGTGAGTATTAAATATAAAGTGATTATTTAAAATAATCATGGTAAAATAAGGGGATGCCAAAAATTATCATGAAAAACACTGAACCCCTATCCTCACCCAGCCCCATTCATTAAGTCATCAAACAAAGGGGGAATTCCCAAGTGCTCATTCCCTTACTCATGATTCCAAAATCCATAAAGCTCTAGAAACCACCAATACTTGGTATCATTCATTTAGCAGCAAAAGCTGACTCAAATTAATATCTGGCTGCCCCCTGACTCTCATTTCTCCTCCTTAGCATCAAGATTTACATGTTTCGGAGTTCCCTTCGTGGATCAGCAGTTAACGAACCCAACTAAGATCCATGAGGATGCAGGTTCGAATCCTGGCCTCACTCAGTGGGTTAAGGATCCGGTGTTGCCGTGAGCTGCGGTATAGGTCACAGACACAGCTCTGATCCCGTGTTACTGTGACTGTGGTGTGGGCCAGTGGTTTTAGCTCCGATTCGACCCCTAGTCTGGGAACCTCCATATGCCGTAGGTATGGACCTAAAAAAAAAAAAGAAAAAAAAAGATTTATGTGCTTCACTGCAGGAAACAGATACATTAATATGTTTGATGATGGGCCTGCCCTGACTCTTCTGGGTCTTATATGGACGATGTAATATATTGCCATCCTATATTCTGAATTCTGCAAAACATCTGGCCCCAAGGGTTTTATTTTATTTTATTTTTGTCTTTTTAGGGCCTCACTCATGGCATGTGGAAGTGCCCAGGCTAGGAGTCGATTCAGAGCTTCAGCTGCCAGCCTAGACCTCAGCCACAGCAACGCAGGATCCTCCGAGCCAAGCCTACAACCTACACCACAGCTCACGGCAACAATGGAACCTTAACCCACTGAGCAAGGCCAGGGATCAAACTTGCATCCTCCTGCATACTAGTCGGGTTCCTTACTACTGAGCCACAATAGGAACGCCCTAGCCCCAAGGGTTTTAGGTGGGAGATCGTGAACCCATTAAAGAAGGTCACACATTCCCCTCTCAGCCTTATGCCAGTGTTTTCAAACTCTGCCTTTGACCCCAGGAAAAACAATATTTTACATTACAATCCAGAAGAGATGTATACGCAGGTAACTAAAACTGAAGTTTTATAAAACAACAGTTATCCTTACTTTATGCATCTAATAACTTTATTCTATTCTCTTTCATGTAAAATGTTGCTGGTCAAGATCCACTAAAGCAGAGGTTAGAATCTTTTTAGTGTCAATATCATGAAACTAACACCCTTTCTCAGAATAATGCTTATAAATGCATAAAAATCAATTAATAAAATAAAAAATAAAATGCATAAAAATAAAACATATAGGACTTCAAAAAATAGACTACACCAAAATTCAGCTTTTTGAATAATTTGGGAGACAGTTACATGTGCATTTCTTTATTAGTACACATGTATACTGGCTGTGATTGCAAAGTAGTGAGAAGCATAATTATTACTTTGCAAGATCTGCACAAACATGTGGGAGGAAAATATCTGTGATTTCCATTGGTGACAAAGTCACAGGTATGACTAATACTACTGTGGGTTGTTACCTTTATTTATAATCAAAGAAAATGTTAAATATTAATTAGAAATCAGTGAAAATACAGATCTAAATTTTTTCTCTTGAAATTTACAGACCCCCTGAATTCTGTTCACAAAACTCAGGGTTAAGATCCTGGGCAATAAACTGATTATACAATCCACAGATGGTAAAACAAGTTCAGCCAATGGTCTGTGCCCGGGAGAAGAGAGACCCCTTAACTCAGCTCAGCATCTGGCTTCAGGAACTCAGAGATCCCTAACTGCCGGTCTACCACCTCAGCTCTTAGAGCCCTGACTGGAATTAGGGTTCTAGAGGACACAAAACAGAGGCCCAGAGCAGATAAAACATGATTGGAAAAAGCAACAGCCAGCCCACTCACTGGAAAGAACTGGATGAAGACAGATCAGACAAAAGAGGTATAATTGCCAGCTGACAGCTTCCAACTCAGGTCTCTTCAACCATAAACCTGGTGCCCCCAGTGAAACCCTGACTCATATTAGGTTCTGTTTTCTCAATGTGTGTTTTATTTTGTTTGCTCTGATCACAGCTTTTTTTTTTTTTTTTTTTTTTTTGCTTTTTAGGGCTGCATTCATGCCATATAGAAGTTCCCAGACTAGAGATTAAATCAGAGCTGCAGCTGAGGCCTATGCCACAGCCACAGCCACACCAGATCCGAGCTGTATCTTCGACCTACACCACAGCTTGCAGCAATGCCGGAACCTTAACCGCCGAGGGAGGCCAGGGGTTGAACCTGAGTCTTCTTGGATACTAGTCGGGTTAGTTACCACTGAGCCACAACGGGAACTTCCTTATAACAGCATTTGAAAGTTGTATTTACTCCCTGAAAAAAAATGTAAGAACTCTTCGTCATCCCCAAAAGAACAGCGTTGAGATGGGCAAAGGGCCAGGAGGCAAGCCAATTGCTTCCTCAAGCTCTGCTAATGCCACAGACTGTTCCTGTTCTAGGAGGAGAGCAAGCCTTTGGCTGGCTGTGCTTCCCTCTCCTATCTGACAGGACAGCTAGAGGGAGGGATTTGCCCCTCTTTCCATATTTCCTCTGGGATGACTCAGGTCTCCTGTAACCTTGGCAAAATGTACTGTGTGTACTAAGAAAGTGTTGTAATGAGTAAGCTTTGGAGATCTTTGGCTGGAGATAAGCAGATACTCTCACCATGTTGTGGGTACAAGCAAGCACAATTCACAATAGCCGAGCCATGGAAACAACCTAAATGTCCATCAACAGATGAGTGGATTGAGAAGATGTGGTACATATTTATGATGGAATACTACTCGGCCATAAAAAAGAACAAAATAATGCCATTTGCAGCAACATAGATGGAACTAGAGACTTTCATACTAAGTGAAGTAAATCAGAAAGAGAAAAACAGATGCCATATGATATCACATACCTGGAATCTAATATACGGCACAAATGAACCAATCTACAAAATAGAAACGGACTCACAGACATAAAGAACAGACTTGTGGTTGCTGAGGGGGAGGGGAAGGGAGTGGGATACAGGGAGTTTGGGGTTAGTAGATGCAAGCTATAACATTTAGAATAGAGAAGCAATGAGGTCCTACTGTATAGCAGGGAACTACATCCAATCTCTTGGGATAGAACATGATGGAAGATAATATGAGAAAAATAATGTATATATATATGTATGACCAGGTTGCTTTGCTATACAGCAGAAATTGGCACAACACTGTAAGTCAATTGTACTTTAATTTTTAAAAAGGGCATCAAAAAAAGCAAAAAAATTAATTGATTAATTAACCAAAATATGGTTAATGTTCCCCCCACCAAAAGATGTAAGCACAACAAAAAATAAGAAAAGCAATTACTGGGAGTTTGGGATTAGTAAATGCAAACTATTACGCTTAGAATGGATAAACAATAAAGTTCTCTTCTATAGTATAGGGAACTATGTCCAATCTCCTGGGATAGACTATGATGGAAAATAATATTTTAAAAAGAATATATACATATATATACACACACACATATATATATATATATATGACTCAGTCACTTTGCTATATAGCAGAAATAACACAACACTGTAAATTAACTATACTTTAACAATGAATAAATAAATAAATAAAAAGCAATTACTGGCTGATGCCACGGTGTGTGCCAGGAACGTGGCATGCACAAGGAAGAGTTGTATAAACTTTTTCTCACTAGCCTGTAAACACCACCAAGGCAGGAAAATTTTCTTCATCCCAGTACTATGTGTAGCAGACAGGGACAGTGTCCAATGCCCTTGGCATTCACCATTCACACGCATACCAATGGACTTTGACCACAAGGCAGGTTAGATCGAGAGTCAACACCCCTCTCCAGCTCTCTGGCAGCCAACAGTGGCAAACGGGAGTTGGCAGGGTATTTAAGGTGGGTTCCACGCTTTCTCCCAGAGGTTCCAGCAGTTTGGGAGCCCTGGTTCTCACAGTGGTAACCTGCTCACATATCCACCTGAATGAGCTGCCTCACCTTCCCAGCTGACTTCCTCATTCCCCTGGAAGTGCTTTGTAGAACCATCTCCTAAATGAACTACTTGCTCTTAATTACTCGCAGAGGACCTGCTTCTTGGGCAACCTAACCTCAGACACGATGTTCTAGGACAGGAGCCAGAACCCAGAATTCTATGACTGCCTAGCTACACAGCTGTGTGCGGGGCTCCACGTTCCAGCCCTCGACATTACGCTCTGCAGTGTTAACAGGACTGTCTCCCTCGAGATGCTTCCCCAGGAGGCCCTGAGGAGGAGAGACCACCCAGCCAGCAGGTTTCTGGACTGGGAGGTGCCAAGTAAACCACAGGTGTACAGGGCACCCTGGATGAGCATGGGCAAACCCTTCCCTCGTGTGCAGAACAGCAGCCAGCTTCCAGGCACTCTACTGGTGTCTTCTCATTTCCACTAAAACACAGATCATTCTCCCCACAAATCTGGGTAAAATACACATCAGATGGCATCTCTCAATCATGCTGCTCGAAACAATTATCAAAAGCTCATGAATTCAGCACACTGGACAACCTTGCTGAAAGTGCCTCATGTATTCACGTGTTTATTGTATTTGCTCAGTGGGGGCAGCTAAGGCTTAGAAAGGCTAAGAGCACAGGATCTAATATCCAAAGACAGATTCCCATCTCAGCTTTGGCAGTCACCAGGAGTGTGGCCTTGGCCTGTCACTTCCCTTCCCTGAGCTTCAATGTCTCCACTGTAAACCGGGATCTCAGTACCTCTTTCACAGGTCTCTTTGTTTCTTTTTTTTTCCTCTCTTAAGAATTAAGAAGAGCCCAGTCCATACGTGTTAATTAAATGCCTGTTTTTTTTTCTTTTTTTATTAGAGTATAATTGATTACAATATTGTGCCAATTTCTGCTGTACAGCAAAGTGACCCAGTCATACATATATATACATTCTTTTTCAGATATTATCTTCCATCATGTTCTGTCCCAAGAGACTATATATAGTTCCTTGTGCTGTACAGTAGGACCTCATTTTTTTATCCATTTTAAATGTATTGTTAGCATCTACTTTAAACCTGAGTCTTGGAGTTCCCGTTGTGGCACAGCAGAAACGAATCCAACTAGGAACCATGAGGTTGCAGGTTTGATCCCTGGCCTCGCTCAGTGGGTTAAGGATCTGGTGTTGTCGTGAGCTGTCGTGTAGGTCTCAGACTCAGCTCAGTTCCTGGGTTGCTGTGGTTATGGTGTAGGCTGGCAGCTGCAGCTCCCAATCGACCCCTAGCCTGGGAACCTCCATATGCCAAGGGTGCAGCCCTAAAAAGCAAAAAATTAAAAAAAACAAACCCTGAATCTTTAACAAAGGGGCACAGAGGCACCTTTGTGTTCTGTGCTTCGTGTTCTGTTCTGTCATTAGGAATGATAGTTGTCTTTAATTCAAGCCCTTAAAATCTCAGACTGATTTGTTCCCTCCCTGCAATGCACCCCCCACTCCATCCCAGTCAGAAATCTCCTGGGGCCTCGAGGGGAACACACTACCAGGAATTAATGGTGGGAGGAAAGTTACCCAACACAAGCTGAGAAACATGGGCTTCCTGGAATTGCAGGATGAGAGTTACCACATCAAGTGCATCTGTTACAGAAATAAGCCAGCCTCCGTGGATAGGCCTCTTATTGGTTTATATTTTCACTGCAGGCTGAGAGCCATTAGCTCAAAAGCCTGCCTGTGCCAAACTCAAATTTTTACACATTCAATTATTTAAAAAACAGCCCAAGCAGACACATGTTTAGCTGTTTGGAGCCTGCCTGCTTTGCATACAGACCTCCTCCAACAGCTGTTATCCACTGATAAGACAGATAAGGCCCCCAAGCTTCTGCTGCCACCAGAGCTCACTGACCCAAAGATTCCTCCCTGAGCTGCCCAGTGACGTCACCTAGTCCTGTTAACCTCCTCCTGACACCCTTCTCCCCATCTGGAGATCCTTCACCCTCGTCTCCTTCTCGATAGTGGTCCCCAGGGCGCTGTAACACCCTAGACTGTCCCCTGCTATGAAGGGCTTTCCTCAAGCAACCTTGTCCAAGTGCCACCTAGCGAGGATTATGCGTTACTACTGCCTCTTGTGGTCGTATCATATTCCTTGACCAGCTCAAAATCCATCAGCTCCCCCCCCACCACCACCACCCCAGCAGCATTGACAGGGAGCTTGCTAGAAATGTAGCATCTTGGACCCCGCCCCAGATCCACTGAACCAAACTCTACACAGTAACAAGATCACCAAGGTTGTGCAGGACGCAGCTGGAGCCAAGCTGGGCTATGAGACTTTTGCAGGGGATCAGTATAGTAGCCAAGTTCAAGGCACTAAAGGGATTTGTGTGATAAAGACATCATCCCCACTTGGGCTGCTCTCAGCCCCTATGAGTGTCGACTAACCCTTTCACTGAACTTTCCTTGCTTTCCGCAGAATCTATGAAGGAGGCAGGGGGGAGACTGCAGACGCCAGGCATGACTCATGACTGCCTTACACAAGGAACACGCTCTTCACTGGAAGCCCTTATGCTGTGGGTCTTGCATGCTCAGGACAGAACATATGTACACAGCCCTGCGGTGGGCCTCAGGCATATGACCAGATTCCCCCCTCTCAACACACGCACACCACATAGGCAGGCTCCACTCACACCCACAAGGCATAAGCAATTCATCCAGAGTCCCCTTCTATTTTCAGGAGTGGGGGGGCCAAGTGCCAGGTCCCCAAAAATCCCCCTAAAAGGAATCTTTCAGATTCTGCCAAATCAAACAAAATGATCTCTTGCAAAACACAGCGGGGGGCCAGTGCTGAGAGGTGCAGATAGGAGGAGCCAGGAACAAAAGAACTCTTGCCACACAAAGGCACATCGATCCAGTGAGTGATTCTGAATGAGGTTTCCTCCTCCCAGGAGCATCAAGGCTTGAGCCCCAGGGCACGGTACAGGAGGGAACATCCTAATTATTACCCAGAAAAGCCTGGGTTAGACAAGTGCAATTTGCCTGTGCTTAATATATCCACATTTGGGAAGTTATATGTGCTTGTAGACTCTCTAAGTCTATCCACTTCAGCCCTAGAAGTGGATAAAAAACTGCTTTTTATACAAAAGACATCATTAAGTCCATGCCAAGAACGTCACCAATTTTTAGGAAAGTAGCTCTTGTCCTTACTCAGTACTCATTTACTCTTATTTTGTACACAGTTCTAACGTTGATGAGATTTAACTTCTTCATCTGCAAATGACCATAAGCACCATCTTAGAAATAACCCAGACTGGATTAGGGTGAGGTTGTGGTAAGAAACTAGTAAAGGCAGCAATTATAGCACCAGTAGTACCAAGAAGCGAAGCAGTACCTAAGAACAGCTGACCAGCGAAAAACAAAGAGTAATTAGAGACTACTGAAAGTACTCATATAAACTCAAAAGCATCTATGGTAGGGATTATAAGGACTACATGACCCAGTATTTTCAAAATGAATTCCTGGTCATCAACAGTCCTAAGTCCCCTTTCTTTTAATTACATTTAACATTTTCAGTTTTAAAAAGACACTTCCATTTTAAAAACACTTTTATAATCAAAGAGTATTTTTTTAGTCTTGATATCTTGGACATCTAGCCTAGTTTCAATTTTGTGGAAAATGCATTAAAATGGAAAAGCCCCTACATCCATGTAACAGGTCACTGTGGCACTGCTTTACTAGATATATTAAATTCTGATTTGCCTGGCACTGAAGCATTGGCAAGCCTCTACGAATTGAGCCCACAGTTTCAGAATACCAATTCGGCCAATGTTAACAGGGCATCCGCAATGTGCCAAGCACTCTATTAGGTGCTAAAAATCCAAAGATGAATTAAGAAGGAGGCCCTTCTCTTGAGGACAGTTTAACTTAGGAATTCCCAAATGCCTTTAAAAAAAATAATGGGAGGAGGAATTCTATTTGGTATACTTGGAGGGGGAGGGGCATTTTATAAAAGTTGGAATTCTTTGGGAATGATTTAATGATTTCTGTGTGACCCAGATAGGGATTCCCTAATAGTCTACACGTTTGATTTCTTGTATTCACCTGGGGATTCCCAGCCCAAGGGCAGGCATCCTACAAGCAATCCCAATCTCTTAACCACAAGGAATAAACAAGAAGATCAAACTGTATTTTAATAACATCCTCCAGATAACAGAGAGAGAGAGAGAAAAAACAAAAACAAACAAAACAAAACAAAACAAAACAAATGGAAGAGTTCACTAACCCTACACCTGCCCAGTGTAAATTGTAACAAAATGCAGCACATGGGCTCCCCTCCTGCCCTATCTCTGCTGGGATGCAGAGAACTAAGTATGGACCTGAACCTGCCCCAATGGCTCCTGCCTGAGCCCCTTTCTGAGCTCGCACAGACTAAGAAGCTTTCCTCCATGCCCCAAGAGAGCAGATCAAGGACCCCTGCCTCCTTGGAGGTTCCTGGGTGTCCCACCACAACCCCTGCCACAAAGATGAATGCTGGAGAGAGGCAGGTTTTTATAAGTCTCTCTTTGTGACCTGCGCGCGCGCACACACACACACACACACAAAACCTATTGCAGTCTGGTCACACAAAAAATTCACAGGGGTGAGCCTAGACCTGTGTCTAAAGACCATGGAGAAACTAAGGTCCACAGAAGCAAAGGCCCTATTCCAATCTATGGCGCTCTAGACAATGGCTTGGGATTTCTAGCTGCTTTTTTTCTTGGGGAACTGGCATTAAAATTACATGTTTTTTCCAGGTGACCTTCCTATCTTTCTCCTGATCCAGTTTCATCTTTTGACAAAGGGGTGGGGAGGAAGGGAAATAAAAAAAAAATAAGGGAAAAACAAGACAGGAGGAAAGGAGGAAGGAAAAGGGGAAAAAGAAGGGAGGGAGAGGAAAGGGATGAAGAGAAGGAAGGAAGAGAGAGAGGGAGGAAGAAAGAGCCATTGAAGGAAGTGGATACAATTCAGTTTGCTGCCTTTTGTCTTTGACACATATTATAGAGAGGGACGGCTCAGTGTTATCCTAGAGAACATCCAAGTGATAATGACCTGGCACCCTGGCAGAGTCCCTTCCACATTCAACCTGAGGTCAGCCTTTTGGTCCCTCCTCCCTCTCTCGTCCTGCCTCCCCACCAACCTACCTTCACTGAAGACGAAGTCAGAGATGATGTCAAAGGGCTGGATATGGACCGCGGACAGGATCATGGTGACCGTCTTCTGCGGATCGCTGGAGGCTAGTGAAATGGTCTGCTGAGCTTGACACTCATAGGACTTTCCGGCAGGGGTGACCAAGGCCGAGAGGTGATGTGAGTTGGCTGTGTGCTTCCCGGCTGCAGGGAAGGCCCACAGCAAAGGTTAGGTCCCTAGGGCTCCTTGTGATCCAGGTAGTTGGTTCTTGCCTCTTTGCCCCCTGTCCTCCCTCGCGTCCTTGGCTGCCATGCCCTGTGGCCTGGCCTGGCTGAGGCTCTGAAAATGGCATCAGAGGGTGAATGCACCCATTCTTTCAGGAGTAAGAGCTTCTGAAATATTAATTTGGAATTTCTTTTTGGAAGAACAGATTGATACCTAAAAAACCCAACCCTTTCTATTATATAAAACCTAACAATGGAGATTCCAAAGAATACACAGAGAACAGTGACTTGGTTTTCCATTTCTTATACTAGCTTGCAAAAATAAAATAAAATTAAATTAAAATAAAATTTAAAATAAAATAAAATCTTCCTCAGCAAAGCATGGCTGCTGCTAGTGCTCTGGGCCAATGCCTTTGTACACAAACATATTCCTTGGAGGTCTGCCTCTTACTTTTTCTTCTCTTCTGGGTTAAGTTTTTTTTTTTTTTTCCTTTTTGGAGTCTAATTTAACTGTGGGAAATGTCTGAATATAAATTTTGATGAAGAGAAGAAAATGGCCTTTTTACTGTGATGATAAAGAGGTGACAGCTAAGAGATGACATATGTTTTCTTGTATAGGCTCAATAAAAATATTTTCCCAATTCACACACCCGAGTGATGGAAGGCTTCATTTCGAGTAGATCAGACAATTTACAAAATAAATAAGTAAATTTAAAGGTGTTCTTTGATGGTGCCTGCAGATGCCAAGGTTGTTATCTGGAGCCTAGCTGTTCCTTTGGCCATTGCTATTTTTGGAGGATCTGGGCAGAACTGTTGGAGTGAAAGGGCAGAAAAAGCTAATAAATTAGCCCATGGTTCAGAATCCACTGGAGTTGCTGCAGCCATTACTGAAGATGAAGGTGAGGCCTGACGCTGTGTTCCCAAAGATCTGAAGGCCATGAAATTCTGATCGGAAAGGAAAGTCCCTTGAAGTTTTAACGCACAGGAAGAAAAACCGGGGTGCAGAAGAAAATTAAAATACAGCTTTGCCCTTCTCTGTGCCCCTTTAACAGACAAATGTTAAGAAGCAGCCACTAGAAGACAGGCCCTCAAGAGATGTCTCAGGCAGGGTCAGGCGATGGGTGATGGGTAACAGGCTGGTCCTCAGGACCTGAATTTCTTATGCATCTACAAAGCCTGAGATCCAGAGGACACACCCATGCTCCTGCTTCCTCCACCTTGGAGATCTAGCCACAGGGCATTCTGGACCTGGATCCCAGGCCAGGATCCCTTTCCAAAACCCTGAGGAATTCATCCTCAAAACCTGTGATCCCTGCACTGTCCCCAGCGCTTCCCCAGGATCCCTCTCCAGCCCTGGTGGCCTCTACTCACCACTGACCGCGTCTTTAAAATGGGTCTTCTCCGAGGAGTCATAGACAAATTGGACCTTGCTTAGCCTCCAGGTCGCTTCCGGTCCCTTGGACGTGTTGTGACTTTCCTGCATAGCGAGGGAGGGAGGCTTGCATTGACCGCCCCCACGAATCTGGGTGGGGAAACCTGCGGGCGGCCCCTGCCTACACCCAACCCGAGTACCCATCCCCCCGCCCCCCGCGAGCGCGCTCGCCTAGCAGTTACCTTTACAAACAACATTTTGAGTGAGTAGGCGCGATCCACCCAGAACACTTGCAGCTCTGACTCGTTGTGGCCACAGCGGCCCTTCACCTCAGCTCCCCGGGTCATTGAGATATCAGCCTGTTCCGTGATTAGCTGGGAACACAGACGGCCCGCACCCCCTCAGTGCGCGGGCCCCAATGGGGGCTATAAAGGGCGGCGAGTCCAAACTCCGGGTCGCACGCCTGGGCTCTCCTTTGCGCGCGCGCGCTCCCAGGTCCCGGAACATGCGGTTAGATGCTCTGCGTGCAGACCCGGCCCTTAGGGAAGCAGAGAGATGGGGGTTTACGTTCAAAGCAGGCGGGGTTGAGCGGGAGGCGTTACAAGCCGGAACCCCATGCAGCATTTGGGAGCAGTCTGCACAGCACAGTGGGGAAGGCGGACGACCCAGGTCTTCACAGGGTCTTGAGGGAGGGTGCCCTTCGGCCCCGGAACCCTGGGAGCAAGCTGAGAGGGAAAAGGCTCCTTACATCCACATAATTGCTGGCCCACACATCATAAGGGACAATAAATTTGGCTGCAAACTCTGCCATGAGACACGTCGTCCCATTTTCCCGCACCACAAATATATCTTTCTCAGGGTTAGTCGAAAGGCCTGAGAGATTTTCCACTTCTTGTTCTGCCATGATTCGAGCCACTGTATCTGCGGAAACAAGCAAACAAAACATCCTATCGGTTCTGGGCTCCGTGAGCCCACGTGTCTCAGGCACAAGGGTGGAGAGACTAGAATCGTGTGGTCTGCGGGCTTTGGGGTGACAAAGTTCCCTGCCGGCTACCCTGCGCTCTGTGAGCCATTTTTCTGACCTAGCGCCAACAAATTCCACTTCGTTGCTGTTAATCCATAATAAAAACAAAATTTAAAAAACATCTTAACCCTTATTAATTTGTAATCCGACTGGCCTTTTTCTTCATTTTAGGCTTTTAAACCAAAGCTTTCTTGCCAATGCTCTGAGCCCAAGAAGTAGGCCCATGTAGCACCGCGTCCGAGCTTGCCATCAGGTGTGTGGCTCTCTGGGGAATTCCCTCCACTGCCCCCGCCCTGCCCCTCCCGAAAAAAGAAAAAAACCGCAAAATGTTAGGATCCCATTTTAACCTTAAGCTACTGGCTTTACTGTGCCAGTTCTATTCTCCGCAAAGAGTGCACCCTGCCCTGGCGGTCGCCAAAACGCTACTCACGGAACAGCATCAGAAGAACTCGAAGTCTATCCATGCCTAGAACGGCTTTTCTTCGGGGATCCATGCTCGCCAAGCAGCGAGTAAGGCGAGTTGTACTGCTGCAGAGGCCGCCCAAGAGGGAATCCCTCAAAGTCGCCGCGGGAGTGAGCCGGGATGAGAGAGGGGCGGGGGCACCGAGAGGGAGGAGGAGGGAGCGCTTGTTCCTTGTGCGCTGGCTGACTTGGTGTGGAGTACCGCACCGACCCGGGCGGGAAGAAGGCGGGTCTGCTCACTGCGGAGGGAAGGACCGCGTGGCGAGGGAGCTGTCCACGGCTGCGAGTGCTGAAAGAATTCGATTGTGTTGCAGGAGTGATTGTGGCTTGGCTTGTGCAGAGGGCCAATGAGATTTGGGAGGGCTAAAATTCTCCCTGAGTCTGTTTCCTGTGCTGCAGTTGCATCTGCAAAGATGATTCTGTCTTGAGAAACTTAATAGCTCCCTCAGACTTATTCAATATCCCTACTAGTACAGCGATTAGTTGGGTAAGGACATCACACCACTGGAGTCCTGTCTTCTGCCAATGCATCTGGGTTCTGAAGGAAAACGGGGGAGAACAAATTGTTGCTGCTTTAGGAGAGGAGGAGTAGGCAGGAATAGAGAGGGAAAATGCTATGGCAACAGCTCCCTGCATTTGGAGACATCCTCTTTCTCCTGTTCTCGATGAGCTCAGGATTTAAAGTTAAATTGACGCTTCCTCGTAGGAGACCTTCAGTAAGTCAATGCAGTATATCTGATCTGGTTGTTTTCTATGAATTCTGTACTCTGACTGCATGAGGAGGCTGAACTCTGGAATCACTACCTTCACGCACTAAATTATACCTACTCTGTCAAGAGGTATATAAATGAACCCAAAGTTTATAAGGTTATGCAGGATCTCTTAGGACAGTCATAGTTATACATACACATACCGAGACACACACATTACTCTACAGCCTCTAGTGGAACAGAAAAACAAATACTACTGGGCTAATTCCTATATTTACATTTTTAGTAGCTTGCTTAATTTTTAAATTTTTGCTCTATGAACCAGAATACAGCTCTTTCAGCAATAGACATACTGTCCTCAACAACTGCAGTAATGTCCACACATTTTATTTCTTAGAGAATATTTCACTATGTGAATAATCAGCAATAAAATGTCATCAAACAAACAGTGTCAAAATAAGAGGGAAATTGCAAAGTATTTTCATGTGCATTGTCAGATTTGATCCCCTCTACCACCTTAGAAGGTAGGCAAGGAAAGATATACCTTATTGTGGTATATACCCAAAATTGAGGCTCAGAGAAATTAAATGACCTTCCTCAATGTCACCTGGTCAGTAAAATTAAAATAGAAAAATCACATGATTTAACATCATAGGGATCATCTTCACTTTTCCTTACTTTGACTCCAAAGTATACCATATGTTGATTTCCATCAAAAACCTTTATTTAATGACCAAATAACAAACTAAGACCTAAAATCTCTAGTTCATATTCCTGAAATGTAGAGAATACTATATTAATTCTGACATTACACTTGCTACAAAGTGTCTATATAATTATTTTTTCAAATTTATTCCTATATCAATAATTACATTTCAAATTATAAAGTGATATTTAAATCAATACTATCTTTTTACTTCATTTTTATCTCTGTATTTTGAGAGAACTTTACATAAATGAACACATATAGAAGGAATGAGGCAAAATTGTGGTTGATACAAAGTTAACTGTATCAGTTGGGAGTGGAAGTTATAAAATTCATATGCCTTGTGACTTTTCATGTTAACAATTGTTATTAAACACTTATTTTCCTATAGTACTGTAAAAATTAGAAAACAATGAGACACGTGTGACAAAGCATTTATATTCCTTTCCCTTTCTCCTTCCTGTACTTGAGAAAAGAAGTGAATACATTTCAGTCCAGGATTCACTATTTATGATTTTTTATGACCTTGTACAAATTTTAGTGTTCCTCATCTGAAAAACAGGGATGGCTGGTTAGGCCAAATGAGCTAATGAATATAAAAGCATTCAAGGCAAAAGACGAGGTAGTTTAGTCCATAAGCATTAACTGAATGTGCACTGCTTACACTATGCTTGTTATTTTTGAAACTCAAAGACAAATAAATATTATATAAGTAGAAGAGCTATCTGTAAAATTTAGGACACTTTCTCTTGTGATCTATTACTGCAGATATCCTCCATTATAAGTTGTTCAAAGATCAAATTAGTTAATTGTAAGTTACCTGCTTTAATAATAAAATACTAGAAGGGAAGTAGCATTGGTCATTAATCTTAAATTGTTGTAGGTGACTCACAAATCAAATGGTAGTTTCCTTGAAAATCATTTCTTTCCATACCTGACATAAATGATCTCTTTGTTGACCAGTACTTGAATGAGTTAAAAAAGTAAGCACTCTTAAATTAACCCTTTCTTTTTGGGAGGATCATCTTCAAAATATAATTAAAGTCTTATTAGGCATTTAATCTTAAACACAGCTTTACAAATACTCATGAACTTGTTCATCTACCTGCAGTGATTCTTATGTTGTAATGGGAGTTGGATCATTAATACCTACAACTTTCACCCACATTAATTACTTTCTAATCATCCTTTTAAAAAAAATACTTCAGTTTTTAAAAATTACCCAAGAGGTGATAAAGAATAAAAACTTACCATTAAGTTATATTTTAATATAGTAACAAAGTTTTGCAGAATCCACTCCATTCTGCATTTCTTAAACAGGAGTGAAAGTAGAAGAAACTGACATAAACATGTACACTTGGTGGATGATGGCTGTGCCACTTTTCATCAATGTTGCTGGCAGTTAATACAAATGTCACCCAAACACATTGGCTTTGGAATCTCCTCCAGATCCTCTAATTCATCCAAAGGATTTTCTTTAATTCATGTATTTACTTATTGAATCAGTCTTTAAGAATCTCATTGAGTGAATTCTGTTTCATGGATGTGGTAGAAAAGACCCCTGCATGTATAAAACTTTTAGTTTGGATGGAAGGAAATAAGATACATTAAGATGTAGGGTTGCATGGCACAAAGTGTGCACAGATGTTTAGTGAAAGAAAAAAATAAGATAGCCATCCCAAGATGAAGTGGAATTGACCAAAGAAGGCCTTTTGGAGAAGGTGGATCTTAATGAAGTGGACAAACTGACCTAAGGTGAAAGACAAAGAAGGGCAATCTAGATGCAAGAAAAATACATTAAATAAGAGAGTCAGTGCAAAGATGTAACTCTTCATTATTCAATGTTTATCAGTTTGCAATAAAGAAGAAATTAGGTCCCCATACCCAATGTTTTATAGCATTGATACATAACCTTTAAGTTCTTTATTTGATAATTTCCTCATATGTGGCATATGCAAAAGAATGGCATATGCAAAACTTATTTTAAATAAAATTAAATATTCAAATTAAGTGTATCTCTTTATACCTGGTTGCACAAGCAACTGACTTGTCTTTAAAGAATCAAGAGATAAAATTACAAATACCTGGAGAAAAAAACATTCATTAGAAAACTTTTGTGAGATGCAAAAGGGGAAAACCAGGCTTTCCTGCAGCTGAAATTTGGCTTGCTGATGTTTCAGTCCACTTTACAGTGAAATGTGCAAATGTATTCTGGCTCTGCTGTTCCCACCACCACTTACGCTCTCCCCCAACCCAAACCACACACACACACACATATACACACACACAAACACAGATAAGGAGGCACACATGGCTAACAGCAGCAGGGGTAATTTAACTAAAATGGACAAGATGCACACAGCTGTTCAGCCAAAATTACCAGTTACCAAAACCTTTTTTTGTGTTCAACTTATCACTGAACAATTATTTTATTTAAGTTAATCACTGCCTTTGAATACCTTTGGAACCCTTTCTAGGATAGAAAATGTTTGGTGATAGGAACTGAAAAACAATGTACATAAGAATATTCGTGCATAAACTGACAAACCCCAGAATATGTGGAAAGAATCAGAAAATTAAGTTTGTGCCTCTGATGCACTCAGCTCGCCTGACCCTTGCTGAAATTTCCCTCATCCTTTCTGGCCTTTGTCTCTCCTGCAGTTACTTTAAAGAAACAAAGATATTTCTGCATGAGGGTAACCAGTTGAGAAGACAATGGTGCCAGAATAATAGCTCTCTCATTGGCAATGTAGGTTCATGCTAAGTTCTTAGGAAATGACCTTTTATGAATTCATTTAGGATAAATGCCTTCCCATAGGAGGGATTGCAGGAAACAAAGTCCCTCTAAAAAAAAACCCTGAATAAGCAGATGGTGAGGTCATGAAAAGTTCAAGAGCAAAGAAATTATCTTTATCTTTTGAGCCAGCAATTTGTTAACTGTTTTAAAAACCCTTTATGATAGCTGCTACTGCTAGCTTCAATATGGAAGTTTTTAGTCCAATGAATGCAATCAATCCTCTCTGCTTTCCTGGCAGCAAAGAAAATCTTCACCAGGAGAGGCAGGGGACTTTTCTGTAAAATATACGAATTTTTTTAAAAAACTGAGGCTTTTAAAAAAAATCCTTTAAGAAGTTTTTTCCTCCAAGAAATACTAACAGTATCCAAGTGGGCTTAAGGTTAGCTAAGATGTGACCCATTTACAACAGCTTGCTACCTGAATTCTGACCTAATGTAATGCCTTACAATTTCTTTTATGATGTGTCACAGGGGTCCTTTATTCCCAGTTAATTACTCCTTAACTTGCTATTTGAAGTTATCTGCATAGTCACTTGATGATGTGTTGGAACTAAGGAAATCTTTTATTAATTGTCATTGGGGGGAGGGTGAGAGTGGGGCGGCCAGTCAGCTGAGTTCGAAAGGAAAGCTTTGGAGTGCAGAGCGGGAGCCCTGAAGTGTCCTGAGGTGTTTTGGTGTTGTAAGTGGGGCGTTTTTATCATTTTATTTGAAATCACTGCGAGAAGCTCTGGTAACCAAGAAAGGGAAAGACCAAAGAGTGGGTAGGAAAGGCGATTGGAATGGGACTCTAGGAAGCAATATGTTAGTTATACCCTTATTACTCCATAAACAACAACTTCTGGAGGAACGGCGTCACCTCTGCCGTCTTCAGCACGCCTTTCCTAAAGGATCCTTCCAGGACTGCATGCCTCGCCTCTATGGGTGACCTTAGCTGGAGGAGACCAAAGCAATTCTTTTCAAGGGGAAAAAAAAGAAAAAAGAAAAAGAAAAGCCTCTGGGAATTCCAAAGCTTCCTACCCTTGGGGCAAGAAGCGTGCGCTGATGTGGACTCACGGAATGCAGGCCGCGGCGTTACCTTTGGGCGGCACCGAGGCACGCGGGCCCAGTTGTTCCCGGTCTGGAGCTTGGAGAGCTTGAGGCTGAGGACTCTAGACCTCATGGCTTCTGCCGGTGCGACGAGAGGTGCGCGCTGCGGCCGGGCGCCTAGCGGCCCGCACCAGGGTTTGCACCCCGGGGACCTCAGCCCGGGAAAGACTTCCGCGCGCCTGGCACCAGGGTTGGACTGCATCGCACTTTTGCGCAGCTGCTCCCGGGATAGAGGGAAGAGAAGACTCCTGCTCAGTTGCAAAGGTGTGGTCCACGCCGGCTCCAAAGCCGAGTAAGAGGGCTCAATTCGAGGGTGCTGAGATTGAACAACTTCGGGCCTTAGCAACGGGACAGAACCTCCCCGCTCTTTTGTGTTTCGGTGTCCAGCGGAGTTAAGACCAGAAAACGGAGGAGAAAGTTCCTGGCAGAGAGTGTTCCCCGGCTCCTCCGCGACCTTTTTTGAAGCTCCCACTGCCGGGAAGCCTCCGCAAACTCTGCGCTGGGGCGGGGAGGGTGAGCGCTGCGCTGGCTTTGCGCCTCTGGGGTCCCTCCCCGCCCGGAGGAAAGCCAGGGGACTTGGGGGCGGGGTAAGGTGTTACACAGTGAAGGGAGAGAAGGCCAGGGTACCAAGGCTTCGCTTCCCTTTTTTCCTCTCTTCTTTTCTAACCCGCCAGAACGGTATCCGCATCAGAGGGAAGTGTCCCCGAAGGACCCCAGCGGTCCAGCTTTCAGGGCAGAGTAAGGAGGATGCTGCGCCCAAGGCCAGGGGCGCTCTCGGATCATCGCCGCGCATGGGTCGGTCCTTGGATCGTTTTGGGACTTGGGCAAGGTTTTGAGACTCTGCTGAGAGGAGACCGAGGTTGGGGCGGTCGAAGAGGCTCTGAGGACGCGTACCCAGCGGAAAGCGGCTCTATGCGCGGGACTGACGACCGTGGAGCCGGGCGAGTCCCGACCCGGGGACAGGACGGTGTGAAGGTGGACTGACTCGCTGGGGTCCTCTGATGGGGTCTTTGGTTGCTAAGCGAATCTCCTGGCCTGGAGGAGAAATGGGGTCGTAACACCCAACTCCTCTCACCTACATTCCCCCGGACCCCTCCTGGCGCCAGGGGTCGCAGGAGGCCCAGGCCTGTAAGGTGATGTTAGGGTTAGGGTTTGTTTTGTTTGCTTTTGCTTTCTTGTCCGGGGATGGAGGAGGGAGCGGAGGGCATTCTCTAGCCTAGGTCTCCCAGGAAGAAAAAGTCCCGAGACAAAACCTGGGGCCGCCTCTCCGTGGAAAGTCCCCGACGCCGGAGAAGGACCCAGCGCACTCGCCGTCACCCGCGGAGCCCCCGGGAGGGCAGCCCCAAAGGGCTGGAGGAACGCGGAGCCGGGTTTCAGCGGCGCTGCTTTTTTCCGGTAACAAGACCAGATAAGGTCTCTGGGAGTCCCCTCACCTGGAAAACTGTGGGGATCCCTCCGATATTCCCCCCAAATAAAAATAACATCAAATCAAAAAGTCAAATAACACTAAATCTTGAATAATAACACTAAAAATAACGCTAGCATTCGGATTTTTCTTCTTGATGATTCCATGGTTACTTTTTAATTCAAAAGCAAGTCTGTGGGTGCCCAAGCTCTTCTGCCTGTGACATCCCCAGGCCTGTGCTGCCCCAGGTCTGCCTGCCAGAGGGGCCCCAGGCCCAGCAACAACCCCAGGAATGATCTAGGCCCACGTCTGTCTCCTCACCAAGATGTTCTTTGTGTTTCTAAATTTCCTCCCACCTTCATCCCCTTTCTTGTCAGCAAAATAGCAGTGTCTATAAGAGGTGTAGCCACCGCCTCGCCCACAGCCTCTGCAGTCACAGCCCGAGCCAAACGGGCTTTTGAGCCTAGAGCACCGAGGCCATTGTGAGCAACGCCCCCCAACCTCTGTCACCAAGAGGTCGGGAGCCTGGGTACCGCCGCTGTGAGCCTAATCCCCAGAGACTTTGGGAAGGCGCACAGATGGGGCACGCCTCAGGCCGGCGCTCAAGGCTGGCTGATGGATCATCTCATTTCCCGACTTGATGGGCCGGAACCAGGGGTGGCTGGGCTGGCGGCGAGGGAGGGGTGGCTTAGGGACCCAAATTCACCATCGGCGCGTAGGCGTGTGTGTGTGTGTGTGTGTGTGTGTGTGTGTTACATATCTTAGAGAAAGTCCCCTAGGAATACCCTCCCTCCCCAATGCGAAGTTATCCCTCCTCCGGTTTTCTGTTCTGGACAGCGGTGCTGCCTCCCGGGTCGGGGCTGTGAGTGCAGTGGGGGGTTGTCCGAGCTCCTCCTCTCCTTGGGACTTGGTCTCCGCCTGCACCACGCTGTGGGCATCCTTTCTCGGGAGAGGCTGCGGAGAATGGCACTGGGCCTGCAAGTGCCAGGCAAGGGCCCTGGGTGTGGAGAAGAGGCGTGCTGCCTCCGTTCTGAGGTCCATCTGAGTAGGGTCCGATTGATTCTCTGGAAACTTTGGAGGGAGACTGGGTCAGGGTTGGGGAGAGGGCCTAGGTAGAGAGGCTACAGCAGTGAGGAATGTTGTAGAAGTGTGGGTGGGAAAATGTGTATTGAAACGCTTGCATCAGGTCTCTCCGACCCTCCAGCAAGGCCAACGAAATGGTGTGCTTCAGGGGAGGGTGAGATTGCTGGTCCCAGTTGGGCACCTTGCCCTCAACTCTGGAAGGAGTGGGAGGGGGCCAGAAACCCAGGCGGGAGCCTGAGGCAAGCTCAGGTGGGAGGATAGCTGAACAAAAGAGTGAGTCTCTGGGGTTCCTGATGCTAGGCTATAACTGTGGGATTTTCCCTTTCAGCTTCTCAGAATCTTCCTCCAGGAACTTGAACTTCAACTGTGTTCTGAGGCATTCCTCTTTGGGCTGGGCCTTGGAGAGAGCTAAGGAGATCAGGCCTGGGATCTTAAGGAATCCCCAGTATGGGCCAGCAACTGGGCAAATTACTCCACCTGCTCCCCAACTGCCTGCTGGGAAAGTGATTGCTCTATAGGGAACCGGGAAGGTGTCACAAGGGCCAGGACATCTAGACACTGCACTACCCAAAGTGTGGTCCCTGGACCAGTAGCATCACTCTCATCTGGCTAACTGCAGAATCTCAGGCCCCACTCATCAGAAGCTTCATCAGAAGCTGCATTGGGAAAGGTCTTGGCACACCTGTGGCATAAGCCACTATCTACAGCTCTAATTCGAGCCCCCAGCCCAGGAACTTCCATATGCCATGCCTCAGGTGTGGCTGTTAAAAATAAATAAATAAATAAATAAATAAATAAATAAATAAGGCATCTAGGCAACTTGCAGACATTTAGGTTGGAGAAGCCTCATTTATAGAGCCTGAGTTTAGCCATTGCCCACTTCTACCTTGGGTCTCCTAGCCTCATCTCCATCGTCTGTCAAATGAGAGTTGTTTCTGAGGTCCTGGGGAACTCTTGGACCCCTGGACCCACTTCAGACCAGTGAAATTAGAATCTCTAGTTGGAGGAGTCCAGGTAGGAAGTATTCTGGGTTGGTTGTAACAGCAGCCAGGAGTAACTAGCTTAGAAGTACCCACTTTACAGATGAGCTGAGATAGGCCTGGCATCTATGCAAGATTGTAGGTAAATGCTTAAGGCCCCTGGGCTCTATAACCTGACTTAGTCCAGCTTCAGCAACTGTGGTCTTGAGGCAGCTAATTAATCTTGCTGTGCCCCAATTTCCTTATCTGTAAAATGGAGTTGTTAATGACTACCACGGGGGTGTGATTCGGGCTTAGAATCAATTTCAATACATGTTTCGTTTGTTTGTTTGTTGTCTTTTCAGGGCTGCACCTGCGGCATATGGAGGTTCCCAAGCTAGGGGTTGAATCAGAGTTAGAGCTGCCGGCCTATACCATAGCTGCAGCAACACGGGATCCTAGCCTTGCCTATGACCTCCGCCATAGCTCATGGCGGCACCAGATCCCCAACCCACTTAGCGAGGCCAGGGATCAAACCTACATCCTTGTAGATACTAGTCAGATTCCTTTCTGCCGAACCACAAAGGGAACTCCCAAATCCCCTACCTTTTAAAAGATGAGTGAGAAGGATTTGTAGGTATCACAAGCTTACCAGAATGGCAATTTGCTTTTGTTGGATAGCTTGTCCTGGCAGTCAAGCCTTTTAATTCATTATTATTTTTAAAATAACACTGGTAGCAGGACACGTGACTTTTACAATAGCAGCCCGTTTGGGGATCTTGTTTGTTACGAATGTCCTGCAATCTATTGTACCTCGATATTGGAGACTTGATAAAAGATCAGGATCTGCAAACAGAATGGTACATGTACTTCTCACAGCAAATAGTTCAACCCAAGTGCTGCAAAAAGGCTGGCCTTAATTCCCTCCTAGAGAATGAAATTTGAAATAAACCTTGACAGGAGTAGGAATGAACACAGACATTGCTCCTTAAGTGGTGATACTAACACATTTCATACTCCTCTGACTGTACCTTAATAGCCTTATATTGTAGTTATTTTTCTGTTTTCCCTGCTAGTGGAGAACTCCTTGGGGCAAGGATCACATTTAATACATCTCTGTATTTTTATATGTCTCCCCAACATCTGTCACAATGTTTGAAGCAACACTGATGCAAAGTAAGGTTTCCTTTCCTGAATTTTCACCTATTTGTTAAGGCTTTGTTATTTCCAGGAGTTACTATTGCTCATGTGGGCATGATGCTAAAATGTTTTGTAATCATCCTGTTCTACAGGTATACTTGAAGGTATAGGCAGCATCCTTTGAGTGATGAGCTAAAGGAAGCAGATCCAATATGGAGTCAGTCGTTCTTCCTGATTATAGAACTTGTGCTTTTGTCATGACTCCCCCACTCTTACTTACTCCTCAATACTCACAGCCTCATTACCACTATCTGTCTGGAAACCATGAGACTATCCTCAAGTGCCCTTTATCTGAATCTATGTCAGGGAGCCCAGGCCTCCAGCTCCAACTGATATGGCTTTGAAAATCCCCTTCCTGACATCATCTGCCACTCCTATCTTCTGAAATTCATGATCCGTTATCAGCAAAATTCCCCAGCTCTGCAACATTTCTGGAAAATCCCTCCTACCTGCTCTCTTGAACTCAGATCTGAATCTTAAGTGCGGGCATAACTTTCTGTGCAGCCCTTTTGAGAAGGAGCTGTTACCTCTCAGACTCCTCATGCTGAGTCTGAAGGTGGGTGTGTGTCCTCTTTGCTCTTCATTGCTGTTTTCCTAGATTGTTCTCTTCTTCCTCCCTAAACCCCCTACCCACCCATCCACCCTCTCAAGCTTCGAATTTGATGTCACCAGATTGTATCTCTACTATGATGTATGTCTCACTCTCGGAATATATTAGCTACTGACTCACTGCCAGTGTCTGCCATTCCTACCTTCTCTTAGTGGTTGGTTTCATTATTGTCAAGGTGACTTTTTACACCATAGCCTCTAGTTGCTCAAGCTCTTCTCCACTAAATGATCATGTCTTACATCCTAGCTCAGCCACTTAATCCATGGTCCAGTGTGTTTGTTTTTATTTGCTTTGGTTTGTTGATACTTTTTGCTTTGTTTGTTTTTGTGTCAGGGATGTTTTGAATGTTTTCCATATGTGAGTGAAGACATATGGTATTTGCCTTCCTCCATCTGATTTATTTCACTTAGCATAATACTCTCAAGGTCCATCCATGTTGTCACAAATGGCAAGAATTTTTTTTTTTTTTATGTCTGAGTAACGTCATCCTAACCCTTAAAGTTGGAATGCCCAGTCCTCAGACCTCTTCTCTTCTCTTTCTGTACTGAGCTGGTTCTATGTTTCAGTCTTGCTTCTTTAAATGAAATGTATATGTTGATGATCTCAAGTGTTCACCTCAAATAAATCAACTGCTTACTCAGTGTCTCCACAAGATATATAAAGACACTTCATCTTAACATGTCCATGATTATTCATTTTATGCAACACCTTGACTAGGCTAGGATGCCCAGATATTTGATCAAATACCAGGTTAGAGGTTGCTGTGGAGGCATTAAAAAAAAATGTGATTAACATTTAAATCAGTGGACTTTGAATTAAGCAGATTATCCTTCTTAATGGGGGGGGGGGGTTCCTCATCCAATTAGTTGAAGCCCTTAAGAGAAAAGACTGAGGTCCCCCAAGGAAGGAGGGGTTCTGCCTCCAGACTGCCTTCAGACTTGAGCAGGAAAATCAGTGCTTCCTTGGATCTCCATCCTGCCAGCTTGCTCTGCAGACTGCAGTCTTGTCAGCATCCATAATCATATGAGCCAATTCCTTAAATAAATCTTCCTATATATATATATACACACACACACAAACACCTTCTATTGGTTCTGTTTCTCTGCAGAACCTTGATTAATACAATGTCCAAAACCAACTTCTAAATTCCTCCCTACCCCCACATCCCCAAACCCTGCTTTTTCTCAGCCCTTACAATTGCCATTGTTCAGAACAAAAGCTTCTAAACCACCGCTGACTTTTTCCATTCCCTTATACCCCACATCAAATTCATCGGCAAATCCTGCCACTTCTGCCTTTAAACTGTGTATAAGATCTGACCACTTCTCACCATTCTCATTGCTTTCTGCCTGCTTTTGCCTCCTCTCAAACTTCCTAGTTAGTCCTCTATTTCGGCCTTGGCCTTCCTGTGGCCTTTTCTTCCCATGGGATCCAGAGTCATTCCACAGTGTTGGTAAGACCCTGTTTCTCCCTCTTTAAAATTCTGCAGTGATTTCCTGTTTCCTGTTTCATTCAGACGAAAAAGTCAAGCCTATAAAGGCTCTCTCTGATGTGGCCACTATTACATTTTCTACAATCCCTCACTCCCCTTCACTCTGCTGGCATGCTGGATATGCTTCTGCCTCAGGCTCTTTGCTCTTGCTGATCCTTCTGCTGGGAACTAATTAAGGATGACGTTCAGGTGCGAAGGATGGAAAACCCCAGAGAACCATGACTTGAACAAGATAGCAGTGTATTTCTCTCAAAGAAAATTCCAGGGGCCAAGATTCTAAGGCTGGTAGGCTATTTCACGGTCTCTGAGATCCAGGTTTCTCCAGTCTGGAAAGGTCTTCATTTTCAGTGATCCTTCATAGTACAACAGCAGGAAGGAGCAAAAGACATAGGAAGAAATGGGTCAAGTTCAAAGGAGAGACAACCATTATCTTTTACGAAGTTTTGTTAAAGCTTCTGCTGGACCCCTGACATTCCATAGCCCAGAATGTAATCTCGTGGTCCCACCCTGCTTAAAAGGAGCCTGGGAAGTATAGTATCTATTCTGGGAAACCATGCACTTGGCTGAAATTCAGAAGTTCTAGTCTTCAAAAAAACACATGAAAAGATGTTCAATATCACTAATTATTAGAGAAATGCAAATCAAAACCACTATGAGGTACTACATTACATCAGCCAGGATGGCCGCTATCAAAAAGTCTAGAAAAAAATAAGTGCTGGAGAGGGTGTGGAGAAAAAGGAACCCTATTACACTGTTGGTGGGAATGTAAATTTGTGCAACCACTGTGGAAAACAGTATGAAGATTCCTGAGAAAACTAAAAATAGAATTACCATTTGAGCCAGCAATTTCACTCCGGAGAAAACTGTGACTCGAAAAGACACATGTACTCCAATGTTCATTGCAGCACTATATGCAGTAGCCGAGATATGGAAACAACCTAAATGTCCATTGACAGAGGAGTGAATAAAGAAGATGTACATAAACACAATGGAATATTACTCAGACATTAAAAGGAAAGAAATAATGGCATTTGTAGCAACATAGACGGACCTAGAAATTATCATGCTAAGTGAAGTCAGTCAGACAATGAGACACCAACATCAAATGCTATAACTTACCTATGGAATCTAAAAAAAGGACACAATGAATTTCTTTGCAGAACAGATACTGACTCACAGACTTTGAAAAACTTATGGTTTCCAAATTAGACAGGTTGTGGGGAGAGAGGATGCACTGAGTATTTGGGATGGAAATGCTACAAAATTTGGTTGTGATGACTTTTGTACAAGTATAAATGTAATAAAATTTATTGAGTAATTAAAAAAAATAAGTTCTAGTCTTGAAGGTGATGGGAGGAAGGATATTAGAAAGAATGCCAACAGTCTCTATCTCAGCATCTATTAGAAGGACAGAGATACCCGGTGTGGCTTGGGCTGGATGAAAAAAAATGTAGAGTGGTAGTTTGAGAGATAGGGAGGTATGGAAGACTACTTCTAAATGTAGTTGCCAAAAATTCCTCCCATTCTTATACATTTATGTTCTTTCTCCAATCAAGGGGAAGGCTTATCTTCCCTCCCCTTGACTCTGGGCTACCCTTGTGATTTGCTATGATCAATAGAATGTGGTGAAAGTGATGTGTGTTTTGGCTTAAGATTTAAGAATACTGGCAGCTTCCTTTGATGTCCTCTAGAGGTTCAGCTGCCAGAAGAAGAAGTTTGGACTTGACCACCAAATGCTGAGAGACCATGTGGAGGGGGAGAGGCCTGGGTAGCCGTCTTGGCTGAGGCACTGGACACGTGAGTAAAGCATGTTGGATATTTCAGCCTCAGTTGGGTTCCCAACCAAATGCAGCCATGTAAGTGACCCCAGCCAATACCAAATGGAGCAGAAGAACTGGCCAGCTGTTCTGCTAAGCATCACAAGAAATAATACACTTTTGTTGCTTCCAGCAATACGTTTGTGGTTGGTTTGTTAGGCAGCCATAGATAGCTGAAACAGCAGGGGCTACATCATGCGAAGGTTTATGAACTCAGGAAAGGAATGGCTTTTATTTTTAATGCAGAGGAAAGAATTCAAGGAGTTTAGGCAGATGAGTTAACATGATCTGATTTATACTTCAAGAGGGTCACTCTGCTAATGTGTGGAGAAAGTGCTACAGGGGTTCAAGAGTGGATGGAAATGAAAACAGGAGGCTGTTAAAGTAGTCAGAATGAGAGATGACTGTGGCTACAACCAGGGTGATTTTCTCAGTAGCGTTGAGAAATAGTTCCATTCCAGAAATAGCTCAGAGGAAGAAACAGTATTACTTATGGATTAGACCAAGGGGATAAGAGAAAGAAAGTAATCAAAAATTATTCTTAGAATTTTAACCTGAGCCTGGGAAAATGGAAATGCCATGAATAACTGACATGTTGAAGAGAAGGTTTTTTTTTTAAAAAAAAGGCATTTTGTTTTGAATAAGCTAATTGTGAAATAGCTATGCTATACCCAGTGGAAGCTTCAAGTAGGGATCAGTAAAGAGGAACTCCTGGACTTACACACTCATGAATCTGGGAGTTCCTGGTGGCCTAGTGGTTAAGGATCCAGTTGTCACTGCTGTTACTTGAGTTTGATCCCTGGCCCAGAAATGTTGGATGCTGCAGGTGTGACAGGCCAAAAATAAACAAATACACAAACTTGCAAGTCTGATTACTAGGGATCCTTTTTGCTCCTTCACTGTAGGGCTGTGTTGCTCCGCTGTGCCCCTTGGTGCAGGGTCTACTCTCTCATAAAAATGCCAAACATTAATGAGCCCAAATATTAGGCTTTCACACTAAAAAGTATACTTAGAAAAGTACATTGCCCTTGAGACAATCCCGTGCCTTTCTTGGCAACTGGCATGCACCTGCCACAGACCTGGGATGATTAATGAACAAGACTATTCATGACCTACTTATGGGTTGTTGCTTTTATTATAAACCCTTTGAAATCTGGATGGCTGGATTCCATTCCAGCTGGACTCCATTCCAGCTGGACACAGTATCATCTTTTGTATTTTCTACATCCTAAAATGAAACAAAACAAAAAATAACCCTCGTGACCCACCCAGTCATATCTCTAGGGCATTGTTGCTTTGAAAATAGAGTGCATATTATAGCGTCTATGTACTTGTGTTATTTGTCCTATTCGTTAAAATATTGTCCTATTTGTTAAAATATTTGAGATGAGATCCAGGGCTGATTAGCTCTCACTGGTTTGGTGATTAACCTTGATCATTCAAGAGTGAAGTATTGTAGGTTATTCATGATTTTTGTTGTTATTATTGTCATTCACATTTCTCAGCAATAGCCTCCATAACAGAAGGCAGGCAGTGAAAGAAAAAAGAGGGAGTCAAATATTCTTAATATTTTTTTCTTAATTGACTAATCCATTAAGCTGAAACTTACAGCATTAATGGCCTAAACCTAGCCAGAACACAAACTGGGACTTGAACCCATGTGCCGGGACTCAAACCCAGCCTAAACCCAGACTGGGACTTGAACCCACAGTTTTAAATTAGAATCACTCACCCTGTGTCTGGCCTCACTGAGGTTCAAGTTCTTCATGTCTCCACACAGAGGATTTCAATGAGAGACAAAGTGATAGGCAAGAAATAGATTTATTAAGATAGGAGGCTTGTGAGAGCTGCAAGCCAGCAGGCACAGAAGCTCTGCCCTGAGGATCTAGTGGGCTACCATTTTTATCATCCAAGGGGAGTGGGGGTTGGAAAAGCCTGCCTCTTCCTTTCTGGGAGTACTAGTTCCTCCTTCGAATCTGGTAAGGAGTGTATTCAAATCAGCAGAAGGGTAGTCCTCAAACTCTTGCCCTTGGTCTGAATCTGAATGCAGGCCTCATCCCATCCCCCACCCAATGACCTGAGGCATTTCTCCCACTTCCACTAGTCGAGTAAGCTGCCTTGTTCTGATGGATTTTTTTGAGCAATTTATTACCGTACAGTGATCTCCGAAATTCCTCTAGATTTCCCTCTCTATCTATGATCCTTTATTGGGACTTCTACAACCTCCTGTGCCTACTCCATCCCTATCAAAGCCAAGATCAAGACTCATCTTTTTGCATGACATCAAGGAGTTTTACTGCCTAATAGGGGAGTTAAGCCAAATACATGGGCACTTAGTATATTCTGGCAGCTAAAAGTACCCTTTCTTTGTTGGGTTTTTTTTTTTTTTAATCAAATGCCATTTGCAGCAACATGGATGCAACTCAAGATTCTCATACTAAGTAAGTAAGTCAGAAAGAGAAAGACAAATACCATATGATATCGCTTACATGTGGAATCTAAAATATGGCGTAAATGAACCTATCTACAAAACAGACATAGAGAACAGACTTGTCTTTGCCAAGGGGAAGGGGAAGGACTAGGAGTTTGGGATTAGATGCAAACTATTATATTTAGAGTAGATAAGCAATGGGGTCCTGCTGTACAGCACAGGGAACTATATCCAATCCCTTGGGATAGAACATGATAGAAGATAGTATGGAAAAAAGAATGTGTATATATGTATGACTGGATCACTTTGCTGTAAAACAGAAATTGACAGAACACTGTAAATCAACTATAATAAAAAGATTTTTTTAAATAAAGCAAGAACAATAACATTAAAGGAGAAAAAGAAATCTCATATATATGAATATTCTCCCCCAATCCCACAAACTCTCTAAGGCTGAAGGGAAGCCCATTGCAGCAGACAATCTTGGAGCCCACTTATTCTCCTATGGGCCCCTGCAGCTTTAGGACATGGTAGTATTCCTGCTCCCTGGCTCAAGAACCTGTGACTTTTTCCTGAGGGCTTTCTCTGGCCCCTGGAACTTGCTCAGCCCACAAGGGGCAGACTGGAAGTGGGAGGAGTTATTTCTCTCAAAAACAGCTCTCACCCAAGGAGAGGAGAAAGTTGGAGGGTAAATAGCTCTTGTCACGACCCCAGGGGGATAATTCTGAGGAGAGTGCTACACTGTCCATCAGCGGGATTGAGCCCCAGTTGCCCATAGTGGTAACACGACCCTTATTACACTTTTAGTGTTCTATCTATCCCATCCCAAACCCTCATTATGTCTCCTCTGCTCACCTCCCAAACAAAATACTTGTACCTAGATTCTTGTCCAAGGGTCTCCTTTTTGAAGAACACACAGAGATATCTAGCATCGATTAACTATCTTCTTCCCGGGCTAGGGGTTGAAGAGGAGCTGCAGCTGCCTGCTTATAACACAGCCACAGCAACACCAGATCCAAGCCACATCTGTGACCTATGCTGCCACTTACTGCAATGCCAGATCCTTAACCCACTGAGCAAGGCCAAGGGTAGAACCCAAATTCTCATGGATACCAATCGGGTTCTTAACCTGCTGAATCACAATGGGAACTCTTATCAAGTTTTGATGTATTAGCAACAAATAAATCCTCCTAGGGTAAGGATAATATCCTTTGCATTTTTCCCATAGTGCCTAGTGTGGTTGTATACGTAAATCAATTTAAGTAGCACCAGAGCAAAGCTTATAATTTGTTCTTTATGGTGCTCTGTGCTGTGCTGTGGAATTCACTCAATCATTTTCTCATTTGAAGACAAGATGATAAAACCTGCATTAATAGGTTGCCATGACAATTAAATGACATTGTGTCTGTGGCAACGCTTTGTTAATTGTAATTGTAAAAAGGTCTTATTGTGATCATGGTTTTCAGGTATAAGATGTGATAATCTCTGTCACATGTGGTGGTTCTGTAGTGAAGAGGAATTTGGAGAGTGAAGAATAAAAGTGTTTTATTCCTTCATCTCCCACTGTGAGGCTTTGTGAATTTGGATTTGTTAATTTATCCACCTGTACAATGGTGACAATATTCTTGAAGTGCCCATAACATGGGGATTAAATGGGAAAGTTTGTTAAATGCTATTGACATGTAAGATTTAATTTTACCATTTGGGGTCTGTGCTAGAATTGTGTGTGTGTGTGTGTGTGTGTGTGTGGACATGCGTGTGTGTACGCATGATTAGGCAGAAATCTAATTTAGCCACCCAGTATAAATGCCCTGTATTTATAATCTCTTCCTCTTGAGTGTGAGCAGGAATGAGTATGATGAATTTTACTTCCTTAATTAGGTTATTTTACATTACAGAGTTGAAGGAATTTTGTAGGTATAAGTCAAACTAGTTAATCAACATGGAGATTATTCTGGGTGGACCTGATCTAATCAAGTGAGCCCCTAAAATATACTGGGCCCTTCATGAAAGAAGAGGGGTGAAAGAGAAAGATCATGCTCCTGGCCTTGAAAAAGTAAGCTGCCACTTTGTAAAGAGGGCCTATAGATAGGGCCACGTTGCGAGGAACTGTAGACAGGCAGCTGAGAACTACCTTTGACTAACAACCAACAAGGAAGTGGGATCCTCAGTCCTACCATTACAAGAAGCTGAATTCTGCAGATAACCACTTGAACTTGAGGAGGATCCTGAGCCTCAGATGAGAATGCAGCCTAATTGACCCTTGATTTCAGCCTGGAGAGACTGAATAGAGAATCCATCCACTCTGCACAGACCTCTGATCTACAGAACTATGAGATAACAAATGAGTTTGCAATACGTTTGTGGTAATTTGTTACACAGCAGTAGAAGACTAATACAATATGAACTTACTGTTTAAACAGGGTGGTGGGAAAGCAAGCATGTAAAAATAAGACTTAAAAGAGAGTCTAACAGAGGTGTTCTGGGTCATCAGTTCTGCATCTCATTCTGAGAAGGGAGAATGAGGAAGAATATGATGGGATGGGAGATTGATGGATTGGAGATTCCTGAGGCCCACCTTCTCTGCATGGAAGGAAAAGGAGAAGGAGTATCCTTGGAGAAGGTGGGACTAGAGCAAAGGAAGTTTGTGCCTCCATCTAGTGTGAGGTCATAAAAACAAAGAAAAGAGTGTTTCAAGAATGAGGCAATGGTTGACTGTGTCAAATGCAACTGAGTGGTTCAGCTGAGCATCTAGAAGTTACCACTGGATTTAGCAAGGTGAGGGTCATTCATACCTTGAGTCATATTAGAGGGCAGGTCAGTAGTTTTAAAAGCGAGTTTACCATCACATTTATAATCAATTGATATTTATCGAGTGGCGAGACATTTCAATAGAAAAATAATAGCCTTTTTTTTGGTATTTTTGTCTTTTAAGGGCTGCACCCACGACATATGGAGGTTTCCAGGCTAGGGGTCTAATCAGAGCTGTAGCTGCCAGCCTATGCCAGAGCCACAGCAACTCAGGATCCAAGCGGCATCTGAGACCTACATCACAGCTCACGGCAACACTGGATCCTTAACCCACTGAGTGAGGCCAGGGATCAAACCCACCTCCTCATGGATGCTAGTCGGGTTCACTCACCACTGAGCAATGATGGGAACTCCATAATAGTCTTTTCAAAAAACAGTCCTGGGAGAATTAGAGACTCATAAGCAAAGAATGGAGTAGATCCTTATTTCACATCACATACAAAAATGAATTCAAAATAGATCAAGGACCTAAATGTAAGACCTAAAACTATAAAACTCTTAGAAAAAAACAGGCATAAATTTAGTGACCTTGGATTAAGAAATGGTTTCTTAACTATGACACCAAAAGAAAAAAAATAGATAGATTTCATCAAAATTGAAAACTTTGGTTATTTCTCTTGTGGCTTAGCAGGTTAAGAATCCAACATTGTCCCTGTAGTGGTTTGGGTTGATGCTGTGGCACAGTTTCAATCCCTAGCCCAGGAAGTGCTATGGCCAAAAAACCCAAAACGAAACAAAACAAAACAAAAAAAATCAAAATCTTTTGTGCTTCAAAGGTCATCGTCAAGAAAGCGAAAAACAACTCACAGAATGAAATTTTTTTGCAACTCGTATATTATAAGGAACTAGTGTTTAAAATGTATAAAGAATTACTATAATTCAGTAATTTAAAAAACCAGTCCCGTTGTGACTCAGTGGTTAACAAATCCGACTAGGAACAATGAGGTTGCAGGTTCAATCCCTGGCCTTGTTCAGTGGGTTAAGGATCCGGCGTTGCTGTGAGCTGTGCTGTAGGTCGCAGACGCAGCTTGGATGGGGCGTTGCTATGTCTCTGGAGTAGGCCAGCGGCTACAGCTCTGATT
This sequence comes from Phacochoerus africanus, assembly GCF_016906955.1. NCBI lineage: Eukaryota > Metazoa > Chordata > Mammalia > Artiodactyla > Suidae > Phacochoerus > Phacochoerus africanus. Next base: position 44,940,793 of record NC_062546.1, read on the forward strand.
AGACCCCTAGACTGGGGACCTCCATACGCTGTGGGTGCAGCCCTAAAAGACAAAAACAAACAAACAAACAAACAAACAAAACCAACAACCAGGTAATTCAATTTAAAATAGGCAAAGTCTGTAGTTCCCCTTGTGGCTGAGTGGGTCAAGAAATTGACATTGTCTCTGTGATGATATGGGTTAGATTCCTGACCTTGCTCAGTGAGTTAAGTATCCCAAGTTGTAGCAAGCTGTGGTATAATTCACAGATGTGGCTCGAATCTGGTGTTGCCATAGCTGTGGCATAAGCTGGCAGCTGCCACTCCAGTTCAACCCCTAGCTTGAGAACTTCCATATGGCAGCAGGTGCAGCCCTTAAAAAGAAAGATAAGAAAACTTTCCAAAAATGGTTCTAATATAATATATATTACTGTGAAGTGGAGTTTTTAGTTAGAAAGGTAATAAACCAGCCAGAATGATCTTTAAAAATACCATTCATTGGAAGTTCCTGCTGTGGTGCAGTGGGTTGATGATCTAGCTTGTCTCTGTGGCATTGCATCATCGATCCTTGGCCTGGTGCAGTGGGTTAAGGATCCTGCATTGAGCTGTAGCATAGGTTGCAGATGTGGCTCAGATTTGATCCCTAACCTGGGAACTTCCATATATCCCGGGTGTAGCTGAAAAAAGGGAAAAAGAAAATACCATTCGCTGACCACTTAGAATATGCCTACAATTGTATGTTGTTGACTTTCAAAATGTCATTTAATTCTCACAGCAGCCCTGTAGGGTAGGTGGCCTCTGCCCGTTCCAAATGGGTGGCTCAGATTCAGTGAGGTTAAGTAACTTGTTTAAAGTCCACAGCTGGTAAGTATGGATTTAGGATTGAAATGCTGGTCCATGTGATTCCATGTCAGGCTGCTCTTTTGTCACACTGAGCTGTGCAAGTAGAAAGTGAAGTCTATCTTAGCTGATTGCAGTTTTACCCATTCTCCCGCCTTCACACTATTACTGCAGAATCTCTTGGTACAACTTATGTCCAATGCATTTATACCCAAGTTTCTCTTCAGTCTCTTTTTCTTTCCTTTTCTTTTCTTTTTTTTTTTTTTTTTGGCCACACCCCCAGGATAAGGAAGTTTCCAAGCCAGGGATCCAACCCACATCACAGCAGCGACCTGAGCTGTGACAATGCTGGATCCTTAACCCCCTGAGCCACCAAGGAATTCTTTCAGGCTCTTTTTCTGGAGGAATGTTTTCACTCTTTTCTCTGGATCTGCCGTTTACCATCCTCATCTGTCTCCCTAGTGACTCCTATATTTGTTTAAGTCATTTTCGCTTTTTGTTCCTTTTTAAATTTTTAATTTAAAAAAATTCTTGGAGTTCCCGTCATTGCGCAGAGGAAATGAATCCCACTAGGAACCATGAGGTTGAGGGTTTGATCCCTGGCTTTGCTCAGTGGGTTAAGGATCCGGCATTGCCGTCAGCTGTGGCATAGGTTGCAGATGTGGCTTGGATCTGGCGTTGCTGTAGCTGTGTTGTAGGCCAGCAGCTGTAGCTCCGATTAGACCCCTAGCCCGGGAACCTTCATATGCCGCGGATGCAGCCCTAAAAAAGGACAAAAGACAAACACACACACACACACAAATTCTCTAGTGCTTTACAGTTTCCAAAAGTTTCACACACAGGATTTCATTTAATCCAATCATAATCCTTTATTTTATCTCCTGCCCCATGTAGCCTCTCCCTACGTACCTTTTCCCACTGGTCACCACAGCTTTGTTTTCTAAATCATGAGCCTGCTTCTTTTTTGTTTTATTTACTTTGTTGTACTTCTTAGATTCCACCTGTAAGTGATAGCTTACAGTATTTGTCTTTCCAAATCATGTTCTGTCGCTAACTTGGAGAGCTGGTGAGGGAAGGCTGGGAAGGAGGAATAAGAGAGTATATTCTGCGTCAAACTGCCTCCTCCTGTCCTTTGTGTCAATGGAAATTGTGGAGTAGCCTCTCCATGAAGGAGAAAATACTGCTGATATGATTTTATATTCAAAACTCTTGTAGATAATTATGCCTCTGAGCTGGTTCCCTCTTAGCAACAAGTTTCAGACGTAAGCTGTTATTTTGGCATGATTCCTTTTGATCTTCTGAATATGCGTTTTAGCCGAATAAGTTAAATTTTGATTTTTCCCATCCACTTTATACCGTATATCTAGTTTTCTCTCTCTCTCTCTATATATATATATATATTTTGGTCTTTTCTAGGGCCGCTCCCATGGCATATAGAGGTTCCCAGGCTAGGGGTCCAATCGGAGCTGAAGCCACTGGCCTACGCCAGAGCCACAGCAACTCAGGATCTGAGCCGTGTCTGTGACCTACACCACAACTCATGGCAACATCAGATCCTTAACCCACTGAGCAAGGCCGGGGATTGAACCTACAACCTCATGGTTCCTAGTTAGATTCATTAACCACTGAGCCATGATGGGAACTCCAAGTTTTCTACATATTTTTAAAAATACATTTTTTGGGGGCAGCCATGACCATGGCACGTGCAAGTTCCCAGGCCAGACGGTGATCGAACCTGCGCCATAGCAGCAACCTGAGCTGCTGTAGTGACAATGCCAGATCACTAACCTGCTGTGCTGAAAATATGTTCTGTTTTGTTTTTTTCTTTGTAGGGCTGTATCTTCAGCATATGGAAGTTCCCAGGCTAAGGGAACTGGAGATACAGTTGCCAGCCTAAGCCACAGCCACAGCAACACCAGATCTTAGCCACGTCTGCCACCTATGCGGGAGCCTTAACCCACTGACCTAGGCCAGGGATCACACCAGCATCCTCATGGATACTAGTTGGGTTCTTAACCTGCTGAGCCACAGCGGGAACTCTGGGATTTGCATTTTTTGACGTGTGTGAAGAAAATGTGGCTTCCCACAAGATGGACTTGAGATGAGGCAGACCTGGCAGACCTCCGAAAGGCTCTTGGGGACACATTGGTCCACAAAGAGGTCCTTGGTACACACCTAGAGAACCAGTTCTAGAGACCATCCCCATCATCCCAGAAGGGTGCCACCGTCTTGACCTTCAGGATTAGCATTACCTGTTCTCAAGTTTCATATACATGGAATCATAAGGCAAGCACTGTTTTGTGTCCCATTGTGTGGATATACTGAATGGTACTGATTCATTCTCCTATTGGTGCACATGTGAATTGTTTCTAGTTTTCTACTATTATCAATGGAGAATATATTTTTTGGTGAAGACATTCACTCATTTCTCTTGGAGTGGACTTGTCGAAACATAAGATGAGCAGGCAAATGTTCAGCTTAATACACTTCCAAGAGATTGAAAATCTTTTTACTTGTTGAATTATATTTCAGTATACATAATTTAGCATAAATTACTTAACATTTTCCTCATCAATATATGATCAATACATGTATATTTTTCTTTTTAAATATTGCTTTAAAAATCCATGTAACTTCCCACTGCTATACATTTTTATTGCTAGACTACTGAATTAAAAAGTCTGCTTCCTTCATGTGATTGGACAAAATAATGTATTAAAGTAATTCCCCATTTACCTAATCGTCTTCCATTTTTCTGGAAACTTTAGTTTAAGGCCCATAACTCAACAAACAAACAAAATGTCTAAAAACCACTAATGAATATGAGTAGCTAAGGCTTTCACATGAGATAAACGTGAGATAATTTTTTTTTTTCTTTTTAGGGCCTCACTCAGGATATAGAAGTTCCCAGGTTAGGGGTCGAATTGGAGCTGCAGCTGCCAGTCTATGCCACAGCCACAGCAACGCGGAATCCAAGCCACATCTGCAACCTATACTACAGCTCACAGCAACAAAGGAGTCCTGACCCACTGAGTGAAGCCAGGGATCGAACCCACATCCTCATGACTACTACTTGGGTTAGTTTCGGATGAGCCACAGTGGAAACTCCCAACATTAGATAATTTCACTGCAAGAGCCCAAAGGAAGGAAAGAGAAGTTTTAAAAACAACCACAACACCCCCCCACACACAAAAAAAATGAAAAGGAAAGGGGGAAGAAGATGAAGTAGAAAATGGTGTCCAAAAATGATAAAGTTGGAAGCATCAGCAGTCCAGTTTAGAGAAAGTGAATAATAGACCCTCAGAAGGTTACGAAAGAAAATAGATCCGGACACAATGAAATGCAAGAGACACTGAACATGGTAGCTTAGTAGTTGGGATTATTCAATGGAAGAGAAAATATGTCTCACTCACACAAATGATTCCAGTGATTTTATGTTTTTAATATGCAGTGTTTAGAGTTCTGAGGTGATACTTTTACCGTCTTTATATTCCCATCTTTATATTTATCAGCTATGGCAACATCCAAAACTTAGTGACTCAATACCTATTTAGTATTTCTCATGGGTTTGTAGGTTGGCTGGGTGGTTCTATGCATTTGGGAAAGACTTGGCTGGTCTTAGATGCATGCTCACACATCAGCTGTTGGCTGCTTGAGTGGATGAGCTGACTCAGCTCTCTGTGAGTCTCTCCTACCATCAACAGGCCAGGCTGTACTTGTTCTTATGGCAGTGGCAAAGAGCCAGGCTAGAAACAAAAATGTGTCTCTGCTTTGTCAAGTTTTCTGCCATCCCAATGGACAAAGCAAATTACATGACCAAGCAGAGTCAGGGCAGCATGGTGCTACCAAAGGACATGGATATAGGAAGACATGAAAAACTGGGCCATTAATGCAACCCATCTATTATACAGGCATGGCCTAAAACCATAATTTCAGATAATTAAATATATATATATATATGGCTCTGGCGTAGGCCTGCAGCTATAGCTCCAATTAGACCCCTAGACTGGGAAGCTCCATATGCAGCGGGTGCAGCCCTAAAAAGACAAAAAAAAAAAAAAATTTCTAGGGTGAAGGAGTACCCTGGTGGTCTAGTGGTTAGGACTTGGTGCTTTCACCACTGCAGCCTGGGTTCAATCCCTGGTCTGGGAACTGAGATCCCACATTAAGCCACTGCATGCTGTGGCAACAGTAACAACAATAAAATTCTAGGATGAAGTAGCTTAGGGATTGTCCCTTGCTTTAAACTTCACAGGAAATAACCTGAGGTGGGGGTGGGGGGGGGGGGAGGGAGAGGCACTGCATTATTTATTTATTTATTTATTTGTCTTTTTGCTATCTCTTGGGCCGCTCCCATGGCATATGGAGGTTCCCAGGCTAGGGGTCCAATCGGAGCTGTAGCCACCGGCCTACGCCAGAGCCACAGCAACGTGGGATCCGAGCCGCGTCTGCAACCTACACCACAGCTCACAGCAACGCCGGATCATCAACCCACTGAGCAAGGGCAGGGACCGAACCCGCAACCTCATGGTTCCTAGTCAGATTCGTTAACCACTGCGCCACGACGGGAACTCCTGCATTATTTATTGAATAACGTTCTGCCACCTATTTTTTCTTTTATGTAAAAGTAATGATGGTGCTATTTTTACCCATCTCCCTGCTCCCTTCCTAATATTTTTTCATTATTTTAACCTGTGGAGCAGAACACGTTTTATGATATATTATTAAAGAAGATAGCTCATAAAAATTCATGCCAGAGGCACTACCCAGGATTTATTATGACATTAAAAATGTGATTTTTAAAGTTGTGCTTGGGATTCTGTTTAATGCCACGCATCAAGGACAAGTTGTAGAGGAATGTGGTCTTCTGCTGGATTTTCACATGTGATGAAGGAGATGCTATTGAGGGCATGGAATGAGGCATCTATTAAGACAACCTCAAAACCAAAACGATGCAGGGTGTTCCCTCTTCACACTTAGCATTGATGGGGCCATACTGCCTGTTGGGCATTGTGATAGTCTTACTGTTCTGAAAGGATACTAAGAATAGGAATTGGGGAAAATCGTTTTTTCTTGAAATTGAGAAGGAAGCTTAGTTTAGCCTTTCATGCACATTTTCAAAGACATTGCGCAAGGGGACACACACACAGTTACAAACCCTTCATACTACCTCACAGCAATCAATTTAAATGGTCATTTGACAGATACGATCTGTTCTTTTGCAAAGCAAATGAACAAAGCCTGAAAAGAAATGAGTTGGGCTGGTAGAAAAATCATAGGCTTAAGTAGCCTTTAAAGTATAAATTAATAAATAAATTCTATGTAAATAATATTTAAAGTATAAATGGACAAATTTGGAAGGTGGGATGATTTCTTGCTTGGGGGGAATGAGGGAACTTCTGGAGGTGGCATTTTTTGGAAGTTGCTTTTAAGGACTCATATACCATCATTATGTGGCATGGCTAGAAAAGATATATTCTACAGGTGTAAACAGAGAATAGTGATAATACAGACTGGCTAAGTGAGGAGGCCTATTGGGGCCAAAACTGAGGGCTGATATCAGTAATTTCAACACTCTTCTTTAGGTAGTGGATACGAATTTGGCCTCTACAAGCAGAACAGTAATATGATCAGAGCTGCCATTTGGGGAGATTAATCCAGGTGTTGAAGGGATTTGAGGGGAGAAGAAATTCAGTAGGAAGTTACTAAACATTCTGGGTGTTGAGGAACGAGAAACGTTGTAAGGGAGAAAGGAACTTCCAAGACAGAGTAGAATTCATAGGTTTTACGAACAGATCAGGTATGGAAGCAAATGTGATGGTGCAGATACAAGATGGCCCCAAGGTTTAGCGCCTATGAGAGACTGTTAAACAGGAAGGAGAGATGCTGGAGGGTCTCCGTTTTTGATTAATTACATACAATGTGCATGTGGGCCAGCTGCTTAGCTGAACATCTAAGAAAAAGGACCAGTGCTTAGGAGAACTAAGGTTATGGCTAAAGTCAGGATTTGAGAAGTATATGCAGAGAAGTAGAAATTAAAGGTATGTGATTGAATGAAACAATTTCAAACCCAATAACAACCCAGCTTCCCTTAGTTTAGGTTTTCTGATATAATGTTTCTCCCGTGCTCTATTTTTTTTGTCTTTTGTTGTTGTTGTTATTGTTGTTGCTATTTCTTGGGCCGCTCCCACGGCATATGGAGGTTCCCAGGCTAGGGGTTGAATCGGAGCTGTAGCCACCGGCCTACGCCAGAGCCACAGCAACGCTGGATCCGAGCCGCGTCTGCAACCTACACCACAGCTCATGGCAACGCCGGATCGTTAACCCACTGAGCAAGGGCAGGGACCGAACCCGCAACCTCATGGTTCCTAGTCAGATTCGTTAACCACTGCGCCACGACGGGAACTCCATTTTTTTTTTTTCGTGCTCTATTTTTAAAACCTCCATTCCCCCTCCACCCCCCATTAAGACTTGGGGTTTGAGCAGCTTGTATAATATTTTTGCAATACTATATATATATAGTATATATATATAGTGGATTCCAAGATGCATATATTTTCCACATTTTAACATTGCTGAAATTGAGATGTGTCTTTTTTTTTTTTTTGTCTTTTTGGGGCTACACCTGAAGCATATGGAAGTTCCCAGGCTAGGAGTCCAATCGGAGCTGTAGCTGCTGGCCTATGCCACAGCCACAGCAACACGAGATCTGAACTGCATCTGTGACCTATACCACAGCCCATGGCAACACCAAATCTTTAAACCACTGAGCAAGGCCAAGGAATGAATTCGAGTCCTCATGGTTCCTTAACTGCTGATCCATGACGGGAACTCCGAAATGTGTCTTATAATCACTGGATGGTGTGTCATAGTTCAACTGGCAGCATACTTTCATTCTTTGTGGTATATAAAATAATGGTGCATATTATATACAATCAGTGGTGTCTTGGATTTGATGAAATATGGTGCTTCCTAATGGGTTTTTTCCTATCTTGTCAATCTAGTTTCTAGAAGCCTTCTATCCCCCAAAAGTGGAAGAACAATCTACTTTGTGAAGAAGCACAATCCAGCATGGGCACTCCCATTAGTCACGCATGAGTAGTTGAATATCCTTTCTGGGCTGATAGGAGGGAGAAAGTAAGAATTGAGTTGTCCCGACGCCCAGATTGGAACAGAAAGTCCCAGTGTAGTAGAACTCGTGTAGGTTTGTTTCTTGCTTCTTGGGGCACAGCTCTAGAAAATTACAAGCCTCCTGGAGAAACCCCCATGGTATTGGAACAACATGGTGCTAGCAGCTGACAAATAGCCAAAGGAGGTATTTAAATAGATGGACCTGAGCTAGCACTTCTGGTTCCCCCACAAAGATTCAGAAGTTTCTGCGTATCCTAGAAAAATGCTGGGATAAATTGAGCCCAGAGTGAAGTCTCTGCTGAGCAGACCTTGAGACACTAGAATGGAAGGGCCCACCCTGCAGGGCTGCAGTATAGGGCAGTTCAGACCATGCAACAGGGGAGACCAGCTGCTTCTCCCCACCGCCAGGAGGACACAGGAGCTTCCAGTCACACCCAGAGGCGATCTAGGGTATGAAGCAGGGAGACCTCCAGAATGGCGAGAGAACTCTAACTGGGGGCTTGACTTTGAAATTACTGAAGATGCCTCTGAAATAGGCGTTTTTTAGTTTAAAGCTGGAAGAGACTAACTTTGATTAGCGAGCTTTTTCCCCCTTCCTAAAAAGTGAGAATGCAGAATCTGAGTGCCATATAAACTTAACAATAGAAGATAAACACATCTTGGCGTTCTTGTTGTGGCTCAGTGGATTAAGAACCTGACTAGTACCCATGAGGATGCACCTTTGAACTCTGGCCTCACTCAGTGTGTTAAAGGATCTGGTGTTGCCACAAGCTGTGGTGAATGTTGCAGATGAAGGTAGGATCTGGCATGGCTGTGGCTGTGGCCTGCAGCTGCAGCTCTGATTCGACCCCTTAGCCTAGGAACTTCCATATGCTGCAGGTGTGGCCCTAAAAAGATAAAACAAAAATAAAACAAAACAAGGAAGGGGGGAAGGGAGGAAAGAAAGAAGGAAAGAAAGAAAGAGAAAGAATGAAAGAAAGAAAGAGAAAAAATAAACATATCTTAGGAGTTTCCAGATGGCTCATCAGGTTAAGGATCTAGCATTGTTGCTGCTGTGGCTCAAGTTGCCACTGTGGCTAAGTTTGATCCCTGGCCCAAGTACTTCAGCATGTCATAGGCACAGCCAAAAAATAAAATAAAAAAATTATTGTCTGATAACAAGGTATTCTAAAAAAAATAAAATAAACATTTTTGTTGAACATTTGAGCTGTGTGTACATTTTAATCCTATCACAGTGGATTCTTCAGAGGAGTGTTACAACATTTGGGAGAGTCTTACAATATTGTGAGTCTCCCAATATTATCTCAAATATTGGAAGTACTCTAGGTTAAAGAAAAAATTGACTCTAGATGGAAGATGGAAGGCAGAAATATTTACAGCAGTGTAGGAGGATGAAAAGCCAGAGAAGAAATGATCAGAAAAATGGGCAAACTAGGAGTACCTCTTAGAAGTAGAGGAAAGAGGGGTGAGTGATGGATTCAGTCAAGTGATGCAAAATGGTGAGCTATGCTAAGCTCTGTGAAGAAGCTATTTGATCTGCTGAGAGGGAGCCATTTAGAATCTTTGAAAATTGGCCATCCCAGGCACCACTTTAACAGCCATCATTTTTCCTGGGATGTTAGTGCCGAAAGACATGTAGTCTAATGCCATTGTCTTTCCGATAAGGAAATCTGGAACCAGAGAAATTTCACAGAAGCCAGTTCAAATGATACATATGAGAACAAGAAAAACAAGCACTTGACATTGAGAGTCAAGCCGGAATCAGCGTGTTTTGTGTCCTTTGGGAGGAAAATGTGTTGGGGGCACACATGAGCCCCCTCTGAAAACAATGAAGAGATCACTGATGAACAAGGAAGGCATCCTTAGGAGCAAATAACTCTGAGGGGTATTAAATGTGTTTTCATTTTTTATTAGAGAAGTTGGAAGTTTCATTTCAATCTTGATGGTAACATAATTCTCTCTGCTTTGTTCAGAGGAACACACAGAATCAATCTGTACAAGCATATACAACAATTCTGTTGGTATTCTGTGTCCTAAATCAGTAATCTGATTAGTTCTAGACTAACCCAGTTTCCATGTGCTCCTCTGGGCTTTGGGGCACAGCTCCATTCCCAGGGGGGACTTTTTCATGCACTGTCTGCAACACAACTACAGCAGGCTTTAAGACCATGCAGGTTAACACTGTAGCAAATTGTTTCGATATTTAACAGACATAAAAAGGTTATTTCTGGATATGAAATTCTGAAAATCTGCATAAATATTTTTGTGTAAAATTAAATTAGTTATGTATTTGTTTTGAAACTAGAACTTGAAGTATCAAGAATGCCCACATAATTCATATACACATATATATAGACTTTTTCATTATGCAAAAAGTCTTGAGAGTCAAATTATATTCTGTGCCATACATCGACTTAACCAGTATTTATTTGCATTAGGTTAACTGTGTACGGATTAGTCGTAATTGGTGCTTGTGCATCATGCAAAACGTAGTTCTAGTATTCCTGTTTACTAACCTTGTCATGTGGCAATACTCAGATGATTTTGTTCTCTAACAGTGTGAATTAGGAGTATAAATGCTTTATACATGGTCACATTTACAAACGCTTGCCAATAACCACTTCACGATCTTTTTACGGTGTTAAGAGTGAGCTGTAGTGTCTGGAATCTGCAGAAGCAATTCCTAGAAAGCAATGTCAGATGTAAACTTTCTTTAATGTGCTTAACACAGTTCTCCTTTTGAGCACTGATGGGTTTTGGCACAGGTATACTGCTCTATTTTCTATTGTTCTAATCATTTCCACAACTGTTGCAGGAAATTAGTTTCTTATGACATGGTGGAAACATGGCACTTACTGATGAGGTAACTCAGATGTAGAAAATGTCCCCCAGATTATTCGTCTAGAAGATGACCACTTCTGCTGATAAATTTGGAGACAGAGTTTCTTTTCCCCCTTAGTGCATGCACTTGCTATGACATTGCTAATGCACTAATTTGCTGTAGCTCAAACATGTCCTAATGCATCACAAAGCAGAGTTGTTTACACCAAGCTCATTTACTTGTGATGATATTTTATAGCAAACATGTTTAAGTAGTATGATCAATGGGTTAAACTCTGCTTTACTGGACTGTAATTTTGTGGATTTGTAGCTACTTTTGGTTGGCCAAGGGATTCAGTATTCAACATGTTTAAGAGAAGCATGTCTCTGTGGTTTCAGGTAACAGCTCGTCTATACGTAAAGGAAACGCAAAAGACATCAGCTTTCTGCTGTGGAAGTTGTGTTCAGAAATTTGGGAGTGCTCTCTTGATGCTGCAGTTCTGCCGTTTCAGTTTGCGTCCTGGAGTTTCATACAACTGTTGCTGGTCTGCGGTCCATCTCGGCTTCCAATTTCACCATCTGCTGCATCTCCTTCGCCTGTAACATCAGAAATGTGCCCTTACAGGTTGAAATCCTTTCCTGAAGGCATGTAGCAACCCCACCTCTCTCCTCCCATAAATCTGATGCTTGTCACTATGTCCTGACTACTTAAAATGTGATCCACGGACCAGCAGCATCAGCATCTTCTGGGGCCTTGTAAGAGATGCAGAATCTTGGACTCCACCCCCGACGAACCGACCCAGAATCTGCATCTTAATAGGATCCCCAGGAAATTTTTACACATGTTCAAATCTGAGAAGAACTGGTCCACAAAGTACCAGGAAAGTCATTTGAAAAGAGGCTATGCCTATCACTTTTAAATTATGTCATGTCAAACTGTTTGATTTAGTTTCTACAGATTTACATGCCTTGACTGTGTGTAGATTAATTCGATCACCTTTTGAATAAGCATTGCTTATGCACAATTTATTCCCCAAATAGCCTGAAATTTAATGAAAAGTAATTCCCTATGAATCTCGCCGATGGAGAAGCCTGGATGGGAGCATGTCACATTGGTCTAGCTTGGACAGAATTTTACAGGAATACGTAGGGCTCCTGGAATGCTATCATCCAAAACGTATCCATACTGGCTCTCACTCCTCTGGGGTAATTCGTTTCTTTACGGGCCATCCCAGGAAGTAAGTCATATTGAATTCTATCTCATGAATTAAGATTGTCAGGAAGACAACCAGCTGCTTTGGGAGGTGGAAAGGAGCCAGACCGGAGCGGGTTCTGGTGACAAATCATTGCGTGGCAATGTAGGGAAAATCAATTTCAAAGTTTACTTTCCAACTGGATGCTTTTGTCTAACCCAATGCCTGTATCTTTTGGAGGAACAATAAAGCATCCCCATCCTTTCTTAGTAACACAACACATTGAAATAAAGGACTTTTAAAAATGGAAACATGGATATATAAAGATTTAACCCAGAGGAGGACTCTGATGTTACTATTCATGTCTACTTAGGTATTCCCACTAAATACAAGGTCAATGGGAGGATTTGTGCAACTCTGCAGATCATACTATGAGTGTCTAAATGTTCCCAATGAAGCCCTGCTACAAAATGAGTTTAATCCATGGACCACAGAGCGATTTTCTTCTTATGCCTGTATTTATATTGTGGCTTGATGTTTCATTATGGTGAGGATGGATAACACCAATAGCTATGACTTTCTGCTTACATTTGGATGGATGGTTCCCCCTGCCCAGGTTTTTTGTTTTTGTTTTTGTTTTTTGTGCCTAAAATATAATAATGCTCTAAGAGAGAAATGAAAAAAATGGAGAAAAATATACAAACATGAAACTATGACACAAACAGTATTCATAAGAGATGACAGTGAAACATTCTCGGTACTTGAAATTAAATACTTTTATGTTCAATAAATAGTAATAATAAAAAATTCCCTATTCTTCCCCCCCTTTAGCATTTAAAGATGATATTGAATACAATTTAGGAAGAAGGATCATATGACACCAAAAGATAAAGCCAAATTCTCGTATGAGCAGGGTGACCATTCATAACCACTTGTCAGGGACGGTTCCAGTTTGTGCCTATGATCCTGGTTATTATGAACAGCGTCCCCTTTCACTCTCAAAACTATCCTGTTTGAACAATAAATTACATGGTCACCCTACTTACGAGGGGCGATTAGGGTCTCTGGCAGACCAGATCTAACAGAAAGCATGACAAGAGTCATTGTATAATGACTCTGTATAATGTCTGCATGCAGACCATAACTGTCATTAAAAGCCACCCATGAACTTTAACTGGGGTGCTATAAAAATGAGTGGCGGTCACATTCATGTTCGTGGAAGATCTGATTCTGTGACCCAGCTTTAGCTGTGGTCGGTCCAAATGACAATCATTTATCACTGTTTCTGATGTCTGGTGACATTCTCATTAGCCTGACTTGAGTTTCGCAGGGTTGCCACTGGAAAGGCTGCTAAAACGCCTTCAGAAATAACTTTCTCAAGAGGTTGGGTGTTGAGGTTTGAATACGACATCATACATTCAAGCATCAAAGAGTCAAAATTGAAAATCCAAACCCTCGAGATATTAACTAGTCATGAGAAGATGTGAATCATCAAAGCCAGGAGAAGACTGACATAGGAGAGCAGGAAGGCAATATTTTGCTTATCAGAGTTTCGGTCCTACCTTGAGTTTGGGACACTGCGTGACAGGATTTCAAAAGCTGTTTGTACAAAAATAGTAATGTCAAAATTGAGTCATACATACAAAACAAAGAAAATAAATGAGTACTGAAGTGAATTTGAGAAATGAATGCAAAACCATATACGGAAAAGCAAAAAGCTAAGGCTAAAACATGTATAGAACCATCAATGACAAACTTCCCCCAGTTGATCTTAAAAAAAAAAAAAAAGAACAAAACAAACAACCGATGCCTATTAGCCCAGACTGCGCCTGCCTCTCTTATGCGGCAGTGAGTGGGGAGCCCCCCACCCCTTTATCGAGATCCCTCACCTCTCTTTATTAAATGATAGGATTGATGACAAAAATCAATTTGTACAACTTGGGTGTGACAGTAATGGAGCTGTTCATGTTGGAAATGGTGCATGTCAAGACGGATGAGATGTGTGGCTGGGAGGTCTAAGGGAAACAGTAGGAAGAAAACCCCCAACCTTTGGAGATTTCAATGAATAACTGGCTGACCAAGGAGGCAAGCCCATTAGGAGGCTTTAAAAGGACATAGGAAAACAAGATCCAGAATCAGGACCCAAATCTATTAAAACTGGAGTTGTTTCTGTCAATGCCCTCAACACCATGTATTGAATTAAATAGATTTATTTCAGGCTTTGCTTTGGGGCGACTGGGAGAACTTAAGAGGAGCAGGGTCAATAGGGACGCAGTAAGAAACCCTAAAGGGAGATATTATGGGAGAAGGTTAAAATTATTTTTGGCTTAGAAACAGAAAAATTTTGGGGGGGGGTTAACAATAGTTGGGGAGATTGTTATACAAGTTTGGGGTTGTCTGGAGACAGGAAGCTGTCTTTTGCCCATGCAATGTTTAATTGGTTATGAAAGGATCTCTCCAACAGTCCTGACCGTGACCTATTATGAGGGAAGAAAGAGCGTCACTGCATCTCTTGCACTGTGTCTATAACAAGTTTGCACCACACTGAGTAACTGAATAGAGAGGTCTCTGGTCTTCAAATTCCAAAAAGAGTAGACTCCAAAGATCTGAGATTGAATGTGTTACAGAATAGGCCGGATTGATAAAGCAAAGCTTTGAACACAGAAATTCAAATCCCAGTGCTCCATTTGCCATCAGCATCAATACATCTTGAATTTCCTTTCTTTGAATCTCATGAAATCTTCATCAAATCTCAGGGCTTCTCAGGTCCTGAGCTTCTGTGACTCAAGGTTATCAGTTGTGGGTGGTAGACATTACTTGTGACTCATTACAAGGCATTAGGTGCATTTTGGGGAAAAAAGCTACTAACCTCCCAACATGATTTGATCAATATTTCAACGCAAGCACTCTGGTGTGGTTTGAGTTACCCATGTATTAGGATAAAAGCTAATGTGATTTTTTTTTAAGTTATGTAATTTAGCTCTGAAACTAAAAACACGAGGTAACTGTATTCGCCAGCTCTGAAGTACACCATCATTGTAGTGATGAGTAATTTTTAGCACGCTGACATTCTTTAGTCAAACTTGTTGCTAAGCAACACAATGATTTCTAAGTCGTTTCTTAATTTGGTTAACTGGAACATAATTGTGCCTTACCTTCATTGTTCCACCTTCTAACGCATCCTTATCCCCACCCAGTCCTGAGTCACTGAAGTGGATTCTAATATTTTGGAGATGGTGGGTCTACCTTTATCCCTATTCTCACTTTTATCCCAGGATCACTTTCTGAGAAAGGCTTTAAGAGCAACAGCATCAGGTAACCTGTACCAGAAGTTACTCATTTATGAGTTGGTCAAATGGGTTGGACCCCTGGGACAATAAACATTTATTGTCCCCCTTGGGGATCTGTGGATTGTCCATGAACAGAAGCACTTAGCTGGAAAGGAAATGGGAAACATAACTCAGAAGTATGTTGATGAATAAAACTTCTGTCAACCAAAAAGGAAAGAATCTGAAACCAGAAACTGGATTTATCTGTGACCCAATTACCATACCCCACCCCACAAAAAGGTTTTATGGTTTCGTTATACTTTCTCAAAGGTACTTTTTAATTTCCACTTGTGTTCTTCAATGGAAGCCACTTAATCTGAAAAAAAACCTACCTTAAATAGGATTACTTCATATATGAAGGGAAATAGTAAAAGATAATGCAGTACAAGTACATATTTCAGCAAAACCTTATTTCAGCGAAGTAAATTATCTAGAAATAATAAATTCCAAACCAGCTATACCTGAAGAGGTATATTTCAACTGAGACAGATGGAAATTTTAACTTCTGTTAAGGGCCATTTTACCATATAAGCAAGAGGTATTCCCATCAAACTGAAACAAGACTGTGGATGGCCGATGGGCTACAGCCCATTTTGAATGGAGCCCATCTATCTGTACTACACACATTTGTCTAGGTGATCGTATATGCCTGAAAACTACTAAATAGTTGGATTTCAGATAACTCTTTTTATTTGTGTATTTTTTTTTTTTGGCTGCACCCACACATGCAGAAGTTTCTGGGCCCAGGATCGAATCTGTGCCACAGCAGTGACAATGCCAGATCCTTAACCCACTGAGCCATCAGGGAACTCTGTATTTGTGTATATGGTTGAATTTAGTATTTAGCACCAAGAATGTAGTATCCATGCACATTCAGTGATTTAAGGAGTTATGGCAGCTCATGCCTTTAGGTTTTGCTTGTAAGCCCTAAAGTTTTATAACTTCATTTTTATTTAATTAATTAACTTAAATAAATAAATAGGGCTGCACCTGTGGAGGTTCCTAGGCTAGGGGTCCAATTGGAGCTACAGCTGCTGGCCTACGCCACAGCCACAGTAATGGGGGATCCGAGTTGTGTCTGTGACCTACACCACAGCTCACAGCAACGCCAGATCCTTAACCCACTGAGTGAGGCCAGGGATCAAATCTGTGTTCTCATGGATACTAGTTGGGTTTGTTAACTGCTGAGCCACGATGGGATCTCCTATAACCTCATGTTTAGATTAAGGTTGAAAATAAGTGGTTTCTCTCATTTGCTCTGAAATACAGTGTCACCTGCCTCTAGGGAACAATTGATACAACGCTGCATAAAAACGGAGAAATAATTTGTAATCTGTTTTCTCCTCCTCTCAGTAATGTTCTTCTTAGAACCCCATAATCTAATCGAATTGTGACTTTTGATTCTTTTTTCCTTACAGCCACATTCTTCCCCCACTTTAAACAAGAATATTTTCTGTTCTTGTTGGATAGAGTGGGTAAAGTACAGTCATGGCACCAAATTTTTCTAGCCAGCTTCCCATGCCACTACGCAGGTCACTGGCTTTAGCAGCGGGGTCACTGTGGACCACTGCATTTGCCTCCCTATCTGGTTGGCTGCCTACATTTTTTATGTGTTGTAGGTCAAATACCTGCTCATTCTGTTTCTCTAGGAATTCGAGGTGCTCAAGCTGTACTTTTTTCAACTGATCCATTTCTTTGGACTGCTTCATTGCAAGCTGCAAAAAAAAAAAAAAAAATCTGATCACCTTTAGGTCATAATCCTAAAACTTATGGACAAAGAAGGTTGGTAGTTTGCAATTTATTTATTTATTTATTTGTCTTTTCTAGGGCCGCTCCCAAGGCATATGGAGGTTCCCAGGCTAGGGGTCCAATCGGAGCTGTAGCTGCCAGCCTACACCATGGCCACAGCAACGCAGGATCAGAACCGCATCGGGGACTTACACCACAGATCACGGCAATGCCAGATCCTTAACCCACTGAGCAAGGCCAGGGATCGAACCCGCAACCTCATGGTTCCTAGTCAGATTCATTAACCACTGTGCCACGACAGAAACTCCTGGTAGTTTGTGATTTAGGTGAAGGATATAAAAATAATAAAAAAGAATGAAAAACTGCCTGAAAACCAGCAGAGTTTAAAAGCACATCTAATTTTTTACTGACAGGATAGTTCCTGCCAAAATCTTAGAAAACAAAAGAGCACTTGTGTGTGTTGAAAATCTGGCTTCATTTTCTATATAAAGTAATGCCAAATAATTACCTTAAAGATTTTAGTAAGAAATTGCTTTAGCTTTCAAGAAACAGAGAAGAGGAGCTAGAAGATTGAATGTACAGTAAATCAAATTAAGCAAATTAGCTAGAAGTCCGGTGTATAAGCATGAGCTACTGTTTATAGTTATATAAAGGAAAAGTGCCAAGATAATTATAGAATACTTACTCTCTTTCTCTCTTCCAGAAACTTTTTAGTGTTGCTGCTGTTTAACTCTCTGACTCGCCTAAAAACAGTAGGTGCAAACAACAGTTGATACGACATTAGATAGAATTAACATGATATTAAATGAGTCGTATTCCATTAAGTTATCTGGATGGGATTATCACTTTCTTTTCCTTATTTTTATTGAGGAATTTGGAAATATATCATGTATAGAGAAAAAGATAAAAAAAATCTGTGTACCTATCATTCAGATTGGTCAATAGTAGTGTTTTACAATTCTTGTCTCATATGTTAAAAGGAAATAAAATGTTGCAGATATAATTTAAACCCTCTTCGTATTTGTCCAGACTCCACTTCCTCCTTTCTCTCTTCCCCAGACATAACCATTATTCTGAATTTGGTATGAACCTTCCCATCCATGTTTTAATAGCTTTATTACACATGGGTGTGGCCATATGTAATATACACAAGTTCTTCTCAAACGTCCACATGAATACAAATCAGAAGGAGATACTATCAAAAAACATAGGTTGCTGGGCCCACCCCTAGAGGGTCTGATTCCTTGCATCTGGGATGGACCTGAGATTCTGCATTTCTAACAAGTTCCCAGGTGGTGCTGATGCTTCTGGACTATACATGTTGTTTTGTATGGTTTCCAAATTAATCTAAATGGTAACATATTCAGGGTTGCTTTCTATAAATTATCACCATAGCTATGTTTCAAACTATTCCATTATTTTCATCTGCTGTATGGACTTTTTCATTTATGAGTAGATTACAATATTTTCATTTCATCCACTGATAAAAAGTAGGTTCGTTCCCAACAATGCACAATGGACCACTGCTTAGGGTCCTACGATGCATGGCATAGTATCTGTTAACTAAATAAATGAAGTATAAGATATATCTTCTTGTATATATGAGCAAAGGTTTCTCCAGGGTGGAAGCCTAGACTTTCAGGTCGGTAGGGAATGAACAACCTCATCTTTCCTCCAAAGCTCTTGGCCCAATTTGCCCTGCAATCATGACATCTGGGTGTTAATCTTTCTCCATAACTTTGCCCACTCGTTATTTTCTGTCAACTGGTTGGTTTTTTGAAACACTATCATGCTGTTGCTTTAATTCACATTTTCCTTGATTACTGGTGAGGTGGAGTGTTTTATGACTGAAGAGACTTAACAACGGATTCAGTTTCTGCAACAGTAATAGGCCTATCCAGGTTGTTTTTCTTTCTTGTACAGTCAGTTTTAGATATTTCAACTTCTCTACGCAATTGTCCATTCTTATCTAAGTTTTCAAATTCATTGGTAGTATTGCTTATACTAGTCTTGGTTTTCAAAAATATTACTGTATCTGTAGTTATTTCTCTCTTCATACCTAATATTACTAATTTGTGCCTTTTCTCTCTTCTTGATCAGTCTTGCTGGAGGTTCACTGTTCACTGATAGTTTTTTCTTCAGATAACAAGCTTTTGCTTTGTTATATTTATAAAAAAATACTCTTTTGCTTTTTTTCTATTTTAATAATTTTTGCTTCTTAAATGTTTATTTCTTCTCATCTGAGATCTTTGGGTTCACCCTATTTTTCTAATTTTATGCTCTCTTTGAACACTTTGCTCATTAATTTTCACTGTAAATATCACTTAAAGATCTACTCTCTTCGCAACTTTAAGTATATAATACAGTATTTTGAACTATAGTCAGCATGCTAAAATTAGATCCCTAAAACTTATTAATCTTATAACTGCAAGTTTGTGCCTTTTAACCATTATCTCCCCATTTTCCCCTACTCCCAACCCCTGACAATCACCATTCCATCCTGTTTCTATTAATTTACTTTTTAGATTCCACAAATACACAGTATTTGTCTTTCTCTGTCTGATTTATTTTACTTAGCATAATGTTTCTTAAAGTTTACCCATGTTGTCCCAAATGGCAGGATTTCTTTTTTTTGTTGTTTCTTAGGACCCCACCTGTGGCATATGGAGATTCCCTGGCTAGGGGTCTAATTGGAGCTGCAGCTGCGGCCTAAACCACAGCCACAGCAATGCCAGATCCAAGCAGCATCTGTGACCTACACCATAGCTCAGGACATTGCCAGGTCCTTAACCCACTGAGCAAGGCCAGGGATCAAACCTGAGTCCTCATGGATGCTAGTCAGATTCATTAACTGCTGAGCCATGATGGGAACTCCTCTTTTTGTTTTATTTGTTTGTCTTTTTTTTGGGGGGGGGGAAGTGGCTACATCCATGGCATGAGGAAGTTCCCAGGCCAGGGATCAAACCTGTGCCACAGCTGTAACCTGAGCCATAGCAGTGACGAAGCCAGGTCCTTAACCTGAAGAGCCACAAGGGAACTCTAGGATTTTCTTCTCTTTATGGCTAAATAATATTTCATTGTATATACATCTCAAATTTCCTTTAACCATTCCTCTGTTGATAGACACTTAGGTTGTTCCTGTGTCATGGCTATTGTGAATACTGCTGGGATGAATATGGAGGTGCAGAGATCTCTTCCTGATAGTGTTTCCATTTCCTTTGGATAAAGACCCAGAAGTGGAATTGCTGGATCATATGTTAGTTCTATTTTTAATTTTCTGAGGAAACTCCTCCATACTGTTTTCCACAGTGGCTAAACCAATTTATAACCTCTCCAAGTGTGCCAAGGGCTCCCTTTTCTCCACATCCTCACCAATACTTATTATCACTTGGCTTTTGATGAAAGCCATTCTGATAGGTGTGAGGTGATATTGTGGTTTTGATTTGCATTCCCTGATGATTAGTGATGCTGAGCACCTTTTCTTATATCTGTTGGCCATCTACATGTCTTCTTTTGAAAAATGTCTATTCAGGTCCTCTGCCCATTTTAAGATCAGATTATTATTATATTTTCTGCTATTGATTTGTATGAGATCCTTATATATTTTGGATATTAACCCCTTATCTGATAAATGGTTTGCAAATATTTTCTCCCAGTCGATAGGCTGCCTCTTCATTTTTCTGATTATTTCTCTTTCTGTATACTTTAGTTGCCTCTGACATTTTTTTGTTGTTGTTTTTGGCTTTTTAGAGCTGCACACATGGCATATGGAGGTTCCCAGGCTGGGGTCAAATTGGAGCTACAGCTGCTGGCCTATGCCACAGCCACAGCAATGTGGGATCCAAGCCACATCTGCAACCTACACCATGGTTCACGGCAACACTGGATCCTTAACCCACTGAGCGAAGCTGGGGATTGAGCCTGCATCCTCATGGATGCTAGTCAGATTTGTTAACCGCTGAGCCATAATGGGAACTCCACCTCTGACGTATTGATCAACAGTGTCTGCACTGTTATTTGGTTATAAATATCATGCCATTTATGTTGAAATGTCTTCTTTGACCCAAGAATAGAACTTATTATTAAGCTTCTACATGTCTTTCTTAGCTCTATGATTGTTAATTTAAAATTTTTTTTCTCAGTAATTTGATAAAGTGGATACACACTGTGTATATTTCAAAGAGGTAAACAGTTGACACAAAGACATTATTTTTTTTAAAAAAAACTAGCCATTTGTAAATGTTTTAGAATGACCTAGAATAACTGGATTCAGAGTTATAGTAAATAAGTAGGAGTTCCTGTTGTGGCACAGCGGAAACAAATCCGACTAGTAACCATGAGGTTGTGGGTTCAATCCCTGGCCTCACTCAGTGGGTTAAGGATTCAGTGTTGCTGTGAGCTGTGGTGTAGGTCGCAGATGCAGCTGGGATCTGGCATTGCTGTGGCTGTGCTGTAGGCAGCAACTGTAGCTCTGATTCAACTCCTAGCTTGAGAATCTACATATGTCATGGGTGTGGCCCTAAAATAAAATTAAAAAAAAAGACAAAAATAAGTATATTAATTCAAAATAAGGAAATTAAATAAAAACTCTTCTGGCTAAGTTATCAGTAACTTATAATTTAAGATAATTTGACCTCAACTAGGCTGAAATCCAATTTTTTTTTTTGTCTTTTTGCCATTTTCTTGGGCCGCCCCCACGGCATATGGAGGTTCCCAGGCTAGGGGTCGAATCGGAGCTATAGCCACCAGCCTACGCCAGAGCCACAGCAATGCTGGATCCGAGCCGCGTCTGCAACCTACACCACAGCTCACGGCAACGCCGGATCGTTAACCCACTGAGCAAGGCCAGGGATTCAACCCGCAACCTCATGGTTCCTAGTCGGGTTCGTTAACCACTGCGCCACGACGGGAACTCCGAAATCCAATATGTTTTGCAACATATTTGAAAATACATGATAAAGAGCTATTTAATCATTAGCACATTTATCATACTGAATTCTGTATTTCAAGTTTAGACCACCTAAACCAGTTAAATGAGGTTTTATCATGGCATGGATATTTTATGTTTCTGAGCTAAAGTGGACAATATCATTTCCATGTGTACAAGGCCATTAAACAAAGTTCCTTGTCTGAGAATAACATCCAGAGGATGGCACTTTGTTAAGCAAAAAAGAGATAGCTACCTCAACATGACAGTGTAAATGAGCATGGATTAAAAGAAATTCAAATCCCACTGTTGGCCCATTAATTCTAAACCATATTTATTCCTACAGAAATACAGCATAAGAATGCACAAGCTGGTATTATGCTTTATATTTCATCCTATTTCAAGTTTAACATTACTTATTATGGTTGACAAGTGAGATGCGTTTTTAAAAAATCAAAATTGAGGTAGTTGGACGGCAATTCCTGCTGTGTTCTAAACAAAGAGGAAATAAACATCAGGTATCCACTGAGTATCCACAAAGGACCATGTGGATAGGGGAATTGAAATAGGGGTGTTTTCTAACACGTAAAATTCTCTAACAGCTCAGCCTATGGTTAGTAGCTGAATGATGTGAAGCCATAAGGTTCTTGTTCATATTTTACCCCAGAAGCTAATCTTCACTTTGTTCTGTACTTTGCTGAGCATAAAACACAACCTTTGTGTGGGTGGTGAACTCAGCCAGCAGCCACAATCTAGGTAGGTCTTATTTTTCCAGGAGAAGGAATCCTGCTGTGTTCGACCACTGGTGTGTGGACCCAGTTCTCAGTTATGGAGCAACCAGCATCTGCATCCTCAGATGCTTCTGGGGCAACAATGAGCATCACAGGTGAAGATGCTTCCTTTGATTCCTGGGAAACAAGTGCTGCTGACTCCCTCTCTTGGGTACCATGACTAAGGATGTCCTCTAAGATCCCCTTTACCAGCTTTGGTTGGAGGGCTTGCACCTGGGATCTTCTCTGGAGGTCACACAAACCATCCCCCAACTTTACGTGCCTGGCAACTAACACAAAAGAACAAAAGCCAGGTGCCCGGGGCTCAAAGAGACAGATACGTGATGCAGTTTATACTCCAGAGTGCCTGGGATCAGGCTGAAGAGGCACTCTAGCTGAGAAAATATCCTTGCTTGGCTCCTGCCCTGGAACCCGCCCCCCTTCCTCTCCTCCCCTTCTCTGAAGATCCTTTCTTTAGTAAATCATATGCATCCATATGCCCCAGCGGGTTTTGTTTCTGGAAAACCCGCCCTAAGACAAAGACAAACCAGAAAACTTGGTGTTTTGGGGGGGTGCTCTTGAGATGATCCCTGATGTCTAGGCCAGTACAAGGCCAGTCAAGAGAAGAAGACTATCCTATACACAGTTATATGGACTGAAAGCCCATTCACAATGGGCTTAACACCTGAGCAGATCGGATGCTTGCAGATGACCCAAACGAGCATGGGAAGGACAGTGCGCCATATTTTATACAATTTTGTTTATGCCACATTTTATTTAATTTTGCTTGTAAATGAGCACATGTATATTGAATATCAATCTATTTTACTGATGATAGCAAACAATCAGAAGGTGTTTTATAGCCATAATAATACCTCTTCCTAACAATTATAAAAGCAGGAGTCTAGGCCAGAACTCATAGGGTTTTTTATATCTCAAATAAGAGTATGTGTGTACACACAGAAACTTTGTCGAGTGTGCGTCTTTAAGTCAGTGTTACATTCCCACAGTGAGCATTCTGACTCACCTTTCCCGCTCTGCTTTATTCTTGATAGATTTATCTTGGCTGATGGCTTTGCTATTTTCCATAGAAATCTTAGCCTGGTGTGCTCGCATTTCCTTGCTTTCCCTATGTATTAAAAATAAACACACAGGTGGTGATCGTTTTGTAATGTACAGAAACACTGATTCACTATGTTATACATCAGGAACCAACATGGTATGATAGGTCAATTATACCTCAAAAAAACCCCAAAAAGCCCAACCACACAAACTCACAGAAAAGAGATCAGATTTGTGGTGATCAGAAGTAGAGGGTGGGAGGAGGGCGAATTGGATAAAGGTGGTCAAAAGGTACAAACCTCCAGTTATGAGATAAATAAGTAGTCAGGATGTAACATAGAACATGATTAATATAATGACCACTGCTGCATGTTATACATGAAAGTTGTTAACAGAGGAAATCCTAAAGAACTCGAATCACAGGGAAATTTTTTTTTCTTTTTTAAAAATTCTGTATCTATATGAGATGATGGATGTTCACTCAACTTACTCCAGTCATGATGTATGTAAGTCACAGAACTCTGCTGTACACTGTTTTTTGGTTTTTTTTTTTTTTTTTTTTTTTTTTTTTTTTTTGCTTTTTAGGCCCGAACCTTCGGCATATGGAGGTTCCCAGGCTAAGGGTCGAATGAGAGCTGTAGCTACTGGCCTACGCTAGAGCCATAGCAACTTGGGATCCGAGCTTTGTCTGTGACCTACACCACAGCTCACGGCAACACCGGATCCTTAACCCACTGAGTGAGGCCAGGGATTGAACCTGTGTTCTTATGGATGCTAGTCAGATTAGTTAACCACTGAGCTATGATGGGAACTCCCCATTATATCCTTTCTTAATGCATCTTAAGGGGCGTATGGTTTCACTTCATCCTATTAATTGGCAATATGAAATTTGATCAGTTGGAAAAGGCAGCATTTTAATGGTATTTTTCCCCTTTGTTAGTGACAGATAATTTGTGTTTGACACAAAGACTATGCGAATATTCTCCTGCCCATCAACCTATACAACCCAGTGGTTTTAGGATCCATTGCTGATTCTGACCTAGATCAATTATTGCTATGATGTTTGCAAAATAAGCATTATATATACTGGAGATACACTCCAATACAAAAACCCATTAACTTGGATATAGAAAAGAGTCTTCATTAGGATTGATATTATTATGGCTTGTTTCCTTTTTGTTTTTGTGGGGATGATGGAACCCCACATCCTCATGGATCCTAGTGGTTTGTTAACCGCTGCGCCAGGAAGGGAACTCCTGTGGCACACCTTAAACCAGACAGTGCTATATGTCAATTACATCTCAATAAAACTGGAAAGAAGAAAGATAAGCAAGGGGAGAGGAGAGTTTGTGCTTAGTGGGTATAGAAGTTTCAGCTGGAGAAAAGGAAAAAGTTGGGAAATGGACGGTGGTGATGGTTGCACAACAGTGTGAACATACTTCCCGCCACACACTTAAAAATGGTTGAAGTGCTAAACTCGGTGTTGTGGATATTTAACTCTAATTTAAAAAATGAGGAGTTCCTGCTGCAGCGCAATGGGATCAGTGGCATCTCTGTAGCACCAGGATGCAGGTTTAATCCTCGGCTGGGCACAGTGGGTTAATGGATCTGACATTGCTGAAGCTGCGGTATAGGTCACAACTGTGGCTTGAATCTGATCCCTGGTCCCTGAACTCCATATGTCTCTAGGTGGCAAAAAAAAAAAAAAAAAAAGTAAAAAACTAATTCCACATATAAGAGGTCTAGGTTCACTTTTTATTTCATTCTTGGGCTCATCCAGTTGTTCTGTATTCTCTGAAAAGGAGGGCAGGAGCCCCAACCCACAAGCGTGCTTCTCCATGCAGGCAGCAGGTCACTGCAAAGTAATAGGAACAGAAAGCGGAGATACTGTATGTCTAATCAGACCCTAACCACCTTGTGATCCTGGACTGCTGCTCAGAGCAGGCGATCACCATAAGTCGTTAACATGGCTTATGACTTCTGAATGGCTAAAAGCTACAAATCCTAAGTTATAATACACATCTCAGGTGCTAATGTTCACAAGCCTATAAACACTAAAATAAACATCAGTAGTAAATACAGCATGAGATTAATTAAAGAATGCCCAGGAACAACCACTTACTCACGGTCAATAAAATACAAGGATATTCCAGCTTTCCCCACAGTTTTTGGGATTAGACGGCTTAGAAGAGAGAGCAAGGATATTCTAACAGTCACAAGTGACCATCCCGTTTGCTGACAGCTCAGGGGAACGACAGGGAAGAAATGGTTTCAAATAAGCACGGGAAATAGGGGGAAAGGATGTTTCTAGGTGACTGATCACTGTGTATGCAAATGCATATACCTACCAAAGAGATTCATACCTTTATTTATTTATTTGCTTTTTAGGGCCGAATCCGTGACGTATGGAAGTTCCAGGGCTAGGGGTTGAATCAGAGCTATAATTGTCGGCCTACACCACAGCCAAGGCAATACCAGTCATTTCCAAGCCGCATCTGTGACCTAGTCTGGCAACGCCAGATCCTTAACACATTGAGTGAGTACAGGGATGGAACCTGCATCCTCACAGACACTATGTCAGGTTCTTAACCTGCTAAGCCACAACGGGAACTCCAAGACTCATATCTTAGATTATTGATGAGTACATTAAAGTCATACAATTCAGAATACTAAAATGAGTCTTAGTAACAAAGAATCTTCTCTGGAACCTATGGAGATCGCCTCGAAGCACTGCCCAGAAATGAGTGACCAAGGAGTGAGGTTATTTAAGCAGTGTTTGTACTGTGTCCAAAGGGATGGACAAAGCTGAAACAGAGAGTTCTTCCGTCAGAGACCTTAGGGCCAGAGGCTAGTGTGTGTATAGAAAATTCCTGGGCCCAAGAAAATGGCTCTCAAAAATGTTCATAATTTGTTAGTAAACTGACCATTTCTTTATACATTCATTAATTCAAAAAGCACTTATCAATAACCATATACTGGGAGTTCCTGTTGTGGCACAGCAGAAATGAATCCAACTAGTAACCATGAGGTTGTGGGTTCGATCCCTGGCCTCACTCAGTGGGTTAAGGATCTGGCATTGCCGTGGTTGTGGTGTAGGCCGGCAGCTGCAGCTCCGATTAGACTCCTAGTCTGGGAATCTCCATATGCCTCGGGTGCAGGACTAAAAAGCAAATAAAATAAAATACATAACCAAATACTGCTGCCAAGTATTAAGAAGGCAATATTTTTTTAACCAAGAATAACAGCTATGATGATTGAAAAGAAATACAACCACAAGGTGTTTTAGGAAAAGTTTCAAAGCTGTTGTTGCTTTGAAAAATGCCTCTTCCATGCATCTATTTTTTAAGATAAATTAGTAATCAGGTTACGGATACTTCAAATGACTTCCTAACTCATGCCAGAATTCATTCACCGCTTTTTTTTTTTTCTTTTGGACAATGCCTACTGTTGTGGGCTAATTTTTTCCCCTTTATTCAACTACAATAAAAGATCAGAAGACAGTACTACCTTACTCCTGAAGTATCTCTGAATAAGGGTAGACACCTAAAATCTGGTATTGTAGCAATAGTCAAAGGGAGAATGATGAACAGATCTTTCTATGTACTAAATCAAAAGCATTTCTAAGGGAAAAAAGAAAAGACAACTTTTAATCCTCAACAACTAATAGAATACTTTAACATGGATAAGGTATGGAACTTTAGCCCACAGGAAACTCAGCACCCCCCATTTAGTTGACTCATGTGAGAATCAGAAAAAAATGGCAAAAACACTTAATGTTCTTATGGCCATGCGTCATTGCAAAGTAAGGTTGGGAATCTGAGAATGTGCCTATATAAGTCATGCACTTAGAATTTTAGGGTTTTTTTTTTCATTTGTTTGTAAAATGCTTCTATTTTCTACTTTTTTGTGTGTGTATGTATCAATAGACTGTAACTGCAACATACAGTTGCTACTGAGGGAGATGGAGGCAAAGCTGCAACAAAGCTATGATGAAAAGATACAACTGACATAAACATGCTGCCTGGGGCAAAAGCTTCATCTGCAGTGTTTTCAATATGTAATATTCAACATGCTGAAATGGGGAAAGACCAAAATAAACATATAATCAGGCCTGCCTTTATAAAACTTGCAGCAGTCCTGACAATGGAAAGACAATGGTCTTTCCACAGGTACCACTGAGTGGTCAGAATCAATCTCTCTAGAAGCTCAACTGCTTTGTTTTTTTTTTTTTTTTGGCTGCACCTGTGGCATATGGAAGTTTCAGGGCAGAGATTGAATTTGAGCTACAGCTTCAACCTACACCAGTGCTGCAGTAATCCCGGATCCTTAACCTGCAGCACCACAGCGGGAACTCCTCAACTGCTTGGTCTTTATCTCCTTTCGTGACTTCTCTTCCTAAGAAGCTCCTGATAATTTTTCAAAGGCCACTTCCAACCCTGCCATTTTGTGAAGCATCTGGGACCGCCCCAAGGCAGCAGAGCCTGTGACACATTTTAATATGTACCGTATGAGTAGAAGTGACAATTTTTCCTGTGGGTGTGATATCTTGCCAACATCATCATTTGATGGCAGAGGCCATTTCTTATAGTTCCTCTTGATCATATCAACCATATGATAGGATGTACATGGAAGCTCAATATTGCACATCACATTGACTTTCCTTACCTTAGTACACACACACACACACACACACACACACACACACACACACACAAACACACAAGCCTGTTTTAAAAATCAGGCAGTTTCCTCAGGAGGTGGCTGACTCACCCACCTGTCATGGGACAGTTTCAGCTGCTGGGTCTGCTGTTCATGGGCGTTGATCAGGAGCTTTCTGAGCAGCTCGCACTGCTGGCTGAGGTGCAGGTCCCGGATCTCCTGCTCCTCTGCACTGTGGGTGTTGATCATGTCTGACCACTCCTTTGTGTGTTGGGCCACAATCTCCTTGACCTGCGTGGGGAAAAGGGGATGGTGCCTCCTGGAATTCTCCCAGGTCAGGGAGGAACTGAAAGCATGTTAGCCATGCATTTCCAATCCCTCCCACCCATTTACTTGGTCAATCAGTAGACACTAACATAAACTGCTACAAAAAAAAAAGTACTAATCAATAGAAATTAGGAAATCATCACTTGTTAATCACTTTGGCTCTAAAGACTTCATCATGACCTATTATTTCACTGCCTAATTTGTCCACACTCTGGTTCATCTGGGCCTTGGGCTCCTTTACCAATTCTATCAGAAATCTCTACTTCACCTCATGTTTTTCCAACTTCACTTGCTCAAGGCCACAGGTCTGAATAGACAGCTGTGTGTGTGTCCTCTTATTCCTGGAGCAAGACCTCTTGTGCCAGTCTTTTTTTTTTTTTTTTTTTTAAGGTCGCACCTGTGGCATATGGAAATTCCCAGGCTAAGGGTCAAATCGGAGCTACAGTTGCTGGCCCACACCACAGCAACAGCAACGGCAGATCCGAGCAGTGTTTTCCACCTACACCATGGCTTATGGAAACACCCAATTCTTAACCCACTGAGCAAGGCCAGTGATCAAACCTGAGACCTTATGGATACTAGTTGAGTTTGTTACCACTGAGCCCTGAAAGGAACTCCCTCTTGTGCCAATCTTAATAGATGCCAGGGTAGAAAGTCTTCCCCTGAAAAGAGTATCCTTGCTCTTCACACCGTGGTTTTTGCAGCCCATCAAGAGCTAGAGGCGGTTTCTCCACCTCCTTGTGTCTGGCTGACCTGTGACTTGCTTTAGCCACAAAATGGTAGCAAATGTGACACAAGCAGAAGCTTGGAAAGCACTTATCCTTTTTGCTACACCTGGAACTCTGAGGCTATCCAGGAGCCTCTGCCAGCCTGCTGGAAGATGAGAAGCCTTGGAAGAAAAAACAACCAGCAACCAGCTACCCACCAAAGAGCAGAATGAGGCCATCGATCTAGGTTGAGTGCTGATCCAGTTGAGTAGAGCCTGAATTTGAACCCACCAAATTATGACCTAATATACAGCAGTTGTCTTAAGCCACTCAATGTGGATGGTATTTCATGCAACGAAAGTAAATTAATACAGTGGCCGAGGTTTCTGCTTTCCTATTTATGCAAAATATTTAAAAATCATGGCATAGGTGTTAATTCGCAAACATTCCAGAGGAGAACAACTCTCAAAGATACACAGCTTCCTCCACAGACTGCATGGCAGAGCAGATACAAAAGATACAGCACCAAGGAGAACTTGCGGTTGGAATCACCTGGCTGGCCCAGGTAGGGGGCGGAATCAATGGATGGACGACAGAGCTGCATGTAGACATATGCAAGCTGACTTATTTGATCAAAAGCTATATAGTTGGAAACCTTCTTTAAC
This sequence comes from Phacochoerus africanus, assembly GCF_016906955.1. NCBI lineage: Eukaryota > Metazoa > Chordata > Mammalia > Artiodactyla > Suidae > Phacochoerus > Phacochoerus africanus. Next base: position 44,970,950 of record NC_062546.1, read on the forward strand.
AGTCTTTTATAACTTCTTTTTTTCTCTTATAACGTTACATTATCAGTGGAATAATTATTTATGTTCTTGCCTGCAACTTGGCACTCAGTTCTCCAAAATGTTCAGAATCTGATTTAATGTCCCTTAAGCTTCTATTTTCTTGTTTCTTTGGGGGAATATGAGTGATTGGGCTCATCTCCTAAAATCTCAGCTCTGGATTTTTTCCCATCCCAAACTTTCATAGCAAAGTTAAGATGGAATAAGTATCAAAAGTTACTCAACCCTCAGGGTGAGTGGTTTTCTATCATATGTTCATTGTTACTTCTATGGGAAAGCATATTATGTATTTTATTATTTTCTTTTAGTCCATTTGTTGTTTCCCTTGATACCTCTGAGGCAGATACCAAAGATATTGTGAGCATATGTCTACAAATGAAAGAAAAGTTGTTCCATGAAATGGCTCTTCTCCAAGTCAGAGACTTAGGCTGTTATTTCAGATTTAAACTAGGTGTGGCTTCTAAAAAATTACAAAGTATCTTCTGCAAGTTGCTGCTGTAAAAAGAGGCATTTTCTGTATAGCATAGTGACCTAGTCATACATATACATACATTCTTTTTCTCTATTCTATCTTCCATCATGTTCTACCCCAAGAGACTGAACATAGTTCCCTGTTCTGTACAGTAGGACTTCATTGCTCATCCATTCTAAATGCAATGGTTTGGATCTACCAACCCAAAAATTCTCGTCCATCCCACTTCTCCCCTCCTCCTCCCATCAGAAATTGACACGATTGTGTAAATCAACTATACTCTAATGTAAAAACTTGCAAAAATAAAAATAAAATAAAGAAATCATGGGGGTGTAATACACAGCATACAGAGTATGATCAATAATATTGTAAAAACTTTTGTGGACAGATAGTTACCGAGAGTCATTGGGGTGATCATTTCATAATGTATGACAATGTCAAATAACCATGTACGGCACCTGAAACTAACATAATATTGTTCATGAACTATATTTCAATAAAAAAGTAAGTAAAGAAAAATAGGTATCTTCTTACCTTAGATTTGTGATCTGATGTCAGCGTCTGAATTTTAATTTCTGTTTCTTTTTTCATTTCGAGACAATTACTTCCCCTGAAAATGGAAAATCGCAAAGGCATTAGTTATCTTCCCACTCCCAGAGGCCTTTGCTCCTTCCTGATGAAGACAATTTGTTCATCAAACATGGGGACACCACAGCTTACTGGGCAACCTCAGTTCTTCTAGCAATAGACACACACCTTACAGAATATCTGTATCGTGATTACTTAATTCAACTACCACACAAAGAGACATTTCAGACCTAGCAATTATTTCATTGTTAGGCGTTTGTTGTCAGAATTTCCATTCTGGTTCCTGCTTTCGTCAAGCTATTTTTCATTTATTCAATAATACACTATTTAGGATGAGAACTGAAAAATAGGTCCTCAGCCTTGAAGCGAATTTTCAATTCTTCCCTTTTGATTGTAAAGCCAGATTTTTGTCTTTAACACATGCCAGCAAGGGAGAAAATAGCCTTTCTTGGCATCACAGGGTAATTTTTGCTTCTTATTCTATTGTGAGTAGGAAATATATACGATGCAATTGCCCAGCAACCATTACTGCTTATTTCAGTGATATTTTTTCCTTTTGGACTATCCATATCAGAATAGGCCTTGAGCTTCTGTCTTCAGCATATATGCTCTGATTTATCGTGGCCTAAGTTAGAAGGCTTCACCACTTTATTAACCCAGAATGTCTCTGAGAGACACTTTTTTTTTTTTGGTCAAGCCCTTGGCATGCAAAAGTTCCTGGTTCTGGGATCAAACCCAAGCCACAGCAGTGACAACACCAGATCCTTAACTGCCAGGCCACCACGGAAATCTGAGAGACATTCTAAACAGGCAAGGTCTCTCATCCAATTTACCATTTCTCCATGGCTGGCACTGAGTGTGTTTCCCTGCTACTCTGTTATTGAGTGAGCTTGAAGCAATAAAAAAACACTATTCTGGCTTAACTCTAGATACAACCTTTCAAAGTAAACGGAATGATAGGTTTCATTTAATAGGTTTTCTGTTATATAAGCTAAAGATTATTATACATTACACATCAAAGCCACTTTTTCCCTTGAGTGCATCAAATTTTTTTTCTTTTCTTTTCTTTTTTTTTTTGCTTTTTAGGGCCTCATCCACAGTATATGGAAGTTCCCAGGCTAGGGGTCCAAGTGGAGCTGCAGCTGTGGGCCACAGCCACAGCCACAGCCACAGCCACTTGGGATCCGAGATGTGTCTGTGACCTACACCTCGGCTAATGGCAATGCTGGATCCTTAACTCCCTGAGCAAGGCCAGGGATTGAACCCACGTCCTCATGAATACTAGTCAGGTTCTTAACCCACTGAGCCACAATGGGAACTCCCCAGACTTCATTTTATTTTCTGGAGAGGCAAAATGATTTCTGCAGCTTCCCTAACTTTTGTTCATCCTTCCTTCTCCACCCCAATCACCTAAAGGTACTCAAGTGGAAAACCCATGAAAGACACAGTTGTTGTGTCCTTAACCAACAGCTGTAGAACTTGAATAAAGCTCCTCTTTTCCACTTCAGCCAATCCCTTCAGCTGAGTGAGCTGCGTGTTTTCCAGGGATCATTTCTAATGATGAAAACACAGTCATGATTAAGTTGTTCCCTGGCCTAAACAGGAGCCTGAACCCTGGGAAAAGACAAAACATAAAAAGGCCCAAAGCTTCCAGAAGGAAATAAACAGCATTTACCCCTTCTTCTTCATTGCCTTCTCTAGGATCTTCTCATGAGTCGACTTCTCTTTGTCATACTGTGCCACGATTTTGTCAACTTGGGTGCAATGTAACTTCTGCATGGTACTGTGCTCCTGAACAAGAAGCATTTGCAGTTACAAGCTGAACTTAGGGCCAAGCTGATGAACTTGATCCCATGTGGGGCTGACAAAATTTTCACCAGCTCTTTAAGAGTCATGGCTTGAAAATCAAGGAGTAACTGAGTCTGGCAACTGGCAAAACTCCCAATTTCCCACCCAACTCAAGACTTTTGTATCCCCATATGGTATCCCCAACGAGGGAGTCTTTAGCCTCAGGCCAAGGAACATGTCCACCTCCAAAGGCAGTCCTGCCAACTGCGGAACAGCACCAACAATCCCAAAGGTCTTTCTTCTGCACACACGTCTCCACAGAACTTCAACACATCCATCTTTGTTCTGCTGTCTGAATCTTCTAATGTCACACTGTCCCTTCCAAAACCTAGTTCCTCAAACATGAGTTCCATGGGCACATTTTTTAAGGTTTTTTTTGTTTGTTTGTTTTTAGGGCTGCACCCAAGGCATATGGAGGTTCCCAGGCTAGGGGTCCAAACGGAGCTACAGCTGCCCGCCTACATCACAGCCACAGAAACGCAGGATCTTAGCCGTGTCTTTAGTCTACACCACAGCTCGCCAGATCCCTAACCCACTGATCAAGGCCAGTGGTTCCTAGTCGGATTCGTTTCCCCTGCACCACAACGGGAACTCCCTGGAAGGTCTTAAATACCATCATTATACAACAAGAACTGTCACTGTGGTTGTCACTATTAGTTTTTTTTTTTTTTTTTGTCTTTTTAGGGCCCAACCTATGGCATATGGAAATTCCCAGGCAAGAGTCAAATTGGAGCTGTAGCTGCCGGCCTTTACCACAGCCACAGCAATATCAGATCCAAGCTGCATCTGTGACCTATGCCGCAGCTTATAGCAATGCTGGATCCTTCACCCACTGATGGAGGCCAGGGATTGAACCTGCATCCTCATGGACACTAGCTGGGTTTGTTACTAATGAGCCACAACAGGAGCTCCTATCAGCTTATTTTGCACCTGCACCAGCTGATATTTTTGCCAGCTTCTTTACCTAGGTGAATTCACAAGGATGACAGAATATTCAGGAGCTCTGGCCTTCAGCTTTACAGATATTTAAAATATTTTTCCATCTCCTCCCTTCAATCACTGAAGTTGGGGCTTCAATGCTTTGAAGAATAAGTATTTCTGTATAAACACTACTTCTTCCTGATAATTTGGCCATAGCCAGTGACTTATCTGAAATCATATTTCTTTGACTGCTCAGCCCCTCGACACAGAAGAAAAGAGTACAGTCAATAATATTTGATCTGGAGTTCCCGTCGTGGCACAGTGGTTAACGAATCCGACTAGGAACCATGAGGTTGCGGGTTCGGTCTCTGCCCTTGCTCAGTGGGTTAACGATCCGGCGTTGCCGTGAGCTGTGGTGTAGGTTGCAGACGCGGCTCGGATCCCGCGTTGCTGTGGCTCTGGCCGGTGGCTATAGCTCCGATTCAACCCCTAGCCTGGGAACCTCCATATGCTGCGGGAGCGGCTCAAGAAATAGCAACAACAACAACAACAACAACAACAAAAAGACAAAAGACAAAAAAAAATAATAATATTTGATCTGGAGTTCCTGTCATGGTGCAGTGGAAACGATTCTGACTAGGAACCATGAGGTTATAGGTTCGATCCCTGGCCTCACTCAGTGGGTTAAGGATCCGGCGTTGCCATGAGCTGTGGTGTAGGTTGCAAACTTGGCTCTGATCTGGCGTTGCTGTGGCTCTGGCGTAGGCCTGTGGCTACAGGTCTGATTAGACCCCTAGCCTGGGAACCTCCACATGCTGCAGGTGCAGCTCTAAAAAGACAAAAGACAAAAAAAAAATCAATCTAAGGGAGTTCCTATCCTGGCTCAGTGGTAACGAACCCAACTAGTAGCCATGAGGCCCTGGCCTCACTCAGTAGGTTAAGGATCCAGTGTTGCCACGAGCTGTGGTGTAGGTCGCAGACATGGCTCAGATCTGGCGTTGCTGTGGCTACGGCTGTGGTTGGCAACTGCAGCTCTGATTCAACTCCTAGCCTGAGAACTTCCATGTGCTGCAGGTACAGCTGTAAAAAGAAAAAAAAAATCCACTCTAAGATGATACTTGATGTATGAAATAGCTGAACTTGGATTTGGGGTACTAGGTTGTGGAAGGGCAGTGGGGCATTAGATGACTCAGAAACTTAAGAGAAATGAGATGGTATTTCAGTCTAGAATGGATAAACTTTGTTTGGGTTATATAATTACCTTCACAGTCATGTTTCTTTTTACTTCCTTTTTTTAAAAATGAGTAACAAAATTAAGTGACTTAATTTTTTTAAAATTAATTTTCTTCCTAGGGTAGACTCAGTTTTAACCTAATTGATGGATATCTTAAAAGATTTCATAAAATCTAAATGGTGAAGGTATTTTTAACTTTACCAAGATCTCCTGAAATTCCCAGTGCTCTTAGTAAATTAACACAGGACTTGATCGACAGTCCATTTATACATAAATTCTTCAGAAACACATTGGTGCACAAGTTCCGCATTCCTGTCCAATGGATAAATCCCGTTGGGAGAAGGTGTGGAGGGATGGTTCTCAGAACAGGATTTGAGAATAGGGACAATGGGGGTGGTCCAGGTGATGTTACCTTCCTCTGGATTTGGGCTCAGTGAATCACACATAACAACGTCTTGCTTAATCTATGATTGGAAAGTTCTGTTACCAATATCTGTGCACTTTTATTTGTGTTCTAAACATGTTTTAGCCAGGGCTTCTGCACTGGGTTAAAGATGTGGACAGTCTCAGGTCTTGGGACAAACCATTTGCCATTTTTTTTTCTTTTATCTTTTTAGGGCCACACTCATGGCATATGGAAGTCCCCAGGCTAGGGGTCGAACTGGAGCTACAGCTGTTGGCCTACCCCAAAGCCAAAGCAATGTGGGATCCGAGCCACGTCTGCGACCTACACCACAGCTCACAGCAATGCAGGATCCCCGACCCACTGAGCAAGGCCAGGGATGGACCCCATATCCTCATGGATTTTAGTCAGATTCATTTCTGCTGTGCCCCAATGGGAACTCCACCACTTGCCCTTTTAATCTTTATAAATAGGATAGTGATAAAGACTTCATAGGGTTGTTAGGATTAAAAGTAAATATAAGGGGTTCTCATTGTGGTGCAGCAAAAACAGACCCGACTAGTATCCATGAGGACATGGGTTTGATCCCTGGCCTCGCCCAGTGGGTTAAGGATTCTGTGTTGCCATAAGCTGTGGTGTAGGTTGAAAACGTAGCTTGGATCTCATATTGCCGTGTGTGTGGTGTAGGCTGGCAGCTGTAGCTCTGATTCCATCCCTAACCTGGGAATTTTCATATGCCACGGGTGTAGCCCTAAAAAAGCAAAAATAAAAAAAGTAAATATAGTAGAAGACATATTTCCAATGCCCATGATAACTTCTTCAAGATATACTGACATACAAACCTACTTATATTATTCAATACTCATTCAATACATGCAGAGAGGGACCTGGGAGAAGGAAGAAGTACCAGAGAAATTAAATCAATAAATCTTTCCTCCAAGCTTAACCTACTGCCCCCAGGAATAGATCAATACATCGATGGATCTTTATTTGAATGGATTTAGCTATTCTTGTATTGTCACAGGGAAAAAAACTCACTAAAATGCCCTACTAATATCTTTTCTTCTAAGATTTAGAAATCTTTGGGCCTGTCTAGCATATGTTTTAATTTTCCTAGCCAAGTAAGCAAGGGGCTCTATATAAGGCTAGAATAAAACAGTTTAGAGATGCCACATCCCTTTGTCTCTTGCAAATATCATCGAAAGGAGGGTAGAAAGATTGATTTTTTCAATATCTTAGTGCAGCACAAGAAAATCTAGGCTTTGAGGACTGGATGTAAGCTGACATGGACTATTACTTAAAGAAGTATTCTGATGAACCTTAATTAACCCAATTAGATGAGAGGAATGAGGCTATTTGTACCATCAAGTTGTTGATGATGGATTCAAGTACATAAGATGCTCTACGAGGGCAGGGAAAGTCTTCTTTTTTCACCAGCACAGGGCACAAAGCTTGGTACAAAGCAGATTTAATAAATATTTGTTGCATGAATAAAAAATTAGCATGAGAAAGCAGCAAGAGGACTTGGATTCTGGTCCCAGCTCAGTCAATATTATCCCATGGCCTTGAGTAACATCTTTCCAGGCCTTAATTTCTTTATTAAAAAAACTGAACAAAGTAGGCATGTAAATTGGTACAGCCACTATGGAAAACAGTACAAAGGTTCCTCAAAAAGCTAAAAATAGAGTTGCCATATGATCCAGCAATTCCACTCCTGGGCATCTATTCAGACAAAACTATAATTCAAAAAGATGCATGCAGCCCTATGTTCATTGCAGCACTATGCACAATACCAAAAATATGGAAACAACCTAAATGTCTATCAACAGAGGAATGGATTAAGAAGATGTGATACAGGGAGTTCCCGTTGTGGTGTGGTGGAAACGAATCTGACTAGGATCCAGTGGGTTAAGGATCTGGCATTGCCGTGAGCTGTGGTGTAGGCCGTAGATATGGCTCGGATCCCAAGTTGCTGCAGCTGTGGTGTAGGCTGGCAGCTACAGCTCCGATTCAACCCCTAGCCTGGGAACTTTCATGTGCCATGGGTGTGGCCCTTAAAAAAAAAAAAAAAGGAGTATCAAAATTAAATATATTGACTTAAAAGTCAATCTTAATCTGAACATTTTGGGGAAATAAATGGACAGTTTTTAGCAAAAGTTATATATGTGTCTTTCAAAGTTAACAGCAGATTCAGCTTCTTTGGGGAAAAAGCTGCTACAATTCATTCTTGTGGCCAATGTGACTATGAGGGTGAATTATCACCCCACATATGATGCTGAAACATGAGTAAATCGTGTTTGCTCAGCATCTACCTCTGAGACCACCACTAAGCTGCTTTTACGGGTGGCTGCCTGTCTCTGCTCCTTTCTACTTCATGATGGAGTTATAGGTCTGTTCTTCTTACCCGAATTAACCAGTTTAACAGCAGTCTTGGTGTTTGTTATCAGCCAAACTGCTTGCATAGCATATTAGAAGCCTTACTAAAATGCCAAATTTTAGTTTGGTTCTCAGGTATTTTATTTGACTCATCTAGCAGCGATGCTGCAAAGTGGTGGCTCAAGGGATTCATCCAGTCTCCCCCACCCCCCAGCCCCATTCCCCCACCCCTGCCTGGTGTTTCAGAAAGACTGAATTAGTGACCAATATTAAAAGAAGATGACATTCCTTTAAGACTTCAGATTCTGTGGTTCTCCTTTAGAGACTGAAGCTGGCTCACAGACTCTCAAGGCACTAATGTTCGGAACTGAATCTGACCTGCCCTTGAGACAGGAATGAGTGCTCCCTGTTTTCCACATCTGGCCAACTTCCTCCATTCACTTCTTACCCCATCTGAGTTGGAATTCTTCTCCTGACATGTTATTGGAAATGTGTGTTTAACTTCGGGTTTAGATTTTTTGCTCTAAGGATTGGACTGCATCTGACAATTGGAAAGCATGCCTATCTCTTAGCGAAAGCAACCCTAGCTCTGGACCTGGGTAAGTGAGGCACTAGTGCGGGGTCATGGTTGCTTAGTTCTGTTCTGTGTCTTATCTAATGGATACTTGAAAACCATTCCCCTAGTTTCCATTAAAAATTGAAGAGGAGTTCCCATCGTGGCTCAGTGGTTAATGAATCCGACTAGGAACCATGAGGTTGAGGGTTCGATCCCTGGCCTTGCTCAGTGGGTTAAGGATCCGTTGGTGCCACGAGCTGTGGTGTAGGTTGCAGATGTGGCTCGGATCTGGCACTGCTGTGGCTCTGGCACAGGCTGACAGCTACAGCTCTGATTAGACCACTAGCCTGGGAACCTCCCTATGCCTCTAGAAAAGACAAAAAAAAAAAAATTGAAAAGGTGGTTCCAGAAAGTCAGAGATGAGAAGCCATCTGACTGGCAGCTGCAATCAGAGGGTCAAAAACAAATGACCACTGCCATTTCCCCAAAACTTGGCATGTTAGCTAGTGGCTTGATCTCATGCGGGGCTCAAAGGTCATTAACCCTGTCTTTCCTCCTCACTGTCCTAACAGCAGATCTCACCTCTATTTCTTTTTTCTTCTTTGTCTTTTTAGGCCACACCCATGGCACATGGAGGTTCGCCAGGCTAGGGGTCAAATTGGAGCTGTAGCTGCCGGCCTACACCACAGCCACAGCAGCTCAGTCTCCGAGGCACGTCTGCGACCTACACCACAGCTCTTGGCAATGCCAGATCCTTAACCCACTGAGAGAGGCCAGGGATCGAACCTACATCCTCATGGATCCTAGTCAGGTTCGTTAACCACTGAGCCATGTCAGGAACTCCCTCACCTCTGTTTCTTTGACTCTTTTTTGTAAATGGTAGCCCCTTATATTCACACCACTATTCATTCTCCATCTAGCAGCTAACCTTCAGGTTTGGAAATAAGCTCTTATGGACCAAACATTTCTATTCTTTTCTTGTTTTTAAATGGCTGCACCTGTGATATCGAAGGGACTGAATCTGAGCCAAAGCTATGACCTTTGCCACAGCTGCAGCAGTACTTTAACTCAGTACTTTGTCTGGCTAGGAATGGAACCTACATTTCCGCAGTGACCGGAGCCACTGCAATCGGATTTTTTTTTTTGTCTTTTTAGGGCTGCACCTGTGGCATATGTAGGTTCCCAGGCTAGGGGTTTAATTGGAGTTGTAACTGCTAGCCTACACCACAGCCACAGCAACACCAGAGCTGAGCCTCATGTGCGACCTACACCACAGCTCACAGCAACACTGGATTGAACCCGTGTGCTCATGGGTCCTAGACGAGTTCGTTAACTGCTTAGCCGTGAAGGGAAACTCCTGCTATCAGATTCCTAACCCACTGTACCACAGCAGGAAATCCAGACCATGTATTTCATTAACAACAAGGCTAAGTAAACCACATTCGTTGCTTTCCTATAGGCCTAAGAAGTGACATGATTTACCCACGCTGACAAGTAAGAGCTGCGAATGCTCTACAGTCACTGAACGTGGACTAAGCACCAGTTTTTGCTCTTAGCTGCCATATGCTATGGGGGGTCTATGCTGCTGTGGTTGGAAGGTGCAGTCCAGGCCAGCTTCCCTCCTTGGTAGGTTACTTTATGACTCAAGCCTTTGGGGGTGGCTAACCTTGACCTCATCTTAGCATTATAACTGTTAGAAAGGGTTATATAAATATTGTCTCACAGAAAGACTGGGGGAACTAATTCTCACTATTGTTTGACAACAGAGCAAAACTTTTTTTTTAAGGAGGTCTTCTCTGCATTTTGTAGGCAGTTACTAGGACTGAGGGACAGTAAAGAGTACTAAATAATATTCCTAAAGAAAGTTTTCAAAATTTAGTGTGCATAGGTGAGAAGCTTATTTAAGATATATTTCCTAGACTCCTCCTTAAAGATTTTAACAAAGTCTCTAATGGGCACAGGAATATGCATTTTTATGATGCCTCCAGCTGTTGGCCCAAGGACTATGTGTTGAAAAAATAGTCCCAAAGGATGCCAATATGTTTGTGCCCTGTAGACTCATGACTGCTCTTAAAAATTTTACTAAATAAGACCCATCAAGAAGATGTGTGGAAATAAAAACTAATGTGGGAAAAATCAGTGACAACCCAATATAGTAATTAAGAGCTTGAGATATGGAGTCAGACAGAATTTTGATTCAAGTTCTGCCTCCACCATTTAACAGCTAGATGTTTTAGTCAAGCTGTGTTTTTTTGTTTGTTTGTTTGTTTTTTGTTTTTTGGCTGTGCCTGCCACATGTGGAAGTCCTAGGACCAGGAATCGAACCTGTGTCACAACAGCGACCACTGCAGTAACAAAGCCAGATCCTTAACCCACTGCATAACAGGGGAACTCCCAAACTGTGTTTCTTCTTAGTGTAAATTATCTCCTCTGGCAAATGGTTGGTAGACTGTTGGCAAAAAGGGCCACAATGATTTCCATCTCTATAGCCCACCCCTTTTGTCATCCAACTTTGTGGCTCCTCCTGCCAAGAGGTAGAGTCCTTATCCTTTGAACTTGGGCCAGCTTCCTGGTTTGCTGTAGCCAAGAGATGAAGGTGGGAGTGATGCTGTGCCAGTTCTAAGATGAGGCTTGGTCTCTTGGGACCCCTGTCATGTGAACAAGGCTGGATCACTGCTGAAGATGAGAGACCACAAAAAGGAGAGAGGAAAGTGCTCTAGAGAGGCCTTCCTAAGTCAGCCAGCCACTGACCTCTGCTCACCATCTGCCAAACGTAGCGACAGCAGATTGCACAAGTGAACCCAGAGACCAGAGGCATCACACAGCTGAAACCCAAAACTGTAAGGTAAATAAATGGTGGTTGCTTTTAGTTACTCCATTTGGGGATGGTTTGTAACCCAGCAACAGCTAACTGATACAAGTTAATACCATTAACACAGTATTCCTTTATATAATTGCTATAAGAATACCTAAGAACAAATGCTTAAGTTAACCTCAACATATATTAGCTAGTTTTACCTTTTTTCTTTTTTTTTTTTTTGGTCTTTTTAGGGCCCCCTCATGGCACATGGAGGTTCCCAGGCTAGTGGTTTAATTGGAGCTGTAGCTGCTGGCCTACGCCACAGCCACGGCTAAGCGGGATTCGAGCCGCATCTGCGACCTACACCACAGCTTACGGCAATGCTGGATCCTTAACCCACTGAGAGAGGCCAGGGATCAAACCTTCATCCTATGGTCATTAGTCAGATTCATTTCCACTGAGCCACAATGGGAACGCCTAGTTTTACTATTTTTAAAGTATCGACAGATAGAAAAATTAGTGTTAGGATAAACAAGATCAAATGAAGATCAGGCACTAAGTGTCCAGTGGTAACAGATGCACCACATCTTCTCATCTCCTTCACCAGTTTTTCCTTTTCCAGTTTTAAAGACAAGCGTGTTCGCCGAACAGATCTCAGGTATATATCAGGCAAGTAAATACTCCTATATATCCTTAATCTTAAAAGCTGGCTCAGATGAGACCGTGGAAAGTTTCAGGGAACTATTATAAACTGAAAAACTGCAGAAAGTTTATAGAGAGAAAGGTCTAACTGTTTGATAACAATTACTTGCAAAGCCCATAGACAGTTAAAACAGATGAAAGCATTCTGGTTGTAACTAGGATAAGTGGGCTATATTGCTCTGGGAAAGGGACCCATTTCTCTGAATTTCATTTTATCCACGTCTAAAATGTGGACAATACCACTTAGGTTTCAGGGATATTGTGAGGATTTAAGAATGCATATAAAATATGGGAGTTCCCATTGTGGCTCAGTAGATATGAATCTGACTAGTATCCATGAGGATGTGCTTTTGATCCCTGGCCTTGCTCAGTGGGTCAGGGACCCGGCGTTGCCGTGAGCTGTGGTATAGGTCACAGGCGCAGCAGCTCTGATTTGACCCCTAGCCTGGGAACTTCCAAATGCCACACCTGTGGCCCTAAAAAGCAAAAAAAAGAATGTATATAAAATGTGTAACCCAAAAGTGGCACTAAATAAATGTCAGCCTTATTAGTAGTAGTAGTTTTACATATTAGTAGTAGTAGTTTTGCATAAAAAGACTATAGAATTCAGAATTTGTAACTTATACTGCCAAAGCAGACTGAATGGAAAAGTGGGTCTCCTGTGTATTTAATGTGGAAGAAGGAATTCATTCACGAGCTTATAATAATACATTTGTGACTTGAACTTCTGAGGTACATGAGCATGTGGAAAACAAGCCAAGAACATTTGCCTGCTCAAACATGCTTCTAAAAAGCATTTCAAAAGCAACAGGCAAACACTGTTTATTTTACTGTGCAATTTGGCTCTTTTACTAGACCTAAGGAAATTTGAAGGCTTCCTCCAAAATGTACACTAAAGCAGTTATGAAAGTCCACACAAATTTAGATGGTAGGATTGAGGGAGATTTAAGATCTCCTTTGAAGTTTTTGGCTCTAATAAAACGTGGAACTCCAAAAAGCACAAGATTGTTTCTGCAAATGAAGGCAACTTGGATTCTTTCAGCCACATGGGACCTACTGGTTGCCAAATATGAATATTTTCTTACCAACAAGCATGAAAATGGAAGGAACGGCGTTCAGTGGCATCTGAAGTGGAGAGGAAGAGATAATTGCTTCACAGAAAAATAATTTTTCACTTGCTGTTGACTGAGTATTTGTGTCCCTTGCACTCTGAATTCACACGTGGAAGCCCTAATCCTCAATGTGGTAGTTCCTGTTGTGGCTCAGTGGGTTAAGAAGCTGATAGTGTCCATGAGGATGCAGGTTCAATCCCTGGCCTCACTCACTGGGTTAAGGATCCAGTGTTGCTGCAAGCTGCAGTGTAGGTCGCAGATGAGGTTTGGATACTGTGTTGCTGTGGCTGTGGTGTAGGCCAGAAGCTGCAGTTCTGATTCCATCCTATCCTGGGAACTTCCATATGCCAAAGGTGTGGCCTTAAAAAGAAAAACAAATCCTCAATGTGTTTGGAGGTGGAGCCCCTGGGAGGTGGCAAGGTTATGAGTGTGGAGTTTTTATAAATGGGGCTAGGGCCCTTATAAGAAGAGAAGGGAGAAAGATGAAAGCTCTTCACACATGTGAGAAGCAGTAAGAAGGAGGCCGTCGGCAAACTAGGAAGGAAGGCCCTAATCAGACACTGAATCTAATACATCCTGACCTTGGACTTCCAGCCTCCAGAGCTGTGAGAAAGCAGCTGTTGTTTAAGCCATCTAGTCTACAGGACTATGTCACAGCAGCCCAAGCTAAGACACCATCTTTGCCACTTTTCTGATTAAGCAGATAGGGCTATTAACTCACCCAAGAGAGTTTGAACTCAAAGGTGTAGACAAAGGAATGGGCAGACGATTCCTTTTTTCCCCCCCTTCTTTTTATGGCTGCACCTGCTACATATGGTAGTTCCCAGGTTAGGGGTCAAATTAGAGCTGCAGCTGCCAGCCTACACCACAGCCACAGCAATACTGGATCCAAGCCACATCTGCAACTTATGTTGCAGTTTGTGGCAAAGCCAGATCCTTAACCCACTGAGTGAAGCCAGGGATTGAACCTGCATTCTCATGGAGACTAAGTCAGGTCCTTAACCCACTGAAACACAATGGGAACTTCCAGACAATTCTGCTTAGTATTATATAGGTCAAGTTCTAAAGAACCAAGAAACTCGGAGTTCCCGTTGTGGCACAGGTTAAGGAATCCGACTAGGAACCATGAGGTTGCGGGTTCGGTCCCTGCCCTTGCTCAGTGGGTTAACGATCCGGCGTTGCTGTGAGCTGTAGTGTAGGTTGCAGACGTGGCTCGGATCCTGCGTTGCTGTGGCTCTGGCATAGGCCGGTGGCTACAGCTCCGATTCGACCCCTAGCCCGGGAACCTCCATATGCCGTGGGAGCGGCCCAAAGAAATAGCAAAAAAAAAAAAAAAAAAAAAAAAAAAAAAAGAACCAAGAAACATCCCTTCTTGGCAGCTGTGCAGGTTAACTAGTGTATTTTACACGATCCAAACTAGATGGAGATTTACCTAATGCTCCATATGCTGCCACTGCCTTTCATGCAGTGAGGGAACTTGCTTATCTACTGAAGCATCCGATAGCCTCCACAGAATAAAGCAGTAAGAATATGGATTGGAAACTTGAGACAATTTGGGTTTAAATATTGGCTCTGCTGCTCTCTAATGCAGGGCATTAGTTAAACTGCATAACCTCCCTGATCTTAACTTCCACATGTGCAAAACAGGGACTCAGAATTTGCCTTAGAAGGTAGAGAGTATAAAATGAGGTAATAAATGTAAAATGCAGAGCACAGAATCTGGAAAATACTTTGCATGTAAAAATTTTAGATGGTATATTATTGTTATTATTATCAAACACGGTATATTTCCTGGTCATGCCTCAAGGAAATATTAAATGACTGTGAGGCCAAAATGTAAGTGTCCAAGTAGGCCGAAGTCTATTGAGATGCCTATGCCTATCTCAATGACAGAGATCTCATTTAAATGGAAGGAAAATCTGGTGAATGATTCCTTGCCATGTGGGTACCAACTCCATCCCTGATAACCAAAGTCATTAAAGGTGCATTCACATTTCCTTTTCTCTTCCTTTTCACACTCCAGGTTGTTACCAATGACCGACAAAATTGAAATCCCCACTTTAGCTCTGTCCCCAGTAGTCCTACACTTATAAAAATCTGTGGCAAGTTTTCCATGTTGTAATAGGGAAGAACAAATCTGATTCCACATCAGATCTATTCCTTTCCTTTTTCTCCCCCTATGGATGTTCCCAGGCCAGGGTTGAATACCAGCTGCAGCTGTGACCTACACCACTGCTGTGGCAATGCAGGATCCTTAACCCACTCTGCCGAGCCAGGGATTGAACCTGTGCCTTTGCAGTGACCTGCTATAGTTGGATTCTTAACTCACTGCATGACAGCAGGAACTCCTGTTCCTTTTCCTTTTCCTTTAACCTCTGTCCACTGTCACTTGTATTTAGTTATCCTGGCTCTGCACCTTCTGCAACAGAATGCTGTCTACAGCCTAAAATATATAGGATAGACTACTCTTTAAAAAATACTTTTTTTTTTTTTTTTCTTGAGTTCCCATTGTGGCGCAGTGGTTACTGAATCCGACTAAGAACCATGAGGTTGCGGGTTCACACTGGCCTTGCTCAGTGGGTTAACGATCCGGCGTTTCCATGAGCTGTGGTGTGGGTTGCTGTGGCTCTGGCATAGGCCGGTGGCTACAGCTCTGATTTGACCCCTAGCCTGGGAACCTCCATATGCCGTGGGAGCAGCCCCGGAAAAGGCAAAAAGACAAAATGAAATAAAATAATTTTTTTTTTTTGTATTTTTAGGGCTGCACACATGACATATGCATGTTCCCAGGCTAGGGGTTGTTGGAGCTACAGCTGCCGGCCTATGCCACAGCCACAGCATTGCCGGATCTGAGCCACATCTGCAACTTATACCACAACTCAAGGCAATGCCGGATCCTTAACCCACTGAGTGAGGCCAGGGATTGAACCTGCATCCTCATGGATACTAGTCTGATTCATTTCCATTGAGCCACAACAGCAACTCCCGATAGCCTACTCTTAAGGCCATGACCTTTAAGACTATTACATTTTTAGATAAAAAGTTGCAGAAGAGAGAATAATATTTGTTTTGTTGAAGGTTTATAAGAACATCATAACCTGGCCTATGTGGGCAACTACAAGAACAAAGGATTTCTGTACCAAGACGTTTGCAACAACTAACCATTCCTCCTCCCCTTTCTTGTATAAAAGGAGCCTGAATTCTGACTGAGGAGAGATGGGTTTTTTTAGTTTGCCATCTTCTCAGTCTGCTAGCTTTCTGATTAAAAGTTATTGTTCCTTGCCTTAACCATACGTGTCTCCTGATTTACTGTCCTGTTGTGTGGCGAGCTGAATGAGCTTGGATTCAGTAGCAATGTGGGCAATGAAAGGAATTCCACTGAATAGAACTGAAATTTGAGCAGCCTTGGAAGTGACCTCTATTCAGCAGATCCATGAATCCATCAATTCAACAATATAGGGACTCTTACTAGGCCAAGATTGGGCCAAATTTCTCAAAGGAGCACAAATTGTTTAAGAAATGACAGAGTTCCAGGCCACGCACTTTGCATCTTCCTACTGGAGGTGACTTAGAGGTATACCATTCAAGTTTAGCTCTGTAGACCATGCCTTGGTTTGAGGCTTGCGTCAGGGAATAAAGAAGTGGGAATGCAAGAGAAGCCTAAAAGAACTCAGAAGTCTTTTCAAGCTGAGAAATAATAAAGTTTCTCTTGCCTTTTTGAACTCTTTTTTTTTCTAATTTTATTGGAGTTGACTTACGATGTTGTGTTAGTTTCAGGTGTACACCAAAGTGAATCAGTTATACATATACATATATCCACTTTTTCAGATTCTTTTCCAATATAGCTTATGACAGAGTATCGAGTAGAGTTCCTTGTTCTATATATAGGTCCTTGTTGGTTATCTATCTTATATACAGTAGTAAGTATATGTTAATCCCAACCCCCTAATTTTATCCCTTTCCCAATGTTCCCCCCCCAATTTTTTTTGTTTTTTGTTTGTTTGCTTGTTGTTTTTTTTTTTTTTTTGCTTTTTAGGGCTACACCCACAGCATATGGAAGTTCCCAGGCTAGGGATCAAATTGGAGCTATAGCTCCAGGCCTATGTCACAGCCACAGCAATGCAGGGCCAAGCCACATCTGTGACCTACACCACAGGTTACAGCAGTGCTGGATCCTTAGCCCAGTGATCGAGGCAAGAGATCAAACCTTTGTCCTCATGGATACTAGTCAGGTTCATTACTGCTGAGCCACAATGGGAACTCCTCCCCTTTGATTCTGAAATCTTTGAGTATATTTTTGTTTTGTAAGTAAGTTCTTCTGTGTTGTTTTTATTAGATTTCACATATAAGGAGTATCATATGATATCCGTCCCTCTCTGTCTGACTTACTTCACTTAGTATGATAATCTCTAGGTCCATCCACATTGCTGTAAATGGTATTATTTCTCTTGCCCTCCTACCCTTAATTGAGGAGGGCATATTTACCCTTCCAGCAGCAGGAACTGTTGTGAGACATCTTAGGAAGGAAAGAGACATCACATTTTTCTCCTTTCCCTGTGAGGGGTGAGGGGAGACTTGAAAGCAAGATGGTATCTGACTGTGGAACTGAGCAGGACCCTATGGGGCCTTCCCACCAAAGGTCCTTCTCCCATATCCTCTGCTTTATCTCCCCTCTGAAGCATAATTGTATCTGGTTCAAGGGTTACAGGAACATCATGACCTGACTTCTGTGGGCAGCTATAAGAACAAAGGATTTCTGTACCAAAAAGTTTGCACCAACCAACCACGGCCCTCCCTCACTTTGCTTTTAAAAATGCTTTGCAGTTTTGGTTCAGGGAGTTCGGGATATTTTGAGGGCATGAGCCACAGGTCTCCTTGCATGTCCCTGCAATAATCCTTTCTCCATTCCAAACTCCAACATTTTGGTTTGTTTGACCTCACAATGCGTCGGGCACACGGACTAACAAGTGCTGTGAAGTTTTTCAACCTATGTGAGAATTCCTGATGCCACGCCCTGCTCTTCTTTTAAACTTGCAACTAACTCATAATTTCTCAGGATCATTGTCAAAAGACCTCTTTTTATGGGTAAGAAAGAACAACAAATATATTTCAGAAGTAGGCCACCAAGCAGAATTTATATAACGGGGGGAAAAGTGATAGGAGGTCTCTTGCCCTGGGTGGGAAGATTGGAGCTGGCCAGCATCTCCCTCCACGTATCTTGTGGCATACTATCTGCTAGCCACCCAGGGAATTTCAGTACCTAGAAGTTAAGACTATGAGCTGTTTTTCAGCAGTCAACTAGTCATGACCTGCTAGTTTAAAGTTGTATTATTACAAAATGTTGAAAGAAGCAAAGGTTTGCTGTGCTTTTGAAATAACCATTAGAAAGGCAAATCACAAATCCGTGGCAACCATTCCCAAATGGATTCTATTTTTAAATTTCATTTCTAATCCATTAAAATGAAGGGCTGCTGCTTACTTTGCTGGTATCAGTTTCTAAATAGTGTTTTGGGCCACATCATAGGTTGAGGTTTTCATCAGAGAGCTAAAAGGAAAAAAACACTCAAACCAGCAAACATAAGTACACGTGCATATTGCTTGCACACACAAAACACTGTACCTTTGCATGTTTCTTTTTTAAAGAACTGAGCTCCTTCTGTTGTTTCTTTAAATGCTTCAAGTAAGCCTGTGGAAAAAAACAAGGATTCAAAATTAGTTTTGTGTGGTACTACTGCAATGAAAACCATTGGTGAGAAACATAAAGACATCAATTTCACCAATAGGCAGAGCATAAGAATGCTGGCAAAATGACTAGCAATTTTACCTTCATTTGCTTTAAATCTTCTATCCTCACTTGAGGGATCAGTTCAATACCTGAAACAAAAAGTCACTATGTATATTAAAAATTAGAGAGAATAAGTAATCATATTGTAATCCGGAAGAACACATCTGACTCCATATTGGATCTGTTTCTTGTACTTTAAACTTTTGTGTTCTGTTGCTTTTGCTTTAAGAACGTTGCCTATAGCCTGAAATATATAACATAGCTATGCTCAGGGCTCCGACCTTTAAGAGTACAACACTTTTCCATTCACAGAGATAAAAAGTTGCAGAACAGAAAATAACACTTGTCTTGTTGGAGGTTTACAGGAACATTGTGACCTGACCTACCTAGACAGCTGCAAGAACAAAGGATTTCTGCACCAAGAAGTTTCTAACAACCAACCGCCCCCTCCTCTCCTTTTTAGCATAAAAGAAGTCTGAATTCTGACTGGGGAAAAACCGGTTCTCTAGAACATCAGTCTGTCATCGTCTCCATCTGCTGGCTTTTCAAATAAAGTCATTATTCCTTGTTCCAATTTATTGGCCTGTTGTGTGGCGAGCAGGATGAGTTTGGATTTGGTAACAATATTAGATTCCCAGTTTTGAAATCTCATCTAAATAAACATCTTAATTTCCTGTTACAGCAATTAAATAGACAACTGAAATGCTTCTTGTCTTAGGTCAGATTCCCTGTAAGCACAGCCTGAGAAGGGGATTCATGTACATGTGATTTATTGAAGGAAGGCTCTCAGGAGAAATCCCTAAGGAGATGAGAGAAGCAGAATAGGGCAGAGGAAGAAGCTTGAGTGTATTTCTAGCTGAAATACAGCCTCAGCCTGATCCTACAGGAAGCTCTTTAGAATCAGCTCATGAATGACCCTTCAGTGTTGTTCTACATGGAGGCAAGGATGCTAGAATTTTGTAACCCCGTATTACTCAGCTAAGGATGTCAGAGGTTTTACAAATCCTTCCAGACATTTCCAGACAAAAGAACTCCTATGATCTGAGGGCGACTGTAGGGAGAAAAGTGCAGCTGTGATTTGTAGTCAGCCAGGACTCTGAGCAGCTGGGGAATTGGGGCACCAACCCCATAAAGGCAATCTGACCAGGCATAATAGCATCTATCACAGTTACTTTTTAAATCTTTGTATGTGAAGACATATCCTATCAGTCCACTAACTACCAACTCTATTCCCAGCTTAATCATCATCAGAGGACAAAATACTTTTACAGTGCCTTTCTTTTACTAAATTTAATTTTAGCATTTAATTGATATGCTACTGAGCCCCTGAATGCCTTTACCATATAGAAAATAATGAAGCTAATGAAATCAAACCATTGTGTAACAGGATGCTGTCATGAGGACCCAGAGTAATATACTAAGTCATCCTGTTATCAGAGTGATGCTAGGCCAGGTGTTGTCATGGCAACAACAGTTGTAGGCAAATCCCCAAACATGTCCTGTTTGACTGCTGACTTTCATTTTAAGCAAATAAGATGAATGTGCCTTCTGTACTGTAATTGATTTCCATTAGAATCCCAAAGGCTAGATATATTTACAAAAGGTAGTCATCAAATTCCAGGCTCTTGTTTTTCAGGTTTATTCATTTCAAGAAGGTACGTATCCAGTGTGAGGGTGGTAAGGCTAGAAAAAAGGACAGTCATGGCTGAGAGAGGTCAGTCTTCTGATCTATAACATTTTATGATAGGCCTGTCAAGGAATCATGCGGCTACTCCCTGATCTCTCAGGTCTGACATCACAAGCTCATTCCCTCCTTTACCGAAGGACAGGGGAGTTTATCCTAGCATTGCTAAGAGCTCCATATTTCTGGGTCTTTTCTCTCTTCTACAAAATGAAACACACAGGATTGGGGGACATGATTACATTATTCAACAGTAACTGTGCAATCTTTACTTCTCAGCATTGTCTACCATACCTTCCCCAAACTCATTCTTCTTATGACATAAATCTCTTTGTTTTTCTTTGTTTCCATTCCTGATATCTTTCTAAGCATTCTCACGTTCCTGCTCTTTCTCTCTCTCTCCCTTTTCCTGATCTTCCACAGCTTTGCTGTTGCATGTTTCTGCCCAGATGTATGGTCAAGAGCAATGATGTCCAGGATCAGAATCATCTTACCCAAAGTGGTTCCTCCTCTTGACTTCTCTTCACTCAGTGGCACCATCTCTCTCTGTGACCTGTCCTTGAAGTCTCTGAGTTACCTCCTTTCCCCTAAGACCCATATTCAAGCCACCAACTTACTTCCATTCTTCTTTTCCCTCCAAGCACTTTTCTCCTAATCCAGGCCCTCCTCATCATTACTGTGGGGTGTTCATTCACTAGTCATTTACTTCCTAAGAGAGAGGCTCTAGATCTCCACTAGGCATGGTCTCAGAGAGGCATTGGATGATGGAGGTATGTGTGGTCTTGCCGAAATAACCTCTTTCTCAGGTTAACACGTTATATTAACCTAATGTGAATATGTAATATCAATATGTGATAAGTATTATAATAGAGGGACAAACACTCCAATTCTTAACTGACCCTTAGTGTCTAGTCCCTCCTTTTAAATAATACTCTGCCCAAACCGTATTCATCTTCTTAAAAAATCCTCTGATTGTCATTTCCCGTTGCCTTCTCAGGTGGTCCCAGATGCTTTCCAGATCAGAACTCACCGTTCTGCCTTGGGTACTTCCTATATGGCCTCCTCCTGGGTTCCTCCACCTTTTCTTCCTGTTCATATCAGACCTAAGTTTCAAGGTCCAGCTCAGGTAAGATCTCATCTTTGAGTATCTCCTGAGTCCTGGATGGAAGGGTCCTCTCCCTCCCGTTTCTGAGTGGTCAGCCATCATGAACTGCCTGGCTGAGGCCCCTGGAGGTATGAAGGCATTTCTTGTAGAATTGAGTATTGTCACCTAGAGGAGGCTTCCGTGTCTCCTGAACAAAAGGTCAAAATGAAACTGCCTGTAGAGCCTCTTCCTCATTGCATCTGCTGAGGGGACCAGGGCAAGTGAGAGTGCTCTTCCAGTGGCTCCTTCCTGTGCTGCCTCATTTGGAAGCAGGAGTGAGACGGTTCTAAACACAAACGTGATTTCTTCTAGAACTGGGATCACTTCTGTCCTCTTTTAGTGGGTCACACTGCTTTTTGAAGCCACTTAGCTCATTATAATTACTAATGTCTTTACGTGCTGGTGGGCATGGAACAAGAACTTTAACACAACAAAAACTCTCCAATTTTCCACTCTATCTCTGTCTAAGAGGCTGATGTTATGAATGATTAGTGCTGGACAGAATGCCCAAATTCTGTGTCATTACCTTGTTCCACATTCTTTCCAGGGAGGAACAGACATACAGCTGCAGGCAAAGTACAACTTGGGCTACTTCTATGCCATCTCATTTCCTAATTTGTTCCACAAAGCCCAATGCACATTGAGTTTCCTGCTAAATTACTATGCTGCTTTGGTTTGGGCAAGTCTGTCATTCTTATCTTAAATTGGAGCATTGTGTGTATTTAAGTACACAAACAACTTGATTTTCTTACACCAAGGATACTGAATTCACATATAAGTGGTATATATGTATATCTCTATACACACTGAGTAGAAAACCATTAGGTAAAAGAGAAATTCTTATTAAAGTAAGAAGAACAAGTTTAGTAAATGATTCATGGCCAAGGAGGATATTTAAAATATTTAATTATCAGTATGGGATGGGAACCATACAATCAGAATGGATCCCTGGACAATAAAAATGGAAGTCAACGTTAAATAATCAGTACAGTGTCCCATGTACTGGCTGAATATCAGTACATGGGACACATAATTCTTTGTGATGACACTTTTTATCTTTCGTTTCATCTATAGGTAACCACAAAGAATTGGCCTTCAAATGCCATCTGATAAGTGTACCAATTAATAATCATGGATGCTGAATTATCGCTAAGAGAATCCAGGAATGTCAGAGAACAATCATGATTCTGCTGTTCATGAGCCCACTGCCCCAAACCTGTGGTAGTATCTGGAGGAGAGAGAGGATGAATTAGCTAAGTTCACGCTGTGGGCATTTTTTTCGTAAAGGACACTGCATTTAAACATTTCTAAGTCTATGTGAGACAGGCTGGGACCTGGGACCCTTTGCTGCAGTGGCTACACTGCTTGCACCTCGACAAACATCTCCTCGAGGAACAAAATACAAAGAAACTAAAAGGGACTAAAAATAACTGCAGACATGTGTAGTTGGAGCAAACTTTGGGCAAGGAGACCCAAAACCCCTAAAAACCCAACTGCTGCTTCTGAAGCACCACGAGCAAAAGCAGGGTTCTATGCAGGCCTTCTGCACATCACCCCTCTGTCCTACCCCTGCACCCAACCCTACCCTCACCCCATATACCGAAACAACTTTCGGCCCCCACCTCCTAGCAAGCAAGGGAACCTGTTGTTTGTTGTTGTCCCCCCTCCCCCCTGCCCAGCAATCTGGCTCCACTAAAGCCTTGCCTGAATTTCCCTGTCTGGCTTCTTGTCAATTTCCATTGTTTACAAAGGCCAAGAGCTGCCCCCACTGCCCCCATTTACATATGGATATTATACACACAGTGCACCTAAGGTACAGGGATCTAGCCCATAAAACACATATCCTGACTGCCTGTGAATCACTTAAGGAAATTAAGTAATTCGTCCAACCCACAAGAAAATATATTTCTTTTGAGTTTTAAGGACCCATGAAACTTGGCAAAGTTCTGAAGACCTGCATAAAAGATTCTAAAACTGCCAGAACAGACAAGGAGTCCAAACAACTCTCTTTTACCTTTTTTAGCCTCCAGGCCAGCCCCCAGGGCGGCCGTGGTGGACGGCCTGAGCTCAGAGCTGCTCTGAGGGGTTACGTTGGCTTTGGCCGTGTTGGCTTTCCCTTTCTTGTCATTCTTCGACGTGTCACTGGGCACATCAGCGATATCACTCTGGAACAGAAATGTTAATACTGACCCAAACAAATGCCACCTTGAGGTCAAATGACTTCTACATTCTCCTGTCTACTCAATCAAGTCTGTACCATCAACTCCTCTTCTTCTTCATCCTAGCCTCTACTCTCTAAACAGACCTTTGCCTTGAAGAGGTAAAATTATATGGTTTCCTCAGGCTTGACAGTAAAGGATGAAGCCAAGGAAATAAGATGCAGCTCCTTTACAAGCAGAGTATACCTTCGCTTTTTTCAGCTACTGGAGAGATTATTGTTTCCATTCTAAACTAAGGAGTGTGGAAAGAGAGGTTTAAAAACAAAGAAACAAACACCACAACTGTGCACTGGTTTCAAGACTAGTAAAAAATAAACCATAGTAATCGCCAATTTCATTAATTCACTGAATTAGGTTATCTGGCATTTCAGTGAATTACAAAAGCATCCTCTATTTTAAATGTTCCTAAAAGCAGCATGGATGTTTTCCATTTCATGTCTAACAACTGGGCAAGGGTCCTCAGGTGTGTGTTATGCCACAGTCATGAAGTGGGTCACATTTGATTAAATATGCTACACTCCAATAGACCTTTGAAAACTATTTTGTTTAATTGATACGTCCAGTTTCAAAAACCATTTCTTTTTTTTCCATTTTTTAATTACTCAAATGAATTTATCACATCTGTAGCTGTATAATGATCATAACAATCTGATTTCACAGGATTTCATCCCACAGCCCAAGCACATCCCCCCACCCCCCAAACTGTCTCCTCCGGAGACCATAAGTTTTTCAATGTCTGTGAGTCAGCATCTGTTCTGTAAAGAAGTTCAGTCTGTCCTTTTTTCAATTTCCACATGTCAGTGAAAGCATTTGATGTTGGTGTCTCATTGTATGGCTGACTTTACTTAGTATGATAATTTCTAGGTCCATCCATGTTGCTAAAAATGCTGGTATTTTGTTCCTTTTAATGGCTGAGTAATATTCCATTGTGTCAAAAACCATTTCTGAACTTGTTCTACCAATTTATTACTTTGTCTTGCTCTCATAATCAACCATTTGGTTAGACCACCAAATGCCCCCAACTTGGCTGTCTTTAAGGGACCATTGCTACTTACGGTTTCAATGCCCATAGCTCTCATTTGGTCTGCTCTCTTTTCCGTAATGGAAAGAAATTTCTTTGGATCTGATAAAGCATCTACAATATCTGGGGGGGAAAAAACACTGAGCTGTTAATTCTCGATTTCACTGAAGATTCAGCTAATAATCTATTCATAATCTCAGACCCCTGTTATGCCTTCTGTTAAGTACCTCCTCCTAGGACAGAAGACAAGGTTAGAAAGGCACATTTACTGACAACAAGAAATAAGTAAAGGCAAGAACAAAAGGCCCGATGATTTTCATAGGTTCCTTTTATTTTTTTCCCCCAAATAAAGAAGACCGCGTAGCAGAGCAAGCTGAGTGAATTGCCTTGGCATCTGACTCCCTATTTGTGTGACTTTGAACAAACTGATTAATATTGCCAGCCTCAGTTTCTTCCTATGAAAGTTGGAACTGATACCACCCACCCCTGCGAGGGCACTGTGAATATTCAATGAAAAAGTACTTGGAGCACAGTAGATGCCTCCAACACGAAGTCTTATTTTTAGATGCAGAAGGCTAATGCATATGTGAAGCCAATTTCAGTTCCATGTAGATAAAGTGAAATATTTCTCCAGTGTTTTCTCAGCTATAACTTGTGCTCGAAATTTCATCTTTTATATAACATCACTTGAAGTGCTTCAAGAGTACTTATGAGCAGAATTTCATACAATTTTGTATAGTTTATCAGTAATATGGAAGGAATAATTATTCTCATTACCTGAAAACACTAATTTAACAGCATTTAAAAGTTGTACATTCTGGAGTTCCCGTAATAGCTCAGTGGAAACGAGTCTGACTAGTATCCATGAAGATGAAGGTTCTATCCCTGGCCTTGCTCAGTGGGTTAAGGATCTGTGTTGCCGTGAGCTGTCATGCAGATCACAGACACAGCTTGGATTCCTCATCGCTGTGGCTGTGGTGTAGGCCGGCAGCTGCAGTTCCAATTCAACCTCTAGCCTGGGAACCTCCCTATGACGCAGGTGTGGCCATAAGAAGCAAAAAAATAAAAAAGTTGAACATTTATAAATTTCCCACTAGCAGAATCACCTTCCTAATAATGCTCATATGATTCTTAATTTTTTTCTTAAAATGTTTTCTCTATTATAATAAAAAACATCTGCACATGATAAACATTCAAACATATAGAATGAAAAGTAAACATCTCCTCTCCTGTCAATCCCAAACCCAATATGTAACTACTGTTATCCATCTCTTGCATCCCCTTTTTTTTTTGGCTGTGCCCACGGCATATAGAAGTTCCAGGCCAGGGATCAAACGAAATGGTGAAAACGCCAGATTCTTAACCTGCTGAGCCACCAGGAAACTCCCTATTCTTCTGTTTTTTTTTAAAACTCCAAATTAGTTCATAGTTTTCTGCACCTACTTTTTTTTTTTTTTTTTTTTTTTTAGGGCTGCACTTGTGGCACATGGAAGTTCCCAGGTTAGGGGTCGAATAGGAACTACAGCTGCCAGCCACAGCCACAGCCACAGCTGCAGCAACATGGGATCCGAGCTGTGCCTGCAATCTATACCACAGCTTATGGCAATGCTGGATCCCCAACCCACTGAGCAATGCCAGGGATTGAACCTGTATCCTCATGGATATCAGTCGGATTGTTTCCACTGTACCACAATGGGAACTCTGCACCTGCTTTTTGTTTAATTGCATATATCTTGAAAATACTTCCATATCAGCGATATATATCTCCCACATTATTTTTAAGAAATACTTAAATATTCCATTTTCTGATTGGCCATAATTTCTTTAATCAGTTTTTTCTTGATAGAATGTTCAATTACTTCCAGTTCATTGTTATTATAAACAGTATTGCAGTGCATGTCTTTGAACATTTCATTGCAGACTTTTGCACATATCTATAGCATAAGTTCCTGGAAGTCAGAATGACAGGTAAAGGTATTTGTGCTTTTAGGAGTCCTTGCCAAACTGCCCTTCATGGAAGTTGCATCAATTTATTTTCCTATCGGAGTGGATGAAAAGGTTTGATTCTAGTTATTACTCGTAGTTCCTAAGAAATCTTTGGCTTAAATGGGGAATGTAGAAAAATTAGCCCTTCAATCTTGCTTGGGAAAAATCACAAATACCTATTTTTGGAAGGTCACATAATAGGAATGTGTTTATTAATTTTTAACAAAATCTTCCAACATACACATAAGTAGAGAGGAAAGTAAAATAACTCCCACATCCTGATGATGAAGAACAACAATTATAAAATAAAATTATATAAGGATAATTATAAATTATTCTTCTCTGTCCTTTATTTTTTTCTTTCTCTCTCTTCTCTCTGTTGCTATACTTTAAGAGAAATTCCAAACATCATAAGATTTCACCCTTAATTATTTTTATGCATCTCTAAAAAAGAAGGGAGTTTTTTTTTTTCAGGGCTAACCATACCAGTACTGCGACAAAATTGGCAGTAATTCCTTACTATGATATTATACATGGCCCATCTTAATATTTCCCCATCTACAATTAGTTTGTTTGAATCAAGATATAAAGTCCACACTATGTCTCTGATAATTATAGCTCTTAAATGTTTTTTAATCTAGAAGAGAGCCTTCTGCTAAATTTTCATAATGCATAGACTTGTGGAGGAGATGGATCAGGTGTCCTAAAAAATGTCCCATGTTCCATCACTCACTCCATGCTTCCTTGTTGTGTCACTTAGCTGAAAGGCGTGACTTTCTCTCTTTGTATGAATACTGCTAGAAAGTGCTGTACTTCAAATAGGTCACATGGAGGCAGAGAGTGCCTTGTCACCCCACTTGGTATGGTGTTTAACTTATCAAGTAGACTCAGAACCTTTACCTCATTTGTGTCTGACTCCCAGATGCCTCCTCCTTCCACCCATCCACACTGTTATGGGGCAAAGTGAAACTTAGATTGTGCCCCCTGAATTCCACAACCCTTTTCTGAGAGAAGATCTATCCTGTGTGGCCTCCCAGCATGCTCCCACATTGGATAAACTTTGCCTTGGCTTCTCAGTGGCATATTTCAGCCCATGAAACTGGCTTGTCAGGAAATACATACTTGCTTATCTTTAATAATAAACAATCAGTTTGGGGTACTGAAGAGAATAATGGCATTTCTGAGGGGCAACTGGTAGTCCTTCCAGTAGGAACAATAGGTACTTCTTTAATCACTTTAAATACAAAACCAATTTAGTAAGACATTAAATAATGAAATGATCCTTCCATCTCAATCAAGCTTTTTTCCTTTTTGTGAAATTTTTCATATTTTACATGGTTTAGTTAAAATTATATAATCTTCAAAGAGTTGATTTTTGAAAAGATGAACAAAATTGATAAAATTTTAGCCAGATTAACAAAATAAAAAGAGATATGGCTCAAGTCAATAAAATGAGAAATGAAAAAGGAGAAGTTATAACTGAAACCACAGAAATATAAAGGATCATAAGAGATGACTATGAACAACTAAATAAACCAATAAAATGGATAACCAAGAAGAACTGGACAAATCCCTAGAAATGTACAATATCCCAAGACTACATCAAAAAGAAAGGGAAGATATGAACAAATTATGAGTAATTAAATTGAATCAGTAATTAAAAAAAACAACAACAAAACCTCTCAAGAAACAGAAGTCCAAGATCAGATGGCTTCAGAGGTGAACAGTACCAAACTTTCAGAGAAGAGTTAACATCTATCTTCTCAAACTATTCAAAAAAAATTGCAGAGGAAAGAATGCTTCTGAAATAATTCTAAGAAGTCAGCATCACCCTGATACCAAAACCAGACAGAGATATCACTCAAAAAATAAATTATAAGCCAATATTATTGATGAATATACATGTAAAAATTCTCAACAAAATATTAACAAGCAGAATTCAACAACACATTAAAAGGATCATATACCATGATAGAGTGGGATTTGTCTGTCCCAGGGATGTCAGAATGGTTCAATATCCACAAATAAACCAATGTGACACAACATATTAACACACTGAAGAATAAAAATCATATGATCATCTTAATAGAGGCAGAAAAAACTTTTCACAAAATTCAATATCCATTTATGATTAAAACTCTCAATAAAGCGGATATGGAGGGAATACACCTCAACATAATAAAGATCTTATTGCACAAGCCCAGAGTCAACATGATACCCAATAGTGAAAAGCTTAAGGCATTTCTTCTTAACAGATCAGGAACAAGACAAGGATGCCCATTCTTTTTTCTTCTTCTTTTT
This sequence comes from Phacochoerus africanus, assembly GCF_016906955.1. NCBI lineage: Eukaryota > Metazoa > Chordata > Mammalia > Artiodactyla > Suidae > Phacochoerus > Phacochoerus africanus. The sequence continues at coordinate 45,000,135 of NC_062546.1, forward strand.
TTCTTTTTAGGGCCACACCTGTGTCATATGGAGGTTCCCAGGCTAGGGGTCAAATCAAACCTGTAGCTATACCACAGTGAAAGCAATGCCAGATCTGAGCATGTCGGCATGTCTGCGACCTACACACAGCTCAGTGTAATGCCAGATCTTTCACCCACTGAGCGAGGCCAGGGATTGAACCCATATCCTCATGGAAACTAGTCAGGTTCTTAACCTGCTGAGCCACAATGGGAACCCCAAGAATGTCCACTCTTGTCACTCTTACTCAAAATAATATTGGAAGCCCTAGACAGAGCATTCAAAGAAGAAAAATAAATAAGAAGAATCCAAATTGAAAAGAAAGTAAAACTGTCATTATTTACAGATGACATAATACCACACATAGAAAATTCTAAAGATGCCACCAAAAAACTATGAGAACTCATAAATGAATTGGGTAAAGCTTCAGGATACAAAATTAGTATACATAAATCTATTGCATTACCATACACTAAAAACTAACAACAAACTATCAGGAAGAGAAAGCAAGAAAACAATCCATTTAAAATCATATCAAAAAGATAAGGAGTTCCTGTTGTGATTCAGTGGATTAAGGACCCAACATAGGGTTTTTGGCCTCTCTCAGTAGGTTAAGGATCCGGCATTGCCCCAAGCTGTGGCACAGGTTACAGATGCTGCTCGGATCTAGTGTTGCCCTGGCTGTGGCAAAGAACTCATCTGAAGCTCCTATTTGACCCCTAGCCTGGGAACTTCCATATTTCTGCTTTTTTTTTTTTTTGTAAAAAGAAAAAGAGAAAAAAAAAAAAAAGAACAAAATACCTAGGAATAAACCTAAGGAGGTAAAAGACCTGTATTCCAAAAATCAAAGCACTGATGAAAGAAAACTGAAGACACAAACAGATGGAAAGATACTGGGAGTGGACTGGAAGAATTAATATTGTTAAAATGACCACACTACTCAAGGCAATCTACAGATTGCAACATTCTTCACAGAACTAGAACAAATAATTCTAAAATTTATATGGAGGCACAAAAGACCCCAAATAGCCAAAACAATCTTGAAAAAAAAGAACAAGCTAGAGGTATCACACTCCCTGACTTCAAACTATACTACAAAGCTACAATAATCAAAGTTTAGTCATGACATGTTACCATTCAAACACATTACGTAGTTATTGACTAGATTCCCCTCACTGTTCATACCTGTGGCTCATTTATTTTATATATTGCTAAATGATCACCAAAATGTCAGTTAATATCTATATCCAGTTACAAAATGTTTTCCTTTTTAAAATTATTTTTTATTTTATATTAATTGACAATGTTGTATTAGTTTCAGGTGTACTGCTAAGTGATTAAGCTATACATATACATACATCCATTTTTTTTTTCAGATTCTTTTCCCATATAGGTTATTAAGGAATACTGAGTAGGAAGTTCCCATCGTGGTGCAGCGGAAACGAATCTGACTAGGTACCATGAGGTTGCAGGTTTGATCCCTGGTTTTGCTCATTGGGTTAAAGATCCTGTATTGCTGTGAGCTGTGGTGTAGGTTGCAGACACAGCTCATTTCTGGCATTGCTGTGGCTCTGGAGCAGGCTAGCAGCTATACCTCTGATTAGACCCCTAGCCTGGGAACCTCCATATGCCATGGGTGTGGCTCTAAAAAGGCAAAAGACAAAGAATACCGAGTAGATTTCCCTGTGTTATACAGTAGGTCCTTGTTGATTATCTATTTTATACATAGTCGTATGTATATGGGAACTTCATTTGAATACCAGGGGTATTCTTCCTGTTCACTTTGGTCTTAGCCTGGAGGGCAGATTCTACACAATTCTGACCTACAATAAATGTACTATATTTTCTAACATATAGTTACAAAACATTGTGTAAACTAGGTCACATATTATTTTGTATTACACAGACAAGCTGACAGGGTGGCTCTTTTCACCATCTGCTATAGGATCATGGGAATGTAGCCTCAATTAGACATCAAAGATGCTGCAGATCTATCCATTAGCTGGATAAATATCATTACTTAAATCTATCCTCAATGACCAATATTAACAATCCCCAAAACTGTTGGGAAGTTATGTGCTCAGATCCTGAAATTCTACCTTATCATTGGGGTTTTAATGAGATCTTATTTGTAGCTACATATTCATTTTAAAAACTGACAATATGTAACATAATAAAATTCAATAATAAATACAATATAATAGTGCTCTTGGCCAAATGGAAATAAAATTACACAAAATATAAATAGGGCATGTTCAAATTAAATCACATGGGACAAAAAGGAGATTACAAAAGGGCTAAATGCTTTGGACAAGGCTTAGGATAGCAGGTTATTTGAAACAGAGCTTCATTCCCAGTAGTTTTGTATAGTGAATTAGATACTTCTAGGACATAGAATTTTGCCATGTGGTGGCTGATGCTCATTCTGCAGAGGGTAGCAACGGCACACCTGGGACAGTTCCACCAAAATTATTTGGCCAAGGGCAAAAGGGCTCAGGATTAAGAAGTCAAGGCCTATCCTAACCTCTTAGATAATTTTCTATTTTAACTCAGTTTCTCCTCTGGCCAAAGGCATATACATCTGAATTTTATTTTATTTTACTTTATTTTTATTTTATTTTTTGTTTTTTAGGGCCGAACCACCGCATATGGAGGTTCCCAGGCTAGGGGTCGAATCAGAGCTGTATCTGCCGGCCTATGCCAGAGCCATAGCAATGCTGGATCTGAGCCACGTCTGCAACCTACACTGCAGCTCACAGCAACGCCAGATCCTTAACCCACTGAACGAGGCCAAGGACTGAACCTGTATCCTCATGGACGCTAGTCGGGTTCGTTAATCACTGAGCCACGATGGGAACTCCTACATCTGAATTTTAAATGTATACACACACACACAACACACAGACACACACGCTGACACATAAAAATCAGTTTCCTTCTTTGATAAGCAATATATATGCGTGTATTATGTATATGTAAATATATATTTGATATACATTGCATATTCAAGGAAATTGAGTTTATTGTTATTTTTTGGTTAAAATACATTTTTATTAAATGCATGCTATTCATGTATTTATCCTCCTGTACACCCATTAAATATGGCAATTGGGATGTAGACAGACTGATAAATATGCAGGTATACTATGGATATATTTTTGGACACTGATTTTAATAACCACAGTTAAAATAATGTATAACCAGAAAGTGAGAAGCCATACCTCAACATATCATACTTCTTTATACTTATATAACTCTATTTGAAAACGTTACTTACTTTTTTCCTTGCTTCAGCCCAGAAAAAATATTTCAGGAAGCAGTTAAATAAAGAAATCTGGCATATTCTTGGCCAAAGTTTTGCATATTCAAGTAAACCTGGGATCTTTCTTTGGTGCCAAGCTACATTTCATGGGGCATCTTCCCTCACAGTGGGAGACCACCATGGCTGGCTATACCCTGTGTACTTCAGTGTTCCACAGGACAAACCAGTGTGGCAAGAGTTAATTTTAAACATGGATTGACAGTGCCTGGGGTGTGAACCGGCCTGTCTAGGGAATAACCACACTGAACATCTTAAAGGGTAGAGATGTGTGCGCAAACTTTGGAACCCACAAAGGTGAGCTAAGATTTCCAAGATTCTTAGCTCTGGAAACTTTTTTTTTAAAAAGAAATCAATTTTTTTTTTCTTTTTTAAAAAAGAGACAGGATGATAATGTTTATTAAGTATTTTAACAACAAATAAAATAAAAATACAACATCTGGTGGGTATTTTTTATTTTTGGTGATACATATTGAAGCAATAATTATACTTTTAAAAAGCAACTGTATGATTGATATGGAATTCAGGAAGATGATTTTTTTTTTTCTTTTTAGGGCCACACCTGCGGCATGTGGAGGTTCCCAGGCTAGAAGTCTAACTGGAGCTACAGCTGTCGGCCTACACCATAGGCATAGCAATGCAGGATCCAAGCCGAGTCTGCAACCTATACAGCAGCTCATGGCAATGCTGGATCCTTAACCCACTGAGCAAGGCCAGGGATCGAACCCATATCCTCATGGTTCCTAGTCGGATTCATTTCCATTGCACCACAATGGGAACTCCGCTTATTTCTTTTTTTGAAATTTTATTAGAGTATAGATGATTTACAGTGTTGTGTCAATTTCTGCTGTACAGCATAGTCACCCGGTTATACATATATATATTTTCTCTCATACTATCTTCCATCATGTTCTATCCCAAGAGACTGGATATAGTTCCCTGTGTGGTATAGCAGGACCTAATTGCTTATCCATTCTAAATGTAATAGTTTCATCTTCGAACCCCAAACCTGCTTTCCATTCCACTTCCTCCCCACTCCCCCCTTGTAACCCCAAGTCTTTTCCATTTCCTTTGTTCTTCTGGAATTAATGGAAGTCGTACTTAATTGTATATTTTTAAAAAATTCCAGCTATTGAGGGGTTTAGGGCCACTTCCAAAAGGCTGGTCTCCTGGTGAGGAGTTTCCACATATATTCTGTCTTTGTCCCCCCTCCCTCCCACCCACCCATCTTCACTTCCATATAAAGTTGAAAGCATCAATTTAGTTATCCCCAAGAACTGCAATGTAGATAACGGTTCCTAGGTACAGATTTCCAGATACTTACTGACTTTTTAGGTGAACTCTGGATTTTGTTTGTTTGCTTGTTTGTTTAACCACTGCTATTTAAGGCACTTGGGTGCCTCAGTGGTGAGCACTAACCATGGCACAGGAAACACACCCCGCCCTCTACCCCATGTACTCATTCCTGGCCCCCTGGCCCCAGTTCCCTCCCGTTTCCCAGTCTACTGTTTCTATCTCATCAAGAGGTAAAGAGCAGAAAAGTACATGTTTCCCATTGGCTGCAAAGGGATGTTAATAAAGATCAACAAATCCTATACCTCTGATTTTAGATTAGCTCTTTTACCTCCTACCAAATGATTGAGCATTTCCCAAACTGCATTTCCAGGAATGCTAAAAGATATGGTAGGTCCAATGGACAATAGATCCTGGGGTCAAGTATGATCAGGAAATGCTCGTGTCTCTCCTCTTCTCAGACATTCTCAGTGTATTTCAAGGACCTATGCAAAAATGTGTTTAAATTCACTTAGCCTAGCAATTCTCAATGTATTTCACCATAATCCATCCTGCCCCCTTCTCACCAGAGCTATTCTTCTTGGCATTCTTAATACTATTTTCTGTAGCTCAGAAGAAGTCATAAAATGGCTATCACTGCTATGGGAATTGGTTCTTCAACAAATATTTGGCAGAAATAATAAGGCATTTTAGCATCCATGGAGGAGAGGACAAAATGGAAATCTTCATATTGTATCATATCTCACAAATGGCCTCTTAATAATGGATATTCCTCCTCTGGAACCATCTTATGTAAGAAACATCCAACTATCTTCACAAAGGGGTTAGAAAGCAACTCTGGGAAGAATGAACAAGAAACATCCCTTTCCTGCTAGGTTGTATCTTTCATCGTAAAGGGGTTGAAAGGGGAACCAGGCAAATAAACAAAGAGCCACTTCATCTTTGCTGACATAAAATAGCCTAGCTGCAGAAGTGGAGAGAAAATCTATAGCACTGCTTAAGGAACGAGAGCTGAGAGGCTCAGGAGATACAGCCTGGAATGAGACAAGTCATACTGGTGCTGAATGAACTCTGGGAAGCATAGCATCGACTCTTATTTGTTCTCCTCCAAACCACTCAGTAACAATAAAAGAAATAAAGATGATGAAACCCATCAAAGCAAAAGCAGATGGAAAAGGAGAAATACTGACCCTTGTTTAATCGTCACCAGCTTTGGGACTGCTTTCCATCACCAACAGCAGTGGCTTACTGTGACAATGCTGCTGTGATGGTAGGTGCCATTGTCAGTGGCATTTGCATCTGCAGACAAAGCAGCAAATGTGATATAAGAAAAATAATGTATACATATGTATGACTGGGTCACCCGCCATGCTGTAGAGCAGAAATTTGACTCAACACCATAAATCAACTGTACTCTAATAAAGAGTAAATTTTAAAAAAGCATCACAGATCACCCAGCACTCTGAGTCCCACTGGATTTGACAAAGGAAAATGCACCTTAGCACCTGACTTAGTGCTTTTACCTTGTGTATGTGTGAAAGTAAGAGAAAGTCTGTTTTACTCTATGTTTAGTAGAAAGAGAATATCGCAAAAATCCAACTGAGGCTTCTTCTTCTTCTTTTTTTTTTAACCACACTTGTGGCACATGGAAGTTTCTGGGCCAGGGATTGAACCTGTGCCATAGCAGCAACCTGAATCATGGTAGTAACAACACTGGATCCTTAACCCACTGTGCCAAAAGGGAGTTCCTTAACTGAAGATTCTTGATTCATGCTTAGTCAGTCGTCTTCCAAATTTGACCTTTGACCAATTTTTCATAGTCAAGTTTAGTTTCTTTGCTCTTTTACTTTCCTTAGTCATTTATTGATTGCTTCCTATAGCTCGGTGGTTCTCGGTCTGTTCGACTATGAATGTCTCTTTTTAACGACAATATTTTTTGCCTTTTATTCTCTTTCCCCAAACTGATCTTTTTCCAAAATTTTATTGGAGTATAGTTGACTTACAATGTTGTGTAAGTTTCAGGTGTACAGCAAATTGAGTCAGTTATACATACACATATATTCATTCTTTTTCAGACTCTTTTTCCATCTAGGTTATTACAAGAGTACTGAGTAGATTTCCCTGTGGTATACAGTAGGTCCTTGTTACTTCTCTATCTTATATATAGTAGTGTGTATACCTTTTTCGTGTGTGTGTCTTTTTAGGGCCGCACCCGCAGCATATGGAAGTTCCCAGGATAGGGGTCTAATTGGAGCTGCTGCCACTGGCCTATGCCAGAGCCATGTCTGAGACCTGTGGTGTACCACAGCTCACGGCAACACCGTATCTTTAACCCACTGAGCGAGGCCAGGGACCGAACCCACAACCTCATGGTTTCTAGTCGGATTCGTTTCCGATGTGCCACGGCAGGAACCCCAGTAGTGTGTATACGTTAATTCCAACCTCCTAATTTATCCCTCCCCCAATCAAGTTTAGTTTCTGAGAGACTTCATCTCTGTCTTCAGCTCAGAGATGCTTTATAGCTAGGCAGCTCAGGAACAGAAGATCCACAAGGAGTTCAGAAGCTCTAGCAGCTATCTTTGCTCACTTTTTTCTGTCTTGGATGTTGTAATATTACAGTAATGAGAAGAAGTAGAATTTCCTGCCTCTGCCTCCTGAATGGGCAAGGAAGGAAAACAGGGAACTCACAGGAATGGAAGGGGGTCGGGAGAAAACACTGGCTCTAGACATCTGTCAGGAGGGAAACTGGGGCAGCCCAGATTCAAGGCTTCTAAGGAGCATCACATGTAAGAAAGTAGAAGTTATTACGAGCAACTGCAAAAGAACCTAGTTGCCTCAGCAGGACAGATTCATCATAATATGGTAACTTTACAACACAGAACCCTAACAGGTAAGTAACAGAAGCTTCTGTAAATGCCCAGACATTACATTTGGAACTGCCTTAACTTGTAAAAACCATTTAGGAACATTTTTCTTATTGCCACCCAGCTAATATGACTGAGATTACTGAGATTTAAAATATATTTTAAAATCATGTACAACATAGAGTTGCTGATGCTTAAAGATAATCATGGTAATACTACTAGTACATCAGAATTCTGAAACTTCATAGCAGAGGATTAAGAGATTTTTCTTAGGATAATGGGTTGCTTGTGACAAAAATAATATACTTCAGCAAATTCAAGGGAAAAGTTGGGGAAGAGGAAACAGAACCAATGGATTTTTCTTTAGCTCATTGAAAATAAATAAAAGGAAAAAAATTAATGGAGGGTTAGGGTTAGGGTTGGTTGCTATGGTTGGGTACTGTTCCAAGAGCTTATTTCATCATCACTTATGAGGTGGGGACTGCTGTTACAGGGACATACAACATAACATGAGCTGTAAGGAGGACAATGAAACATAACGTTATTAACTTATCAAGGTCAGAGAGCCAGTAAGCCAGGAGGCTGTGTCAAGGTTCTTATGCACTTGCTACATGGAATGAAATAACAGTGGACCAAGAAAAAATAGTCTTTGAATCTTCAACCATTATGTTCATAGAACCTTATCTAGACATTAAAATATATTTGAGGACTTCCCATAGTGGTACAGTGGAAATGAATCTGACTAGGAACCATGAGGTTGCAGGTTTGATCCCTGGCCTTGCTCAATGGGTGAAGGATCTGGCGTTGCCATGAGCTGTGGTGTAGGTTGCAGATGTGGCTCAGATCTGGCATTGCTGTGGCTGTGGCTGTGGCGTAGGCTGGTAGCTACAGCTCCGATTAGACCCCTAGCCTGGGAATCTCCATATGCTGTGGGTGCGGCCCTAAAATTCCAAAGACAATAATAATAATAATAATAATTAAAAAAATAATAAAACAAAATGTATTCGAGACCACTTTGGAAATTCTTAAGTAAACGGTAAGTAAATTAAACCTTGATTTAAACAATTACTCAAGGGAAAGAGGAACCACTCAATTTCTAAAACAAAACAAAACAAAACAAAACAAAACAAAACAAAACAAAAAAGGGTACTAGAGTATTTTTTCAGGCAAAGGAAGATAAGTGACCCAAAGACATACAAAATGTGCTCAGTCTGACTCATAAATGTAAATCCGCTATTGGAAGTTATAAGATACCATTCTAACTACCACAATTCACAAGTAAGAAGCAGAGCCCTGTCGTATTGGACAGTGCATGTTCTGTGATGTTCCTGGATGTTGTTCAATGCAGTAGGGAAGTTCCACTAAACCTTCACCTCTACTCTCAAACAATGGTTACACTATTAACTTTGGGTATGCAGCCTTCTAGAATTTTTCATGCATTTTATGTACAAGTGTAAACAGATAGAAGGGTTTTTTTTTTTTTTTGTAAATAATGGGATTATTTCACAATTTACCTTTTCACTCACCAATATGTCACTGTCATCTTCCTATGTTCAAATACTGAGAGCTAAGTTATTTTTAAGGGATGCATAGTATTCTACGGAGTGTTACAACATATTTAACTAATCCCTATTGATAGATTTAAGTTATTTCTAATCTTTATACAAATAATGCTGCATTATGACATAGTCTGACATTATGACATGGTTTTAGAAAATTGTTTGCATTTAACAATCTAATTAAAAATATAATTCCCAGGGTAAGTATTTGGTGGGCTATAAAAGCTAGGACTTAATTAGCTTGGTCAGGCCTAAGATGTCTTACTTCAGTAGCTGGATATAAACTTGTGGAGTGATTTTAGACAAACGGACCCACCTAAAAGCCAAGAATACATAATATACCACATTACTCAGTACCTGAAAAAAAAAATGAGTATTTTCCGAAGGTGACAAACCATTCAACAGGAACAGCACATTGTTCTTGCTGAGTAACACTAGTTTTGCTTGGTTTTGTTTTTGTCTTTTTAGGGCTATACCTGAAGCCTATTGAAGTTCCCAGGCTAGAGGTCATATTGGAGCTGTAGCCAGCCTATGCCACAGTCACAGTAATGCCAGATCCAAGCTGTGTCTGCAACTTACACCACAGTTCATGGCAACACTGGATCCTTAACCCACTGAGTGAGGCCAGGGATCAAACCCACAACCTCATGGATCCTAGTCAGGTTCATTACCGCTGAGCCATGACAGGAACTTCCTGAGTAACACTAGATTTTGAGGACACATCAAATATGCACTAGATCTTTTCAGTTTTAATGCTAAACATCCTGTGTTTCAGCTTCTTCAGAATGAATTGGTAATCCAGGACTTTCCTTTTTTGGTCCCATTACCTTTATTTTTATTTATTTTTTAAATTAAAATATAGTTGATTTACAAATGTTGCTTCAATTTTGTTGTACAGCACTTTCCTCATCAAGGCCTTGGCTTGGGCTGCTTCCCTGTCTGGGGAGACAGCTGGTCTGCCTCTCTACTGTGATGTACTGTTCATCTTTCAAGGCCCAAATAGCCACCCAAACCTCCCTACTCTAATCAATCAATCTTTGGTTCAATGTTCCAAACACCTTCCATCTTACAACCCTTGGGGCACTTATACAATGGGTTACATTCATCTACGTATACATACACATATGTATGCACATCTGTAGAAGGTTGGAAAATTCTTTTTTTTTTTTTGTCTTTTGTCTTTTGTTGTTGTTGTTGCTATTTCTTGGGCCGCTCCCTCGGCATATGGAGGTTCCCAGGCCAGAGGTCGAATCGGAGCTGTAGCCACCGGCCTACGCCAGAGCCACAGCAACGCGGGATCCGAGCCGCGTCTGCAACCTACACCACAGCTCACAGCAACGCCGGATCGCCAACCCACTGAGCAAGGGCAGGGACCGAACCCGCAACCTCATGGTTCCTAGTCGGATTCGTTAACCACTGCGCCACGACGGGAACTCCAGGTTGGAAAATTCTTGATGGTTAGTGTAATTGACTTTATCAACTTTACTTCTCTTGCCCAGGCTATTCACAGAGTAGGTACTAAATAATTGTTGAAATCATCTTTTCCTTTGAAAAAATATTTTAAATGAATTTATCAATGATATCCCATTTTTACTGATTAAACTAGTAAATGAAAACAAAAGTTATAGCTCATACACTGCTGATGAGTTATTTGTCAAGCTGTATCTAAAGCTTTAAATATGCATGCAATCTTTTTTTTTTTTTGGTCTTTTTGGGGCCCCACCTGCAACATATGGAGGTTCCCAGGCTAGGGGTCCAAATAGCCGCTGGTCTATGCCACAGCCACAGCAATGCCATATCCGAGCCATGTCTGTGACCTACACCACAGCTCACAGCAATGCTGGATCCTTAACCTGCTGAGAGAGGCCAGGGATCGAACCTGCATCCTCATGATACTGGTCAGATTCGTTTCTGCTGAGCCATGAAGGGAACTCCTGTATGCACTCCTTAATGCAACAAATCCACTTCGAAGAATTCACTTTCAGGAAACAGATGCAAATATTTCCAAAGCTTTACATTTAAGGTTCTCAGATGCAATATTGTTTATAAGAAAAAAAAATAGAAATGACTTCAGTGCTTCAATAACATAATAAATTACAGCATACATGAAATGGAATCCCATGCAGCCAATAAAAATTCTTCATGGTGTGGGAAAATACTTTGCATTGTGTGAAAAAAAAAAAGATTAACTGTCTGAAATATGAACCCAAATAAGTATGTACAATAAGATCCAATGTTAGAAAAAATAAAATGGAAGAAATGGAGATTGGAAGTAAAAGGACCAATATGGTAAGAGAGTTCCCTCTGGAAAGGAGATTTATGGATAACATCTCTTTTATTTTTTGTGCTGTCAGAATCTTTTTCTGATACATATTTTAGCTACTTTGTCCTTTACAGAATAAAACCAGCTAAACGTATTTGTGGAATGAATGAATGAACTCATATTATCTTTATTTAGCCATATAAAAATTGATGATGTATAATGACCACTTTTTTTTGGGGGGGGGTCTTTTTAGGGCTGCACCCGTGGCATATGGGGGTTCCCAGGCTAGGGGTCGAATCAAAGCTGTAGCTGCTGGCCTACGCCACAGCCACAGAAACGCCAGATCTGAGTCATATGTACAACCTACACCACAGCTCAGAGCAATGCCAGATCCCCAACCCACTTAAGGAGGCCAGGGATCGAACCTGCATCCTCATGGATACGAACTAGTCAGATTCATTTCCACTGAGCCACATGGGAACTCCGACCACTTTCTTCCTATTCCCAGAAAATGCTAGAATGCAATGGTGCAGAGTTTCATTTTGCACTTTTTCCTATAAAATCAACAAGGAATATCAATGTTTTTGGGAACAGGGACTCTAGAGATTTTCTAATGTGCCTATTCAGCATATAAATGTTCACATTTGAATATGATATGAAGACATTGTGTACATTAAGAGGCTGTAAAGAAGACCAGAGATCTGGCAAAAGCTCTCATACTCTTGTTTTGTTATTTTCAGATAGGTCCCTTAAATAAACCCTCACAATGTCTGCCCTGGGTTTCTTCACCCATAAAAGAAATGACCAGAGAATTCTGAATAAACATCTTTGAACATGAAATCTGAGGTTAGGTCATCAACTGCAGAATCCCATTAAGGATAAGACCATATAGAAATTTCCAATGCCTCTGATAGTAATACTATAATGACAAAGAGGAGAGGACACTTCTAAAACTATTTTTAGAGATTTGAATCAATACGTACATAAATATTGACACTAGTAATACGCTACATGATAAATAGAGATATTTCATCAGCACAGACCTACATATGTTTACATCCATTCTAAATAATTTCACATTTCTGGACTCTTATTTATGTAAAGTGCTTGGCACAAAGTGAGAGCTCAACAAACTACATATTTTTTCTTTTTTATTCCAACAGCCCACTTCCCTGGAATGATTTCGAGAGTTTCATTTGAAAAGTAGAGGCAGAATTTTATGTCTCCCAACATATTTGTTTATACAACTATTTCTAAAATGAATTAGGTATTACGTACCACCTGCCCACCTGCTTTCTAAGTGCAAGTATGTGGAACATAATTTAATCCATCTGCTGATGCTCCATGGCCAACACACGTTCCTCAACACACACAGTCTCCTGTCTCTTTTCTGATCTGCTTACCCAGCCCCATAGCCTCTTCGGTATGCTCATATCTGTTCCTCTGTGTTATAGCTTCTAATACCCTTCCTTTTTTTTCAGTGAAAAACAAAGGGAAGGAAAAAGGAATCTTTACTCTGGATCTTGCAAACTGAAAAATCCTCATGGCCAGGATTCCCTGGTAGTCTCTGCGGTTAAGGATCTGTCATTGTCAATGCTGTGGCTCAGGTCACTGTTGTGTTGTAGATTTGATCCCTGGCCTGGAAATTTTTGCATGCTGCAGGTACAGTAAAAAAAAAAAAAAAAAAAATCCTCGTGGATGACTTTATTTTTTGAACCTGCAATCAGGTTGTTAAATATTGAGTATTAGTTGCAGAAAATCTGTCCTTCAGAGAAGTCTGCGTTATTAAAGACACACCACACAAAAATCCAAAGTTATCCAAACAAAACTCTGATGTGTTCTAGTACAGTACAGAAAATTAGATTTGGAGCCACACACACATATATGTGCACGTGCGTGTGCATACACTTTTGAGCTTGTTATATATGTGATATTGAGTACAAACTTCACAAGGATGTTATGAGGAAGACAGAATTAGTACCTATACTCTACAGGCCATGAAATGAGCAGTTTGACAAGTGATGTCATTGTCCCAAGGTCACTTGGCTAGTAGTGGAGAGTCAGGACTTGAATCCTTGTTAATCTGATATACTTTGCTGCACTGTTTCCTTATGGTTCACTAGACTCTGAGCATATAGAGGATCTTTGTTTTCTTTTAATGTTCTTGGCACAGTTGGGGGTTATAAAATGTTAATATGTTTGGGTTTAAGCAAACGCCTATGAACTGGTCCAACTTTTGACTCCTTTCCATCCTTAGTATAACCAAAGGTGGTCTTGTATGGAATGGTGACTGGGATTTTTTTTTTTTTTTGTGAAAGTAAACTCTCCTGTGGATTTGGAAAAAAATAAAGGCATGTTGATAGGTGAGTTCCACTTAAATCTTTTAGTGAAATCAACTGACAAGCTACCTATGGTTCTACATTATTTATGTCTTTTCCCCCTCTAGATGATGGTGTAAATATATTCTTCCCAAAATATTTGTGAAAATTGATAAACATAAAATAATGGTAGGGGAAATCTACTCAATACTTTGTCATAACCTATATGGGGAAAGGATCAGAGAAAATAATGGGATATATGTATATGTATAACTGATGCATTTTGCTGTACATCTGAAACTAATACAACATTGTAAGTCAACTATACTCCAATAAAATTTTTTTTTAAATAAAAAAGAACCTTAATGATAATCTAGGCTTCAAGGCTACAAGGTTTCGAGGCTACAAGGGTTGGCAGCATTGGCAGGAACAGCTGTTTTTTTTGTTTCTGTTTTTGTTTTTCCAAGACCCCTGCATATGAAGTTCCCAGTCCAGGGACTGAATCCGAGCCACAGCTTCAGCAATGCTGGATCCTTAGCCCACTGCACCTCAGTGGGAACTCCAAGAAGAGACTTTTTTTAAACCATTATGATTTTGCAATTTAGGGGGGAAAAAATACACACACACACACACACACACACACAAATATTCTGTTTAAAAGTTTAACTTACCTCCAAATCCATCAGGCACATATGTTTTAAGAACAATATTGCAGAAAATTGTTGGCAGTGATAAAGGTTTATTTCCCTCATTTCGAAGGGAGATATGTCGATAGCCTGCCTGAAGGCCATCCAGGGGCAGAATCCTCTGGCCAATCAGCCTGTTGTTGTCATCATACACTGCAATTCTCAAGACCGCCAGGTCAGGGAGGATCACCTGCCGACAAGAAACCGTACTTCGCACTGATTTTTGGAATGCAGCTCCCAAGAAATTACAACTCTAGAAATCTGGACTGTATTCATACCATTTTTAAGGATTTCTTTATGGTGAAAAGAAGCCCATGGTCAATTCACATTCCTAAAGGATACTACATAAGCCACAGTGCTCAAGCCATTGAGAAAGGTAATTGGAACAGGTTTCCTAGAAATCATTTCCTGAAAATTTTAGAAGGAACAGATGCAAAAGCTCACTAATCCAACCCTCGCCCTCTGTCCCCATCCATCCATGTAATGAATGAGCAAAAGGAGACCCTGAGAAATAGAGTGACTTTCCTTTATGTCAGGGATGGTCAGTGACAGCTGGGCCTGGATATTGGGGCTCCTGGCTTCTAATCCTGTGATCTGCCTACTACCAAGCTGCTTCTGACATCTAGATTTTTGCTGTTTTTTTTTTTTTTTTTGCTTTTTAGGGCCGCACCCATAGTATATGGAGGTTCCTGGGCTAGGGTCCAATCGGAGCTGTAGCTGCC
Source organism: Phacochoerus africanus (assembly GCF_016906955.1). NCBI lineage: Eukaryota > Metazoa > Chordata > Mammalia > Artiodactyla > Suidae > Phacochoerus > Phacochoerus africanus. Next base: position 45,015,177 of record NC_062546.1, read on the forward strand.
GGCCTATACCACAGCCACAGCAACACAGGATCTGAGCCACATCTGTGACCTACACTACAGCTCATGGCAACACTGGATCCCTGACCCACTGAGCAAGGCCAGGGACTGAACCTGAATCCTCATGGATACTAGCTGGGTTCATTACCACTGAGCCACAGCGGGAACTCCCCTAGCTATGTTTTTAAGAATATGGAAAGTATCTTTGAGGAAATGCCTTATGTATAAAAGACAATTTATATATAAATTAGGATTCTCCCTTTACCTTGCACTCCCCAGTTTTTAACATATTTTGGGGATATTAAATAGAGTAAGATGAGGTAGCTAGAAACATTAACATATGCCCTAGACATCTACTCTTGCCATCCCCAAACTGAGTAAATGGACATAAGACCTGAGCCCAGGGAGTTTCCACTGTGGTACAACAGATTGGTGATGGCATCTCTGCAGTGCCAGGACACAGTTTCAATTCCCGGCCAGGCATAGTGGGTAAAGGATCCAGCATTGCCACAGCTGTGGCATAGGTCACAACTGCGACTCGGATTCAACCCCTAACCTGGGAACTCCATGTGCTGCAGGACGGCCACAAAAGAGGGGGGGGGAATCTGAGCTCAGACAGCAGAATCCCTATTCAGATATAAAAGGGCAACACAGTAATAGAAAATACAATGTTCCTAAGCCTTTTCATCTGCTATGAGCAGCTAGGACATCTTGGCTGATTTGAGCACTGTGTCTAAAGCTGGACAATGAATTGGTTGCCTATTTATGCCTAGAGGTTAAAATTTAATTCCAACGTCATGAAGATGAAATGGAGAAACCAAGCTGAAATTAGCCAACTTTAGTCATTGTACTGTTCTTTATGTGGTGAATGGGGGCTTACCTTTTGAGATAAACATACGGAACAAGAATAGTAACAGCAAGAAAGAACATAAAGTTAAAGCACTTGGCATCAGTGAAAGGCAATGTGACCTCTAAAGACCAGGGAAGGATCCAAAACTGGGATCCTGTTTATGGGGTTGGTATTACTACACGTAAAAACCAAGTTAGCTATTCCCCTATACCTCAAAAATAAATTTCTGAATTTTTAGAAATGTGTGTAGGGATTATTCATTATGCTCCAAACACTGGACATACTGATGAAAAATTTAGTTATCGTAAACTGAAAAACTTGGAAGAAAAAAAAGACATATCCAAGCTGTATATGCAATTTACACTACACTCTGATTGTAGAAGAGAAGGTGAAAATGGGGAAGTGTTGCATGGACAACAGCATTTATGTAACAGGGAGAACCTACATTTCAAAATGGTTTGCTTCGTTGAATTACATTGATCTTTTATAATCTGGTTTCTGTAAAACGGTTGGCCAATTCTGAGGCTGATACTATTTTTGTTAAATAAAAAGCTGGTTATCTGTATTGTATGCCATACAAGTGGAGCAGAAACACTTGGAAGACCTGTACCTAGTGAAGAAGCAAGGAAGCTTTTTGGTCAGGATAATAGGACAATTGTGAGAGAGAAACACAGGCATTCTTGGAGACAGCAGTGCCAGTCATGGGGTGTTCAGTATACACTGACAGAAGAGAAACAACTGGGAAAATGGTTACAAGATTAACAACTGCATCCTTACCAAGAATGACCAGTTGGACTTAGGATCAAGGCATAACATGGAGGAAAAAAACCAGAAAGCCAATACAGCACATGACACAGAACCTGTGGTAGCAACGGGTACCACACTTCGTGGAGAAACAGTACACTACCAACTGACCCAGTTAAGGACATGTATTGGCCTTAGCTTTGGTGCAACATCCTACCTATCTTCTGGACTAAAGGAACAGTGCAAGTTACCAGGTGCTTCCAGGGCAGGGAAAGGCTCCCTCATGTATAATGGTGTCCCATCGTGGAGGAGACTCTGAGCAGACTGCAAACCTGGAACTTTGGCACTGCCATGTGGGGGACTTGGCTTCTCCAAGGAGGAAGAAGAGCCAAAAGGAAGACAGGGACAAACAGAAACAGCAACCATGTGGTAGCTGCAGAACTTATGCCTTAGAAGAAGGGGAAAAAAAGAGATTTGGGTTGAATGACTGTCCCTGTATCACGCAGGGTCTACACGCTAAAGTATGGCTCCCAACTTAGCAGGGTGAGTCTGACGCATAGAAGATACCCTACCTTCCGAAACACAAATGATTCTTCATTGTAAACTGGATTGAGTCCGTTGTTCATCACCATGCGAGTTCGGAATTCCTTCCGTATAGTGTCGGTGGGCAACCCATACATATCCACTTCCACATAGGTGCCGATTTTCTTATCTGATAAGAACTGACCTGATATGACCTGGAGAAGCACAGAAAGAGGATGAGAGAAGTGAATTCGGTGTGATCATCAGTAGCAAAGAATAATCTGTAAGGAACACATTCTCTGTTCATCTTTAGAAATTTTAATTATCTATGGAAATAATGTATTTCCTTCTTTATTAAAGTAAAACATCATTGAGCAAGCACTACGTGCAAAAACTATTCTAGGCAGAGGTTCTACCTTCGAGAATCATCTAGAAAAAGAAAGAGGGAAATATGCAAGAATCAAGTGATACAAAACAATAGTGTCCACAGCACCTTCACCTAATTACCTACACCCATGAAATGAAGCAATGAAGTCAAATATACCCTAAGATCTCATCACAGCTCCAAAATTCTGTCATGCCATAGGCACTTTTTTCCCTGAATTCTTTTTAGTCTTTTTTGTTGTTGTTGTTGTTGCTATTTCTTGGGCCGCTCCCGCGGCATATGGAGGTTCCCAGGCTAGGGGTCTAATCGGAGCTGCAGCCACCGGCCTATGCCAGAGCCACAGCAACTCGGGATCTGAGCCGCGTCTGCAACCTACACCACAACTCACGGCAACGCTGGATCGTTAACCCACTGAGCAAGGGCAGGGACCGAACCCGCAACCTCATGGTTCCTAGTCGGATTCGTTAACCACTGCGCCACGACGGGAACTCCTGAATTCTTTTTAAAGTCTTGAAAAGAGACACACAGAAAGAAAAGCAATGCTAAACTGATGTTGACAACTGCCAGATAGAATCCTATTATTTTTATTTATTTTTTATAAAGACCAGTATTAATTTCTGAAAACAAAGCTCTGGAGAGACTATTTTTCATTTACTTTCCAAATGCCTACAGCCATTTATTAGTTTTTTTCCACATTATCTGATAGTTATTAATTTTGAAATTTTTTTGATGTATAATCAACACAAAATAAACTTCACGTTTAAAGCGTACAATGAGATCAGTTTTGACACACGAGCACATCTGTAAAACTATCACTATGATTAAGACAATGTATATTTCCATCACCTCCTAAAGTTTCTTTGTGCCCTTTTATCATCCATCCCTTTCATCTTTGTCTAGACAAAACCACTGACAATATTAGTTTGCATTTTCTAGAATTTTATATTAATGGAATCATATAGTCCTTATCTTTTCATTAATAAACTTAATTTTTAATACCAGTTTTTGGTTTACAGCAAAATTGAGAAGAAAATACGGAGTTCACATATACGCCTTCCACCTACCCAAATCTCCCCTACTATGGTTATTTCAATCATAATAGTGTATTTGTTATAATCAATGAACTTGAAGTTGAATTGATACTTCATTATCACCCAAAATTCATAGTTTGCATTTAGGCTTTACCCTTGGTATTGTACATTCTATAGCTTTGGAAGAACTTATAATGATGCGTACCTACTATAACAGTACATACATCTATACATACATACATAATCTATATATGTATATATAGATATATACACTATTACATCATACAGAATAGTTTCACTGCCCTAAAATCCTTTGTGCTCTGCCTGTTACTTCCTCCCTCCAAGTTGTGGTCTCTTTTATCATCTCCATAGTTTTGTCTTTTTCTAGAATGTCATATAGTTGGAATCACACAGTATGTCAGTTTTTCAGACTGGTTTCTTTCACTTAGTAATGTATGTTTTAGTTCCATCCATGTCTTTTCATGACTCGATTGCTCATTTCTTCTTAGAGCTAAATAATATTCCATTGTCTGGATGTACCACTGGATGTACCACTGTTTGTTTATTTATTATTCATCTATGAAAGGATACCTGGGTTGCTTTCAAAATTTTGTCAATTATGAATAAAGCTGCTATATACATCCCTCTGTAGGTTTTCGTATAGATATAAGTGTTCAATTCATTTGGGTAAATACCAAAAAATGCTAATGTTAGATCGTATGGTAAGAGTCTGTTGAGTGTTCTAAGAAACCGCCAAATGGTTTCCCAAAGTGGTTGCACCATTTTGCATTCCCACCATCAATGGCCAAAGACTTCCCTTTGTTCCACATCCTCTGCTAGATATTTCCTGATCTGGTGTATTTCATTAAAAGTAGCTAATAATTTCTCTATTAAAAAATATATCTTGGAGTTCCCGTCATGGCGCAGTGATTAACGAATCCGACTAGGAACCATGAGGTTGCGGGTTTGATCCCTGCCCCTGCTCAGTGGGTTAACGATCCGGCGTTTCCGTGAGCTTTGGTGTAGGTTGCAGACGCTCGGATCCCACGTTGCTGTGGCCCTGGCGTAGGCCGGCGGCTACAGCTCCGCTAAGACCCCTAACCTGGGAATCTTCATATGCCACGGGAGTGGCCCAAAGAAATAGCAAAAAGACAAAATAAATAAATAAATAAATAAATATATATATATATGTATCTCATGAAAAAGAGTAAGACTTTTAAAACAAAGTTGAGAGCCACATGGGGATCTTATAACATGATATGGAATATTTTAATTGTCATTTCTTAAGACTTTTCCAAGACCACCTGCATACCCATTTATACTATTCTGTGAGGAGCAGGAGCCTTACCTGCACTGAACAAGTGGCTGCAATAACCCCATCAACAGGCGTTTCAGAGAAGGGATCAAATGTTCGATCGGGCCGTCTCATGAAATCTGGCTTGAGAAGGTATCTGGTGGAACAAAAGCATAGACGTAGTTTATTAGTTGCCTTAATAAAGACTGAGATAATCATTATTCAAGACACTGAATAATTCTTCTCCTCCATTTCTAACTTACGAGTGAAGCTGTTAGGCAGAGGATCCTAAAGATTGAAGAGAATATCCCTGCCCTGTGAATAATCCTAAACAGGAACAGAGAAGAGGGAATGTTCTCCAGATTCCAGGCTCTGGGACGTCTACAACTTCCTGACACTATCACCTTCTCTTGACCTTGTCCATACCATGTAGCTCTTTAAATACTTACTTTTACAGCATAAAATAAAATAATGAATTGCAAAGAATAACAATGAAAAACTATATGAGCTAGAGTTACCAAAATATGGAAAATATGTGATGTTCTTTATTAATTATTATTTTATTGTATTAAATTATGAGATCTAATGGCAAGTGTGATAATCACAAAAACAATTACTGATAATCATAAAGACATTTTGAGAGCTCTCTAATAATAAATAATGATATAAAAATATTTGTGGTTTATATTGGTGCCAGAATCAGAGGTACCATTAACAGTACTATGGATTATTATCAATGTTCATAATCAAAGTAAATGGAGAATTTCAGTTAGAGGGAGGTGAAAATAAAGATGTTGCTATTTCTCCAGTTCTAGCCAGGGTAATTAGGAAAAGAAAATGAAATAAAAGGTATTTAGACTGGAAAGAAGTAAAACTACTTCTATTCACAGATGACATAATCTTTTATATAGAAAATCCTAAAGAATCTACTAAAAAGCCAATAGAACTAATAAATGAGTTCAGCAAGGTTAGAGGATACCTTCTAAATTGATAAAATCAATTTTATTCCTAGGCACCAAGCAATGAACAATCCAAAAATGAAATAAACAATTCCATTTATAATGGCACCTAAAAGAATAAAATACTGACAAATATGCTTAACAAAATAAGTACATACACTATGAAAACTACAAAATGCTGCTGAAGAAAATCAAAGAAGATCTGAATAAATTGAAAGATATCTTGTGTTCATGAATCAGAAGACAATATTGCTAAGATGGCACCTTTCCCCAAATTGATATACAGATGCAATACGATCTCTATCAAAATTCCTGGTGACTTCTTTATAGAAATTGACAGGTTGATCCTAAAATTCAAGGACCAAGAATACCCAAAACAATCTTGCTAAAGAAGACAAAGCTGGAGGTCTCATTTCAAAACTTTCTCAATTTCAAAACTTTCTACAAAGCAACAGTAACCAAAGCAACTTGGTACTGGCAAAAAAACGGACTTATTAAATCAGTGAAATAGAATTTGGAGTCCAGAAATAAATTCATATCTATGCTCAATCGATTTCTGACAAGGATGCCAAGACTAGTCAGTGGGGAAAAGAAAAATCTTTAAACAAATAGCTGGTGAGCCACATGCAAAACTAGTCTCCTCTTCCACATTATAAACAAAAATTAACTCAAAATGGATCAAAGGCTTAAATCTACAAGCTATTAACTATAAAACTCTTAGGAGAAAACACAGGGACAAATCTTTTTGACTTGAGATTTAGCAGCCATATCTCTAGAAGCACAAGCAACAAGGGGAAAAAGTACATACACTTGACTTCATCATAAAGACTTCTGCACTTCGAAGAACAACATCCAGAAAGTGAAAAGACAAATCACATAGTGGGAGAAAATATTTGCAAATCACATATATGTATCTAAAATATATGAAGAAAAAATAACCCAGTTAAAAAAATGCCGATTTCCCATTGTGGTGCAGCGGTAATGAATCCAACTAGGATCTGTGAGGACTCGGGTTCGATCCTTGGCCTTGCTCAGTGGACTAAGGATCTTGGCGTTGCTGTGAGCTGTAATGTAGGACACAGACACAACTTAGATCCTGCATTGCTATGGCTATGGTGCAGGCCAGCAGCTGTAGCTCCAATTCGACCCCTAGCCTGGGAACTTCTGTATGCTGTGGGTGTGGCCCTAAAAAGCAAAAACAAAAAAACAAAAAAACAAAAAAAAACAGGCAAATGATCTGAATAGACAATTCTCCAAATAAGATATATAAATGGCCAGCAAGCACTCGAAAAGATGCTTAATGTCAGTCATCAGAGAAAAGCAAACCAGCACCACAGTAAGATACTCAGACAGACTTTGAAAACAAACCTAAAGGAGTTCCATTGTGGCGCAGTGGAAATGAATCCTACTAGGAACCATGAGGTTGCAGGTTCAATCCCTGGCCTTGCTCAATGGGTTAAGGATCTGGCATTGCCGTGAACTGTGGTGTAGGTTGTAGATGTGGCTCGCATCCCTCATTGCTGTGGCTGTGGTGTAAGCTGGCAGCTGTAGCTCTGTTTGGACCCCTAGCCTGGAAACCTCCATATGCTGCAGGTGCAACCCTAAAAAAAGGCTGTGGTTACCAAAGGGGAAGGATGGTGGGGGAAGGGAAGGAATAGGAGTTTGGGATAGTAATATATACACTCTGGTGTAGAGAATGCATGGTCAATGGGGACCTGCTATATAGCACACGGAAATCTACTCAATATTCTGTGATAACTGGGATATTCTGGGAATGGGTATGTGTATATGTATAGCTGAATTACTTTGCTGTATAGCAGAAATTAACATAACATTGTAGATCAACTATACTTTAATAAAATTGAAAAAAAAAAAAAAAGCTGCCACCACACACACACTGGGATAGCTATAATAAAAAGAAGTCAAATAATAGCAAGTACGGATGAGGAGGTGGAGAAATTGGAGCCCTCATACGATATTGATGGTGGGAATGTAAAATGATGCGGCCACTTTGGAAAATTGTCTGGTGTTCTTCAAACAGTTAAACACAGAGTTACCATATAAGCCAGCAATTCTACTCTTAGTTTAATCAAGCAGGGCCCTGTGGGGCTCCTGGGCACAAAAGCCTTTCTGTGTCCCTCATTTCTTGTCTTTATGAAATCAGCCTCATTCAGCATCCATGGCCTTCCCTGAGTTCCAAGGGGCAGGTTCAGACAGTTGCTGATCAGGGAAGGATGGGGATGCAGAGACAAGGGAGGAACTTTCAAGAAACAACAGAACAGACTTGGGGCAGGATCCTGGTTTCCTCCAAGGGGTACACTTAATGACTAAGCACCTTATACACCAAAGAGAAAAGTTATATTCCTTATGCTTCTTTTAGGAATGAATACTTTAAACGTGAACAGTTTGGAGCCCTTTCTTGTGCTTCTCCCTGGTTAAATTTGCACCCTAAACGCAATCACCCATAAGGTAAAGATTGGGCACCCTGGAGTTCCTGTCTCAGCTCAGCAGAAATGAATCTAACTAGGAACCATGAGGTTGGGGGTTCGATCTCTGGCCTTGCTCAGTGGGTTAAGGATCCGGTGCTGCCATGAGCTGTGGTATAGGTCCAGATGTGGCTTGGATCTGGTGTTGCTGTGGTTCTGGTGTAGGCCGGCAGCTGTAGCTCCGATTCGACCCCTAACCTGGGAATCTCCATATGCCGCGGGTATAACCCTGAAAAGACAGAAAGACAGAAGAAAAAAAAAAAAAAGATTGGACACCCTAAGCACAACTGTCTGTGGGTTAAAGATTATTAGCATATGATGTATTTCAGGAACTTTCCTAGCCTGTCCTAATCTCTGATCAATATGCCCTTTTTTTGTGAATTCTTTTGTTCTAGGCAGTAACCCAGAAGACCACCATGATCATGCCGAGATCTCCTATGCCAGTTGTGATGATAAGATTCCCCCTAAGAAGAATGCACATTTGTCCCAATCCTGATTCCTACCTGAAAACTATTTTTCTCCTTTTTACTATAAAACTCCCCACAATTCTTCCCAATGAAAGGGTACAGTCTTTAAGACATTAGTCTGCTGTGGCCTCTTTTCCCTAGCAAAGCAATAAAAGCTATCTTTTTCTCCTTCCCCCAAAATGATCTCCACATTTCTATTCAGCACTGGTAGACAGAGGCCAAGTTTAGGCAACATGAGGTGTAGACCCAAGAAAAGTGAAGACTTGTCCATGAATGTCCATTATGCATAATAACCAAAAGACAAAAGCCATCCAAAAACCATCCACTGAAAGATGAATGGATATTTAATAAGAGAAATATCCATACAATGGAAAATTATTCAGCAATAAAAAGGAAGTACTGACACATGACACAACATAGGTGACCCTTGAAAACATGTAGAATGAAAGAAGACAGTCATAAAAAGGTCACACATTATATGAATCTTTTTACATGAAATGCACAGAGTAGGCAAAAATATAGTAACAACATGTACGTTAGCAGATGCTTAAGGCTAGGATGGGGGCAGCTAAAGGGCATGTTTTTCTTTTTTGAGGTGATTAAAATGTTCTGAAATTGATCTCCAACCATGTCTGCCCCTTATCCCCACTGCATGTTGTCACAGAAACACACCTCGGCTGAATCCCATAACTTTCATGAAACTTGGGCCAAAGAACTTCATCTCTCTAAAAAAAAGTCTTTAAAAAAATTTAGAAATTTTTGTTAGAAATAACTCTAACTGCAGACAGGAAAATTCCACACTGATATGAGCAATATATAAAGGCAGACAAAAGTACTTTCCTCAAAATTTTAGGTTTGCTTTTAGATAAAATAGTCAAAATTTGAGAAGCAAAACTTTCATATTCCTTAGGAGTATAACTTTTACTAATTTCACCTCTATATGATATCAAACTTATTACTATCTTTTAACATAAAATTGGAGTTCCCGTTGTGGCTCAGTGGGTTATGAACCTTACTACTATCCATGAGGATGTGGGTTCAATCCCTGGCCCTGCTTAGTGGGTTAAGGATCTGGTGTTGCCGTGCACCGTGGTGTAGGTCACAGACGAAGCTCGGATCTATGACTGTGGTGTAGGCCAGCAGCTGCAGCTCTGATTCGACCCCTAGCCTGGGAACTTCCATACGCTGTGGGTGCAGCCCTAAAAAGCAAAAGAACAAATAAATAAATAAATAAAAATTAAAAAAAAAAAAAACTGCAACCAAGAAGGAATTCTGTGGCATGATATTTTTTCTTAAAGGAAAGTTTAAAGTCATGTTTTTTTTAGTTCTGACAGAGTTGCCAATCTTTGCCAGCTTCTAAGTCTGAACAAAAAGCGTTAAAAAAATAAACCCACATTCCACTCGGAGGTAATCATCAATAAAGACACTCTGAGGATGACACTTATCTTTTATTTTTTCCCACACCCTTGGGATATGCAAGTTCCTGGGTCAGGGATTGAATCTGTGCCACAGCAGTGACAATGCTGGATCCTTAACCTGCTGAGCCACCAGGGAACTCCTGTCTTTACATTCTTAATGACTTGTGAACACAGCCCTGTGGCCCCACAAACTAAGTTGGTCCTGCCTGGTGTGTTTCAGTGCAGGAAATGAACTCATTCCAAGCACATGAACAGGAGCTGCAGAATCAGAGGACGGCATCATAAGGAAGTTCATCCTATTTCCTCACACCCAAGATACCATCAACGCTCCGTCATTTGATTTACCAGCAAGAAAATAAAACAGCTGCTGATTATAACTATATGATGCCATGGGAGTTCCCATTGTGGCTCAGCGGAAACAAATCTGACTAGTATCCATGAGGACGCAGGTATGATCCCTGGCCTCACTCAGTAGGTCAAGAATATGGTATTGGAATATTGTAAACCAAGTATGTTTCAATAAAGTTTTATTTAAAAAGAAAAAATAAAATAAAAAAGGATACAGCATTGCTGTGAGCTTGATGTAGGCAGCAGATGCAGCTTGAATCCAGCATTGCTGTGGCTGTAGTGTAGTTGGCAGCCATACCTCCGATTTGACCCCTAGCTTGGGAACATCCATATGCCATGTGTGCAGCCCTAAAAAACAAAAACAAACAAATAAAAAAAGATGCCATGGGTTTTAAGATGATTCTAATTTGACAAAGCTATAGAAATGTGCATCATTGAATCATAAGACATCATACTATTTGGATAGCAACCATCCAAGTTTCTGTGACAGTCTGAAAAGACTTGAGAAATTAATCTGCTCTATTTTGTTTCATTAGGAATTACAGAAGTGTCTTTCATTTTTCTATCTTTGAAAATGAGTCTTTTTTGTAAAGTATAGTTGATTTACAATATTGTGCCAAAGTGACTCAGTCTTATTTAAATATATATAATGTAAAATTATCACATAATAATATATATGATATATAGCAATTGTATATCATAATATATATGATATATAGTAATATATTATGATATATATATAGTAATACATATATGATATATATACATATATTCTTTTTTTTGTCTTTTGTCTTTTTAGGGCCGCATCCACGGCATATCGAGGTTTCCAGGCTAGGGGTCTAATCAGAGCTATAGCTGCCAGCCTACGCCACAGCCACAGCCAATGCCAGATCCGAGCCATGTCTGCAACCTATACTGCAGCTCGCAGCAACACGGGATCCTTAACCCACTGAGCAAGGCCAGGAATCAAACCCACAACCTCATGGTTCCTAGTCAGATTCGTTTCCACTGTGCCATGACGGGAACTCCTATATATTGTTTTTAAAATATAGCTTTCCATCATTCCTATCCCAGGATAGTCCCCTGTGCTGTACAGTAGGACCTCACTGCTTATCTATTCTAAATGTAATAGTTTGTATCTACTAACCCCAAACTCCCAGTCCATCCCATTCCCTCCCCACTATCCCCTGGCCCTCCCAACAAGTCTGTTCAGATACTAAAACTGCCACCAAATGGAAGAAATTAACTACGTGATGACCACAAGTAGTAGCTCCCAGAACTACTGGCACCTGAGGATTGAGTTTATCTCTGTGAGGTCACTCTGTTACCTCATGATCAACCAGTCAGAGAATGGCACACAAGCTGATCACAGACCCTGGGACACCCCTCCCCTACCTGGCCTTTAAAAATACTTTACTGAAATCCTTTGCAGAGTTCAGGGTTTTAGAGCACAAGCTACCCATTCTCCTTGTACAGTGCCTTACAATAAATGCTGCACTTCCCTGCACCACAACCCAGGGTCAATAGATTGACTTTACTGTGTGCAGGTGAGCAGACTCACGTTTGGGTCACTAGCACTGGGACCCCTTTTACATGGAAACAACTCCCCTACCCACATCAGGCTTAGCCATTGGACAGCTGAGGCAGGAATGAAAAGTTCCTTTGGCCTCCGTGGGCCACAGAAAAGGTTCTGGGAAGGAGCACAGTCAGATGTGAACTATGCAGGCTGCCTAATGGACTCCTCACAGGCCTGGTGTGAGCAGATCCTTCATTTATTCTTGTGTGATCCCTACCTACGACCAACCAACCTCACTTTCACACAGAAATTTGCAGCTCATGAAGTACTGCAAGTACACTTAGTTCAAACTCACTGAGCTGTCACAATAACCCTGGGGTGGTGGGCATTTCAGACTTCATTTTATCAGCAGAAAGTTGAGGTTCAGGATCTAACACACCTGTCCTGAGCAACACCAACATGTGAACACCCAGGACTCAAACCTGGGTCAGGCAGGAGCCCAGGGTTTTTACCCACCCCCACAGCACACAGCTGCCCCTGGGCCCTCACTGCCTTAGCCCCACTGGGGGTCGACCCATCAATTTACATACGCAATCTCCTGGTTATAAATGCTTTGTAGTAAATAACAAAATAGCTTAAAAAATACTCTGGGAATTTCCATTGTGACTCAGTGGTAAAGAGTCTGACTAGTATCCATGAAGACTCAGGTTTGATCCTGGCCTTGCTCAGTGGGTTAAGGATCCAGCATTGCCTTGAGCTGTGGTATAGGTCGCAGATGCAGCTCCGATCTGGCATTGCTGTGGCTGTGGCACAGGCCTGCAGCTGCAGCTCTGATTCTTCGACCCCTAGCCTGGGAACTTCCATACGCCATGCATGTGGCCCTAAAAAGGGAAATAAATAAATGATAAGTACTCTGAAATGTGTATTTGGCTGTTCTCTTTTGAGTGACATAATTTTATTTTCCCTGTTTTATTGAGATATAACTGGCATGTAACACTGTATTCATTTAAGGTGTACGATTCATATTTTCTTCAAGTGTCTGTGGTGTAGGATGGTAGCTACAGCTCCAATTCAACCCCTAGCCACAGAACTTCCATATCCCACAGATTTGCCCCTAAAAAGACACACACACACACAAAATTATTTTGGAGTTCCCATTGTGGCACAGGGCAAATGAATCTGACTAGGAACCATAAGGTTGCGGGTTTGATCCCTGGCCTTGCTCAGTGGGTTAAGGATCCGGCATTGCCGTGAGCTGTGGTGTAGGTCGCAGATGCGGCTCAGATCTGGCATTGCTGTGGCTCTGGCATAGGCCAGCAGCTACAGCTCTGGTTAGACCCCTAGCCTGGGAACCTCCAAATGCCACAGGAGCGGCCCAAAGAAATAGCAAAAAGACAAAAGAAAAAAAAAATACACAAAACACACAGCAGAGGAAAATGTCCTGTAAGCTTCAGGTGGGTGATCTGGGTAATAGGGTTGTCACCTATGGGTGGAGGCACCCTGGTGGGTAGGATTGTGCATTCTGAATCCATAATTGCTGAAACTTTATCTTGACTGGCTGTTTTTAGTGATGGAAATTAGATATTCAACGAGGGAGGCCAAAATGTCCTGCTGAGAGCAGCTGGGATGAAATGGTAACTCTACTGGGTTAGTTTAGAGGACTTTGGGCAGTTGTTTGGGGTTATTTACCTATGGAGCTGCTGGGGGACATTTGCATGGAGAAAAAAAAATGGCCACGCATTTTTTTTTTCATCTCTCTGTATAGAATCTTAACTTCTTATTTTCATTTAACCTTTCAGCGTTTCAGTGAAATGAACATTTCTTATTTCTTTACTCAGTTTGCAGATTTTAGGCAGTACTATTGAGTAAACTAGAACAACCATTCATAGCATTGTTTTTTTAGTAACTGCTATTTACAAGACATGCAAAACAATCGAGAGAGGACAAAGCTCTCTTTCCAGCTAACATAAATTCCACTTCACACCTAGGTCTTCATTATATACTAAAACTTCATTCCTCTATTTGTCCTAAGTGAAATACACATACTTAATGTCAGTGTCTCACATGGATGTCCAAAGAGCAGGGATCATTATCTTTCCTAGTTATAAAAACCTCTGTTATTGAATTTAAAGTGATAGCATTAAACTCTAGAGTGTGCATAATACACTGCTTAACTAGTGGTTTTTTTTTTTTTTAATCTGCTTCATAAAACTGGGGTGACAAAGAATGTATGTTGCAGATGTAATTTACCTGGGGATTTCATTTGTTTGTATCCCATCCCTTAAACCCAGCTTAAATGCAGCAACCCCTAATTAAAAATGACACGGTTTCATTACAGCTGTAGTATGGAGTGTGGAACAGGGTGACAACAGTTTAAATCACATTACTCACCCGCATGATCCATTATACTCAAATTTCCCCTGATTCAATTGCATCGCTAAATCTGTCAAGAGACAAAAAGAATTTAGTAGCTCGTCTCCTTGGACAAAGAAGATCTTGACGGGGTGATTTTCAACAATAGAAATAAGAGCCCAGACTGGAAGGTCCTTTTGAACACCACAAGGTTCTTCTGGGTCTGTTTAAGGCACACAACCCTCTCTCCCATGTTGAAATCACCTTGGGTTTAATTTAAATTAAACATCATACGTGTCTTCATAGGGACCACATTGGCATTGCTTTAAAATTTGGATTCAGGAGTTTCCGTTGTGGCACAGCGGAAATGAATCCGACTAGTAACCATGAGGATATGGTTCGATCCCTGGCCTTGCTCAGTGGGTTAAGGATCTGGCATTGCCGTGAGCTGTGGTGTAGATTGCAGATGTGTCTCAGATCCCGTGTTGCTATGGCTATGGCATAGGCCGGCAACTGTCCTAGCCTGGAAACATCTATGTGCTGCAGGTGTGGCCCTAAAAAGCAAAATAAATAAAATAAAATAAAATAAAATAAAATTTGGATTCAATATGTAAGTCATATGATTGTTGAATTTGTATTGAGAGTACACATGTCTAACCTGATATATGGTTGGAGAAGATTCACTTTACAATCCCAGAGAAAAGGTACACTGCACAGACCCAGTTGGGTCTTTCGAATATAAAATTTGATTAAAAAGAATCAAAAATAAACTAGGTAAGGACAACGTAAAAACTGCTGACTTAAGGAGAATTCTTCCAGTGGTGTCTATACTGGCAGGACATGCCTTATGCTTTTTCTCTTGCAGGCAAACACAATCTTCCTTCTTTTCATGAGCCAAAGCAATGGGTCGGTCAGCTGATGGATTTTTTTTTTTTTTCTTCTCAAAATGTTGCCATTAAACCCAACCTTACAGAAGAAAACATAAGCTGACCTAGTGAATCAATTGCTTTTGGATCATTTAAGTTATATGATGGACTCACTGACGACAAGAATACAATATGACTCCTTCTTAAGTAAGTAAAATCAGCAGTGCCTTTTTTATCGTACTGTCTCTGCTAGAAACACTCCAGGATTGAGCTGGTACTTGGAAATAGTGAGCATTGCTAGAGATGGTGTGCAGAAATCAGACCTCAGCTCCTGGTCACCGAGGAGCAGGACACACAGATAGGCCACAGGAATGCAAGTCATAGGACCTTTCAATCAGTCCAGATCACAGGGAGCAAGGCAGACTGAGATTCACAAAGTATGGTGGAGAGACTCAAAAAAGAAAACGCCCTCCAATTAGGAAACTTGGGAGGTATACTCATACAGCAAAGAACAAAATGAGAAAGTTTTTTGTTATTACTGTTTGTTTTTAAACCTATTTTAGGAGTTCTGGGGATTAAGGCTCTGGCTTTGTCACTGTGGCAGCTTGAGTTGCTGCTGTGGCACAAGTTCCATCCCTGGCCCAGGAACTTCAACATGCCTTGGGCGTAGCCAAAAATAAACAAATAAATAAAATAGAAACCAATTTGTAAAGACCATGCTGTGGCGTTACCCATAGAAAATGGCATAGAAGGAGTTCCCGTCGTGGCTCAATGGTTAACAAACCCAACTAGCATCCATGAGGACTCGGGTTAGATTCCTGGCTTCGTTCAGTGGGTTAAGGATCTGGCTGCAGACACGGCTCCGATTCTGCGTTGCTGTGGCTGCAGCGTAGGCCGGTGGCTATAGCCTGGGAACCCCCATATGCCGCCAGTGCAGTCCTAAAAGACAAAAAAAAAAAAAAAAAAAAAAAAAAAAAAGAAAAGAAAAGAAAATGGCATAGAAAGCTCTTGTAGCATATTTCTTACCTGTTTTAGGTGAGCAACCACAGTCCATTATGTTTGCTATCTCTATTCTTCACATCGTGAGTGTAGGCTATTAGGCAAACTTTGAAAACTTAAACAATTTTTGTTTACGCCTTTATAAAAATTGAACCCCCCCTTGTAGGGGAAAAAATGATTATGTAATATATAACTTGTTCCTCAGAGTACACTGGGGAGGAACAAGTTATACATTAGTACTTCTAAGGATATATAACTCTTTAAACACCATTTTAGCAGAATCTGCGCTATAATACGCTGCACTTTTACAACGAGGTGCCACTATATTGTTGATTGCTGTGGAATGTTAACCATGGGAAGGGCATTTTCCAAAGGAGAAATGAGTCACAGTTACTGTACAAAGATACTGAAATTCTTCTCATTTCATTCCGTCTCTGGACAAGAAGATAAGTTTGCTCCAAAAGGAAGAAAAATTAGAAATATTTGGGGGGAAAAAAAGACAATGTGTAGCAGATTAGTCACAGCATTTCCAAAAGGAAATCCAATTTAAATCGAAATCTAGTATCTTCTATCATTATTTTATTGCTCTGTTTTGATTTTCTACAAACCTAGCAACACATTGTCTTGCCATATGTCCGTTTCCTTTAAAAAATGCCCACGGACAACTGATGGCACTATTGGCATGGTTCTGTCAAAGCGTTCTCGTGGAATCTGAGGTCACTGGACATCAGCTCCTACCTGGGGTTTGATAGTTCAGTGAAACCATCTGGCAACCAGCGTTCCAGAAAATCTGAGGCATGTAATTACTGGAATCGACTCGGCCTCCCTTGGGGTAAATGCGACTCATTTGCCGTTTGTTATAACTGTGTAACATATTAAGGAAAATGGAAAAAAAAAAAAAAGAGTATTCCGGCAGCAATAAATAAAGAACAAAGAGCCAAAATGACGGCTATCTAGATCAACAATGACAAACATGCAGACCGCAGAGAATACATTTCACAGGTCTCAATGATGCTTAAGAGGAAAAAACACAGGTGACTGTGTGGATTATAAAACAATTCGCATTTGGGCAGGTTTTCCCAGCTGCTGTGGCCTTTCACATAGAGTTATATTTCACATATAATCACAAGTATATATCAGCCTTTTTTCTGTTTTAGAGGTTCCTGCCAAACCCAACATTCACCAACCACTCCTTCCACATAATACATAAGGATACTTCACGAATTCAATCGCGTGCGTTTTCAAGTAGCCTAGACCGACCGACTCGTTAAAAGAAGACATGTTATAATGAATATTGCGTTCTGTAAAGAAAAGCAAAGATACACTTAGAAACCCTGCCATCAAACCCTCACAGAGAGATAAGTGATAAATATAATTAATTACACCCTGAATCATGTGACCCTGGAGGCAGATGTTCCCTTATTATATCAGTAGCTCCTACTTTCATGAATGTCCTGTGGATGGAAACGGCTAACTTTAAAAAAGTGTGTGATGAATTAAATTTGGCATACCATTTGCCATCCACAGCCACCCCTGAAACATGTAGTTTTGATGATAAGGATGGCTTCTCCAGTCCAGAAATAATTATGAAAAGGGTGAAAATACTTTACATGTTTTCGGAAGCCAGCTTTTGACTAACGGAGATCTTATAAAAGTGTATCTAATGCAAGAGGCTATAGGCTCTTGGAGTGATACCAAATCTACAGTCCCTCAGAGCCACCTTGTGGACAATGTGGAGAATGACAGCACAATGCCCCCCACATGCCAAGCACAGGTGCTCCATAAAACAAAACCAGGGTAAGACAGAACACGCCAAGGCCAAAAAAGAAAAGGGCAACAAGTCAGATCACCGCTCACAGCATAATAAAAGAAAAAGCAGACCAAAAAAGGCAATAGCATTTAACCTTTGGTGTTACCTTCAGCCACATGGAAACCTTGAAACTTGACGGGCTGTGCATAGTTGATCATTGTGGACAGATACGGATGGATGTTAGTGGTAGCACCTACATATTTATAAGATGCCATCCACGCCTGCTCATCTTCTACAGTAACCAGGCCCTACGAGTGCAAGAAAGGAACATGCACGTCAGTGACTTTAGCGGGACTCAGATTTATGCCACAAACTTCCTCACTAGAGATAATTTGCACATACACAGAGTAAAAGATTAAGACTTTTTCTTTCTCTACGATTATGCTAAATAAAGGATGACTTCAAGAATTAATGTCTACGAGTTCTTGTAGTGGCTCAGTGGTAAGGAATCTGACTAGTAACCATGAGAACATGGGTTCAGTCCCTGGCCTCACTCAGTGGGCTAAGAATCTGGCATCGCCATGAGCTGTGATGTAAGTCGCAGATGGGGCTTGGATCCAGAGTTGCTATGGCTGCAGTGTAAGCCGACAGCTCAGCTCTGATTCAATCCCTAGCCTGGGAATTTCAATATGCCACAGGTGCTGCCTTAAAAAGACCAAAAAAAAAAAAATTTAATGTCTATCATAGCTCCAAATAATGCAAATGGAGATAACAGTAAAATATGAAACTTACCCTACATTTTGGGGACATTTTTTACATTTTCAAAAGGTTTAAAAATATTCCAGAATTACACTGAAGTTCAGAGCAATGCAATGAAATATGTATAGCAGGTATTACTGTTCATAATTTCACAAATTGTGGCCTAAATTCAAAAACAGTGGTCCTTCATTTTCATGCACTTCTAGGCTTGTTACATCACAGATTCCTGGGTTCCACCCTCAGAGTTTCTGATGAAATGAGTTTGGGGCAAAGCCCAGGAATTGGCATTTCTAACTTCCAAGTCCTAATGATGTGTCTGGTCTGGAGACTACACTTTGCTTACCACTGCTTTGGAAATCAAGCCACATACATAAATGGTTTATGGTATTATTATTATTTTTTTTTAAAAAAAGCTTATTCTCAGAAGGGTGTGATAACCTACCACACAGGACATATTAAAATTGCATTATTTTGCATAAAGGAAAAAAGAAACAAATTAGTTTACTTCTTAGTCAATCAGAACAAAACCAACAAAATCAACAACAACACAAATAATGCCTTCGAAAGTGATCAACATTTCCTTGAGGTTGATACTGATGAATAAACTGCCTATTCACATTAATCAATTCCTTAGTTTAAAAACTGGTCAGACCATTTGTTTACCTGATAATTTAACATTCCAGATCATCAAACTGATCTCACCAATAAAAATCCTGAGCTAAATAATCAAATAATGTAACTTGCTGGGATTTTTGAAAATCATTTTTTTCAGGGAGTTCTTGTTGCAGCTCAGCCGTAATAAACCCGACTAGTATCCACGAGGATGCTGGTTCAATCCCTGGGCTTGCTCAGTGGTTAAGGATCCAGTGTTGCTGTGAGCTGTGGTGAAGATCATAGACACAGCTTGGATCCAGAGTTGCAGTGACCATGGCGTAGGCCAGCAGCTGTTGCTCTGATTTGATCCCTAGTCTGGCAACTTCCATAAGCCGCAGCTGCGGCCCTAAAAAGCAAAAAAAAAAAAAAAAAATTCATTTTTTTTCTTATGTTACCCCCACCCTGCCATACACACAGCAAATCAGCAGAGGGATATCTGATTCCTTTCTTGTGTGTTTGATAATAAGAAGTACCACCAATACCATATGCCGGTTACTGGGCTGAATCCCTTTATGAACAACCTTGTTACTGTCAGTCACCATGTGTAGCAAGGATGAGAGTCCTACCCATTTGTCCACATGAGAAGATTGAGGCCTTAAAGATTAAAACATCTTGGTCACAGCTACCTAATAAATATCAGTGGCCAAAGTTCAAACTGTCCTTTGTTTCCTTTGTTGACCCCAATACCTAGTGAAATTCTAAAAGAAGAGAATGTCACAAATATCCTGGGAGAGAACTGGAATCAGACCTAACCAATATTATTCCAAGCTTAATAGTAAGAAGATAGGCTCTTACTCCAAATAAGATAGGACCCCACAGACAATAAGAAAGTGTTTTCTGAAGCTCTGAAATGTGAGAATCAAATTACAAGGCAAATTTCTGCCTGTGGCTGCCATTAGACTCATTACTACAATAAACCACATACATGTACTAAGAGACCACTTTGATATCATGAACTGTGGAGAGGTTAAAAGCAACTAAAAATATGACTTTCCTTACAATAAAGTCAACATCAAATAATGCTCAATAAAACTACTAGAATGTGTACAATGTGAAACTAACGATCTTTCAGAATGCCAATATAGCTGGAACCAAGATCACCTATCTATTTTGCTATGACATGAATTCGCCTGTCGGGAGACATTTTTCTACAATCTTTTCTTAGCCTCTTTGCTTCTATTTTCTATGCTGAAAACACCTTCTTGTCCTGCTTTACTTTATCCCATATTCCTCTTTGAAAAACAGTCGCAATGCTGGTAAATAACTTAAGCTTAAGAACAAAGACCAAAAGGCATAAGTTATTCATGTGGTCAGCTGAATGAGGACATAATGCGTTGGTGTAGGCATGCCTGACCTGTGCAGACTGGCACGCCTTTTGCACAGCATGATATGTCCTGTTAAAATAAGAGAAAGAGAAACCTCATGCCCCCAGGTTTATGAGCAGTTGTTAGCAGAATATGCATTCACAAGGAGAACAAGGTGCAAACCTAGGCACGCCAGGTAGATAGGCATGCCATCTGCCTAAGCACAATGATGATTCTCTAGGTACCCTGCATAGACAGCTAACGCCTGGCTTTCTCAATGCTAATGGTTGTTAAATGCCTAAAGGTCAGAATAAAAGCTTAACCAGCTATGTGACTTTTAAAATAATAAAAAACTGTATCCTGCACCTACAACCCTCTCCTCACTTGATGTAATCCTAAAGAGCACAATAAAAGCAGTGTCGTCTTTTTGAGGCGGTGCTCTTGATCCCTGACCTTGAGTCTCCCAGTTCCCACCTTTAATTAAGATAAATGTCTCTGTGTCTTGTTTTATGTTAACTTTTTCATAAGTTTCACAGCACCCGTTCTTCAGCCCTCACCTGCTGAGCTGGACTCGGCATTTGCTGACCTAGAGGTCATTTTTAATTTTCAAATTCAGTGCGCCGACAATTATGTACTCCTAGGAATAAAATCTAGGAATTTTGAATGAGGAAAATGCCTAATTGCACTAAACACTTATTTTTAGGAAAAGCATCTTATTTGCCTGCCCTTGGTTTTGTGATTTTTATCAGGATACAATTATTTCATCGCCATGATTAATTCTTTCTTTGGAAGACTCTTATGAGTAGATGCAGTGAGCATGTAAATATTATACCTACTTATAGAAGTTTGGAGTTCCCTGGTGGCCTGGTGGTTAAGGATTTGGCATTGAAACCAACGATCTTTCAGAATGCCAATATAGCTGGAACCACTGATGTGACCTGGGTTTGATCCTTGGCCTGAGACCTTCCGCATGCTGTGGGCGTGGCCAAAAATAAATAAATTTAAATAAAATAAGCATGTAGCCTGAAAGTCCATGGGGCAGTGGGTGAGGAAGAATAGAGGAAGAACACTTAGAAAAAAATGTTTGATATCTGAGGGCCACATAATGGTTTCTCATAATGGAAACAAAATGCACAGCGAAATTATTTTGTTACCTTTTTGTTGTTTTCATGTTCAAGGTCATCTGAAGCCTAAATTAGAGAAAGAAAATAATTTACTTCTCTAAAGGGCAAAATTCCTAATTTATTAGCCATACATATGTATTTAAATACATACAAGTGCATGTGTTATTCTATTTATTTGTTAAGATGGGAAATTACTAGTAACTTAAAACCAGGGACAAAGGAGAACTAAAGGATGGCCTAACTCTCTTGTTCACCAGAAAAGCTCATCTTAATGCTGATCTCCCTTCTTTGTTGATAATCTTCACCTATTTTGATGCTTCCTTATGATAATTTAGTCATTAATTTAGTTAGTGATAATTTAGTTAGTGATTTAGTGATGGGGCTTGGGAAAATCCATGTGGCCACTTCCTCTGGTTTGTAAAGGGTCACTCTTCAGCTATTTAACACTCCCGTCTGGGTGTTGATAAGGCAGCATAAAGTTAAGCACTGAGACTCAGTAGGCATCTAATAGCCTGAAAGCAGTTTGCAGTTCTATCAGAAAAGGGAAGTACTAATGGCAGTATTCTTCTGGCTTAGCTCAGCAGACAAAGACTCTCACTTTCTTAGCACCTAATGCATACACCTACCTACACCTTCACCTACTGTCTTCAAGGATTAAGTATTGCTGCGCCCATCAAAGACCACACCCTCACATCACCATGACCCCGCCCACTCTCGCCTAGAGGGATTCACAGGCAGCTATTCCCTCTCTCCTGCAAGACTAACCGCTCCCTCTACTGCACCACTCCCAGCAGCTTGCAAACATTTATCCTAAAAATGACACTCCCTTGACTCTTTGTATTCCCTTTAGCCACCAGCTCCCCTTTACAACAAAACTGCTCAGAAATACAGTGTCTCCTCATTCACATCTGTCTGCTCCGGGGGCTCCAATCACCCCATTGAAACCCCTTTTTTTAAGATTGCCAATAACTCCCAGGCTGGCAATCCGGTGGACACGCTTGCCTCTTCTTACTCAATAGTATTAAAAACCCAACCACTTTTCCAGGAGCTAGGAGGTGGGAGAAATGAGATGTTGGTCAAAGAAGAAGAAGATCCGGGGATCCCATGTACATCATGGTGACGAGAGCTGACTATACTGTACTGTATACCTGAAAGGTGCTGAAAGCGCATATCTTAAACGTCCTCACCACACACACACAGCTCATCAGAAACATAAAGGCAATGTGAACTGATGGATGTGCTAACTTACCTTACTGTGTCAATCATTTTGCAACATATACATATGTATCAAATCATCACATCATACACCCTAAACTTACACAATATTACATGAGCTGGGGAAAAAACTCCATCACTTCATCTTTCTCTCACCATAGTTCTCTTGGCCTCCTCTGTCTCACTGCCTGATTCTCCTCCCATTTCCCTGGCCATACCTGGCTTTTCTTTTCTGGCTCCTCGCCTGTGAGCCCACCTTTAACCAGGGCTCCACCTGGGGTCTCCTGTTCTACCTCTTCTCATGCATTATCACACTTATTTCCATGGCTTCAAATACTACCTCTTGGACTCCCAATTTATATCTCTAGCCTGATCTCTCTTCTCGTTCTAGATACAGGTGATGAGGATATGAATGACAACGGTGAAGGTAAAAAGGATGATAATACAGCAGCAACTAAGCCTTTGAGTTACGATGTGTCAGGCACCATTCTCAGCTCTTTATAGAACCTATACCCATTCCCTCTTCATGATGGACCAAAGGAGCAGGTGCTTTTATCTTCATTTTGCAGATGTGGACACCAAGGCACTGAGCGGTTAAGTAACTTGTGTGAGGTTACACACTTAGGAAAGAACCCAGAGACTCAGATGTCAATGCTATAGAAAAACCTGGTGGGCGTCCCCCCTTTGAGCATCTCACAGGCCTCAAAGAGTCAGTCCCATTTGAAACTCCTGAGTTCTTTCTCTTCCAGCCTCCCTCACTGTCCCCAGGTCCTCAAACACAGACCCTAAATGGTAGCTTTCTTCCAATCTCCCTCTCCTCCCCACATTCCATCCATCAGCAGGATGGATCACTTCTACTTCCTTGGTACATCCGAAGTCCACTCAGTCCTATGTCTACTGTCCAGTTTAACCCGTAGAGGTCTGATCTGGTGCAACAGCCCAGGCTAATAGCTTTTCCTGTTTCCACACTGTCTTCCTTATGAACGGGTCTCCATACAATAACAATGGTGATTTTTTTTGAAAACTCCCATCAGGCTCCATTGCCCCCTTCTTTAAACTTTTTCAACAGCTTCACGTCACTTAAATTGTCATTTGCGTTTCTCACAGTGGCCTCCCACACTCCAAAACCTGCAGTGTCCACCTGCCTGCCCAGCCTCACCTTGTTTCACTCTGCTCACCCTGCCTCTGCTGTTGCTACTGCTGTGGTCCCTCTGTGCAAAGCAACGCCTCCACTTCTGTGCGTGGCCAGTCTCTTCATGCTTCGGGTTCTCATTTCCTTGATTTAGTCTCTCCATCTCTTTTTTCTCCATCTGGGCCCTCATTCTTAGTTTCATAATAGCACTTCTCCCAGATTGTCATCATACAACTGTCCTCATTTGTTGTCTGTTCCCAACCCCTTCTAATAAACTCCCATCAGCCTATCAGCTCCATGAGAGCAGAAGCCATGTATGTTTTGACCCTTCTGGGTTGTTATGGTGTAGGCAATGCCTGGCACATAGTAGGGACATATTTTTCTTGGCTGAAGGGTTGGATGGATGGAACTGTTTTATTTTTTTGGCTGCGCCCATGGCATGTGGAAGCTCCTGGGTCAGGGATCAAACCTGCATCACAGCAGTGACAACGGTGGATTCTTAACCAGCTGAGCCACCAAGAAACTCCAAGGACAGAAGTATTTTTATGCTCATTCTACTTTAGGAGGGTGATGAGATATGTAATGAGTAGGACTGGTTTCTAATGAGGGCTCCTGCTTGGGATGATTGGGGTCATTTTCCTGATTTTTTTTTTTTATGGCCCCACCTGTGGCATAGAAGGTTAGAGGTCAAATCAGAACTGCAGGCCCACACCACAGCCACAGCAACATGGGATTCCGCCCGCATTTGTGACCTACACCATAGCTCACAGCAACGCCGGATACTTAACCCACTGGGTGAGGCCAGGGATCTAACCCACATCCTCATGAAGACCACTTTGGGCTTTTAACCTGCTGAGCTACAACAGGAGCTCCATTTCCTGATGCTGTAAATGCATTAACCTTTGCCCCTAGGGTGCTGCTGTTGTTTCCCTGCTCACCTATCATAATGTAAGAAATGACAATGTTTGAAGGTCACAGGCCAAGTAGGTAGGCGTCAACACTGGGCCTGACTGATGAGTGATTTAAATGTCCTTTCTTCTTCTTCTTCTTCTTTTTTTTCTTTTTTTTTCCGTCTTTTTGTCATTTCTTGGGCCGCCCCACGGCATATGGAGGTTCCCAGGCTAGGGGTCCAATCTTAGCTGTAGCCGCCGGCCTATGCCAGAGCCACAGCAACGCCAGATCCGAGCCACGTCTGCAACCTACACCACAGCTCACAGCAACGCCAGATTCTTAACCCACTGAGCAAGGCCAGGGATTGAACCTGCAACCTCATGGTTCCTAGTCAGATTCGTTAACCACTGCACCACGACGGGAACTCCTAAATATCCTTTCTAACTTCATATTGTGCATACTTCACACACAGTTCAAATACTGATCCTGGCCACCCCATTAAAAAGGTGAATTATAGGCTATTTTATTTCCTTGTGGCGCTTCCATTTCTAAAATGTCATAACTAAGAGCTGCTACCTCTTGAAAGTCATGAAGGAAAAGAGAAGCAAGACTCTGACCTTCTTGACACTATTGGCAATAGCTTCCTTGTGACCCAAGTCGTCCACAGAAAGTTCGTTTCCGTATTTGTACTCAGGGTGAGCTTCTTCCTCTTGCTCCGCTGTGTGAAAGACAGAAGGAAAACCCATGAAGCCAACACACCACCCTGGGGTCAGGCCTCCCCATCATGTGGGTTAGAATGTAAGCACTTTTAGATGGGAAGGCAGCTAAATGAAAACAGGAATTCTTTAAAAAAGAATTTTTTTTTCAATGAAAACTCTTACTAAACTCTTACCTACTCAAGGTCAAGGAGCACATTTTGTTATTTCTCCTTCATCTAGTATAGTTCTTAATTTTTTTTTTTTTACTGAGGTACTGTTGATTTATTTTCAATTTTTAAAAAATTAAAGTATTGTTAATTTACAATGTGTCAATTTCAACTGTAGAGCAAAGGGATCCAAATATTCATATATATACACACACATATATATGTACATGTATATATATGTATGTGTGTGTATGTGTGTGTGTGTGTGTGTGTGTGTGTGTATTACTTTTCCTATGTTATCTTCCATCATGGTCTATCCCACGAGATTGGATGCAGTTCCCTGTGCTGTACAGCAGAACCTCATTGCTTATCGATTCTACAAGTAATAGTTTGCATCTACCAACCCCAAACTTGCAGTCCATCCCACTCATTCTCCCATCCCCTTGGCAACCACAAGTCTGTTCTCTATGTCTGTGAGTCCGTTTCCGTTTTGTAGATAGGTTCATCTGTGCCATATTTACAAGTGATATCATATGGTATTTGTTTTTCTGTTTCTGACTTTCTTCACTTGGTATGAGAATCTCTAGTTGCATCCATGTTGCTGTAAATGGCATTTATTTCATTCTTTTTTATGGCTTAGTAGTATTCCATTGTATATATATGTATCACAATAGTTGATGTATAATATTGTGTTAGTCTCAGGTGTACCACAAAGTTATTCAGTTACGTATATACTATTTCTCAGACTATTTTTTTGTGGGATCTAATTTTTATTTTTTCTCAATGAATTTTATTATATTTATACTTGTACAACCATCATCATAACCCAATTTTACAACATTTCCATCCCAAAATCTGGCTTAGGTTTAAAAATCTCTTAAGTCAGTCTTTGGGCTCATGGTGAGAAGGGAGCAGGAGTGGGTGCTAAATCAAGCTGGTACCCAGGAGCCTGGCTGGGCTGTGAACAGAGGTGCACTGGTTCAGGAAATGACAAGAACTCTGATATCCACCCAAGGCTGTCAGAGGTGAAAGGACCACCCCTTGGAAAATGAGCCATACCTGGTGTGAGATCTATGTTCCCACAACGCCCGTTTTGCAGGAGCTCCCAGGAATTTACCTAAAAACTAGCTGGGAAGTTCTGTGGTGGCTCAGCAGGTTAAGGACCTGGCATTATCACTGCTGTGGCTCAGATTCGATCCCTAGCTCAGGAACTTCTGCATGTCTCAGGTGCAGCCAAAAAACAAAAAACAACAACAACAAAAAACTAGCCAGGTCCAGGAGACACCCGTAGGCCATAGGACAAGACCAATATAAATCCACAGGGTATGAGGGACCTTTACTGTAAAAAAGCAGTGAATAAACTTCTGAGGGAGGTGAGCAGACACATAAGAATTATAGGATTTTTTTTTTCCTTAAAAAGTATATTCAAAAGGTGTAAGGGAGAATGCAAGACCAGGAGTAAATGAAAAACTTTCACTGATTTTAAGGTGCATTCACCCCTACCCCAGATTTTCATATATCTATTATGGCAAGGTATCCTTTCATTGATGGCATTTTATAGTTCATTGAAAGCATTTTTCTTTCTTAGTCAATAAAATAGTAGCGCCTTCCAATTGATGGTGTTCCAGATTGGGAATTTTGGATGGCTTTTTGCAAGGTGCTATTCCAGGCAGGGGATGAAGGTGAGGGAAAGGAGATAGATAGCCTCTTCTTCTGGAACTGATATCCTGATGTTAGGATGTTCTGGAGGCAGATGATTTAAATCTCTCTCTCTCTCTCTCTCTCTCTCTCTCTCTCTATCGGCTTTGGATAAGAAAAAAGGATTTGAGAAGCTAAAAGAGGTCTTACAATAATCTAGACCAGTGTCTTCACTTTATACCTAAGGGACATAGATTCACAGATATGATTTGACTTGTCTGAGGTCAGAGTTAGAACATGAACCTAGATTTCTCAGGACACTTAGACCGATGCTCTTAATGTGACACTGGGTCTCCATGACCTATAGTCTATAGCCAAGATTTTGAAACCTCTCACCATCTCTACTGAATTTCAATTTCATATCTAGTCTAACCTGCCCATTCAGGTGTAAACGACTTGAATTTCAAGGAGTGAGTCCTAAAGAAGTGGTAGAGACTTAATAATAGCTTTAAAAGGGTTGTATGAATAAAGGTTACCATTTCTTGGAGTTCCCGTCGTGGCTCAGCGGTTAACGAACCCAACTAGCATCCATGAGGACATGGGTTTGATCCCTGGCCTCGCTCAGTGGGTTAAGGATCCAGTGTTGCCATGAGCTGTGGTGTAGGTCACAGATGCAGCTCGGATCCCGAGCTGCTGTCACTGTGGTGTAGGCCAGCAGCTACACCTCCGATTGGACCCCTAGCCTGGAAACCTCCATATGCTGTGGGTGCGGCCCTAAAAAAAGACAGAAAGATAAAGGTTACCATTTCTCTCTCTCTTTTTGGGGGGGGCCGAACCCATGGCATGTTCCCAGGTCAGGGATTGAACCCGAGCCACAACAGTGACAATGCCAAATCCTTAACCACTGGGCCACCAGGGAACTCCAAAAATCAGCATCTCTTGAGTGTGTATGTAGGCACACTCACAACCACATACAATTTTGGGATGACTTGGTACATGCTTTCACTAAGAGCCTTTTCTATTTTTGACAGCCTCCAGGCAGGCCTGCCCTCTTGACTCTGCTTGGTCTCCTCTTGCCTGCTGTGTTGAAGTATTTAAATTAGAGACTCCAGTCATTCATGTATAGTAGGAGCATCCTGTGAGAGCAGGGTAATTACAGCCAACTGGTTGACCAGAACTACAGCCAAGTATGACTGAGGCAACTTAAGAATCATACCTATAACTTGTATAGCAGAAACTTGACATCCTTAGAGAAAAATTCAGGTGGATGATTCTGACCTCTCAACTATGTTCCTACTTGCATATGATCCCACATGAGTATTTCTGTTAAAACTTCAGCAAAATTGTATCTTCAGTACATTTTGGAAGAACACGGGAGTAAATAGAGGCAAATACTTTTTTTGTCTGTAGGAATAATTAACATATGCACAAAAGTTGAGTAAGTACTCTTAAGGAAAATAAGTGGAATCATACTGACTTTCAGTTTATTTTATTTTATCTTATTATTTTTTTTATTATTTTTATTTTTTTTTGGCACTTTTAGGGCTGCTTCTGCGGCATATGGAGGTTCCCAGGCTAGGGGTCTAATCGGAGCTGTAGCCACGGGCCTATACCAGAGCCACAGCAATGCGGAATCTGAGCCACATCTGCAACCTACACCACAGCTCATGGCAACGCCGGATCCTTAACCCACTGAGCAAGGCCAGGGACCGAACCCACAACCTTGTGGTGCCTAGTCAGATTCGTTAACCACTGTGCCATGACGGGAACTCCGGAATAATTTTTATATAATAGTCATTTTATATAAATTCCAAATTTTAGGAGCTCCCATCATGGCTCAACAGTAACAATTCCAACAAATATCCATGAGGATGCAGGTTCAATTCCTGGTCTTGCTCAGTGGGTTAAGGATCCAGTGTTGCCATGAGCTCTGGTGTAGGTCAAAGAGGCAGTTCGGATCCCATGTTGCTGTGGCTGTGGTGTAGGCCAGCCACTGCATCTCTGATTCGACCCCTAGCCTTGGAACTTCCATATGCCATGGGTGTGGCCCTAAAAAGACAAACAAACAAACCCCAGATTTTAGAAGTATTTTGTCGATCTTGTGAAATATATTCCTTTCAAGATTTTATTTTTAGGAGTTCCCGTCGTGGCTCAGTGGTTAATGACTCTGACTAGGAACCGTGAGGTTTCGGGTTCGATCCCTGGCCTCGTTCAGGGGTCAAGGATCCGGCGTTGTCGTGAGCTGTGATGTAGGTCACAGATGCGGCTCAGATCCTGAGTCACTGTGGCTGTGGTGTAGGCTGGCAGCTACAGCTGTGATTAGACCCCTAGCCTGGGAATCTCCATACATTACGGGTGTGGCCCTAGAAAAGCCAAAAAAAAAAAAAAAGACTTTATTTTTAAATCTTGTTCAGGTTTATTATTTGCAAAAAATGTGAAATAATATAATAGGCAATGTGGCAGAGTGTACTTTCCAAAGGCACCTGTGATAACATCAGCTTCCCTCTTATTCTTCTATAATGTGACCCTGTTCCTGAATGTGGGTGGGCCCTAAGATTCCTCCAGTGAATAGAATATAGAGGAAACAATGATATGCCAGTTCCAGACCTTGCTCATAAATAGTTTAGAAGCTCCTATTTTCTGGGTATTGGATCACTGGCCCTCAGGATGCTTGGGCACCAGGCTGTGAGCTGCCCAAGCCACGTGGAAAAGCCACATGGGGGTGCTTTTGTCAATAGGCCCAAGTGGGTCTCCTAACAGACAGCCAGCAACAACTGTCAGCCATAACTAAGCCACCTCAGACCTCCAGCTCCACTGAACCTTTAGATGATTCTAGTCCCAGATGTCATCTGCCAGCCACTGCATGAGATTCCAAAGGGACAGCTACCAACCTGAGCCTAGGTGACTCACAGAACTAGGAGGGATAATAATGAAATGTTTTTTTTAGCCTCTAAATTTTGGCGTGGTTCGGTACACAGTAGTAGAAAACTGTAACGGGCATTGATTAAATACTGTCAGGGATCTCTGGCCTCCCAGACCCTCCCTGTCCTATAAAACATGAAAGTCAATCATGTTACCGTGATTTGGTCATTTATGAAGTCTGTTCCATAGGCAGGCGTCTTTTTATTCTTTTTACACCTGCACCTGTGGCATATGGAAATTTCCAGACTAGGGATTAAATCGGAGTTGCAGCTGCCAGCCTATACCACAGCCACAGCAACGCCAGATATGAGCTTCATCTGTGACCTACACGGAGGGTCCTCAACCCACTGAGTGAGTCCAGGCATCGAACCCGCATCTTCATGGATACTAGTTGGGTTCTTAACCCACTGAGCCACAATGGGAACTCCCTCAGGAGTTTTAATTAAATAAAATTAGTTGATTCTCACAGCCTTAAGGTTTTTACCTATAGCATCAAACTTTCCTAAAATCTACTCTTATCTTCTAGATATTTACATAAAAAATAAAGTTTCTATAAGTATTTCTAAATGGTTTAGCCCAAAGAGTATTTAGATTCAAGGCACTAACCAAGACATGCAACACATGTCCAAGTTACTCTGTTAATCAATTCTCATGTCATTTTGTTAATCAATTCTCATAAGACATAATGAACAAGTAATTTTCTAAAAAACATTCCAAATATTTCAAACAACCCATTGAAAACCAAAGATTATGGTTATAGCTATAGGATCAATGTAAAACAGAAACTGTAATAAATATGAAAATAGTTCAAGCAAGGCTGCCTTTGCTAAAATTATCTACCTATAAATATACATATAAGCTAGATATAGATAATTCCGGTGAGATGGTTATTCGAAAGGATTTGAACTTGAACGTTTTATACTGGCTCTGAGTTTCCAGGTCACTGTATGTGCACACAAACCAATTACTTATTGAGAGGCTCTACCTGTGTTTCTTTCCTTTTAACTCATCTTACTGTTATAATTAGTAACTACACTGATATCACTGATGTTCATGTTTTGTTTTATAAGAAGGGACCGCAAGAATGTTCTTTTTATCCTAAGCCTTGCCCTCTACAGCAAGTGCTTCAAGGACTCCCTGGCTGTGAATTTCTGCTCAACAGCTGAATGCACAGCAGGAAAGGGGGTGACTAAGCCGCGAAAATCTAGTGTGCAGGTAAATTCAAAGTTATACTGCTTGGAAAAATAGCCCCAACTAGCCAAAGATTAAGGTTGGTGCATGAACCTGATGATTAGGAATTAAAACATCACATTATATAAAAGGGTCCACAGAGAGAGATGCATGTTTTTCTTATTTTAAAAACTATTTTTGTGCTGTGTAAATTAAAAAAAAAAAAACAACTCACCGCTTTCGATTTCTTCTTCGTTGTCATCCTCTAGGATATTCACAGGGGCAGCAGATTCTCCTGCTTCCATCATGCTTTTCAAAGCTTCAAGCTGTTCTGTTATCAAAAATAAACAATAAGGAGATGGGACAGGTTCTGGATCACTCATAAAATAGACATGAAGAATGACACAGAGAAGGGAATGAAAAGGGAAGGGAAACCTATAGTCAAGGTCCCTGCTGGTTCTGCCAAAGTCTCAGTCAGGGCCACTGTCTCCATCATCCAGGTGACCTTGACCCCTTGCAACAAAAACATTATCTACACATGACCCACAACCACTGAAATGTGGGGGGAGTTCCCCACATTCTGGTCACCAGGTTGAGAAATCATAGCTCAGTCACTTCAAAGGATTTAAAGCTTGATAACAAAAGCCCAGAATTTGGAGCATCTGGCACAGATCAAGGTTTATGGAAAATTATGGTGAGGTGACAGAAGAAAGACTGAAAAAAACTTTAGGAAAAAATATTTGCAATGAACATAATCTTAGGATTATTATCTTAACATGTTAAAAAAAATCCTTAGAAGTCAGTAAGATAAAGACATACGAAGTAATATCTTTGGCTATGCCAAAGGTATGTGGAAGTTCTTAGGCCAGGGATTGACCCTGTGCCACAGCAGTGACCTAAGCTGCTGCAGTGACAATGTTGGATCCTTAACCCACTATGCCACAAGGAAACTCCTGAAATCATTTTTTAAGTGGGGAAATGTGTAGGGGTAAGTCATAAATAATAATAAAAAGTAAACCAGTTATCAAAGACATACAAGTAAAAAGATGAAGTACCATTTTTTTTTTCTTTTGTGTTGGACACACATATAAAAAATGCCCAACATAGAGCATTAAGAATATTGCCAGGAGTTCCCGTCGTGGCGCAGTGGTTAACGAATCCGACTAGGAACCATGAGGTTGCGGGTTCGATCCCTGCCCTTGCTCAGTGGGTTAACGATCCTGCATTGCCCTGAGCTGTAGTGTAGGTCGCAGACACGGCTCGGACACCAAGTTGCTGTGGCTCTGGCGGAGGCTGGCAGCTACAGCTCCGATTTGACCCCTAGCCTGGGAACCTCCATGTGCTGTGGGAGCAGCCCACGAAATGGCAAAAAGACAAAAAAAAAAAAATATTGCAGTGGAGTCCTATGTGGCTCAGTAGGTTAAGGATCTGGCACTGTCACTGGAGTGGCTAGGGTTGTTGCTGTGATGCAGATTTGATCTCTGGCCTGGGAAATTCCACATGCTGTAGGCGAGGCCAAAAATAAACCAAACCAAACCAAACGAATATTGCTGGCAAATAGGTACTCTTCCTATATTACAATGAGGGTATAAACTGAAAGACAATATAACAAGATATATCATGATATAAAATGATATACATTCTTTGGCCACTCAGCCCTAATTGTACCATTGATTCCAAGGAGAAGGCTGCATAAATGTATAAAATGTGTAAAATGAACATTCAAGCATGTTTACCATAGTTTAATTTCATAGCAATGAAGGTCCATCAACTTAGGATTTGTTCAATTACCCTACACTCCACATAATAAATTCTGTGCAGTGTTTTATACACTAGAATTAAAAATCTTTTTATACATTAGAATTAAAATTAGTATATGGATTTATATGCTACTGGATATGGGCACACTTAATTGGCTGAATTAAAAAGGACTCCAAATAAATATTTTTAATATGACCCCAGTTTGGCTAAAAATGTACCTACGTAAAAAATGTACTTGTATTCTCCAAAGAAGATATACAGATGGCCAACAAACACATGAAAAAATGCTCAACATCACTGATTATAAGAGAAATGCAAATCAAAACTACCATGAGATATCACCTCACACCAGTCAGAATGGCCATCATTAATAAATCCACAAATAACAAGTGCTGGAGGGGCTGTGGAGAAAAGGGAACCCTCCTGCACTGTTGGTGGGAATGTAAACTGGTACAGCCACTATGGAGAACAGTTTGGAGATACCTTAGAAATCTACACATAGAACTTCCATATGACCCCGCAATCCCATTCTTGGGCATCTATCCGGACAAAACTCTACTTAAAAGAGACACGTGCACCCGCATGTTCATTGCAGCACTATTCACAATAGCCAAGACGTGGAAACAACCCAAATGTCCATCGACAGATGAGTGGATTCGGAAGAGGTGGTATATATACACAATGGAATACTACTCAGCCATAAAAAAGAATGACATCATGCCATTTGCAGCAACATGGATGGAACTAGA
Source organism: Phacochoerus africanus (assembly GCF_016906955.1). Lineage (NCBI taxonomy): Eukaryota > Metazoa > Chordata > Mammalia > Artiodactyla > Suidae > Phacochoerus > Phacochoerus africanus. The sequence goes on from NC_062546.1 coordinate 45,049,345, forward strand.
GAACCTCATCCTGAGTGAAATGAGCCAGAAAGACAAAGACAAATACCATATGATATCACTTATAACTGGAATTTGATATCCAGCACAAATGAACATCTCCTCAGAAAAGAAAATCATGGACTTGGAGAAGAGACTTGTGGCTGCCTGATGGGAGGGGGAGGGAGTGGGAGGGATCGGGAGCTTGGGCTTATCAGACACAACTTAGAATAGATTTACAAGGAGATCCTGCTGAACAGCATTGAGAACTTTGTCTAGATACTCATGTTGCAACAGAAGAAAGGGTGGGGGAAAAATGTAATTGTAATGTATACATGTAAGGATAACCTGACCCCCTTGCTGTACAGTGGGAAAATAAAAAAAATTATAAAAAAAAATGTACTTGTATGTACTTGTGTCTACAGTACATGTATATATGTGTAAAATATATAATTTAGTAATGTTTTCTTATCATATTTTTCTTTGCTATTTTCATTTTCCTATGGCATTCTTGCTTTCGCAATAAAAATAAACTGTAGTTAATATTTTAAAATTTTAATTTAGAAAACCCAGGGAAAAACCATAATGTAATCATACCAATATTTGATGCTATTTATTCAGCAAACTAAGAGTTCTGTTGGAAGAAAATATTTTCAAAGAAAAAGAAAATGTCTTAGGAGAACACAGGGGAAATGTCTAGATAAAATCGTCTCCCGCGAGTTCTCGCCGTGGCGCAGTGGAAATGAATCCGACTAGGAACCATGAGGTTAAGGGTTCAATCCCTGGCCTCGCTCAGTGGGTTAAGGATCCAGTGTTGCCATGAGCTGTGGTGTACGTCGCAGACATGGCTTGGGTCCCAAGTTGCTGTGGCTGTGGTGTAGGCCAGTGGCAACAGCTCTGATTAGACCCCCAGCCTGGGAACCTCCATATACCGTGGGTGCGGCCCTAAAAAGACAAAAGACAAAAAAATAAAATAAAATAAAATAATCTCCTGAACCAGCCCCGCCACACACACATTCACAATTCTCATATTTCCTAGGATTCCTAGATATGTATCACAAGGGGAAACTGCAAAGGGAAACTTTTTAAGAGGATTTCACGGTGTATACAATGATAAACTCTAGTTCCTTCTTTAATTTTTTATTTTATTATTTTGATTTTATTATTATTTTTATTATAAATCAGATTCATTTCTGATGCGCCACAAAGGGAAATCCAAACCACAAGTTCCTTCTATCTTGATAAATTCTAAAATGCCTCTTTCACTTTTTTCTCATCTTTCCTTGGGACCCTCCACATTCTTATCTAAGAATACCTGAAAGTGTTTTCCTACTGTGGGAACAGGTTGATGTAAGAACTAAACTTGAATGGGAAGGTAGACACCTGGCTCTGAACAGTACATGGCACATCACCACCAGACTGCCCCCTGCCTTCCCCCATCAGTGGTTTTAAGGTATATTTCATTCTAGATAGCTGAACCGCCCAAACATGCAACCTAGGTCTGCATGCTTCCATAATATGGGAGCGTATCTGACTTACTTTTTTCCACCTCAGGTTTCAGCCGTTTATTTTTGATGAGTATTTTTCTTTTGAGGTCATTCGGGGATGGCAATGGCCTGCCTGGTTCCAGCTAGAGAGAAACAGAAAAGGCTGCATTCATGAGGGGTTATACTTCTCATCTTCATTCAGAGCCCAGAATGAGTGCAAAGGCCTGTTACTCCAATGTCCACTAGATGGCAGTCAGCACAGATTTATACCTTCACCCTCCAATCCAAACTAGCCCCTATTTTGCCTTATACTAACACTGTGAACTTAGCATCCACAGGGTCCCCAGAGGTTTGCAGAGCTGTTCTACCCTCCCCCAGGAAGCGGGGTCTGATCTGTGGTGGTCTTGGGGAAAGGGCTCCAGCTCAACCCCAGGCCCCCTTTAAGCAACTAGTTACTTAAGTAACAAGGGGTTAGCAGGTCATCAGGTGCCTTCCCAGGAAGTCAAGAGCCCCCAAGCGCTGGGCTGTACAGCAAGCGGGTCTGCTCAGAAGGGTCATCCAGCCTCAAGGCTCAATAAGAGAATCGAGAAGGAAATGGTCCTAAGGGTTGAAATCTGACCTCGACTATGGTTTCATTTGCTTGGATTAAGGTCTGCAAAGATGTTCTTTTTTAAAATTATCTCTGATCCACAGAACTGTGTCATATCTAGTCATCCATTTCCCACCACCTCATCATCCATCGGTACATCCACCTACCCTTCCAAGTGTCCATTCATTTTCCAAACTAGTTTTTCTTTTTTTATCTTTTTAGGGCCGCATCTGTGGCATATGCAGGTTCCCAGGCAACGACCTGAATCAGGGCTGTAGCCACTGACCTACATACACCACAGCCACAGCAATGCCAGATCTGAGCAGTGTCTGCAACCTACACAACAGATCACGGCAACGCCAGATTCTTAACCCACTGAGTGAGGCCAGGGATTGAACCTGCATCCTCATGGATGCTAGTCAGATTCATTTTCACTGAGCCATGACGGGAACTCCTTCTTTTTCCCCCCAAACTAGTTTTTATATGACTTATACATGCAAGGCACTGTGCATTCCTATGTCCATCTTGCATCAAGACAGCCCTTTGCAGAAATTCTGCTCCCTTGAAGAAACCTGCTGGAACTGGTCCATCCTCAGAGATCTCTCTTGCCCCTGGAAATCTACATCAAAGGCCATCTTCTTTTTTCCTTATGGTTTTACATTTGTATCCTGTGCTCCCCTCCCCAGATTGAAAGCTTTGGAGATCTTACTCTCATTTTTGTTATCTATGCTTCCCATAATCGTTCAGGCAGGCACACATCACAAAGAACGCAGAGGTCTTTCCGTGAAAGCAAACACCTTCATCCAACAGAGAAAATGGAAGAAACAAAGGGTCTGGGTAAAACCGAAAATGAAATCAGGGCTATTTCTCAGTTTGGCTTCCCTGAGAATCAGTCTGCGACAAGGATGAAAGCACTGGTAATGTATTTGGGCAGCAGCGCCAGGGAACTCCAGCAGAGGAGGGGCCAGGTGAGAAGGAGATGGGCAGCCAATAAAAGGTGTGTTATCAGGCAAGTTAACACTGTGGGGACTGGAGTGCGATCCTGCTGGGGAGCCTGGGGAGGCGGCGGGCGGGGGGGAGGGGGCAGTAGGGACCCTGTGCTCAGAGCCATCCCTCCTGAGGAGTTAGGGAGCACGCACGGGGTGGCGGTGTTAATTCTCTGGCACTTCTGGCCTGACTTTCCTGTGTGGGCAGAGCTCCCAGGACCAGAGCTTTCCCCGTGGGCAGCAGCTGGGCGCTGGCAGAGGCAGAAAGTCAGGCCTGTGTGCAGGGAATCAGGAAGCCCTGCCAGGCGGTGGATGGGGTGCCTGCAGGAACAGCTTCAGCAGGTGGCAAATATCCTCCTCTATGTTTTTGTTTCTGCAGATGAACTTCTGAAAAATCTCATTGTTCATCCACCTGATATGTTCCCAGGTAGCCCAGAGCACCTGGTCAGTCAAGGTGAATTTTCTGCTGCTGCCTCATGCTACTGTGTTTGGGCCTATCAGCTGCTTATTGATAGTGGGGCAAAGGGGAAAGGTGGGGGGAGGGGATAAATTAGGGGGTTGGGATTGACACACACAAATTACTTTATATAAAATAGATGGGTAACGAGGACTTACTCTATAGCACAGGCTAATCTACTCAATACTGTGTAATAACCTACACGGGAAAAGAATCTGAAAAAGAATGGATATATGTAGGAGTTCCCACTGTGGCACAGTGGAAACGAATCCAACTAGGAACCATGAGGTTGTGGGTTCAATCCCTGGCCTCGCTCAGTGGGTTAAGGATCTGGCATTGCGGTGAGCTGTGGTGTAGGTTGCAGATGTGGCTCGGATCTGTTGTGGCTGTGGCTGTGGTGTAGGCTGGCAGCTATAGCTCCAATTGGACCCCTAGCCTGGGAACCTCTGTATGCTGTGGTTGCAGCCCTAAAAAGCAAAAATAAATAAATAAATAAACGTGTGTGTGTGTGTGTGTGTGTGTGTGTGTGTGTGTGTGTGTGTGTGTGTGTAACTGAGTCACTCTGCTGTACACTGGAAACTAACACAACTTTTTAAGTCAACTATTCGCCAATAAAATTTTTAAAATACTATACTACTGTAGAGTGGTTTATACTTTCATTCCTGTAGCTTTTTTGTTACTCCTAATATCTTTGACAGTGGATCTTAACCATTTGGGGGTTATGGATTCTTGTAAAATCTGATGAACTCTCTGGAATGACTGGATACCAAAGAAAATCAAATTGTATTCAATTAGAATGAGCTCACAGGGCACAGGTTAAAAAGTCTTTGCTGGGAGTTCCCTGGTGGCTCAGCGAGTAATGGATCCAGTGTTGTCACTGCTATGGTTCTGGTTACTGCTGTGGCACAGGTTTGATCCCTGGCTCGGAAACTTCCCTATGCTGCAAGCATGGCCAAAAAAGAAAAATACTTTGTTTGATGAAAGAATTAGTAGGTGTAAAAATGAGGTGCAAAAACATGCACATGACATTGCCCAAGATTTTATTTTGGGTGTGGGAGCTGGAACTGCAGGCTCCTGTGATTTGATCCATGGAACTTCCCAAAGCAACAGGCTCCCATGGGTGCTAAACCCTGGATGCATAATTTAATACACCTAGAGAGTTTTTAAAAACACCATGATCAGGCTGAGCTTGAATCAATTAAATCAGAATCTCTGAGTGAGGATGAGGCAGAGGTATGTTTCACGGTTCCCCCGGGTGATTCGAACCTGTCACTGAGGTTGAGAATGACCTCCAACTCCAGACTCCTGGCCAGTGGGCACTTTATGACATCTTAGAACAGAGGTCTCAGAAACCAGAGACCCTACGATCTTCCAAATTTAATCGAACCAAATGTTTACTTTATGTCTCTCCCTACACATCCTCTGAAGCATGACGGAAGCTTTCCTATCAATGAATTTAAATAAACATGAAGGTCTTTAGCATTAGTGCTTCAGAACTACTTGACCCTTCAGAAATGAATTTCAAAACAAATCCATTCATGTTAGAAATATGGTTTGCTAAAAATACATACTGGATGAGATTCAAGTGCTTGTTTCAACAGGAGATCTCCGAATAGATCTTCGCAATATTTGGACATCTTGTACTGTTGATATTTGCTGGAGAGAAAGAACCGACATTTGTAAATTCAACCATCCATTAACTGTCTAGAATAAGAAACATCCATTCCTAAGTGATTAAAAACTCCCAACCTGCAAAGTGTTTGACTGTCCTCTTGAAGCTAATGGGAGATGTACCGTTACACACCACAAACTCTAGCGACTTTAGTTTTAAAAGAAGTAGATTAGGGAGTTCCCCCTGTGGTGCAATGGGACTGGTGGCATCTCTGCAGTGCTAGGATGCAGGTTCGATCCCCAGCCCGGCCCAGTGAGTTAAAGGATCTGGTGTTGCGACACCTGCAAGCCATGTCACAACTATGGCTCGGATCTGATCTCTAGTTCAGGAACTTCATATGCCACGGGGTGGCCAAAAGAGGAAAAAAGAAAGAAAAAAAAAGAAGAAGAAAAAAAGGAGTATATTTTGCCTCCAAACTAAGAGCTGGTCAGCAAAATAAAAAGTGTCTTTCAAGTTCATCAGGTCTGACTACAAATGTACTGCCAAGGCTTCCAACTCAATGGAATTTTGAGCAAAGTGTCCTGCTCTCTGACTTTCTGTTTAGAAGAAGCATTGCTAAGACATATTAATCTACTCAATAGTTTGCAAAAACCTATATGGGAAAAAGAATGGATATATGGATATGTATGACTGATTCACTTTGCTGTACACCTGCAACTAATACAACATTGTAAATCTACTATACTCCAATAACATTAAATTTAAAAATAAATTTAAAAGCTTAAGAAACTGGAGTTCCTGTCGTGGCGCAGGGGAAACAAATCCGACTAGAAACCATGAGGTTGCAGGTTCGATCCCTGGCCTTGCTCAGTGGGTTAAGGATTCGGTGTTGCCATGAGCCGTGGTGTAGGTCACAGATGTGGCTCGGATATGGCGTTGCTGTGGCTCTGGCATAGGCCAGCGGCTATAGCTCTGATTCGACCCCTAGCCTGGGAACCTGCATGTGCAGCAGGTGCGGCCCTAAAAAGCAAAAAAAAAAAAAAAAAGTAAGAAACTGAGAAAAACATATTAAGATGACTTTTTTTTTAAGATGACTTTTTTTTTTTCCTCCCATGAGACCAGGTGTACTTACCACTTCACAAAAGAAACTATTTGGTTATTTGAAAAGATGTTGACCAGGGATGGGAACTGGGAAACAACACTTAGAGACTCGAGGTAGAATCAATCATTATACCTGCAGTGATTTTCAAAGGAGAGAATTACAGGGTATTCCGATGTGACAAATGCCGTTTCCTTGATGGCTTGAATAACATCCTTTAAAGATAAAGAGTGTTAATGAGAGAGGAGAGAGAAGAAATAAATTAAGGCACCTGAAACCGACTGGAGACTATTGATTTGAGCTTTTCAGAAAATCTCCTTTGGCAATTCAGACCTGGAGAATCCATTTACCCCAAGAAGCTGGGTCCCCTGTGGTTTTAGATCCAGGCCCAGTTAATGGTTAATGAGACTTCTTTTCAAAGCTATCTTTTACTTCTCCAGAATTATGGTGCTATTAACTGACAAGACATTTCAACTCAATGGCAGTGCGGTTTCCTGCTGGATCATTTGCCATGAGGGGTTTAGAGCTCACCTTTCTTGCTGAGAAGCAGGTAAGTTTCCCTGCAGAGAGGTTTTGACAAAGGACCCTCCTCCTCTTCCTCCCACCATGAGGAGAAGTGTGTTGGTAAAATCTGTTAGACAGTTAGAAGTTGTATTGACTTTCCTCTGCCTCTGGGACCCACACATAGGCTACATTTCATTAATGCGATGAAGACTCCTGTGAACTGATGCGACATTTGCTATATACCCCTTGTCTTATATTTGCCTGGTGAAAGTGGGGTGGGGGGGTCACGGGGGTGGGGGGCTGGTCTTCTTGTTCAAGCAACACATGAGGTAAAACAGGGAAGTACCCTGGACGCCCCTCTTTGAACTGAGAGCCCGGTCATTTGAAACAAGTTTGAATGAGCTGAGCAATTCCTTTCTGTCACTCTCTCTCAATAGATGGCTGGTCCAGCTCTCTGCTTAGCTTTAGAAAGCCTGGTTTCAGACCAATATATCCATAAGCAGAGCATCATGTTTAGTAAAAATCCTCAAATTTTTACTGGGTTAGGCAAGTTCCATCATTCAGTTAGTTGGGAAAATATCTTATAATAGTTGTCTGGGGAAGTCGGGTTGAAAGGATAATGGCCTAGATTAGGCAATCTTGGAGTATTTTATTTAGGCATCCTTTTTTTTTTTTTTTTTTTTTTAATGGCTGTATCCACTGCACATGGACGTTCCCGGGCCATGCCAGAATGAAACCTGTGCCTCCACAACCACCCGAGCCACTGCAGTCAGATTTTAACCTACTGTATCATAGCAGGAGCTCTATTGAGCATTCTAATCTAAGGTGGTCCTTCACCGATTCTCACTTGAAGTTTCTTCCCAGATAAAAATGCCTTGAATTACTTCCCAAGTATTCTTGACTGTCCACTTGAGCTGACCAAGAATTACTTCTTTAGGAAAATCTTGGCTCCTCCTGTTGGTTCCCTTTGTTCACCTCCAAGCTGAGGAGGAAGAGTCTTCTTTCCAGCTTAAGCTTCCTTAGTAGGTTCCTTAGTTCTATGAAAAGGATGTCAACCTTTCCTGTCAGTTTGGTCAGCTAGGCAAACTCAGGACTTCCCACTTGAATATACTCTTTTTTAAAATTTTTTTAATTAATTAATTAATTTATTTATTTATTGTCATTTTGCCTTTTCTAGGGCCGCTCCCTCGGCATATGGAGGTTCCCAGGCTAGGGGTCCAATCGGAGCTGCAGCCGCTGGTCTACGCCAGAGCCACAGCAACGCGGGATCTGAGCCACGTCTGCAACCTACACCACAGCTCACAGCAACACCAGATCCTTAACCCACTGAGCAAGGGCAGGGATCGAACCCGCAACCTCATGGTTCCTAGTCGGATTAGTTAACCACTGCGCCACAAAGGGACCTCCTTGAATATACTCTTGGTACTTCTCAGGGAGTCTCATCTTGAAGTCACTGCTGCTCCAAACTCACCAACATCATGGCTAAGAGAAGTGATATGCCTGGAGGGTCACAGGTCTAGGTGTCTGTTTTTAAAAACACCTCTGGGGAGTTCCTATTGTAGCTCAGCAGGTTAAGAACCCGACTAGTATCCATGATAATGTGGGTTCAATCCCTGGCCTCACTCAGTGGATTAGGGATCTGGTGATGCTGCAAGCTGCAGTATAAAGTCAAAGATGTGGCTCAGATCCAGCATTGCTGTGGCTTCGGTGTAGGCTGACAGCTGCAGCTCTGATTTGAACCCTAGCCTGGGAACTCTGGCCTCAGGTGCAGCCCTAAAAAGAAAAAAAAAAATTAATTAATTACAAATAAAAATAAAAACACCTCTGGGAGTTTCTTCTATGGCACAACGGGATTGGTGGCATCTCTGCAGTGCCAGGACCCCTGGCATTATGCATTAGAGGATCCCATGTTGCTACACCTGAAGCATAGGTCAAAACTGAAGCTCAAATCTGATCCCTGGCCTGGGAACTCCATATGCTGCAGGGTGGCCAAAAAAGAAAGAAAGAAAACCAAACAAACAAATCTCTGGTGATTTTCCACATGCTGGCAGAGTTCTGAAAACCATTGCTCCAGAGGCTGCACTGCCTCTTCTGAGTTGTACGCAACTGCCAGAGATTGATGTACTTGACATACTGGCCAACCACAGAATCTCATGTTTTGACTTGACTTCTAACAGGACATCCCTGGAGCACATGGAGGAACTTTCTAAGAAACCAGCCTTCAAATTGTACATAAAGATCACTGAAAGGCCATGACTTAAATGCTGATCTGTAAAACCATAGATTACATGCAGTGAGCATCTTCGGGGAAAAAGCTTCTGTCTGGAGTCAGTACTGGGAATAACTGATTCTCTGGACCAACCACTCTATTTTGCATTTTACAAATCCTGTGAATTATCATGTTTCTCTCCTGGCACTGAACTCTAGAAAGTTTGGAGCCCAATTTGTGGTATGGCTTGACAGTTTCCAGGATTTCTTGATAGGCATTCATAAAACTCCGATCTCTCTATCTCACTTTCTTACCCTTAAAGGCACTCTTTATAATTATTTTCTTTCCTATATCCTATTTATCTTTTTATTCCACTACGGAAAACAGTATGGTGGGTCCTCAGAAAGCTAAAAAAGAGTTGCTATGTGGTCTCTCAAGAATAATGCAGAATAAGTAAGCAAAAAAGTAGAAATGAAAATGAGAGACTCTTTTAAAAGGAAGTGGAACAAGGGAGATTCTGGTAGAGAAACCTCATTATATGGCACCATCACCATTTGAAAGCAGATAAAGTAGCATGTAGGAGATATTAAAGTGGAGAAAACATTTTTCTTGCCTTTCTCTGCAAAACTAGAAGAAAGGAATATGAAGGTAAGATGCCTGATAAAATGAATAATTTGTTTTCGCCACTCCATCTCTCTGTTTCCACAATAGTTTGGAAGAGGCTATGGTGATGTGATTTTAAAACTTACCTTGGAACCCTTCTATACTGCTAGTGGGAATGTAAATTATTGCAGCCACTATGGAAAACAGTATGGGGGGTCCTCAAAAAGCTAAAAAAAGAGTTGCCATATGGTCCAGTAATCCCACCCCTGAGCACACATCTGGAAAAACTCTAATTCAAAAAGATCCATGCACCTCTATGTTCACAGTGGCACTATTTACAATAGCCAAGTCATGGAAGCAACCTAAATATCCACCCATAGATAAATGGATAAAGATGTGGTATATAAACACAGTGGACTATCACTCAGCCATAAAAAAGCATGAAATAAGGCCATTTCTAGCAACATGGATGGATCTAGAGATTATCTTACTAAGTGAAGTAAGTCGGAAAGAGAAAGACAAATACCATATGGCATCACTTACATGTGGAGATTAAAATATGACATAAATGAACTTATTTATAAAACAGAAACAGACTTACAGACATAGAAAACAAATTTATGGTTACCAAAAAGAAAGAGAGTGGGGAAGGGATAAATAGGAGGTTGGGCTTAGCAGATATAAACTACTATATATAAAATAAACAACAAGCTCCTATTGTATGGCACAGGGAACTATGTTAAATACCCTGTAATAAAGTATAATGGAAAAGAATTTTAAAAAGAATATATATGTATGTATAGCTGAATCACTTTGCTATACATCAGGAACTAATACAACATTGTAAATCAACTATATTTCAATAAAAAAAATCAAAAACAAAAGAACACCAAAACCAAACAAAGAAACTCACCTTGAAAAGAATATCTGTGCACATTGCTTTTCCATGAGTTATTATTGGTTCTTGGTCCTCACCTTTTCCATCCCAACAGTCAAGTTCAACACATCTAGGAACACGGTGATTTTACAATATTGAATCTTTACAATAAAGTAGTGTGTGTACAAATGAAAAGACATCAAAATAACTTTCTATAGAGACAGAAAATGGAATCAATGAGTTAAAACAATTATTTCATGGAGGGGGCAGGGTAAAATTGTATTATACTTTATGCAACTAGAGATTATCATCTTAGTAAGTCAGAGAAAGACAAATACCATATGATATCACTTATATGTTAAATATAAAATATTGCACAGATAAACCCATCCTACAGAACAGAAACAGACTCACAGACATAGAGAACAGACTTGTGGTTCCCGAAGGGGTAGGGGAGGGAGTGGGATGGACTGGCAGTTTGGGGTTGGAAGCTGCAAACTATTACATTTGGAGTGCATGAGCAATGCGGTCCTACTGTATAGCACAGGGAATTATATCCAATCTCCTGGGATAGACCAGGATGGAAAATAATATTTAAAAAAGAATGTATATTATATGTATCACTGAATCATTTTGCTACACAGCAGAACTTGGCAAAACATTGTAAATCAAATGTACTTTAATAAAAAATGTTAAAAATTGTATTATACTCTCCAGCAGGTTGGTGTCATCAAACAGGTACTACTGGAATTTAAGAGAGACTTTAAGAGATATAATAAGCAGTGTGGTTCTGGACGAAATCCTAGCTATGACAAAGCTGTCATAAAGGACAATTTGGGGACGATGGGAAAAATTTAAACATGGGCTGGATTTTAGAGGATGTTAAAGAAAACTTTTTTTTTTAGGTGGAATGATGTTACTTTGGCCATGAATGAAATTGTTCTCATTGGTTCAGTGGGTCATACTCAAGTATTTCAGAGACAGATGTAGTGACAATGTCTTTTAAAATCTTTCCATATACACAAAAAATAGTGTATAATGCACAAAATAATTACTTTATTTTTCACTTTCAGCATGTTGCTATATTTTAAACTTGAAATAATTTCCAATTTCTGTAAAACGAAAACCACTTAAAATAATCTTTGTTGTCAGAGAATGAAATTTTAGAATTTTTAAAGCTAAATTTGCAAAGTGCCTAGGATCAATAGGAAACTTGGAATGACTTCTTTTTTTTTTTCAATTTGAGGAAATTTTTTGTTTTATTTTTTGGCTTCTCCTGTGGCACATGGAAGTTCCTGGGCCAGGGATCCAACCCGCACCATAGCAGCAACCCCAAGCCACTGCAGTGACAATGCTAGATCCTTAACTCACTGTACCACAAGGGAACTTGTGGGCTAATGTTTTAAATTTACAGTAAAAAACATCTTTGGATCCAAAGGAGGACTTGAGATCTTCCTGGGGGCAGATACTGTTCTCCCTTTTTCAAGGTTAAACGCCCATCATAATCATCCATTAAACAGAAAGACAAATGTCCTTTTCACTCTGAATGCTACTTGCTATTTTGCAGAGAAAGGTAAATTCAATCAAAGGGCATCATAGACAAAGAACAGTGTCTTGAGTTTCTGACCTGCAACCAGCCAGGAGGACCTGCCTGTACATTTCTACCGAAGACTTTCCACCAAACTGCCTGCCAGTGAGATAGGTGTTGTGGGAAGAGCTGATGAAGTAGTGAGCCAGAGGGTGGTCCATTTCTTGGTAAAGCTCGAGCCGATCTAGGAAGACGGGGGCATTTTCATCTGACATCAGGTATCTGCAAAACCCATCACTTGATATGAGGCCTGAGGGAGAAAAGAATATCACAGCAGACTTACGGCTCTGAATATACACATCGCATGATTTATTCATGAAATCTGAGGCAGGTTAAGTAGAAGTACGAACTTCATCATAGTCTCTTTCCCAAGACGCTTAAATTAAAGTGCCCAAGCTGCATGTTATCGGCAATCTAATGCCTTCCATAAACAGGTGGCCTCGGTCTTCACATTCATGACGGCAAAGCACTGTTCCCTATGTTCAGAAGTCCAGCGCCAGAAGCCAAATTGGAAAAGGGATGAGTGGGCTCAATTACAGGAAATAATTCAACTTCCTATTTCATCTAAAAAACAGGATATGGGACTGGTGAGACCAGTATTCAGTGGTCATTGAAAATTGACCCCAAGAGCCACTGTTCCTTCCAGTCATACCTTGCTGATGCAGGACAGGGGCTGTGTGCTAAGTGTGGCACAGGAATCAATACTTCTGCATCTTCTCCTACCCTGTCAACCATTAACAGCCACTGCTCCTTGTTTTTACTTAAGCATTTGTAAGTTCTAAACTGATCTCCAGCTTCCAGAAAAATACAGATGAGAGCATGATAAATAGCCATGGGCCCACACTACAGCCTTGTCGGATCTTGGCATTTTGCTTCATTTGTTTTACATTTTCAAAAGTAATACATAATTACACATGCCAGGGAAGCACCCTGTGTGACCCACCTCAATTCCATTCCATTCCATCTTTTTATTTCTAGGTAGACGACCCTCATGCTAGTTTTTGGGTTTAACAATTCCAGCATGTTTTTTTTTTTAACTTTACTACATATGCATGCCTCAAAAAATAGGTACTTCTGAATATTTTAATATTTATATAAAAGTTATTCCACCATTTGCACTTGCAACTTTCTATTTTTTTCTATTTTATTGTGACATATAAGTAGCTGTTGCTCATTTATTTTTTGCTGAGTAGTATATAGTGGATGCAGTGTGTAAAATGTAGAGTAATCCATATGTGACTACACCACAATTTATTATCCATCATTCTGTTGATGGATATTTGGGTCATTTTTATTTATAACTAAAAGGACTACAATAAAAATCTGTGTGTCTCTCTCCTTGGGTATATACACTCATACCTTTCAAGGCACTGTGATGGATGCAGCAATGGAAGGAACAGACAAGCCCTGCTTTCAGGAAAGTCATATATTATGGGTGAGAAAACAAACGTAATATTATAAAAGTGCTAGAAGAAAACAGCATGGAATAAAAGTGGTAGAGAATGATTAGGGCCTGTGTTAGTTACGTGACCAGCAAAAGCCCTTCTGATGAGGTCACATTTATGCATGCGGAGCAAGCCACAAACACACCCGGGGGTGCCCCATTCCAGGCAGGAAGATCAGCAAGTGCAAAGACCATGTGATGGAGGAGAAAGTAGCTGGAAATGAGGCTGGAGAGGAATCCAAAGGCTCTATCAATTAGACTTTAGCCTTCACTAAGAATTCTGTGTCTTATTCTAAGTGTATTGGGGAGGAAGGAAACAAGATGGCTGAGTAGAAGGACTCAGGGGATGGATGGGGGGAGGTGGGGTTGGCATTTGCATGCTTCTGTAATGAAATGGATGGTGAACGGGACTCTGCTATACCGCACAGGAAACTACCCAAGTTCTCTGATGACCTGGATGGGAAAAGAATTTGAAAAAGAATGGATATATGTGTGTGTGTGTATATCTATCTATATATATATCTATATATCTATATCTATATATATATATATCTTACTGAATTACTTTGTTATACAGCAGAAGTTAACACAACATTGTAAACCAACTATACATCAATTAAATTCTTAAAAATAGAAAAAAAAAGGGGTGTTGGGAAGCCTTTGTATGGTTTTGGAGAGTGGAAGAACATGATTAGATTTGATTTTAAAAGGTTTACTCTGGCTGCTGTGCACAAATTGTCGGGTACTGAGTAGAAGGGAGAAGACTAGTTAGAAGTCAGCCGGCATCATTCAGGGACAGATGGTGTAGGCTGAGAGAGCTTGATGAGAATGAAGATGATGAGAAGTGATTTAGTCAGTATTTTGCTGATGAATCGGAGGTGATGCAAAAGGATGAAACAAGCCATGGATGATTCTAAGAGTTTGGGCATGAAAAGCTGGGTGAGTAATGGTACCATTTTCTAGGCTGGGAAAAGAACAAGTCTGTGGATAGGGCTAATCAAAGCATGTTGTACTTTGATATTTAAAATGTCCTCTCAACTTGCAAATGGAGAGGTCTCTTAAAGGTAGTTTAAGTGAGAAATTTTTTTTTTGGTTTTGTTTTTTGTTTTTTGGGGTTTTTTTTTAGGGCCGCATCTGGCATACGGAAGCTCCCAGGCTGTGGCTAGAATTGAAGCTACAGGTGCCGGCTTACACCACAGCTAGAGCAATGCCAGATCCAAGCCACATCTCTGACCTACACTACAGCTCAAGACAACATCCGATCCTTAACCCACCGAATTGAACCAGGAGACCAGGAGACCAGGAATTGAACCCAAATCATCATAGATACTAGTCAGATTCGTTTCCACTGAGCCACAATGGGAAGGAACTGCAGGAGTGGAGAGTTGAATGTGAAAGTCATGTGTGTACAGTAGAAACTTAAAGCCAAAGACCTTGAGGGCAGATGGAGCTGAGATCTGAGGGCTGAGCAGGGCCACTCTGACACCTTGACTAGGGAAATACATGGGACATTCTCTGGGATACATACATGGAAGTGGAGAGGCTGGGCTGTAGGAGAGGCAGATTTTCCACTTTATTACTGACAACAATTTATTCATCAATGGGGTTGCTGGTACCAATGCATGAACCCAGCAGAGTTTACAAGAATGCCTTTGACGCCACATTCTCACCCTTATTTGGTAATGACAGACTTCAGCATTTCTGTCATTTGTGAATGGTGATGCTATGCTTTTTAGATGTGTCCATGGTAATTTCACAGACTTTTCCTTTTTCCTTTTTTTTTAGGGCCACACCCACAGCATAGGGAAGTTCCCAGGCAGGGGCTGAATCGGAGCTATAGCCCCGGCCCTACATCACAGCCACAGCAATGCAGGATCTGAGCTGTGTCTGCGACCTGTACTGTGGATCTCTGACCCACTGAGTGAGGCCAGGGATCAAACCCATATCTTCCTGGATACTAGTCGGATTTGTTTCCACTGTGCCACAAAAGGAATTTTTTTTTTTTTTTGTCGTAGACTTTCAGGACCTGGGAGGACCTCATAAATAATCAGACACACCTTTGTCATAATGTTTATCACACTGCCAAGGAACTGCTGAGTCCTATCTGTCTGCTTTAACAGAGCACAGTCACCTTACTGCACTTTGAATGCCCAGCATCTAACACAGTGCTTGACACCCAGTCAGTCCTCCACAAACTTTCAGGAATGAAGGCGGAGGAGAGAAATACTAGTTGAATGACTGCATAAACTCCATTTCTTACAAGCAGGGAAACTGAGGCCCAGAAAAAAGAGTTCCTTGCTCAGGGTGACATGGTAACAGGATAGCAACCAAAATCACATCATCTCCCATCCCTGCAAAGTGCTGGATTTTCACCAAGCCACTCCTTCTTTCACTTCTATCACACGCTGTATGGAGTTAATTGTGGTACTCAGAATATTGATAGGGAGTAAGTAATGAAGCAGTTTTACTGAAAATAGATACTTGAGATCCCAGCAGAAAAATACACATGTATGACTATAATCAAGGGAAAACTCTGCAGGGCTTGGAAGAATATCAGGGGTGAGGTCGCATGGTGTGGTGGGCCAGGGATGTGTATAAACTGGTGCCATGTGGGACTCCAGAGAGTGTGAAAGCCTTTCAGCCACATTCACTGAACTTAAAAAAAAAAAAAAGCAATCCCTAACGAGGAGGACACCGAGGCCATGATACACGGGCAGATGAGACAGAGAGAACTTAAACTGGATCTCCTATCACCCTCTACTGAGACATAAAGACAAAGGCTCCAGTTCAGGTATCTGCTGGTGCTCCCATCCTTTGCAGGTGTTTCCCATGGCTATAAGGCCAATCTTCAATTACCTCTCCAGACCTTTCCTTTGTCAAACACTAGCATGAACTACACACTGTTTTCAAAATTTCACAGAAAGAAGCAAAGGTTCAGAAACCCCAACAATTTTCTAAATTGATTCCTATTTCATTTCATGTCAGTTGCATTTATCTTCTATCCCAGAGGTCAAAGGATGAGTAAAAAGGCTCCTCAAATCATGTATTAAGCTATTTAGTTAGCTTGCCAGAACTAAAGGGGGAAAAAGGTGGTGTACATTTTTATAGGAAATTCCATGGTTTTCAAAGATTCTCAAAGTTTTCAAAGACTGACAATCACTGGTATTTTTACATTTTTCAGGCATATGTCATAGGAAAGATTTATTACAAGAAAGTACATGGAGAAAATATCACTATAGTTTAATAGTAAATTTAGCATTATACTTCAGGCAGCGTAGGCAAATTTTGGTGTAAGGTAAAATTTAAACTGACTTAGAACAAGGAAAAAAAATTCAATTATCAGTCCTTGCCTCTAGAAAGCTCAAAAGCATTTAAAGATACCTTTGACTAAAAGTCCTAGGACTTTAAAAGTTGCATATCTTCTTGCATTTTTATTCTTATTTTTTAATTATTTTTTTCTTTTTTGGCAGCACCCGAGGCAAGTGGAAGTTCCCCAGGCCAGGGATCGAACCCACACCACAGCAGTGACTTGAGCCACAGCAGTGACAGTGCCAGTGAACACCTACTGCCCACCAGGGAACACCTCTTGCTTTTTTTAAATAAAGAAAAATTCTCTCTCGCTCTCTCTCTTTTTTTTTTCCACTTACCTTTTTTCTTCAGATCTTCATCAGGCTCATACATTTCAATGATCTGCATTGCCCTTTTAGCATCATAGAATGGAAATAAAATTTCATTCAATCGAGGGTCTCGTTGATGCTATGATGAGAAAATAACTCCATTTAGATGGATGTTCCTCACCCTTGTGTCATTAAACATCACTGAAGTACGTAAATTCTAACATAAGAAGTCTCTAAAATATCATGTTTATAGTTACAGAGATAAGATTTCACTTTCCTCCTGTCTTTCTCCCTAAAATAGACTTTCAGAAAGTTCAAATTTGTTGGTTCCCCTCACTGAAGTGGAGAGGGAAAACAGAATATACTTTTTTTTTCTTCAAAAGTTGACAGATAAGAAAATGGTGTGGAGTTCCCACAACACAAGTAAGACATTTGGCATAAGTGTTTATAAAAAGTGAGGTCGAAAATCTTTTTTAAAGAGAAGGGATAAACAAAAGCAAAAGTCAAAACAAAGAAACAAAAATAACCCCCAAATATATAATATACTCATTTAAATGGCAAACCAAAAACAATAACAAAAAAATCCCCCCAAACCCTGATGTTAGGCAAATATCATTTCATGCTCATGATCTCTTTCTACATGAAGAAAAGACTTCTTGGGCACTGCAAATTTCATTCCCTCAAGTAAATATTTGTCAAAATTAACCCACTGTGGTTAAGAATCCGGTGTTGCCGTGCACTGTGGTGAAAGTAGCAGACGCGGCTCGGATCCTCGTTGCTGTGGCTCTGGCGTAGGCTGGTGGCTGCAGCTCTGATTAGACCCCTAGCCTGGGAACCTCCATATGCCGCAGGAACAGCCCTAGAAAAGGCAAAAAGACAAAAAAAAAAAAATTAACCCACTGTAATGATGAAAATTAATCAGCACAAAGATATTTATAAGCTATAAACGGTATGAAAATTTATACTTAAATATCAGTAGTTCCGAATTTATATTTCCCTATGAACTCTAACTTGGTTTGCCCTGAGAAAATTCACTGGGCAGAAAGTACATTAATCATTCAGGCACTTAGGAGGTTGGTAATGTCATTTTTTTTAAATCAGCATCTACATGCTCCTGGTGTTAAACTCTATGAGGCACCAGGAGCAAGGCTTCTTCTGTAGTTCTGTCATTCTAACTTCATAGCAATGATGAAAAAAGTCCAGTTTACTAACTGACTCAGCTACAGTCTTGTGTTTGTGTGTGTGTGTGTGTGTGTGTGTGTGTGTATGAGAGAGAGAGAGAGAGCAAGAGAGAGAGAGAGAGACAGTGTCTGTATGTGTGTGCATCTTTCTGTATCTGGAGGTAGTGTGTCCATTAAACTTCCTTTTTGTTCACGGTAGATTAGAGGACCAAACCCTATGTCCCTGGTCATCCATCAAATAAATAAATAATGCAAATTTCAATGCAATAATGGCAGTTAAGCAGATGTGAGCAAAACCTGGTCAATGGTAGGACCTTGGCAACAACTCTTTACCCAAATATATGCACAGACTTTGAAAAGCACTATTTAAAAAGGTACTGAGGAAAACAACTGTTAAAAGTTCATATGGATTTCCCTTCCCCATTTGTTCTGAAATGATCACTTGAAGAGGGAGGCACACAAAATCAATGCCTTTGGCCAACAGAACACTTGATATGATTTCCTAGGACATTTGTGGCTTAGCCTGTTCTGCTCCTCCCACCTCCCACCGTGTTAAGAGTGCAAACTCCTTTAGGAATCAATATGTCTGTCAATTTATCCCAATGAAGCATGCTTCTGTTGTAGTCTAAGAAATTACGGTTCACAACAGCTCACAACCATGCATGTGCTAGAGCAGAAACTGTTACATGAATACCAGGCTTGGAGACCAGAGAGAACACAAGTCCTGGGGTAGGCAAGAGGGACTGTGCGATGGGCCGTGGAATGCCAGGCAAGTGAAGGCATGCTACTAGACATCGTGTTGAGGAAATGGATGCTGTCATGCAACTCCAGAGCCCGCCACCCAAAAGAATGACGAGCATTGCCCCTCTAATGAGAATGCACTGTTTTAAAAACAAACAAACAGTAAGCTTCCTAGGTACGGTTCTGCTCCCATCTTGGCGGATAATACTATGGAAGAAGATGGATGTGGGGTGAAAAGGGCCTTTTTAGACCCCACTGTAGGTATGTTCATGGTTGGCCACTATAATAATAAGGCTTTCTTCCTTATTACAATTAAGTCTTTTGAGTCAAAGATATGCTCTTTGTACGTATTACGGGATCATGGAGATTATAGGACAAATCCATATGAATTTAAAAGTTAGAGAAAGAAGAGACTCTGCTAAAGAAGGAAGAAACAGAGTTAGGGGAAGGGGGGCTGGGAATCTAGGTCGTCTCAGGTGCTTTTTATGTACACAGGTGTATGTGTTCCAACATAGTGTTACCTGTAGTGTCGTCTGTGGACAGCAACAGCAGCATCACCCTCACTTGGGAGCTTGTGAGAAATGTGCATTCTTGGGTCCCACTCCAAACTTACCAAATCTGGTTCTCTGGGGTAGAACCCATGAATCTGTATTTTAACAAGCTGGTCAGGTGATTCTGATGTGCTCAAGTTTAAGAAACACTACTCTAATATGTAAAGATTTGTATTTTAATATATTTTCATAGTAGTAAAAAAAAAAAAAGTTCCTAACTTCTACAGGGATAGAGTAATGCTAGATGTTTGAGATGTCCTCCCAATTAACCCCCATCAGAATTTATCAGAGGGCATGATAATCACTAAAAGAACATCCTCCTATCAGAAGCAACAGCCAGGAAAACCAAGTCCTAAAATGGATGTATCAGAATCCCCTATTCTCCATTTGCAGCAAATAAGCATTAAGAGAAGACAATATGAAACTTCACTTGTCTTTACATCTGCTCCACCAGACAGTAACAGTTTGCTTTCCCAAAAATGTCCATCTTTCAAAAAGGAAGCACAAGGCAATCTGGGTAATCCAAAGGCAAGGAAATGATGGTTAAAATTTGTGCTAAGAGTCACAAAAATACAACGTTTGTACGAAAAAAAAAAAAAAAAGAGGAGAAAGATCATTTCCAGGTACTCTCAGAGTAACAAGGTTGCAGGTTTTTACATGGACATAAGCACAGTGGGCTAAATGCCTCAGAGCCCTGAGGGAGAGACCTTTCAATTGGGATTTGGGGAAACAACGTATGAGGCATCCACCCCATAAGGTGAAACAGCTCTGTAAAATACAATACTAAATAGCCTCTGAAAATAGGTGACAGAATTGTGCCCAAGTGAGTGAGGAGATAATGGAAACACCTCCATTGTAATGTCCATATTGTTATAGAGAAAAGACATCAACTGGCTTCAATCCGAGCAGCCCTGGGAGAGAGAGATGTTAAGATAAATAATATTCAGGAGAGACAGACAAAGATAAAGTAATTAATTGGCAAGGGTAGGTTTACTCATCAGACTAAATATTTCCTTCTCCTTCTTTGCCCATGCATTAAAGAATAAAGATGCTGTAGAGGGAAAGCGATCCTGAGCCCTTCCATTCTTTCAACTGCAAAATAAAAGATAAAATAATTTTAAAAATAAGGTTTAGCTCTAATGTGATCCTATGATATGTGTGAGGCAGGGGGAAGAAGACCAGCAACAGGAAAACAAAGCTAATTCTTGATTATCATGGTCATCTCAGATCTTTGTCTTCTCTTTCTTATTTTAATCTTTCTCTGGCTCTCATGCATCTCTCGGTGCTGCAGGCTATTGGTTGTTATCATCTTTGTAAAGAGATCAGATGGAGAATGAAGGCAAAACTAAAATCAATTTTGCTTCTCATTAGAAACAGGGAAAGAGAGGTGAAACTAATTGATGTCAAGAGGTTTTAGTGAGCCTGCCACCTAGAAAACGGAGTTAGGGGTAGCATTGAACCATGTGCCAGCTCAAAGTGAGTGCCCTCACTTGTTGTCCTGGACTTGTTTGCTATTTTCAAAATACAGGCAAAGAGAGTTTGGCTAAGTTCACTTGGGGGACTATGAGACATAGCCATGGTAAAACTTTAGATGCGAGTGGTAGATTTCTATGACTAAATTCATTATGGAGGAGAATAGGTTGATGCTGCTCTCATAGTCTTCTCATCTCGCTAAGCATTCCAAGGAGGAATCCAGTGGTTTACAAACTCTAATGGAAAGGCAAATCATCTGGATATAGTTCAATGCATATCCCAACTCGGCAGGTCTGGGTGGGACCTGAGATTCTGCATTTCTAACAAGCTTCCAGGAGATGCTGATGCTGCTGGTCCACAGATCACACTCTGAGGTGCATGAACAAGAAGGTATTGAGACACAGATGAAGAGTAGGTCTAAAGCTACTAGTGAAAAGCTAGTAAGTGGTGATGGCATAGGTAGGGAGCAGATGGTACAAAACTCCAACATGGTGACCAATGAAGTAAATGGACTCACAGTCTCTCCTCTACTTCCAAATTCCTGGAGATACATATTAGCATACTGGACAGAAAATTTCATATAAGGAGTAAAGGGATTTACAAGGTGGAAGGTGGTAGGATGCAACATGACTTTTGCTAATATAAAAGGCTTTTTCTCCATTACTTTTCTAATTGCTTAATGCTAGTGTACTTGTGTGTCTACTGATTTTTGCTTTGCTGATCATTTCTCTGCTTACCTTGTTGAACTCTTTCATCTATTTCAAGAGTTTTTCAGTTGATAGTTTTTTTATTTGTTTTTTTGTGGTTTTTTTTTTTTTTTTGGCTGCATCTGCTGCAGGCAAAAGTTCGTAGGCCAGGGACTGAACCTGAGCCACAGTAGTGACAACACTAAATCCTTAATCACTAGGCCACCAGAACTCCCTGTTGATAGTTTTTAATATTCAGGTTATACAATCATCATCTACAAATAATGAATAGGGACTGCTCTTTTGTGTTCCTGGGACTCATTTATTTTTTTCTTGTCATATTGCATGACTCAGGGCTTCTAATATAATGTGGAATTCCAGCTTGTTGAGACTCTGTAGCTAAGACATTTTGAAAATGTTTAGGTCTAAGCTTTTGGAGTCAGAGACCTTTACATTCCAATGGCTGCTCCCTTCCTGAGTGAACTCTGTCTCCCTTCATTAGGGGTTTTGATGGTGCTCTGTCAAGGGGCGCTTTGGAGCAATGAGAGAGACAATGGTAGGACTCAAAAGAGAGGGTACTGGCAGAACATTCTCTAAGTTTAACCAACTTCCTCAAGAAGACATTCAAATTTCTGTCTAGTTCTTCTGCCTGAGTTCACTAGGACAGAAAAGGAAGAGATTCAGGGCAAACACTGTGATTAAAAATAAAGGCTGCACAGTTTCCTGGACTGTCTTGTAGTCTCTGTGACCTAAAGAAATTTAAAATCATACTGATTCCATTAGTTTCACCCCAAATTAAGGTGCTCCCTTACTGTTAATGAGAAGCCAAACAGAAGGAAATATAAACCAATGACTGCTACTAGCCACTGTAACAGTGATAGATAAAAGCTTACCAAAAGAGTAACTATTTTAAGAAAGAATTCGAATGGCAGAGTCAGAAAGTATGGGTGATCATATCTTTTAAAAATAAATGTTATGTCTGAGACGTATAAGAATTACAAGAGTGGTTACTGGGTGGGTCTACAAATACCACCCATAAAAGGAAAAGCATAAGTGCCCATGAATACAGCACCTCTCCTTAGGATTTCAGAACTGCTTCCCTGTTTGAACAGTGCAATGCATGTTAAGTCTCTGTCATGTTTAATAGATGGCTGGGTACCAGCTTCATCCCAGAGTACACAAGAGGCCTTTTTCTAGGAAGTGCAAAGTGATGATGTGGTAGATCTCTTCGCCACTAAAGCATCTTCCCTCTTTAGCAGAAAGCAGGATTTTTGCCCGTCTTACCAAAACTTAAGATGATCAATGACCCAAAGTGTATGAAGCAGCTGAGGGAGATAAGACATTTTTTCTTTTTGGCCGATGGTATATGGAAGTTCCCAGGCCAGGGAGTGGATCTGAGCTGCAGCTGGGACCTACGCCACAGCAGTGACAATGCCAGATCCTTAACCCACTGAGCCACAGCAACAACTCCCAACAATACATTTTTTTTTTTTTTCAAAGAAGCAGAAGAGGGGGAAAGGGTTAAGGAAGCAAAGCAAGGCAACTTCAGAGCAACGGTGGTATAAGAATGTGGATAATATCTGGGTAAAGATTATGAACATAGTACTCGCATGACCAAAGACTAGTGGAATGAAAAAACCTGAAATATTTTAAAATAAAATAAATACTGTAATTTATTGAAAGACTTATGTAAAAATGGAGGCATCTGTGCTGATATATGGCAGAACTTCTCTCTCCTGCATCAGTGCTTTTAGGCTCTGGTTACCATGGCTTCTAAAGTGCAATCCAACAAATTAGGAGCCACTGAGCCCTGGCAGGGAAAGAAAAGAGAAGCCCTTTGGTGAAGATGTGATCTGTCTCCAAACTGGCAAAGCACATTCTGCCTGCTGTCTTTCTTGAGACAATACCTCCTGTCTGGCATGATGCTGTCTTTGCTAATGTTTTCTCTTCATATAGTATAATGGTTAACATCAACTGTTTTGAAACAAAAACATATTGTCCATCCCTCACTTAAACTCTTCTTATTAATGTGTTAGACAAAAAAGTGAGTTCCCTTTTCTGGATTAATAAGAGCTTCAATAGGTTTCATTGAAGAGAAAACACTTTTTTGGTCATGTATAGTTGTTATCAAAATGCATCCTTTATGTGTTCGGAAATATTTTTCCCTTGGGCTTAAGCAAATTTTGTCAACTGGTTTGGGTTGGTAAGTGAATTGCGTTCTAAAATTAGCCCTGAGCTTGTTATAAAAATTAAAAATAAAAATTTAACCTGCCATCCCGGTGGCTTAATATGCATTCTATTTTCACCCAAGAACTCCAGTGTTGTGCTTGTTGTCAAAATAGTCTATTCGAACCTACATATTTTTCTTACATGCAATCCATTAAAAGACAAAAATAAAGCTTTCCAGTCCATGCAAAAGTATGAGGAAGTGTTAGCAATGGAGAATCCAACTAGAGTGTGATAATCTCAAACCATTCTCTTTCTATTTCATATAAGTAAATAGAAAAAAAAAAACCAAGTACTTTAAATATCATCTTGCAAAAACATAGACACATTTAATTAAATGAATATATTACACAATTCACACGCACACACAGACCCGGAGCTACACACCACAGCAAGAAACCAACAAAAAAGCAGTGTGCAAGCCAATGAAGAAGCGTGTGGACACACAAGGGCAGCAGCTGATTTCTGCACCTGGTAAAGCCATCAGGGAAGGATCAGCAGGTCAGAAGCAAAGCGACTGGGGGGGTGTAGGATGCAGGCATGCAATGAGGATGCGGTAGGAGGCAAGCCACTGCACACAGATCGATGGAGTTAATGTATGAAAAAGCTTACTTCATTTAGAAAGCTCACTAATTGGTCTACCGTTAAATAATCAGTTTTGTCTCCATTGCTGAAAAGAAATTTATTAGAAAAAGTAAGTTTTTGTATATGATGCTACAGTAGGTACGATTTACATGTTGACATTCGTTGATGATAATTCTAAACTTATTTCCTAACTCTGAAGTATCGATGCACTCTTAAACTGGCCAAGAGACTGTTTATTAGGAAAAAAACCAAACAACCAGAAAACCCAACAACAGCTAAGAAAACATTCCCACTCACTCACAGAAAATGTCTGCAATTCTTCTTTGGCCTTACCCAAAGGCATTATAATAAAAACAACATGTAAGTCACCCATATGAAATTATTGAAATGAATGAACTTTTCAATAACAGAATAACATTCCAAATTGAATCTAGTTAGTTCACATAATGGGTTAATACCTAAAGGAGCAAGTTAACATTGTAGGTAGTTAGTAAAGCCAATGCGAGGAGGGGAGGGGGGGAGGGGGAGGGGGAGTTCCAGGTGCTGCAACTAACTTATGTAAAAGTTTCTCAAAAAAAAAATCAGAGTGAACTTTTACACCAGTAAAAGGGGTGAAAATGTAACCCTGACTAGATATTCCTAGATACTATTAACACAACTATAGGAAAATATTAGGACAAAAAATGTTTATAAAATCTAAACAAACCCAAGATAATATGGATGTGACACTTTGTCATAAATGGAACTTACATTTTTTTAAAAAGATCCTCTATATCTGTCCGAGGACAAATCTTTTGTGTCAGCTCATAGAACTTCTCGTAAGTAAATGCTGCAGGCTCAATTTCATCATTCTGTAAAAGAGAAGATGCATGTCATAAATGGTACATTTTTTTCTCTCCTGAGAGGATCTACAGAATTTACAAGTTCATGAAGCAAAGTCATGACTACTTGGAATCCCAGGCCCTTCATCTGTCATCCTTGCTGTGGGAAGCCAGAAAGTCCACACCCACCACTGGCCAACCCACTAGAACAGATTCGTGTAAAGCAGTGTTTCTGATCACCAGGCAGCCATGGTTCGCCTGTTCTAAGCTCGGCCACTGGCCTTGCTCTGGGAGACACTCCACAGAACAAACATAAAGAAACATTTTTTTACTTCTCTCCTTGAAGGAGAAAAGCAAGTGCCTGCCTAAGGGATGCTGACTAAATCAAGCCCAATGTTTTCTTACACTTATTTTGTAAATTTTAACAAGACCACATACAGGTGCCCTTCTAAGAGTTCAATTTTCATACTGAAATTTATATTTCAAATAGGATTTGTTAGAGCAGTGACAGGCTTACATCTTTCTTGCAATCAACAAGTGAATCACAACTATTTTAAATTCAGAGGGTCACAAATACACACGGTTTGTTTAGGGGAGAGGAGCTTTGTAAAATATTGCACAGCTGTCTTGAGGAAGTGAATTTATCCATCAATTTTTTTTTTTTTGGTCTTTTTATGGCTGGACCAGTTGCATATATGGAGGTTCCCAGGCTAGGGGTCAAATTGGAGCTCTAGCCACTGGCCTACACCACAGCCACAGCAATGCCTGATCCGAGCCGAGTCTGCGACCTATACCACAGCTCATGGCAATGCCAGATCCTTAACTCACTGATCCCGGCCAGGGATCAAACCTGAGTCCTCATGGATACTATTCGGATTCGTTTCTGCTGCGCCACAATGGGAACTCCTAGAGTGACCCAAACATTTTAAAGTACATTCTTTGAATTTTAAAACATCAGGTTGAAATGCCCAGAAAACATAAGGAAGGATAGAAGGAAAGAGAACGAAGAAAAAAGTAACCATACAACATGGGACTGAATCTAACTCTGAATCTGAGATCAGTTTAGTATAAATAATCTTTCTTACTACATGAGAACATAAATAAGCCAAGTGGTTTTAGAAATACGTTATGAAATTCACGAATACCTTTCCACTGGGAAGACCTAACTCCTTGAGTGCTTGAAAGATCACCTTTTCCGTTTTCCCCGATGCAAAGGTTCTAGTAATACTAGGGCAGAAAAGAAAAAAAATAATAAAGTTACCATCAATTTGTTTTCTCTGTGCAAGAATCCCAGGAAAATGAGGAATGGTGGGATAAAGGTGATGAAAAAGGGAATCAAAATTACTTTTCATTTCTAGGTATTTTTCACTTTCCAAATGAGTTACAGCCCTCTGGTTACCAGAGCTGAAGGTGCTAGTGAGGTAACCTGATTCTTTTTTCTTTTAATTGTTTTCTTTTTCTTTTTTCTTTTTTTTTTGACTGCTCCATGGCCAGGGATCAGATCCAAGCTGCAGTGGCGACCCACGCCACAGCTGTGGCAATGCCGCTAGATCCTTAACCCATTGTGCCAACATTGGATCCTTAACCCGCTGTGCTGGGCCAGGGTGTGAAACTGCATCCCAGCACTACAGAGATGCCCCTGATCCCACTGTACCAAAGTAGGAACTCTAACTTGACTCTAAGACAAGTGGATCCCCAGGCTACCAGAGGCACAAAAACAATAATAAAACTTGATCCTATCAAATTGCTTTCTGAGGAAAAAGAAATGTGGCATTTGGGACACTCTAGAATAAAACCTCAAGTTGACAATACGTTGGCTTGGGGAAAGGAAGCAGGCTCTTTAGGGCTCAGCCCAGGCCTGTGATCGGCCTTACCTGGTTTCACATGGCAGCCGACATCCATTATCATGGTATTATTGTTACTATTATTATTATTATTTTAAGGGCTGCACCCGCAGCATATGGAAGTTTCTGGGCTAGGGGTCAAATCAGAGCTGCAGCTGCCAACCGATGTATGCCACAGCCACAGCAATGCCAGATCCAAGCCACATCTTTGACCCATACTGCAGCTTGCAGCAACACTGGACCTTAACCCACTGATCGAGGCCAGGGATGGAATCCAAATCCTCACAGATACTAGTCAGGTTCTTAGCCCACTAAGCCACAACAGGAACTCCTGTTTGTATAGTTTTTTTTTGAGCTAAACACCCGTGAGCTACCCTGACATGTCAGCTTCCTCAAGGATTGGGGACTTTACTGAGCAAGTCATAGGTGCTGGATAGAGAAGAAGAAGTGGAACAATTATTCAAAATTACAGTAGGGTCTTGGCACTACCCTGAGACATAGTGTTTTTGAATAATGCTGGTGCCTTGAACTAGTACAGTATGCATCAAGGCTATTTAAATGGATAACATTAAGGAACATTTCCTGGTGATGATACAAGTAGGAGAGAGACTACTCTGATCATTGCATTGGTGACACTCAGAATGAACACTATTGATTAGAAGACTCAATATCTGGAACCCACACTTGAGCAAGAGTCATGTCTCAGCTGTCCCCAAGAGCCTTCATTCACTCCCTAATTGGAAGCTCAGGTCACTCATCACCATCATCACTTAAACTCTGCATCAGAATACCAGCCTCCACTTGCAAACAGGGCTTACTTTCATCTGGCTGTGGGACACCTTCCAGGGGAGCCCCGTGCCTCTACGTGCTCAACTCTGCCATGCACGCTGCCCTTTGTGTTAAGTGGAAGGCAAGCTCCAGATGTAAACACTGACCATAACCCTGACAAGGGGGAGAAAGCATCACTTCAGTGCAGAGAGCAACTTTTCAAGATAGAAGAACTAGCTCTGGGTAAATGATCAGCTATGTTTTCATTCAAAGCTTCTTTGTTTCATACCCAGTCCAAAACCACTTCAAGAGGTACATTTCTAAGAGTGCTTGAGACTAGTTGTACTCAAATACAGGAAGGCAAATATAAGAATTCTCTTTAACAAATCCTCAGACACAGTGAAGCTGATGTGTATGAATGACAACAAATGAATTGGTTTCTAGGGCAGAGGATGCCCTGTCCACATTTCGCCATTAGAGTTCATAGAATTTGTATACATTGAGTTGGGTTGAGAAGCAATTTATCTGCCCTTTCTAATGTAGGGGAAAGTAGCTATTCAGTGTGCCTTTTTTGAAAAAGAGTATGTGTTAATATGAGAGCTGCAGGTTCCAGCAGGATTTAGCATGTCTGACACCTATAATCAGGAAGAAACTCTGAAAAGTGATCTCAGGGGAATCTCAGCTAACTCGAGCTTCTCTAAGGTTTAAACAGGATTCATAAAGGAGATGAAAAGTGATCAACATGGTGGTGAAGGTAGCAGGTGTCAGGGCCTGAGTCATTCTGTTCTAAAAACCTGGTATGGGGAGGAGTGGGGCAG
This sequence comes from Phacochoerus africanus, assembly GCF_016906955.1. NCBI lineage: Eukaryota > Metazoa > Chordata > Mammalia > Artiodactyla > Suidae > Phacochoerus > Phacochoerus africanus. The sequence goes on from NC_062546.1 coordinate 45,078,087, forward strand.
GGAGGAAGAGAAGAGCATGTAGGGAGAGAATCTTAACTGGGGCCTAGGGAAGTGCCTAGAAAAAGGGAGTAGGACAAGAACATCTTGTGGGAGCAGGAGGTCCAAGCATTTGTAGAAAATGGAGAAATGGGGAAGGAAAGGGAGAAAACTGGGTGCCCAGGGGCAGGAAGGAGGGGAAAACATCCTTGAGGGCCAAGTTAGAAGCATGAGTGTTCAGAAGATAATAAAGGCAAGAGGTGACACGGTGGGTGGCCAGAAGGCCCCATTCTCAGGCCTATCTGTTCATGAGTGGGCTTGGGCTGGGCAACCTCACCACAGATTTGCTCCCTTTATCCTAAGAGAGAACAAACCCAACAGAAAATAGGAGCAAGTCAGTCAAGGGACCATTCCCCTGAAGGTGAGGTGGGAGGAGGCCCACCTTTATGGCCTTCGCCCCAGGCAGCTTTCAGAGTTATTCTTGGGTCTCAAAATGGATTTGGCTCAGGGCTGAGGGTGGTTGTGGTGCAAAGGTGACTTTTCTGAGTTTCTAGTAGCACTAGAGACTCAGCCTTTAACCAGGGTCTGGAGAGAAACATAGTCATCACAGGCTGGGGGCTTTTAGACACCATCAGAGGGTGTATCATGGGAATGAAAAGTGTGTTTAAGGGACTGCAATTCAGTCAACCCTTTATATTGCTGTTTTTGGTTTTTTGCTTTTTAGGACTGCAGCTGCAGCATATGGGAATTCCCAGGCTAAGGCTCAAATCAGAGCTGCAGCTGCTGACCTACACCACAGCCACAGCAATGCTGGAGCCTTAGCCCACTGAGCAAGGCCAGGGATCAAACCCATATCCTTACGCCCTCCTAGTTGGGTTCATTGCCACAATGGGAACTCTGACTCAACCCCTTAAGAAACACAGCCCCACAGAGTACAGCTTAGTGCTTTATAAACTTACATGCTCAGTGAGTATATATTGAATCCAAATATACCACCTTCGCCAAAGGAAATGCTAATACCCTGAAGTGGTGTTCAGTCCTATCTGATTAAATTTCCTGTTCCAGGAGATCTTACAGGCAACCAAATGGCAATGATCCTTGAAACTAAGAGTGTCTAACTCTGTTTGCCCTCAAAGTGTCTACAATCTAAGGGTTTGAATACCATCTTCTGAAAATGTCAGTAAGGATTCATGACCTGAGGCCCCACAGAACCAGACCCTCCTATAGGCAGGCTGAGCCTGGAGACACAAATGAATTAAATGGGAGTTGGGCTGTTATGACCCCACCTGAGGTCTCAGTCTTCTTAACACATCTGTCTCCTTTGGGGTTTCTTCTAGTCATAGCCTTTGGTCCCAAGTCCAGGTTGGGGAAAAAGAAATGGGAAATGGCCAAAAAAAAAAAAAAGTGACTTTCAAAGCTTTGGTCTGAATGGGAAGATAAATTCAGTGTGAGTTTCTACGTCTGAGAGGAAAGGAGATTGCATAAGATTATGTACAAAAGAAAGAGAGGAGGGAGGCAATGGTTTTCTTCACTCATCCTTTCTGCAACTTCCTGGACATTAAATTTTGGTTAAAGGTAAAGCACTGGGCCATTCTCAAGTGACAGAATGACCATGGAGCCAGATCCCACACTACACTAATAGTTTCCATTTTAAAAACTCCAGAACGATAGTGATGAAATGACACTTTCAAGTGTTTACTCTTCATTTCCATTAAAACATTCAGAGCAATTTCCACCTGGCCCTTGGCAGCTCATCCACCAGGAGATTTATCCGCTTTTGCTGGCTTGGGATCAATTCTCCATCGACTGTGACAAACTATCCCCAGATCATCACAGATGTCTTGTGTCCAACACCTGTTAATACTGTCAGGCACCAATGGGTTCATGTCACAGAGAGTTGAAGATGAAAAAATATCTAAGTTACTTCCAAAAAAGGGGGTGCTAATAATTTTGTATGTGAGCATGCTAGATAAAGACCTTTGGAATCAGAAAAGGCTTCCAAGTATGTGGAACAATGGCTTGATTAGTGGGATGCGTATAAATGAAACGGGAACTGCTAGTCAGGAGTGCTCTGATGATAATCTATATGCGTCTCCTTGCTCATTTCCTGAACCTTATAGTAGAAGAAACATCAGGAGAGCAAGGGATGGAAAAACAGATCCAACCTACAGTTCTGTTCTTCCCTGTTATCTGGGATCTCTAAGTTTGGACTTATTACTTCAATACTGATTTTTTTTTTTTTTTTTTTGCCACACCCTTGGCATGTGAAAGTTCCCAGGCCAGGGACTGAACCTGCACCACAGGCAGTGACCCAAGCCATAGCAATGGCAATGCCGGATCCTTAACCCACAGAGCCACCTGGGAACTCTGTGATTTTTAAATAAAAAGGCACAGTCTATTTGGCAATGGCTGTAGGATGTTGGAGACCGCTGAACATCTGAACTTGGCAGAAGGCAACTATCTGCAGAGTTCTAAAGTACAGGGTCTTCTTCAAAGACAAGATAAAGGACTTATGCATTAACCATGTTATTCTATAAACAGCTGCACCATGTCCTAAGAATACCCTCTTTGATATCACTCTTAGATAACCTCTGCATTGCTATGCCTGTTCCTACCCACTAATCTTGTCATCTTCCTTAATCAAACTAATACTAATCTCATCACCTTCCCCAATAATCCCATCACCTTTCTTAATAAAAGTCACAGTGGGCTAAAGCCTAGGGCCTTTGTTCTGTGGAACAGAGTGCCTCCTGGTCCCCCACTTTCTAAACGTAAGAGTCTTATGTGTTTTGTTATACTGTGCCATCCCTGTTTCAGGATCTCCAGTTGCCCTGCAGCACTGGTTGTGACAGGGATATACTAAAATAATTGTGCTGCTATTGCTTCAAAGAGCAAAGGGTTTTCAAATAAAATAAAGATCCATTTAAAGTGGCTCTGCCAACAACTATCAGTCATGGGTGCTAACAGGGTTTTTATTAAACTTCTAAAGTCGATGTAAAATTGACTTGTCAGTAAGTTATTAAAGTTATTAAATAAAAAGCAGAGAATCCTAGAGATAGATTTGTAAAGATCACAATAGATGCATGAGGTCTATCACCCTGGAAGCCCTCAATACAAGGTTAAATAAAAAGAAAACCACTGTGGTCTTTATGACGTGTATGCTTCTCGTCGTCTCATTGATATGTCAGCTGTGTCACATGGATACTTTAGTTCATGACCATTTAGAATACATGGGATTAAGGAAGATGGTGACCTGTAGGGGGTTCTGTTAAATGGGAAAGAATGATGCTGAGGAAGTATGAAGGTACTCTCAGAGGGATGCAGAATGGAAGCTCTGAGGCAGAAGGAAGTGGCTGGGCCGAGAGGGAGGGAAAGGAGAGTCAGAAATGGCTGAGCGTGACCAGGAAGCCATGCTCAAATGCATTCCCTCAAGTGCTGTGCAGCTGGTGATCTGTCTGCCCTCATCTTTGAAAGACAGAGCAGTTCTGAGACACGATTCCACCCAGCAGCACTGGGTTTTGTTGGTTGTTTTCTGTCGGCTGGCTCCTTTGCTCAAGTGTCCAGGGAAGACATCAATCTGAACTCATGTCTGGAGAGTCTGGGAAGAGTGGGTTGGCATCTGTGGAACTCATGTTTAATTCAGGTTGGGGTTCAGGTTCATGACCCTGAATATACCCCTGGCTTCATGTGGGCAGCAGGTGCTCTGGAGGCCAGCCAGCTACTGGAATTTCCATGAAGTACTTACACAAACACCAATCAAAAAGACACTGGGGAAGTTGGGTAAGGAATTCCCATCAGAGAAGGAAAAAAAAAAAAAAATGGAGTTTCTACTGTGGCACAACAGGATCAACTGGCTTCTCTGCAGAACCAGGACACAGGTTTGATCCCCAGCCAGGCATAGTGGGTTAGAGGATCTGACATTGCCACAGCTGTGGTATAGGTTCCAACTGCTGGCTCGGATCTGATCCTTGGCCCAGGAACTCCATATGCCACAGGGTGGCCACAACAACAACAGAATTCCCACCACTACCATCATAGGAGCTTCCAACTGGACCCACAAACCAGAAGCCAAGCCTAATGACCTTTAAAAAGGGGGTGGAGAGGGGAGCATGGGGAATCCTCAGAGGGTGAAACACGTCAGCCTCAGTACTGAAGCACAGGTGTGCAGGACGTTTCTCATTCATCTTCCTTCTTGACTCCACCCAGGCTTTACTGTCATTTTCTTCCTTGCCACTATTACCTTGGGCAGGGTGAGTGACAGCTCTGATGGGTATGTGGTGTCAGTGACAGAACACCCAGATGCCAAGGGGCGTCCACCCGCCTTGGGCACTGGAGGACCAGCAAAGTCCAGAATAAGATGCAATGTCTAGAGAATCACACTTCCTAAGATGTGCTCACACACTTCTACTGTAGGTGAAATGATAGAAATGTCTTTAATTTTAGCTAGTGGTTGTTTGGGGCAAGTAAGTGAAAGATATTTAAATCCCCCAAACCCACTTATTCGTCTTTTTTTTTGGGGGGGGGGAACTGCACCACTGTGGAGGTTTCCAGGCTAGGGCTCCAATTGGAGCTGTAGTTGCTGGCCTCCACCACAGCCACAGCAACACGGGACCCGAGTTACATCTGCTACCTACACCACAGCTCATGACAATGCCGGATCCCCGACCCACGGAGTGGGGCCAGGGATCAAACCTGCGTCCTCATGGAACCTAGTCAGATTTGTTTCCTCTGAGCCACGATGAGAACTCCAAAACCCACTTATTTGAAGATTTAAAAAAACACTGCTCCATTCTTAGATGTTCTTTAATTTTTCAGAGTTAATACTACCCATTCTGGAAAAAACTGAGACTTTGTGTCCATAAGTGATTTTTACAAACTGAGCACAGACTATAAGGATGTGATTCAAACTAAGCTTCCAGAAGTATCTACAGTTAAAGCAATTAACAAGTGCCCCTGGGTGTCTCCCTGAGGGCTGGACCCAGGCTGTGCAGAGCAGATGGGAATAATCGACTTACCTCCTAACTGGAATTTTCCCATTTGTGTTGGTCATAAATGCCAATTTCATCCAGCTGGAAAACAACAGTAACAACAGTTTTAATGTTTCTTGGGAGGAATAGCTTCAATCTGGTTAAGAATTTTCAAAGAAAGTTCACTCAAATGAAGAACATTTATTCGGAAAACCAGAGACAATCAGACACTGTGAGATGAATTTATTGTTGTCAGACTTAGAAAGTCAAAATATAGGACTCAGTGAAACTTGAATTGCAGATCAACAATAAATAATTTTTTTTACTAGAAGCATGTTCCAAATATTGCATATGACATACTTATACTAAAGCATTATTTGTTACTTATCTGAAATTTATTATTTTTAATTTTTAAATTTTTTTTTTTTAGGGCTCTACTTGCGGCATATGGAGGTTCCCAGGCTAGGGGTCAAATTGGAGCTGTAGCTGCCGACCTACACCACAGCTACAGCAATGCCAGATCCGAACCTCGTCTGTGACCTACACCACAGGTCACAGCAACACCAGATCCTTAACTCACTGAGCAACGCCAGGGATCAAACCCAAATCTCATGAATACTAGTTGGGTTCGTTACCACTGAGCCACAGTGGGAACTCCTGAAATTTAAATTTAACTCACATGGAGTTCCCGTCATGGTGCAGTGGAAACAAATCTGACTAGGAACCATGAGGTTGCGGGTTTGATCCCTGTCCTCAATCAGTGGGTTAAGGATCTGGCATTGCTGTGGGCTGTAGTGTAGGCTGCAGACATGGCTTGGATCTGGCGTTACCGTGGTTCTGGCTCTGGCCGGCAGCTGTAGCTCTGATTGGACCCCTAGCCTGGGAACCTCCGCATGCTTTGGGTGTGGCCCTAAAAAGACAAAAAAAAAAAAGAAAAGAAAAAAGAAAAAAATAAAATAAATTTAACTGACAGTCCCATATTTTACCTGGCAATCCTAGATGAATTAGAAAATTGGGTGCTAGCACTAAGCAAAATTAACTGCAGGCACTTACTGGGTGATTGGTCTCATCCTTGATTGTTGCTCTAATAATTTACTCAGGGGGTAAGAAATGCAAGTGCATGGTAACACTAGCCAGCTTTGTCTTGAGAACATGGGGACCCTCCTGGGACTCCCTCTATCCCACCCAGCTCCCGGTATTGACATGCAGATGGAGACATGGGTAGTGACCTAACCCTCATGGTGGCTTGCGGATGGGTGCATGCTAGCTCCATAAAGGGATCTGGATCTCTAATTTGCCATGGCTGGGGCTGTTCATCAACTCAAACTGATGGTGAGCAACACCCATGCTTTCCTGATACATGGGGACCCAGATCACTTTTTTTTTTTTTCTTTTTAGGGCCGCATCTGCAGCATATGGAGGTTCCCAGGCTAGGGGTCAAATCGAAGCTACAGCTGCTGGCCTATGCCAGAGCCACAGCAACGTGGGATCCGAGCGACGTCTCTGACCTATACCACAGTTCTCAGCAATGCCGGATCCTTAATCCACTGAGCGAGGCCAGGGATCAAATCCGCAACCTCATGGTTCCTAGTTGGATTCGTTTCTACTGCGTCGCAACAGGAATCTGGGGACCCAGAATATTTATTTGTCCTTTTGTGCCAAGACTATTCTTAGCTACTGACTTCCATTCTCATCACTTCCAGTTAATAATATTCTAACAATCTGCAGAAGGTGATGGTTTGGGAGCATTTCTGTCTAAGTCAAGCTTTCCAGAAGCACAGTGACTTCTTATAAGAGGATGGTTTCAAGACCACAGGAGCAAGGGAAGCAGAGAGATGATGGTGGCAGGGGGTAGGGGTTGGGGGGGGAGGACAGTCACACAAAGGCTGTGGTCTCAGCTGGAGCTCTGTTCTGATGCCTTGAGGAGCTCTAGACAGTGATGTGCACCAGACTTGGTGGCAAGGGGGCTTGACTTTTGCATCCTGTCTCAGCCTATTGTTGGCCTTGGCCTTCCCTCTAGAAGAAGCGAGGAGTTCAGGGTCGGTCCTCCACATCCATGGATATGAAGGGCCAACTCTAAGGGACCTGCATCCATGGACTTTGATACCAGCTCCCCTGGAGACACCAAGGAAGGACTGTGATCTCCAGGCCCCCTGACTCCCCGCAGGTAGAGGGCAGTTCTCTGGAGAAGTAGGCAGGTGTGAGGCCTTAGTGACCTAACACTCACGGTAGGTGGTTGATGAGTGGACGCCAGCTCCATAAAAGGATCTGGGCAGGACACCCATGAGGGCAGGTAAGATCTGGTGTCCAGGTATGAGTATGGGGGTCACTCAGGCATAAGTGGGAGTGCCGAAAGCCAACAATCCTCTGGGATTCTCTAACATCCAGATACCCACTGGGCTGTTCTTTATTTTTAAGAAAACAGGCCACAGCAACTGCAGAGGAGAAGCAGCAGCAGCTGCACAAAAAAACAGGACCCAATAACTTATCTCCTCTAACAATGGGAAAAACATTGGAGGGATGGCATAAAGGTCAAAATAACTAATACTGAATGGGGGTGGGGGTGGGGATCCAGGCATTGGGTTAGGTGCTTTCCATGACCTCATTTCATCCCCATGGAATCTTTTTTTTTTCCTGCTTTTTAGGACCTCGCCTCCAGCATATGGAAGTTCCCAGGCTAGGGACTGAATTGGAGCTACAGCCGCTGGTCTACGCCACCTATACCTACGTCACCTACACCGACCTATACCACAGCTCACAGTAACACTGGATCCTCGACCCACTAAGCGAGGCCAGGGATCGAACCTGCATCCTCATAGATGCTAGTCATTCATTTTTTCTGCTCCACCACAGGAACTCCCTGCATGGACTCTTATAAGCAGTGTCATCGCAGATGAGGACACTAAGGCCCAAGGCTAAGAACTTGCCAAGAGTAACCCAGCAACCAAGTGGCCAACCTGGGGTTTATAGCACAGAGCCCCAGGTTTTCAAAGCACCTGACAAAGGGACAAGAGGTAAGAAGCTAAATGCCCAAAGGACTGACCTCTCTTCCCATTGCCCGCAGTCCAGGATCCCTGGCCTGTGCTAGCCCTGGGCCTGGCTGAGAGATGCGGGCTTGTCACTGCTTTCTCAATGTGCTTCTCTTCCGCATCTGAAAACTGCGAGCCAAGGGTTCTGTGATAGCAGATGGCCCCACTCCTCCACAGATCACGCGTTTCAAACAGGCTGACGTGGGCTTTTGCTAGAATTTCTACTTTTTTTTTTCTTTTTTTTTTTTTTTTTTTGACCAGGTCCGTGGCCTTCAGAAGTTCCTGGACCAGGGATGGCACCCCCACCACAGCAGTGACAATGCCAGATCCTTAAGGCCACCAGGGAACTCCTAGGCTTTCAATGTGAGTAACTCTCATGTCACCCTGAGAGAATACCTTGGTAGGGTTAAAATCTACCACGCAGTACCCCTCAGAATTCCGAAGTGAGCTGGGGGGTAAGGAAGCCTGCTTGCTAAATTTTAAAAGTAACTTTGGGTCCCTAATGGGGTGCTAAAGAGTCTCTGGGGCCAGTGTTCCTTTTCCCCTGGAGCAATGGGTGCTTTGGCAAATGCGCTTCTCTTGGCCACACTCCCCATTTCTTAGTCACATGAAACAGAGCCTCCAGCTATACCAGCACCCAACTATGGCCCCAGACACACAGCAGAATTGGTCTGGGGACATAAAAGGCAGGGCTCACAACTCATAGGACACTGGGCAATAGGGATCCAGCATTTTTCTGCTATCGACCATTCTGTTCAAAAAGGTTTTGGGTTGGGGGTTTATCACACAAGCCTTGCCAGCTGGCATAGCGAGTATAGGTGTGTATTGGTCAACAGCTCCTCCGACGTCAGGAGCACAGAGCAGAAGACAAGGGAGGGGCTGCCTGGTCCATCTACATAGCCCTCATCTCCTAATCTGACCATCTGCTTGATAACAGCCAAGAACAAAGGATCAGGAGTTCCCGTCGTGGCGCAGTGGTTAACAAATCCGACTAGGAACCATGAGGTTGCAGGTTCGATCCCTGGCCTTTCTCAGTGGGTTAAGGATCCGGCGTTGCCATGAGCTGTGGTGTAGGTCGCAGACTCGGCTTGGATCCCAAGTTGCTTTGGCTGTGGCATAGGCCGGTGGCTACAGCTCCGACTAGACCCCTAGCCTGGGAACCTCCATATGCCGTGGGAGCAGCCTTAGAAAAGGCAAAAAGACAAAAAAAAAAAAAAAGAACAAAAGATCATGAAAACAAAACTCACTGTTTCTTGAGGCACGTCATCGGACTGACGTTGTTAGCCCTGAAGTTGTGAATGATGGACCTCAGGCCTTCAACCCATTGCTGAAAGAGAGAGAAGAAAGTGTTCTCGGTGAGCAAATCCACCAGAGCTAAATTGGGTGGTTTTTATTAGAGAGCCCATATCTATTTTGTATAAGAATAATATAAACTCTACTTTATCTCCTTCCTGCCACACAGCCATCCTCATTCCACATGCTCATATTTTATGCTTTAATGAACAGCTTTCATTCTTTCCAGAAGATAAATGCAGCATCGCCAGTGTCATTAAACACTGGGTTGTCACAAAGCAATGCTGCCCCCTGATTGACTTGTTATGCCTCCTATTTCCAGCCTGGTTCAGCAGAAGCCCTTTTCAGTTGTGGGCAATCTTAATTATTTCGAAAGCAACATTATTCACTTCGCGATGATATACCTAGCTACTCCCATTTTAGAGGATGAACGCATTAGGGGTTCATCCATTGCCCTGTGTGATTCTATTTCAATCTAAGAATCGGTTACCTATGATACCTGTCCATGTTTTCCAGCAAAGCCTTAAATAGTAAAATCTGCATCGATTGCCAGGGTACCCAGAGCAAACAGTGATGTGCCTGCCTAATTTCTGCATAAGGGCTTGGACCTCAGCTTTGGTTCACAACACCACTCCATGGATTTACAAGGAAAAGTGAAGAAGATTGTGCGTGGCAGGAAAGGAATTCGGGTTTCCAAAGGGCATTTTACTAGAAAAGGCTGGCCTGTGAATTAAGGCCAATTCTGCCCTGGGGGCCAATAACTGATGCCAGCGAATGCCATACCAAGTTGCTAAAATAAAGAGTCACACTCTTGGCAAAATGATTTGCTGCAAATTGATACTGGAGGTTCAAGCAGCACTGGGCCCCCCCACAAGGCAGTACCTTACCTTCTTAGGTTTATAGTCTAACTGCTGTAGCTCTGGGCTGAGGAAGGGAAAATATTTTGGAATAGACAGTAATGTAGATGCATCGTCGACCTGTCCTGTCCAATATGGTAGCCACTGGCCACATGTGGCTATTTAAATTTACACCAAATAAAAATAAAATTTGGTGAGCCTGTTGCACTTACCATATTTCAAGTGCTCAAAACTCACCACGGGTTTAGCACCTACCATCTGGGACAGCGCAAATAAAGAACATTTCTGCCATCACAAAAGGTTCCATTGGAGAGCATGGCCTAGTATTACCAGGTGTAACACGGTCAAGTGATGAAATCACTGCCCGGACCAGAGGGGATGACTGAGTTCTACGAGTGTGTGTGGTTTTAATTAATTCTGAGATAATATATGTAACACAAAATCGGTCATTTTTAAGTGACCTCGTCAGGGTCTTAAGTAATAGTCACATTGTTGTGCAACCATCACCACCATCCATCTCCAGAACTCTTGGCATCTTCCAAAATTGAAACTCCATTCCCACTAAACAACAACTTCCGATTTTCCTCTCCTCATCACCCCTGGCAACCACCATTCTATTTTCTGTTTCTCTGAATTTAACTACTGAAGGTACCTCATATAAGTAGAATCAGGCAGTATTTGTCCCTTGTGAGTGGCTTATTTCACTTAGCATAATGTACCTCTCCAAGGCTTATCTGTGTTGCAGCCTGTGTCAGAACTTCCTTTCTTCTTAAGGCTGAATAATGTTCCACTGTATGTATAGATCACATCTGGTTCACCCCTTTATCCATCTATGGATCCCGCTGTTGCCTCTGCCACCTGGCTATTATGACTCATGCTGCTATGAACATAGGTGCAGGGATAGCTCTTCAAGTTTCTACTTTCAGTTCTTTGGCTATACACCCAGAAGTGGAATTTTGGGATCCTAGAGTAATTTTACTTTTAAGGGTTTTTTTTGTTTTTTTTTGTTTTTTTTTTTTTGCTTTTTTTAGGGCCACACCTGTGGCATATGGAAGTTCCCAGGCTAAGTGCTGCATCAGAGCTGCAGCTGCCAGCCTATGCCATGGCCACAGCAATGCCAGATCTGAGCCACGTCTGTGACCTACACCACAGCTCCCGGCAATGCTAGATCCTTAACCCACTGAGCGAGGTCAGGGACTGAACCCACATCCTCATAGATACTAGTCGGGTTCGTAACCTGCTGAGCCACAGAGGGAACTCCTGCTTTTAGGTTTTTGAGGAACCGAAGCTGCACCATTTTACAATTTCACAAACAGTGATCAGGGGTTCCAATTTTTCCTCAGCCTCACTGAACTCCTTCTTTTCTGTTTTGCTTTTGTTTTGCTAGTAGTCATTCCAGGGAGTCTACAAGAGAGGTTCTGCTTTCTTCTTTGTGCCCCAGCCCTCCTTCTGAAGGAGGACTTGGGAGCGATAAGAGGAAAATTTCCTCCTCAAATACAACAGACCATTTTTTGATGACTGTAAACAGCATCGAAAGCCTCAGCAAGCATGATGGTGAAGCCAGGATTCTGAGGGAGGAAGCAGTGAAATAGTAGCATTAGAGAAATGCCTCAATTATTTTCCTCATCAGACCTCACTTCCTGTCAGGATAAATATGGGACTCTAACTCCCTGAGGACGATCAAATATCCTGTTACTGCCCTAACAAACCGCAGGCCCGCACAATTTCCCAAGAAGAGACAGAAAAAGCATAAATAATTTGGTTGGCATTAACTGGGAAGCGTTGAAGGCATATTACATGTTCCAAAACACAAAACAAAGTCCCTGGTTTCCTAGGGCCGAAAAGGGGACAATTTTCTGAGACTGTTCACTGGCGCTTACTGATCATTCCAATTTAGTTGTTTCTAAAAATAAATTACAGAGATACTGGGCTTTGAGGAGGTTTCTGTGACGTTCACCCATCTTTTAAAAATAGAATGTGGTGAAGAATGGGTTTGTTTATTGTGATGGATGGTCCCTGAGAGTGACCTTTGAGGGTTATCACACCAGTAACGTTGTGCGTGTTTTAGTTAGTAGAAATGTCCTCAGGATCCCCACACGCCCTAAAAGCAGCTGCTGCTGCTGTTCTTTGTGATGCTGAAAGTGAGGTCCAGGGCCTTGTTCAAGGTCACAGAACAGCTGGTGCAGTACAGAGAAGCAAGGAGAACTCTGTTGTTCTGCCCTTCACGTATGAGAAATTTGCACTCAGGGCTTATCCACACACCACCTTCCATGACCTGAAACATCCCATCACACCTTCCTTTGGTCTGTTATCTTAATGTACACCTGGCATAATAAGGCCAAAAGACTGTAGGAAAAATGTTGAGCGGTTTGCTTTTTTTGTTTGAACACATGAGATGAAATGCCAGCAGGTGTCAGTAGAAGCCCAGAGTTTAGTTGGAAAGTTGTGCCAGAAGCGAACTAAATGCATATCGACTTCTTTGAATGTTGCCCGATTAACATAATCAGAAAAACCAGACTTAGATATTTTTTTAAATTGCTGAATAGAATAAGCACATACGTTAATAGCCTACATAATGCCTCCAAGAGGCACATCTTCAAGCCCCAGAGGTTGCATGTTTCTAGATCATTCTCTGACACACATTGAGCTCACACACTGGCTCCACAGTGACACAGGCCATGGTTGCTACTACACAGGGCGCCTCCCTCTGGACGCAAGTCCTGGATGGGTACCTGTGGCCTGGATGCAGGGGAACGAGCCCACAGGAACAATTTGGTTCCGAGGTCCAAGGGGGCAGTTCCTGCACCTCCCGGCAGGTTGTTATGGTGAGTGTTCTCTCATTTTTCAACTTTTTCCATTTCTGTCTAAATGAACTTAAAGCTTATTTCAGCCCTTCTAAGGAAAGGTCATTGCTTGTGCTGGATGGTTGGGGAGGGGAACCAGAACCACCCCTAACTCTTTTCTGGGAGCTTCCTATCTTGCCTCTGGGCCTCTGTAAACTTATTTTCAGCATGTAGGTGGTATCCACTTTCCAGGCAAATAGCTGGGCTTCTCTCTTGAACACTAGGACTCTCTCATACAAGATAATCCCTTTCCTATTAAAAACCAAATGTGTAGCATAATAAAAAAAGAAGCAGACTTACAGATACAGAGAACAAACTAGAGTTACCCATAGAGGGGGGAAGGGGCAAGACACGGTTCAGGGAGAGGGAGGTGCAAACTATCAGGTGTAAGATAGGCTCATGTGCAACATGGGAATTAATAGCCAATATTTTGTAATCACGGTAAATGGAAAGTAACCATTAAAAATTGCATTAAAAATTAAACAATTAAAAAATAAATACTCTCTACAGAAAAAAAGACAAGACAAACCCCAAATGTACAGAGACATAAACATAATAAACTTATATCAAAAAATAATGAATTTACACAGAGCACGTCTCCCTTTCTTCTTTTAAAAATATTTGGTGATTTTTTTTTTTTTCTTTTTAGGGCTGCACCTGCAGCATATGGAAGTTCCCAGGCTAGGGGTCTAATCAGAGCTGGAGCTGAGACCTATGTCACAGCCATGGCGACACCGGATCCAAGTGACATCTGTGAACTATGCCGTACCCTGCAGCAGTGCTGGATCCTTAACTCACTGATCGAGGACCATGGATTTAACCTGCTCCTTCATGGCCACTTTGTTGAGTGATTAATCCTCTGAGTCACAACGGAACTCCCCAAGTGATTCTTTTGCAAACTCACTTTTAAGAAGCTCTGTTCTAAACCCAGGTCACTCAGAGGGGTGACTAAGGGCATCAACATGGCCAGGAAGCTGATGAGAAATGCCACATCTCCGGGTTCACCCCAGGCCTCACAGGATCAGAACCTACTTTTGGTAAGATGAGTTGTGCCCATGATCCGGTTTGAGAAGGACAAGGTTAAGAGGGCTCACCCCAGCTGAAGCACCTCCTCTCACTGCCCATCTAGGAAGAGCTGGGTTTGCTTTTTTTTTTCTTTTCTGCAATTCAATCAATGAATTTTGGCTCACTTTTATTCAGATATAATTTACATAAAATAAAACGCACCCCTTTTAAGTGTATTATTTGATGAATTCAGACAAATATTTATACTTATGTAGCCATGACTCCAACGAAGATATTTATTGGAGTATAGCTGACTCACAACAAAGCGAATCAGTCATATACATACATCCATTCTTTTTTCCCATACAGGTTATTACAAACAACTAAGTAGATTTCCCTGTGTTATACAGTAGGTTCTTTTTTTGTGTGTGTGTCTTTTCAGGGCCACACGCACGGCACATGGAGGTTCCCAGGCCAGGGGTTGAATCGGAGCTGTAGCAATGGACCTACACCACAGCCACAGCAACTCCAGATCCAAGCTGCCTCTGCAACCTACACCACAGCTCATGGCAACACCGGATCCTTAACCTACTGAGCAAGGCCATGGATTGAACCTGCACAGGTCCTCGTGGATGCTGGTCAGATTTGTTTCTGCTGAGCCACAACAGGAACTCCCCAGTAGGTTCTTATTAATTATCCTATACAGTAAGTAGTGTGCATATGTCATTTCCATCTTCCCATGGAGGAACCGGGTGGATGTGGTTTCCTAAGTGAGCCAAATCTTCCCATGTGCCCTTAGCTTGGATACCTGGTCTCTGAGCAAGGGCCCTGGGAAGAGCCTTCCAATGCCCCATCATTCTTTGTTTTTGTCAGTTCCCTCTTGAACTGGGCTGAAAAAATCTGTACTCACTAGAATGGAAGTTCTAACTTGGATGTTTAGGGGACTGAAGTTAAAGGGTGGAAACTAAAGGAGGTGAGCTGCTGTAGGTAGTGACTTTCACCTTCTCCCTGTATGAGCTGTGAAAATCATCAATGCATGGGCATCTGAAATACCTACAACACAGGAACTTCTTGGGACCTGTAACTCCTAAATCTTAATCCATGCAGGATTTTTTAAGTAAATGGAGATAAAAAGTCGGCATGTTTCCAGGGTTATTCTTAAGGTGTCTATTTGCTTTCTTAATTACAGTCAACCCTAAAACAACATAGGTTTGAACTGCATGGGTCCACTTATAGGTAGATTATTTTTTCCATGGTAAACATGACAATGCTACATGGCCTGTGGTTGGCTGAATCCATGTATGTAGAACAGTGGATCCATGGATACTGAAAAACTGTGGATATGGAGGGTGGGTTAGAAGTTATACATAGATTTCTGGAGTTCCCTTGTGGTGAAGCAGGTTAAGGATCCAGTGTCACTGCAGTGGCTTGGGTCACTGCTGTGGTGTGGGTTCAGTCCCTGGCCCACCACTTCCACATGCCTCGGGTATGGCCACACACACACACACACAAAAGTTATACATAGATTTTTAACTGCAGGGAGGGCTGGTGCCCCTAAGCCCTGCATTCTTCAAGTGTCAACTTTGATGAGTTATCTGCTCAAACATAAGCCAGAAATTTATAGAAGTCAAAATACAGCTTTTCTGTACTGTGAATTCTTATAAGACTACAGGGCATTCGAGAAGGGCAATAAGACCCATTTCCATGTGCCTGGGACAGACTATGAAGGTTTTCAAGTAAAGATTTCCTTTCACAGGGTCTTAGGATATAAAGTTGCAATATACAAATCTCCAGATTAATAATATTCGAGGTGTACATATATCTTTATCTTAAACAAGAAACTATGTTTTAGGAAGGCATTTGGGCTTTGGGCTGTCATTGAACATAGGCAATGGCTCAGATTCTAAAGTCAAGATCCTCTAAGTAGAATCAACATGTTTTCTCTTACGGGTTGAGAGAACTGAGGCAAACACGATGTTGGGTTCTTAACCTGTTGAGCCACAATAGGAACTCCCTAAGGTATTTTAAAGAAAATTACAAGCATTATCAAAGCAATGTAGGCTGCCATAGGGAGGTTGCCTTAAAGGATGTCCCACAGCCACCAGATATCCAGAAGTGGGCAAGGTTCCAGGCTCTCATAAGGCAGTAGGAGGCTGCCCTACAGAAACCTGCCATAAGTAGTAGCTCCCCACCCCTTTTCACAGACAGCTGAGCCTAAAATCAGGGTAGTCCTGATCTGGAAAGCCTGGGCTTGTTGGGAGAACATTATTAACTAATCGTACAGAAACAAGAGAGATGTCCGATTCCCAGAACTGGGGAACAGGATCATGTAACCGAGCAGGAGCCTGTGAGGCCTTCCCAGAGTGGACCCCCACTCATGTCCTCCACTTGCCTTTTTATCTATAGAAAAACTTTAGTCAGGAGTTCCCGTCGTGGCTCAGTGGTTAACGAATCCGACTAGGAACGATGAGGTTGCGGGTTCGATCCCTGGTCTTGCTCAGTGGGTTAAGGATCCGGCGTTGCTGTGAGCTGTGGTGTAGGTTGCAGAGGTGGCTCAGATCCTGAGTTGCTGTGGCTCTAGTGTAGGCCGGCGGCTACAGCTCTGATTTGACCCCTAGCCTGGGAACCTCCATATGCCGAGGGAGTGGCCCAAGAAATGGCACACACACACACACACAAAAAGAAAAACTTTAGTCAAAGAACCAATTTAATCAGGGAAGTGAGGAATTCCTGTTGTGGGTCAGTGGAAATGAATCTGACTAGCATCCCTGAGGACGCAGGTTCGATCCCCGGCCTCACTCAGTGGGTTAAGGATCCTGGTGTTGCCGTGAGCTGTGGTGTAGGATGAAGATGTGCCTTGGATCCTGAGTTGCTGTGGCTCTGGTGTAGACCAGCAGCTACAGCTCCTATTCAACCCCTATCCTGGGAACCTCCAGATGCTGTGGGTGCGGCCCTTAAAACAAACAAACAAACAAAATCAGGGAAATGGAAAAAAAGTACAGAGCAAAGAGAAAAAAGGAATAATAATTCAGCCATTCAACAAAGTCAAGCATCTTCGGTTCTTCAAAGACGATAAATAACATTCTGAGGCATGTTGTTGAAGCTGTTTTGTAGGCGCTAAAGCCACCACCGGGTGGAGGAAGTCAACTGTACGCTGCCCACAAGCAAAGAGACCCCAGACCGGTTGGAAACAGAAGGTTGATGATGCTGACTTCCAATTATCTCACCAACCACCAGTCAGAAAAGTGTCCACGAATCAATCACACCTTGCCCCTCAAACAGTATAAGAGCACAGTTCTTGAGGCACTAGTCTGCTGTGTTCCCCTTTGCCTGGCAATTAAAGCTACTTTTTCTGTTTTCTCCAACTCTGCCTCCACATTTCTATTCGGCATTGGTGTACAGAGGCAGCCGATATTTCAGCAACAGTTAGACCGTGACTCACAGCACTAAATGTCTAGTGATCAGACCTGAGCCCTAAAGCTGGTGCCAACACAGTGTGGGGAAGTGACTAGAGGCTGAGGGCCAGCACTCCTAACGTTCCATCCCCATGGTATTTGGGTCTGAGATGGGGCCTGGCCCAGGAATCAGAAAACCCCACAGGAGAAGCTGGAGAGAAGAGGCTGGAGATTTAGGCAGGACTTAACAAAAAAATTAACATTTTTACCTCTGGAAAGGATTCACCATTCTCGATGCCATTGAGAACATTACTTTTCTATTTTTATTTTTTGGCTGGGGCTTAGCATGTGGAAGTTCCTGTGCCAGAGATCCAACCCCAGACACAGCAGTGAAAACACTGGATCCTTAACCCGCGGAGCTACCAGGGAAGGACATTTTACCCTTTGAATGTGCTCATTGGGGATGCTAAAGCCATTCTAAAATTAAATAGCAGATCTATAAATGTTTGTTTATATAGCACAGACCAACTTTTACATCACATTAAAAAGGAAAAATAAAACAAACTTTCTCTTTCATGTCACTTAGATTCTCTTGGCTCTAATAAGGAGAGAAAGAGGTGCAGGTAACATGTGCTAAGTGTCATCCTTGCAAGAGATCAATGTCAGTGTCAAAAAATCCCTCCTGGCCATGAGACAGAAGGCCAACAGGCAGACATGACAGTGATGACATTGAGAACAAAGCAGGCAAAGAAGCCTGAAAGTCACCTTAACTACTGTCTCAAAGAAAGAGGGCAAGGTAATGGAGACAGCGAATTTGATGCATAATAAAGGAGCTATGCTTGTGATCCTGATGAAACTAGCTGATAAACCGAGGATGAAAGGTTAAACTAACGAGCCTACGATAATCACACAATAGCAAAGTACTGAAATAGGTGGCCAAACAGCAAGGCAGGTTTTGCAAATTAAAATAAAATAAAATAAAAATCAGTAGATCGACAACCCGTTCATGATCTCAAAGCCCTAGGGAAGTCAATAATAGTTCTCATGAAATTATCAAATCCAAAGGAGAATTAAGCAGAGACAAGAGGGGCAATGTGCTTTTTTTCTTGCCATAGTTTGCGTGCCTTCTGAGAAATACATGTTTGTCATCTGCAGTTCTCTGCTCACAGAGTAAATCTGCTGAAGGAGATGGAGGAATGCATTAAGCATTAAGTGCCCCCGACTCCAAAATCACCTTCAGAGCAGGGTGAACCTGTGTTTGGGCAGGAAATGAGCTGCCACATACGAGTGTGTGTGTGGCTGTGTTTGAAAGATTGATCTGGATGGGCCTGGATAATATTTATACTTTCCTAGTCAAAAGTAGTTTAGTCACTCACAGATAGTCAAAACAGGCTGTCAGCCTGGCTGGTTATCTTGACAACACCAGGTTAAAATGAACCTCGAAATAGTCACAAGGAAGGAGGGGACACTGTGCTATTCTTGGTCATCACTCAGAAGCTGAAGTGTCAAATTCCCATTCCAAACAGGTTTCTGTTCACTATCTTTCCTAAGAGACAATTTTTGTTTCACCTAAGCCTGATTCTTCCTGTGGCAGCCTGGTACCCTCTTAACAATATTTTCTTGGGACCTATAGAATCTGGTCCCAAATAACCACATCTAATTCCAAATATCTACTCCAATTAGTATAGTATTGAAGGGAATCAGAATAGGACACCTCAAAATAGGCCACTTTGGAGTAAAGATTATTTTGAGCGGAAGGCATCTGAATTCCTGAAATCCCTTATCTGCCTAAAAGTAGAGCCTCTCAACAGAAATCCATTGTCATCAATCCCCTCCACAGAAGCAACACTAATCTTCGCTTCTGGAAGATGAAGAGTTGGCATCATACCCAAAGAAATTGTCACCAGACCATCATTATCTCCTGTCTATGTTCCTACAGGCCCGTTTATCTTCCCTCCAAATCACCTGCTTTCCCATTAAGGGCCTTTCGCCTCCTCTCCTTCCCCTATTAACTAATAAGCTATCTAAACTCTCAAATCTCACTGCTCCTTTGGGTATTCACTTCTTTCTGTGATGCCCCCGTGCACGTAAAATGAAAGCTTAATTAATTTGTATGCCTTTTCTCCTGCTAATTTGTCTTTTAGCAGTTTATTTCACAGACCCAGCCTAAGAATCCAGACACGCATACAGACATTCACTCAGCATACATTAAGGCCTGGCATTCACTTGTACTTACTGACTTCATATAAACAATATACGGTAAACAATCCATGAGGTTCTTTAACGCCTCCACGTTGACAAACCCCAGAAATCATTCAAAAAAGAAAATGAGGAGTTCCCATTGTGGCACAACAGAAAAGAATCCGACCAGGTACTATGAGGTAGCAGGTCTGACCCTTGGCCATGCTCAGTGGGTTAAGGATCTGGCGTTGCTGTGAGCTGTGGTATAGGTTGCAGACTCGGCTCGGATCCTGCGTTGCTGTGGCTCTGGCATAGGTTGGCAGCGGTAGCTCTGATTTGACCCATAGCCTGGGACCCTCCATATGCTGCAGGTGCGGCCCTCAAAAGAAAAAAGAAAAGAAAATGAGATATTTGGTTTGTTTTACATAACACTTATTTGACATCCACAGGGAGACCTCTAAAATAAATGAAGAGTTGTGCAAAGATAACCAAGAGCATCATTTTGTGCCAGTCAGAAACTACCAGTTTAGGAGAGTGCATTTTTGGTCTCAACTGTCAAATCTGCAAAATCCTGATGGTAAGGGGTGAGTGAATGGGTGGTGAATTGAAAGGTGTTCATGAAGTTGTATCTGGCTGATGCCAGGTACTTAACGATCCCCAAGGTTGCGTTCTTCTTGACATGTACCAGTTGACAATGCTGGCAAATGAAGCCGTTCTACAATGAACAGTACTCAACAGGCAGACACATGCCACCTGCTGAGGCTCTGGAATAAGTATCATCAATCAAGGAGCCTCTGGCTGCCCTTTTCTAGACAACATCACCTTCTCAGCTCAGGTCAATCGAGTCTATAGATCATCCTATAGACTAAAAGGACTTTCGGAGTTCCCGTCATGGCGCAGTGGTTAATGAATCCGACCAGGAACCATGAGGTTGTGGGTTTGATCCCTGGCCTCGCTCAGTGGGTAAAGGATCTGGCGTTGCTGTGGCTGTGGCGTAGGCTGGCAGCTACAGCTCAGATTAGACCCCTAGCCTGCCTGGGAACCTCCATATGCTGCAGGTGCAGCCCTAAAAAGACAAAAAGACAAAAACAAAACAAAACAAAACAAAAACCAACAAACCACAGGGCTTTCTCATAGTCACTCGACAGGAGAACCCCTTTATGTATTTATTTATTTATTTATTTATTGATTGATTGTCTTTTTGGGGCCGCACCCATGGCATATGGAGGTTCCCGGGCTAGGGGTCTAATTGGAGCTGCAGCTGCCAGCCTACAGCACAGCCACATAAATGCCAGATCTGAGCCATGTCTGAGACCTATACCACAGCTTATAGCAACATCGGATCCTTAACTGCAAGTCCAGGGATTGAACCTGCATCCTCATGGATGCTAGTCAGATTTGTTTCCACTGAGCCATGACGGGAACTCTGAAAACCCCTTTATATGTAGACTTTTTTGAGAAATCCATTTTGAGGGCCACCAGTCTGGGAAGTGCTGGTGTATGACAACACCTTCCACCAACAGTGACATGAAACAATAAATCATGCAGCATTACAAGTGGAAGTGGCTATTCCTCAACTTGTGAGCTATAGCAAAAGATGGGATAGGATGGAATGGGGAGTGGACCCAGTGCCTGGGTTCAAGGGCACCAGTTACTGGCTGTGTGACTTTGGACAAGTTACTCAACTCCTCTGGGCCTATTTCTTCCTCTGTAAATGAGAACAATCCATCCCACAGGATTGTGGTGAGAATTTGAGATTATGTGTGCCAAGCACTCTGAACAGGGTCTGGTATTCAATATAAAATAAAAATATCACCGATGCTGTTCTTATTATTCTCATTTTTAGGGACCAGCAAATTTTCTGTCAAGGGCCAGGCAATAAGCACTTTGGGAGCTGGGGGCCACATATAGTTCTCTGTTGCACAATTTTTATGTTTTGTTTTAATAATCCTTTCAATCTGTAAAAGCCATTCTAGCTCACTGATCATACAAAATCAGGCCGAAGGCTCGACCTGGTCCATGGGCTGTATGCTTAAGATTGTGATTATTAATTATTTGCTCCAGATCACTGTGCTCAGAGGCAACTGAGTCTCATCTCAGGCAAGGTGATGACCCACCTCCTCATACAATCCCATCTTTTAATTATACCCCAAAACTGGGAAAACATACAAACACGTGTAAGCCTGTGTTATACATACATTATGTTCAAAATGAATTTTTTTTTTCTTTTGCTATCAGTAAAAACTGGAGCTCTGTGGTAAATGGAGAAGCAATTTAAAACTAGTGGCATTTTTCTGTCCCAGGGGCCAAAGGGTGAATTCCGCACTTCATATTATGCTTCAGGTGCAATTAGAGTAATTCATTTTGCATTCCCTTGGTGGAGGCATTTGGTAACACTTGCAATTAGGGCAAAACTAGCTGCTGTGGGCCAGGCCCAGAGCACAGAGTCTTTTCCTAGGAAACCTTCAAGTTCATGAAACCCCAGTGATGAAAGCACGTCTCCCATGTGTAACCAAGCTGGGCCCTTTGGGGTCTTCTCAGGCCAGGCCCTTCCCCCCTATCCTTTGCTTTAGCTCCTCTCTGAGGTATAACATGTATCTTGTTGGAAGTTTACAGGAACATCATGATCTGACCTCTGTGAGCAGCTACAAGAACAAAGGATTTCTACACCAATAAGTCTGCAACAACCAACCACGCCCCTCCCTCACTTTGCCTTTAAAAATGCTTTGGGGAGTTCCCATTGTGGTGCAGTGGAAAGGAATCTGACTAGGAACCATGCGGTTGTGGGTTTGATTCCTGGCCTCGCTCAGTGGGTTAAGGATCTGGCGTGGCTGTAAGCTGTGGTATAGGTCTCAGACACGGCTCAGATCTGGCATTTCTGTGGCTGTGGTGTAGGCCAGCAGCTACAGCTCCAATTAGACCCCTAGCCTGGGAACCTCCACATGCCACAGGTGCGGCCCTAAAAAGACAAAAGACAAAAAAATTTAAAAATTAAAAAAAATAAAAATGCTTTGCAATTTTGTAGCATCCATAAGAATGTGGATTCAATCCCAGGCATCCTCAGTGGGTTAAGGATCTGGTTGGTGTTGCCATGAACTGAGGTGTAGGTCACAGACACAGCTCAGATCCTGAGTTGCTGTGGCTGTGGTGTAGGCTGGCAGCTGCAGCTCTGACTCAACCTCTAGCCTGGGAACTTCCATATAACTCAATAATGCAGATCTAAAAAGCCAAAAGAAACAAACAAACAAACAAAAACAAACAAAAAAACCAAACCCCCCAAAACTGCTTTGCTATTTTGGTTCAGGGAGTTCAGGATACTTTGGGGGCACCAGACAATGGTCTCCTTGCATGGTCCTGCAAGAAACCTTCCTTTGCTCCAAATTGGGACGTTTTGGTTTGTTTGGCCTCACTTTGTGTAGGGGACATGGACTTGTGATATCACATGTAGACTACAACATTCTGAACAGAAGGACCCAAGAAGGAAGTTTTCTAGAGAAGCAAGAGCTGGTAACAACCAAGAAAATCCACCTCAAAGATCACAGAGACCTGTAATTACATTGAAGCCTGGGAAAATGTTTTAAATACCAAGAAAATGCTCATGATAAAAACTGTTAATGACAAAATACACTGTATTAAATTTTATAAACAGCATGAGCCCAATGATGTATAAAAGAAAATTGTGGGTGCATTAAAAAACACATTAGAGTTGGGTTGTAGGGCAGGAAAAGGGGAAGCAACTGCTTAATGGGTACCGAGTTTCCTCTGGTGAGGAGGAGATGAGATGTTTTAGAAAGAGATGGGGTGGTGATGGCAAACATTGCTGTGTACTAAATGGCACAAAATCGCTCACTTTAAAATGGTTAATTTCATGTGAATTTCACTTGACACAAAAGAAGGGAGTACATTGTAGAGGTATTTTATTTTCTTCTTTTCACTCTTCTGTACTTTCTACTAGAATGTAGTGGAAGAACAAGCCCTAGCATGAGCAACACTCCTTTTGCATCTAGAAAACACCAGTAAACAGTATAAAAATGCATGGGCCATGCACATGTTGAAAATTATTTTGAACGAGTTCCTGCTATGGCAAAATGGGATTGGCGGCATCTCTGGCCCAGTACAGTGGGTTAAGGGATCCGGCGTTGCTGCAGCAGTGCAATGTTGGCTTGGGTCTGATCCCTGGCCCTGGGAATTCAATATGTCTCTGGGAGTGGCCGAAAAAGAAAAAAATACATTTCATTGTGCTCAAGGCAGCTGCAGACCAGGGTGCCACGCCTCACTCCAGGCCTCTTTCTCAATTTCTCCTTCCACTCCCCCAAGGGAAGCTCAAGGCTGCAGTGACAGAGTTCCTGCAAACCCCAGCAAAACCTCCTCTAACTTCAGTGTCTGGTTTCCTGCACATACATTTTGATAAGGAACATTACTGAGAAATATGACAGTATAAATCCACATCTGACTACCTAAGGAAATAGAGAGCTTCAAAAGAAAACAGAGTTAGTTGTCTAGGGAATGTCAAGGGGCTAGAGATGGGGGACACAGAGAAGGGAGGTCAGGGCCAGGTCACAGACAGTCCCCAAGGAGCTCTGAGTAGTGTAACTGGGTGGGAGGCTACGAAGCCTTCCCAGAATAGACCCCCACCAATGTCCTCCATCTGCCTTTTGCCTCTAGGAAAACTTTTCTCAAAGAATAAATTTAATCAGAGAAGTGAGAAAATGCAGAAAGAAACTGAGAAATGCAGAAAGTCAAGCAAGACAAAATAATAACACTTTAGCCATTAAACAAAGTCAAAGATCATTAGTTTCTCCTCAAGGACTATAGATAATATTCTGAGCCATGTCCTTTGAGCTGTTTTGCAGATAGTGAAATCCCCATCAGATGGGAGAAGTTAACTGTATGGTGCCCACAAGCATATACAGACCCCAGACCTGCTGGATCCAGAAGGTTGATGATGCTGAATTCCAATTACCTTATTACCAACCAAAGAGAAGAATGTCCATGAGCTGATCACGCACCCCCCCAAACTCTCTTCCTCACCCTGTCTTTATAAACTTTTCTTTGAAAGGCTTCAATTTCAGGTGTTTTGAGACTGGCTGCTATGGACTCCATGCTCGTGTCCTGCAATAAACTCTGCACTTTCCTTCCCCAGAACCTGGTGTCAGTAGATTTGCTTTATTTTGCGTGGGTGAGCAGACCCAATTTTGGTTTGGTAACCTATAGCATATGGTCGTCTTTGCACTGTGTGACCACAGGAAGTTGTGTTCCTCAGAGAACATTTTTTTTTGTTGTTGTTGTCTTTTTAGGGCAGCACCCAGGGCACATGGAGGTTGCCAGGCTAAGGGCGGAATCGGAGCTGTAGCCTCTGGCCTACACCACAGCCACAGCAACACCACAACCTAGCCGTGTCTGTGACTTACACCATAGCGCACAGCAATGCCGGATCCTTAACCCACTGAGCGAGGCTAGGGATGGAACTTACGTCCTCATGGATATTAGTCAGATTCGTTTTTGTAGAGCCACGACGGGAACTCCCAAAGACCATATTTTAAACAAATTCACTATCCCTTCCCCCCTCAACCCAAATTAATCAGGTCATCAATTTTCATTCTCTTAGTTAATCAGACTTAAAAAATCTCCTCTAACTTCACTCAGGAACAAAGTCTCTTGATTTCAACTATTTCTCAGGCTTTCCTCCTTGAATAACTGGTTAAAGCCCAGAATGTCTGATTTCCTTGTATTCTATTTCAGAAAGGCTGGCCCTCTCTGTCTGCCGGTGTGCAACCCACAGATCTGAGGGCTGACTGTACTATGCCATTTTATACACGGGTCTTGAGCATCCGTGGATTTGGGCATCTGCAGGGAGTGGGGATTTCTCCAATCCCTTGTGGATATGGAGGGACACTGTACTTCTCAAACTTCAACATGCAAAGGAAGTACCTAGGGGTCTTACCCAAATGCAGATTCTGATTCAGCAGGTCTGGGGATAGGTCTGAGATCCTGAATTTCTAAGAAGTTCCCAGGCAATGATGACCCTCCTGGTCCAGACCATACTTTGAGAAGCAGTGCTCTGAGCCACGTGTTATTACCATACTACCATCTTTTAGAATGTCAAGATTACTTCGGGAGTTCCCATCATGGCTCAGTGGTTAACGAACCCGACTAGTATCGATGAGGATGTGGGTTTGATCTCTGGCCTTGCTCAGTGGGTTAAGGATCCGGCATTGATATGAGCTGTGATGTAGGCTGCAGATGCGGCTTGGATCCCGAGTTGCTATGGCTGTGGTGCAGGCCAATGGCTACAGCTCTGACTCGACCCCTAGCCTGGGAACTTCCATATGCCATGGGTGTGGCCCTAAATAGACAAAAGACAAAAAAAACGAACAAAACAATTACATTGCATCCCTCCTACAACTCGAGTCATGGCCTTCTGTGACCTACACAGCATCTTTAGGATAGCATCTCAGTATGGAAATCAAAGCAGACCACAGTCTTACTTATTAGCTTTGTTTTCCAGTTCCCTCCCCCCCACCCCCCGCCAAAAACAAGTTCAATCCAGTCTTCTTGCTGGACCAACATTTCCAACCCAACATTTCTCTTCTTCTGAATCTCACTAACGCCCATCTGCACAGTCTCCTCTCTGGTGAACGGTATTGTGGACACCACCGTAACATGACCAGCTAGCCCTCCTTCTTAGGGATACAATGTCTTGCCTCTTTAAGGAAGTATTTCTCTCTCCAACCACAGGACCTCCCAGCCTATCAATTTGACACTGGCCTTAGGATGGTAATGTGGCCTAAGTTAGGCTAATCTAGAATTGTCTGCGTATTCAAGTGTCCTGTCTAAGCAACTAACTTGTACCTTTCTTGGCATCTAGAACACTTTTTTGGCAAAGAGAGTCCATAAGTCTTTATAAGAGAATGTAGCTTCAAGGGTCATTTGACACAACACCCTTGTTTTACAAGGATAAGAAAGCCCAGGTAGATGAAATTGAGGCAGGAGATAGAGGGATCTCAGGCTGAGCAACTGGAAGCTGTCCCCTGTGGACAGATACTTCAAGATAAAGATTCTGCCAGGACCAAGAAGGAGCTGCATCCTGCTGGGATAAAAGACAGAGACCACCTATTTCTCACTCTTGAGGTCGAGGGCACCTTTGGAACTACACACTGGAAGAAAGGTTCCTTAGGGCTCAGAGAAAGGAGGGGCACCAGACCATAGTACATCTTGTCAAATTCCCAGAGGTCCTTGCATTAGAATCCATCTTGGCTAAAAGATGTGTGTGCATGCAGGGGAGGTCCCTGAGTCAGCCCAAGTATGGGCTCAAGGCCAGATGAAACAAGGTGATTGGTCAAAAGAAGCCTGAAAAGACTGCCCCCATACAAGTGATTTAAACCACCTCAAAAGCACAAGCACGTGATGCTCTCCTCCTCTCTTGCTCTTTCTTTCTGTCTCTGTCTCGCTCACCCGCGCCCCACCCCCACCCCCAAGGGAGCCTGTGCTTCCTCCACACCTGTCTTCTCTCTCTTCTCTCTTAATATACACTTTATTTGCCTCACTACTCTCAGTCTCTTTGCCTAATTCCTTCTCCAAAGGGACAAGTTCTGAGGACCAGCATCAAGTGGTTAGAGTTCAGCATTCTGACTCCACAACCTCCTGGGAACAGAATGATTTGTCCAAGTTCATAAGTCATCAAAAAAAAAAAAAAAATTCTTGGATGAATAGCAGAATGCAGTAAGAAAAAAAAAGGCAAAAATAGGCATCTTGGAGTTCCCGTCGTGGCGCAGTGGTTAATGAATCCGACTAGGAACCATGAGGTTGCGGGTTCGGTCCCTGCCCTTGCTCAGTGGGTTAACGATCCGGCGTTGCCGTGAGCTGTGGTGTAGGTTGCAGACGCGGCTCGGATCCCGCGTTGCTGTGGCTCTGGCGAAGGCCGGTGGCTACAGCTCCGATTCAACCCCTAGCCTGGGAACCTCCATATGCCGCGGGAGCGGCCCAAGAAATAGCAACAACAACAACAGCAACAACAACAACAACAAAAGACAAAAGACAAAAAAAAAATAGGCATCTTTACTTTTTTAAAATGTCAATGAGGTGAACACATTAAGTAAATATTAGCATTCACCTTAGTGTCAGTACTTTCATGCTGAATGTTGGCTGATGTGTAAAAGCTTCTAAGTGATCTACAGACACGTTTGTCTTTTGGTAAAACAGTGTGTGTACAAAAATGAAATATATTGGTCAACATTTTAACATCAGGAGATTTCATGACAAAATCCCAGTGTCTAGTATCTCATGGAAAAAATACCACTTCCACCAACAAGCTAGCAACCTTAGGGCCATGTTCTGATGGTTGGAAAACTGGCAGGAAGTAAGTACAGACGGTGTATGTATCCTCCACTTCGCTCACCATCCCTATCTATCTTCTGGCATCTTTTCGTTATTCACATCATCCCCTTGGCTCTTGAAGGCATCTGGGTCCACAACTTCTGGTCTAAAGGAACTACAGCTTTGGGGAATACAGAGATAAAGAAATAGTTTCAGAGTGCAGAGAGCACTGCCATGAGTCAAACATTGGAATATAGGATCCTGGACAAATCGTCTGGCAAGAGCAGGATAAGAACTGAAGGAGGGAGGAAGAGCGATGAAGGTGGCTGTGGGCGGCCCAGGGAGACAAGCATCACCTACTCCACAGGTTCATTAATGAACACATCCTTCCTAAGGCTGAGAATTTGATGGTCTCCACATTCAACCCAGCAATTAAACAAATGAAGCTCATTATCTTTATGTGGCAAGAAGGAAACACCTAGGTGGGATGGGGCATTTAAAGCTCACAAATACACACCCACACATTTGCTCGGATTCACAGCTCTGTCCTTAAGAAAAACCTTTTTACTGCCCTTCACTGGCTCATTTCGCATGAATTCAAGACAATTTGAAGAAGAAACAAAATAAGAACATGCCAACTTTCAGTCTTGGAAATACAAAAACAATGCAAAAATTAATACACACATACATATACACGCACACAGCACCCCAGACTTGAGCTTCAAAAAACCATGAGGCAATGTAAGAAGAGCCTAAATCAATTAATATTTGGAGGATCTGACGATGAATAGGACGTTCAGATTTACGATTTAGCTCCTTTAGCATTCAGTAGGCATCAGCTCACCTGAGCCTGGGCAGCAGACCAGTTAATCTAAATTCTTCAGAGTTTCTGCACAAAGAACAGAATATAATCTCTCCTTATGGTGCTTTTCCACAGGGTAGTACTTCCACCTTGAGCCCTTACCTGGGGGGCTATTTAAAACGAGGGGTTACTGGTTCAGTAAGCCTGGGGCAGGGCCTGAGAACCTGCATCTCTATTTAAGTTCCCAGGTACAGCTGGAGTTGCTGGTCTGGGGAACCACACTTTGAGAACCACTGGTGTATATAATACATTTAAAACTGCATTTCAAGAAATAGCTATCTAATGGGTGAACTTTGAAACAAACCTATTTCCAGGGTCATATAAACAAATACATTTTAATTGTGCTTTTTGCGTTCTTAGTGAATTCTAACCAATGGTGGGCCCCTGGAATTGACAGGTCTAAAGATTTACCTGCAGGGTGTAGTCATTCAATTTGACAAAAATTTATTTGGCTTCAATGCTGTTAGGATTTTTGGACTAAGTCTGTTTGTATGCTAAGCCAATAGGACTTAAACTTCACTCTGTCAGAATCACCTGGGAGGTTAGTTATAATACAACTATAAAAATATTGAATCACAATGTTGTGCTCCTGAAACGAATATGACATTGTAAATCAATGATCTTTCAATTAACAAAAACAGATTACTGGGCTCCATCTCAAGAATTTCAGATTCATTAGGCTGGGGCAGGGCCCAACTCTTGGGCATATATCCAGACAAAACTTTCCTTAAAAAAGACACATGCACCCGCATGCTCATTGCAGCACTATTCACAATAGCCAAGATATGGAAACAACCCAAATGTCCATCCAAAGATGATTGGATTAGGAAGATGTGGTTTATGTACACAATGGAATACTACTCAGCCATAAAAAGAACAAAATAATGCCAATTGTAGCAGCATGGATGGAACTAGAGATTCTCATTCTGAGTGAAGTAAGTCACAAAGAGAAAGAAAAATACCATATGATATCACTTATATCTGGAATCTAATATACGGCACAAATGAACCTTTCCACAGAAAAGAAAATCATGGACTTGGAGAACAGACTTGTGATTTCCAAGGGGAAGGGGGAGGGAGTGGGTGGATTGGGAGCTTGGGGTTAAAAGATGCGGACTATTGCCTTTGGAATGGATTAGCAATGAGATCCTGCTGTGTGGCACTGGGAACTATGTCTAGTCGCTTATGATGGAGCATGATAATGTGAGAAAAAAAGAATGTATACATGTATGTGTAACTGGGTCACTATGCTGTACAGTAGAAAATTGACAGGACACTGTAAACCAGCCATAATGGAAAAAAATAAAAATCATCATACAACAACAAAAAAAGAATTTGCATTTTTAAGAAGCTCCCAGGTGAGGCTTCTGGTCTGTGCTTGACTAGTGAACTAGCTGAGGAGCTAACTGAGGGGAGAGAGGCTCTGCAGGGTGTGAGGAAAGCCAGTAGGAGGGACAGACTAAACAGGAACTCGAGTTCTTTTCCCAACAAAACAAAGAATAAATCCCTTCTCCAAGAATCTTTGCAATGAGCCTTCCACTCAACATAATTCAAGTTCAGAGAAGTGATTTTGACATTCAACCCAATTTATCAAAATAAGATTTTATTATCTGTAAAAACTACCAGACCTTATGCTTTTCTTTTCTTTTTTGGTCTACAAGAAGAGCACATAACATTTCTGTAACTTAACTTCTATAGTTCTTCTTCAAGTGTTTATTCGATGACTTGGTTACAAAGCATAATTTATGGAGTTGGCCAAATATTTACAACCTGCATAATGTATAATGAGTAGCCTGGAAAATGTTGGAACTCAAATTCAAATCTTTCCATTTTGAATGTCATAATAACAGCTTATTTTTTGTAATCAAACTAAAATTCAACTTGGTATAAAATAACAGACTTATTTGTGGAGATCTTAAATGAGGGCTGCCTTTCAAGCTTATGTACAGTGACTGTGCTTTCAGTCTGTTCTGGAGCACCAGCTGTAACTTAATGAAAGGCATCAGAACTCCCTTGACTTAGGAGGGACAAAATCCTTCTGCTCTAGTTGTATCCTAAGAGAGAAAAGATACACGAGAGAAACTGAGTTGCTTTTCTAGCTGCTGCTATTTAGTATTATTCGTAGAGTTTATGGTAAAACAGAGGGCAAAGATGAGAAAGATTCAGAAAAAACGTTTATTACATAGTTTTAGAAAAAAATTGGAAAATATTTCCTTCACGTGCTGCTTTAATTTATAGATTTTTTTTTTTTTTTTTTTTTTGCCTATGCCTATGACATATTGAAGTTCCTGGGTCAGGGACTGAACCTGCACCACAGCAGTGACCCAAGCCACTGAAGTGACAACACCAGATCTTTTACCCACTGTACCACAAGGGAACTCCTATAGATGTTTTTAAGCTACATGGCTGATCATATCAGATTCACCTATTACCCAAAGGCACACTGTGTTTGAGAAAAAAGTGCCAGCAATTTGTAAGCAATTCCTTTTAACAGAAGGTTTTTAAGGAGAGGAAATGAAAGCTGAATTTTCTAACTGGAACGACAGGAAGGATTTAGGGAAGCAGAAAATAATGATCTAAATTGGAAAGAAGCCAAGACACCAGGGTTAAAACCTCCAGGCTTGTCACAGATTCTTAGCAACAGTCGAGTTACATCTTGAAAAGTGACTCTAAAAATAACACTATGGAATCCCAGACCTTTTGGACTATCACTGAATCAAATTTTCTTAATCTTCTTGTCCTAAGATCATTCTCCAAGCTTTTCTTAGAGCTGAACTGTAAAAAACTGGAGTTGTGGAGCATTAAGGGTTATCCCTATTTATTACCTGGGTTAGAATTTACAGATTCAGTCAACATAAAGATCTCAATAAAACGAGTATTTATTAAGCACTTATTGAATGTCAGGCACTGACTGTTCTAGATGTTGGGGATGCAGCACTGACAGACATTGTCCTTATGTGGATGGAGGAAGGCACTACATGGCAACATGGTATTTAAATAGCCATAAATGCTATGAAGAAAAATAAAGCAGGATAAGTAGTTAGGATGTGCTGAAGGGCGGTGAGACAGGAAGCAGAGGTGATATTCCAGCAGAGACTTGAGAAACACGACGGAGAAAAGCTCTGCATGTAACTGGGGAAAGAGTATGTTCCAGGCAAAAGGAACAGTGCATGCAAAGTCCCAGAGGCTGGAAGGAAATACAAAGGAGGAGAGAGGGAGACAAGCCACTAGGGAACTCTCTGAATTACATTTTAGAAACACCTCTTCAGCTGCCTTTTTTTTTTTTTTTTGGTCTTTTTGTCTTTTTGCCTTTCCTAGGGCTGCTCCTGTGGCATATGGAGGTTCCTAGGCTAGGGGACAAATCGGAGCTGTAGCCGCTGACCTGTGCCAGAACCACAGCAACAAGGGATCCAAGCCGTGTCTGCGACCTACACTACAGCTCACGGCAACGCGGGATCCTCAACCCACTGAGCGAGGCCAGAGATCGAACCCCGAAACCTCATGGTTTCCAGTCAGATTTGCCAACCACTGAGCCTCGATGGGAATTCCTTCAGCTGCTATTTTGAAAACAGACTACAAGGGCCAAGACCAAGGCAGAGATGCCAATTAGCAGAGAAATGAGGCTGTCTGGAGGAGGAGGATGCAAATGATGGTAGTGGTAGAAACAGCTAGGTTCTAGATGTTAGAGTGTCTTTTTTGGAGTTCCCATTGTGGCTCAATGGGTTAAGAATCTGACTAGTTTCCATGAGGATGCAGGTTCAATCCCTGGCCTCACTCAGTGGGTTAAGGATCAGGTGCTGCCACAAGCTGCAGCATAGGTCTTGGATGTGGCTTCGATCCCAAGTTGCTGTGGCTGTGGTATAGGCTGGCAGCTGCAGCTCCAACTGGACCCCTAGTCTGGGAACTTCCATATGCATGGATGCAGCCCTAAAAAAAGACACACACATAAAAAAACTGTGTTGCTTTTTTTTTTTTTGGCCATGCCCAAAGCATGTGGGACAGGGATCAAACCTGAGCCACAGCAGTGACACCAGATTCTTAACTTGTTGAGCCATCAGGGAATTCCAAGAGGTTTTTTTTTTTAATTTTTAAAATTTTTTTGTCTTTTCTAGGGCTGCACCCGCAGCATATGGAGGTTCCCAGGCTAGGGGTCTAATTGGAGCTGTAGCTGCTGGCCTTCGCCAGCAACACAGGATCTGAGCTGCATCTGCAACCTATACCACAGCTCACGGCAATGCTGGATCCTTAACCCATTGAGTGAGGCCAGGGATTGAACCTGCAACCTCATGGTTCCTAGTCGGATTCTTTCACCACTGAGCCACAAAGGAAACTCCCAAGGGTGTTTGTTAATGGATTGATCAGGACATGCCAGAAGGGCTTTCATGGTCTCTGCAACTGAAAGGATGTGGGTGGAAAATTTGATGTGGACTTATGTTTACAACACCATTAGACATTTATTTCATGGGGGAGAAAGGCCTATAGATTTGAACTAAATCTTGTAAAGAGGGAGAGGAGCAGGCAAGCTTATCTACTCTTTAAGCAGAGAGGGTGGCTGAAGACAAGCTGAGCTACCAAGATGCCTTTTAGACTGATGTCATCTTTTACTGCTGTGAAAGATTTTATACTTATTTGAAAGCTCAATTCCACAAAAGTCAGATTTCCTGTTCAATTCTACTGACTCTTAAAACACCCACTTGCAATAGGAAGAAAAAACCCAGAGGACTCTCTAGGAAGTAGATGAACAAAGAAGGCAAGCTGGTTTTCTCAGAGTCAAGAAAAGGTCCATGTGTGAAAGTCCATTCTCCATGGAGAACACCTGAACTGAAGGTTGGCCCATGTATCTAGATTAAATGTTTGGTTAAGTGACTCTTTCAGAATCTTCAGACTGTATCATAAAAGCCCAGGAGTTAAGAACGGATTCAAGAATCTCAAATACTCCTGGGCAAGTTCTATACTAGAAATCCTCTTAAAATGTCTATTTTACTGGTCAGACCAAGACTTGTCCCACGTGCATGAAACAAACAAAACACTCCAACCACCCAGGGAATGTCAGACTCTCACAGTTCACAGGCTATTTTCCAACATGCTGTACCTTTCTGCTCTTGCCTTGCATGTTTACCATGAGTTCCTCATATCTGTTTCCACAACTGTTTATGTCTGTAAGAAAAATTACATGAACCAATGAAATACGCTTGTGGAAAGAAAGAGGGTTGCTGGAGTTCCTGCTGTGGTGTCACTGGATTGGCAACACCTCTTCAGCATCAGGTCACAGGTTTGATCCCCAGCCTGGTACAGTGGGTTAAAGGGTCTGGTGTTGCCACAGCTGTGGTATAGGTCACAACTGCAGCTTGGATATGACCCCTGGCCTGGGAATTCTATATGCCATGGGGTGGCCAACAAAGAAAAAAAAAGAGAAAGGAAAGAAAGAATGTTGTTTCTGTAGGGGAATATTTGGAAATATTTCTTTAAAGGCAAGTTGTTAAAAATTTTTTCTAAAAATCTATGAAAGAGACAGCTAAAGGATTAGGGAAAGAAGTCATACAGTTGTAGGATTCTGTATTCCAATTGCTCCACAAGTGTCTTTAAAGAAACCAAACAAGGAGTTCCTGTTGTGGTTCAGCGGTTAACGAATCTGACTAGCATCCATGAGGATGCAGGTTTGATCCCTGGCCTTGCTCAGTGGGTTAAGGCTTCGGCGTTGCCATGAGCTGTGGTGTAGGTTGCAGATGCGGCTTGGATCCTGTGTTGCTGTGGTGCAGCTGCAGCTCTGATTCAACCCCTAACCTGGGAACCTCCATGTGCTGTGGGCGTGGCACTGAAAAAAAAAAACCCCAAAAAATAAAAAAAGAAGAAATCGGACAAGATATTTCAGACACTGCATTAGGGGTGAATTATAGGCAAAAAAAATATATCAACACCAACCAAATGACCCACACTTAATGCAAAGACTTCGGCCCTAATATTAAAAGCTTGGCCAGCAACTGAACCACATTTATGTGCTTCAAGTTAAAATCAAGGGTTTAAGATCTGTAAATGTTAATTTTTAAAATGATGATTTGCTTTCACTGACTTTTGTGGTAAACTGACCAGAACAGAGCTAGTGACAAGGGTAGAGAGCATATGCTGGGGTCCCGTGATTCTAGTTTCCTAAGCTGTACTCATGTAGAAGTGGGACCACAGACGGAGTCGCAAACACCTTTCCAGGTACACTGGGAGATCTTTACATGTCTCACGTGACCTGCTTTAATTTTTGAATTCTGATATCATTTTGATCTGCAGTAACTACATCTGTGCGTATTTTGTATAAATCTTCTCACTTTGAAGGCCTGTGTGTTCTGTTAGAGATAGTAACACATGTAGAGACAGAGGAATAACGTAGTGGTGATTTGGAACACGTGGTGGATGCTAAGTGGAAAGTATTATGATCTTGATTAATAGAGTTAAATTTTAAGTTTGGAAATCGGGGAGTGGGCAAGATCATTCACAATGAGACATTTGTTCAATATCTTCTTCTCCGAGTATCAATTAACCAAAAGGGATTAGTTCTACTCATCATGGGCTGTCTAGTTCTAGTTTGAACAGTGAGATTAATATTTATATATTATACTATGAATGAAATATAAAATTTTAACTAGTTGTTTCCAGAAGCTACAATGTTCCATTTCTTCAATAAGAGCAGGCTTAAATAGTCTTGAGTTTGAATTGAAAATTTAGTAGAGAATGACTTTATAGTCCTTGTTTGGCTAGTTAATCTTAAATTCAGCAAAGATGCTACTACAAAAAAAAAGCCAAAAACAAAAACCTGAAACTTACGTTTAACTATAGATGTCTGCCCAGAACATACATATATAAACCTCGTACTTATAAGTATACGTATCAGATCACCATTCTTTTTTTTTCTTCTTAGGGCCACATGTGTGGCATATGGAAGTTCCCAGGCTAGGGGTCAAATTGGAGCTGCAGCTGCAGGCCCATGCCACAGCCACAGCAACCCCAGGTCCAAGCTGCATTTGTGACCTATACCACAGCCTGTGGCAACACCAGATTCTTAACCCACTGAGTGAGGCCCCGGATCGAACACACATCCTCATGGATACTATGTTGGGTTCTTAACCTGCTGAGTCACAACAGGAACTCCCAAACCATCATGCTTAAACAAATGAGCAATCAAACCATGGAAGGCCAAATCATAATGGACATCCTGATCTGAGCTATCTTCCCAGTACTGTCTTTGCTGGGGGATGGGGTGGGTTAGCATCACATGGGAAGTCAGGAGGCCTGGAGTTTAGGTTGGACCCTGGCCTACCCTGCTGTGTGGACTTAAGTGAGTTCTTTTAACTCCTTGGCTTCATTTGCTAAATCTGAAAAATGAGGTGGTGGGCAGTTCTTCCTAAAATCTATCTCCAGCTCTAAAATTCTAGGACCCTGTTATTGCAATAGCAGAAACACATCTATGGCTTTTGCTGAGAATGGCTGTGTACTAAGCCCTTTCCATGTAACCACTCCTGTAATCAGCACAACAATCCGAAGAGCAGATATTTTGGTACTGGTCTTATTTTACAGATGAAGATGAGGCTCCGAGAGGCAAGTTGTGTGTCTCAGTCACATAGCTGGGAGGAGAAGGAACAGGTTGTGGAAGCCCAGGCTCCCTGGTCCCAAGCTTAGAGCCTTAAGCGCATATGAGTCATACAGTTATATGACAAATTGACAAAAGCCAGGACACACCAGTCTCCAGAACTGCCTTTTTGTAAAATTTCAGGCAGCTAAATATCTCTAGCTGATTAACAAGTCTTTTTCTTTGTGGGTGGTCAGTATGGGCTCCTGGAATTGGATGTTGCTATGGCAAAGAGAAACCAGAAAGACCTCTACAGCAAATAACGTAAGCTTGAACTTCAAGAGCAGAAACAAGGCTAGTTTAGATCAGCAGGATTCGAGAAACCAGTCACACTAGGTGTTGATAGGAGCACAATTATGAAAGAACTTGAAGGCAAAAATCTGTTCTCCTAAGCAAAGTGATCTAGAATGATGGCATGAAACCAACCAAGCCACTGCAAGGACAGAAGCAAAGGCTCTTGTGTAACATGGAAAGTCTATTCCTGGCTTCAAAGCCACATTGGGGAGCTTCTCAAACTTTACTGCACATATGAGTCACTTGGGGGCCTTATTAGAAAAGAAGATTCAGTAGATATGTGTGGGCCTGAGACTCTAATGTGTAAGGGGCTTTCAGATGAGGCCTGCGCAGGTGGAACGTGGACCATGCTTTATGAGTAAAGATGAAAGAGCCTAGATGGTCTCAGAATCTGTAGAACTCAGTTCTGCAACTGTCAGCTCTGGGGCCAGGGTTAAATCTTCTCATCTCAGTTGTGTCAAATCATCTTACTTGAATACTTCCTTTGGGCTCTAAAATCAGCATTTCTAATGATGACCTTTCTCATTCAATCCTGCCCTGAGTTCCTACTTGCAGGATCAATAAGAAAAATAAAATGCCTCTCCCTCCTGCCTCCCCCCACCCTAGGTCTCTGCAATGGAAGAGAAAAGGCTCAAGCCTCTTTGCAGGTATTATGCAAAGATAATGGGCTCTCTGTCCACAGGTAAAACTGCCTGAAGACAAATGATGTGCAAGAAAGTGATTTAAATTTAAGGCTTTCTATTTTGACCAAAATCTCTTTAAGACTCACTTGCCAAGGCAATGGGATGCTGGCTAAGGTATCAGGATGGATCATAACACAATATTTTAATAGCTTACTATGGGGGTTGAGGTGGGCTTGGCTATCTTAATCATCTAGGCCTGCACTGTCCAACAGGAGGGCCATTAGCTACATGAAGCTCATGTGAATTGAAAACACACATTGGCTTTTGAAGGCTTTGTATGGACAGGAGAATGTAAAATATGTTAATTTTATATTGATTTCATATTAAAATGATATTTTGGGTTAAAAAATGTTATTTTGGAATTTGAAAAGTTACATGTACCCCGATGTTCATTGCAGCACTATTTACAATACTTAAGACGTGGAAGCAACCTAAATGTCCATTGACAGATGAATGGGATAAAGAAGATGTGATAAACACACACACACACACACACACACACACACACACACACAAAATGGATTATTACTCAGCTATAAGAAAGAATGAAATAATACCATCTGCAGCAACATGGATAGACCACACTAAGTGAAGTAAGTCAAACACAGAAAGATAAATATATGATATAGCTTATATGTGGAAACTAAAAACTGCAAAACCCCTCCAAAAAAATAAACTTACCTACAAAACAGAAATATACTCGCAAGCAGAGAAAACAAACTTATGGTTACCAAAAGGGAAAGGGGCTGAGGGGGAGGGATAAATTAGGAGTCTGGGATTAATATATACATGCTACTGTACATAAAATAGATAACCAATAAGAATCTACTGTCTAACACAGGGAACTATACTTGCTATCTTGTAATAACCTATATGGAAAAGAATCTGAAAAAGAATATATATATGGATATAGCTGAATCACTGTGCTAGCTATGTACCTAAAAATAACATGACATTGTAAATCAACTACACTTGAATTTTAAAAAGTGATGTATTGGGTTAAAATATTATTTTATTTAAATTAATTTTACCTGTGGCTAATAGAAAATTTTAAAATACATCTGTGTCTTGCATTCTGTTTCTCCTTGGCAGGGCTGATCTAGCCCCTGGCTCCTCCAAGTGTGGTTCTTGGACCAGTAGCATCAGTATCAAATGGGAGCTTGTTGCAAAGGGAGAATCTGGCCTCATCTCAGATCCACTGAATCAGAGTCTACATTTTCACAAAATCCCAGGTGGTTTCTGGGAACATTCAAGTTCAAGAGGTTCCCACAACAAACTGGAGTAGGTGTTTGGGCTGCTGACATACACGAGTGACATCCTAAAAGGGTTTGGTGCTTGCTGTATTTTCTAAACCAACATTCCAGCAAGGCAATGGAAACAGTTAAAAAAATTTAAATTATTATACAACTGAAAATATATACATTCAAATTATATTATACATAAAAAATTATGTACATATGCACGTATGGGGGAAGGAAGGGATGCTGTTTCATAGAGGCTACCTTAGTTACTTCTGGGTTTTCAGCCACCATGTACGTGAAACTGATGTTCACCAGATCTGTACCACTGCAGACACAAACTATCCGCCCTTCCAGATCATTTTCTGATTTCCCAACAGCTTCAAGAGCAGCCAAAATTTTGGGATCCTATAGAGGGATACAAATAGGAAAAAATACATTAAATCACAGAGCATGGCAGAAATGCGGTAAAAAGAAACTACACTTGATGTAAAAATATACATTCGGGCCAACATTCTCTTTTTATCTAAAAATGCCCAGATATCGAGTGCTAGTCTAAAACCTACAGGGGTAAAATCCATAACATTTTACATTTGGGAATTTGGGAAGAAAGGCATCATTGGGCTTCAAGGCCTCTTCAAGGAGACTGAACTCAAAACCTTTGGCCAAGACAAGACTTACCAGACCCTTATCATCGCCTCACCCATCTCATTGTAATGCCCCTCCCCGACCTTGAGCAATCTGGTCGCTACCTCCTGCCCCCTACTAGGAAAGGAATGTGGCCCACTCTCATTCCACCTCTCTAGGGGCCTTATAAGGCCCCAACCAAACAGCAAGACCCCTCTTTCCCCAACCAATGAGCAGGTCATGAGGGTGTATCAAGAGACCTCCCCTTTCCCTGGGCTATAAAAACAGACATGTCCATGGGCTCAGTGTCTGCTCTCCCTGGATCATCAGGGAAGTCATCCCATTGTGCTTGCAGCATCTATCATCTTAAACTCTTCTTTCTCTTTGGGGTTGGCTCCCCCTGATTATCAGGAAGTCATCCTGTTGCATTTGCAGCATCTCTTATCTCAATACATTCTAATTTCTCTTCACATTGCCATCACCATGCCGGAAATTCTTCTTCTGACCCTCATGCACAGACCATGACAGGTATTATAAAATTATTGATTTAGAAGACTGGGAGGGAGTGTCTTTGCATTTCTAGATGTAGTTATTGGAGAACCCGGATGACTATGGCAACAGAACAGAAAGGCTCTGACTGGGACCTACTTGTGTCTACAGAGTCAGAGGTTTCTCAAGATGGCTGCTGGGGAGTCACAGGAAGATGCAGGGCACTGCCAGGACCTGCAACCACAAGGCTTTCAAATAGCCAGGATACAAAGAGTATGTGTGCCTCTAGGAGCGTTGGCATCCTTGTTTGGAATGAAAACTGTGTAAGTTTACCCTAATTAGCAAATAAAATAGAGGCTTTGTCCTCCAAAAGAACTCAGGGGGAAAATGCCAACACAGTCACCCAGAGATTTTAACTAACATCAAAGAAGGTCAATAAAGAGCAAAAACAAAAACAAAGCAAGGAACATAATTTCATTTTGAACACCTGAAAACGTGCAGGGCTATTACGGAAAAGGGAATAAATGCTGTGCTAGAATATTCTGGGAAAAAACATCTTTTAAATTCCTAGCATCGCTATGCAAACAGCTTCTTATTCAAACAAATCAATCACTGTGAAGAAGGCTGATTTATGCATTCTGTCATTCTTTTTTTCTCTCCGAGGCAAACCAGCCTTCAAGGTGAGCCAATGTGTGCGTGCGCAGGTGCACAAATATGAAGCTACCCAAGCCATTTAAACTTCCACGTCAACCACGGACCAGAAATGACTCAGTATTTGCTACAAAAGAAGGCTGGGCGGGGATTGCTTGTCAAATTAATTTCTGAGTTAAGGAAACTGTTGATTTTGATGCTGGTATCACACTAGCATTGTCATTTTTAAAGGTTAATAACGATGTCTAATATAACAGAACAGAATGTAATCCAAATCACCCAACCGTTATAGATGAGATTTCTAAACTGTGTCTATTCTTCATTCCCAGCTGATGATATAGGGGCAGTAACAGGTTAAACAGCATTCTGTGTTTAGAAGAACAATGAACACCAATCACTGGTACCTTTGGTGTGGCTCCCAGACGCACACTGTTGATGAGGGAACATTCTAGTACTTGTCCTTCCTGCAAAGACAGAATATAGCACACAGCAGTTAGCCTGAATTCTGCTAGACTTATGGCACAAACAAGATGATTAGCACATGCTTTGGATGATGAAGTCAATGCTGATTAGGGTCAGGCAGAAAAGGGATTAAAAACAAATAATAATTATAATGATAATTTCCAACAATCAGAAAAAGTCAAGACTGTTTCAAATATATATATGAATGCAACTCTGAATAATTATTTGTAAAATGTTTATAAAATGTTTCCTTTATGCATGTAATATTATTAATATAATTTATGTATACTATTAAATATATGTGTACATGAACTATTAAATTGGGACATGCTAACTTTTATATAACTCTGATTCTACTTTTTGTA
The DNA here is from genome assembly GCF_016906955.1 of Phacochoerus africanus. Classification (NCBI taxonomy): domain Eukaryota; kingdom Metazoa; phylum Chordata; class Mammalia; order Artiodactyla; family Suidae; genus Phacochoerus; species Phacochoerus africanus. The sequence continues at coordinate 45,119,235 of NC_062546.1, forward strand.
AATTCAGCTCAAAGGTTGATTAAATGTGTTACATCCTGGTGTATAACCACATGAAAATGCCCTTCTTCTTTTGGCCACTCTTGAGGCATGCATGGAGAAATTCCCATGCCAGGGATCAAATCCTTGCCACATTGGGACCCTTGCCACAGCAGTGACAACACTGTATCCTTCACTCACTGAGGCACCAGGGAATGCCTTTTTTTTTTTTTTTTTAATGCCAATGCACCTCTGAAATTTCAGCTTCTGGGAAACTTTTCTAACCCCCAAGATTTAAATCAGACTTACCTAATTTTTGTTGTTGTATTTTTGTTTGTTTGTTTGTTTTTATTTTGCTTTTTAGGGCCACACCTGCAGCATCTGGAAGTTCCCAGGCTAGGGGCTGAATTGGAGCTATAGTTACCAGCATTCGCCACAGCCACAGTAACGCCAGATCGGAGCTGCGTCTGCGACCCACACCACAGCTCCCAGCAACACTGGATCCTTAACCCACTGAGCAAGGCCAGGGATTGAACCCAGGGATCGATCCTGGTTGGGTTTGTTAGCCATTAGCCATGATGGGAACTCCAAGACTTGCCTGTTTTAAGCTCTTGTAACAACCTGACTTTCTCCTTCACAACTCTCAACGGCTTGTAACGTTTTGTCTATTTTTGGATGCCCACTTTGATTGCAGGCTGGAGGCTATGAGGGCGAGGGACATGTCCTTGACCACCACAGTATCCCAAGTGCTTGGCACATGGAAGTACATTTCTAAAAATCTTGAATCAACAGAGAGCACAGGGTCTGTGCCCTCAAGAGGCACTCTGTCACTTGCTGAGAAATAAAATGCCTTAACCCTGACAGCAGGGAGGAACAACTTGCTCTTTCTGTTGCCATACCTTGCCTTCACTTCTCCAGGTCAGAAAGAAGCCAAATTCGTCCACTTTGAAGAGGCAGTTGGGTTCAAACACAAAGGATTCCTGTTCAAAAGAAATGTGTTGATCTGCATGAACTCACACCATTTTGAATCTAATAAAAATGCAAATATCTTTTAGCCTCTAAACAAAGGAAAATGTATCCTAAAGCTAATGACATTTCTTACTATATATGTAAAGTTTTCATTTTGAAAATTTCTTGCATTCATTTTTTGCATTGAAAGACTGATGAATTTTATACAGCATCTTCTTTAGAGTAGTTTTAATAACAAAACATGCTAATACTTTGACGGAGGAGGAATGTTCTCTAAAATCTTGGAAGAAGACCTCCTGGAAGGAAGAAGGGCTCCCAGGTTCTGGCCAACTGGTCTCCCTTCAAGAAAGAGGAATTGTTGCCCATCTCCAACATAGTGTCAGAAATCAGGGGTTAATTCCTTCCTTCCTTCCTTCCTTCCTTCCTTCCTTCCTTCCCTCCCTCCCTCCCTGTCTGTCTGTCTGTCTGTCTGTCTGTCTTTTTAGGGCTACACCTTTGGCATATGGAAGTTCCCAGATTAGGGGTCGACTTGGAGATATAGCTGCTGCCTTACACCACAGCAACACAGGATCTGAGCCACATCTACGATCTACACCACAGCTCACGACAATGCCAGATTCTTAACTCATTAAGTGAGGCCAGGGATTGAACCCGTGTCCTCATGGATACTAGTTGGTTTGTTACTGCTGAGCCACAACAAGAACTCTAGGAGATAACTTTTTAGATTACTCTTTTTTTTTTTTTTTTTTGACTATACAATTTAGCATTCAGAGGTTTACTCAGAAAATTCCTGAACTTTCTGCTTTTACATCCAACCTCATTTGGTGTCCCATAAACCAGGACTTAAGTCAGATTTTGAGCTACTCAAAGAACAGTCCTGGGACCAGCAGCATCGAAATCACCTGGGAGACTGACTAAACTGCAGAATCTAGGGCTCCAGGCCAGACAGACTGAATCAGAGTCTCTGGGGTAGGAACCAGAAATCTGTGTTCCAACAAGCCCTCTGGGTAAGTCTAATGTACATGAGACTCTCAGAACTACTGTTGTGGACTTTGACATTAGGAACTCTGCTGAAAATTTCAGAATCAAAACTGGAATCAGGAAGGAATGTTAGCCAAATGGAGGGGCCTCAGAGCAACTAAACTGTATTTGCCAAGGGATTCCTGGTCTTTAGCAAGAAAGCACCATTGTTCTTAAGAACACCAGGAAAGTTCTATGTCAATGAAAGAAAAAGGGCATTCAGGAAATGAACCCAGATGCCCTCTGCACTCTGTTTGCATTACATCAAGCCTTGGCACCCACGTGGCACCAAATCCACACGTTCGTCTCATGATCTAAAGAACTTGTCCTCCTAGATAATTACAGCACTGCAAATAGTGAACCTGCCTGGCAAACAGGAGCAGGGTGTGACTTCAAACACTAAAGAGGAAAGAGCAATTATAGGATTAAGATTTTAAGCGTTGTCCAGACTCTCAGGTTCACCCATCAAAACATATCTTTCTAAATTCCAGGGAAGCAACAACATTCATCATGGTAAATCCAATGTCAAGATACTGGGCCACCTAGAGTGTCAGAATTGAGAGTCCCAGGGGCCTTGAATTAAGCCAGCCTTCAAATTTGTTTGGGTAGTTTTTCTGACAGATGAAGAATTATCATACGTATTTCGACTCTGTCCCAGGTTCGTGCTCAGCACTGTAGTCACAGCGATGAGTAAGACGAAGGAAGGGGCAAGGTGCTTGACCTTTGTTTTTGGAATCAAAACCCAGTTCTGCCACTTATTTACTATTTACTTTCTCTTACAAAGACCCTTTCTAAGTCTCAGAATCCTTATCTAACAAAAGGAAGTATTTACACCTCCCTTTTAAGGAACGAAGTGAGATGGTAAAGTACTTTTGCGTTTCTACAATGACACTGAATCACATAAAGTTCAGCAAGTGGTACCTTGTATGGTTCAACTTTATTACTTGTGATGAAAAATTATTAACAAGATGAAATTTATAATCTGTGAGGGTTTTGAGCCACAAAAACACACTTGACGGTTCAATGTTTTAGAAAAGGCTCGACCCAGCAGTTGACATTTTTGATGGGTCTCAGAGGATGAGCAGAAGTGATCCCAGTGAAGCAGCCTGGCAGGTATGTAGGTCTGGCCTGACAGTGGGGCCTTCTGAGGAGCTGAGGTGATTGGGACATCTTATGGGGATGGCAGAGAATGACACTAGACACATCAATCAGGCTAGGCGAGAAGGGTGCTGTATGTCAAACAAAAGGTATTAAATTTGACCCCAAAGGCTATGTGGAGTCTTCTATCATTACTGATGGAGAAATGACAATAATCAGTTAATTAAATTATAAGAATGAATGCATTTTAGAATACTTCCTAAGCAATATCCTCATGGTAATAGTTTCAGTGTTCAAAAGTATGACCTAAAATGGTATTTTCAGAGTAGACCCACAATGAATCAGCTACCATCATTATTATTTATTTTCATGCATCCTATCCAATTCCAAATAAGGATATGAGATGATCCATGAAATATACATGATAAATAACAATGATTTTCCAGCTTATTTTGAGGTGGAACTTTCAGTTCCTTGGTCTTATCCGCAAGGATTTTTTTTCTTTCCTCTTCTCTCAATTACTTAGTACTCTCAGACCCTACCGTCACCAGGTAGAAATTAGGATTCCTAATTCTTGGACACTTTCATCTGATCCTTTAAACCCCTAGCTCTAGATTTCTCACTCTCCTATATTAATTTGACTTCTTGCAACTTCCTATTCATTAACCCTGCCAATCTCTTACTAACCACTAGATTTCTTTTACTTTCATCTTTGTCTAGCTTATTGCTATGATCCAATATTACAATCACTCCCTCATAGACACCCTCAACTCCTATGTCTCCTTTCTGTGTTCCTGGCCAAAAAAAATAAGTCCTCCTTTCCATATCTTACCACTGAACTTAACAAAGAAAATCACAAAACTGGATTGTCTGGCTTTGGTTTAAATTCAAGATTGCCAGCTTCAAATGGATAGCCAACATGAATTTCAATCTTAAAAGGTTTGACACTTTTTGTAAGGACTACCTTATTGCTTCTTTTCAAACCTCTTTACTCCCAGCCAATTACTGTGCTTCACTGTTTAAAGGGAACTCATCAGATGAGAGCCTTTTTCTGTCCTTCCTCCTAATAAAGCATGCTTTCTCCCATCAAAGGCCATTCCCCTACTTCTGCTCCAGTTCCAGTCTTCATCCAGATTCCATCCTCTTTCAGTCTTGCGCTTATCACTTAATACACATCAATTTTGTTAGAGAAACACCAGCATACAAATGTGTTCTAGCTGTCCCGACTTCCTCCTTCATTTGCTGGCTCATGTCTCTGATCCCCTCTCAGAGCATAATATCATGAAGAGTTTGCCTTTAGCTACTGTCTCTACTATTTCTCTTGCATACTTTCTCTGACCAATTCCACCTGCCTTCTGTTTCTATCATTTGCTAACATTTCTTTGCCAGGTTCACTATGACTTACTTTATGTCAAATGCAGGTGCACAAGTTCCTTTTCTCATTTGATTTATCTCTGAGCAGTTGACTAGTATTCCCTTCTTCTTGAAACACTCTGCAATCTTGATAACCTGGTTGTGTTCCATTCCTTTCATCTCATTTCCTCCTACACCCAACTTCTACATGTTCCCTAGGAACTGGCTCTGGGAATTCTCATGTCCACTGTGTTCCTAGACCTTTAAACCCGGAGCTTGAATACCATCTCTTTCTTCATGACTCTTAAATGTATAACAGCCGTCCAGCTCTCTCTGAGCTCCAAATTCAGACATATAACTCTCCACTTGACCTCTCCACACAGATGTCTCAAAATTAACAAGTCCATAACTGAATTCTTCACTTCTCACCCTCTCTCTCCAGGACTCTCCATCACAAGACTTTCTGAGCTCAATAAATGGCACTAGTATATAACCATTCATTGACACAAAGAGCCATCCTTGACTTTCCATTAACAAATTCATTTTCATAGCATTTTTCATATATATCCATTTTACTCCATCTCCACCACCACCACCTTGGTCCAAACCATCACCATCTGGCTCATGGATGATTTTCCCACTCCCCACGCTTTCTTCCCATGGCAGCCAGATTCAAACTTTTAATCCATTCATTAAAACTACTTAATAGATTCCCATCATATTTAGGATTAAAATCCTAACTCCTAGCCTGGCCTAAAAGATCCTATATAATCTGGGTCCCAGAGACATCATCTCATACCACTTTCTGTCTTTGCTTTCCTTCTTCACTATGGCCATTAGGACTCTTTTCCTTGAACTTCTTAAATGCTTCCAACCTCAGGGCCTTTGCATGTGCTGTTCCTCCTGCCCAGAAGTCTCTTCCTACTGTCCTTAGCATAAGCTGCCTCCTCTTCATCCTATAGACCTCACCTTAATTACACCCTCTTCACAGAGGCTTTCCCTGCCCTCCCTAACAGGCCTCTCGTTTTATTCTCTAATACAGTATCCTGATTATGTCCTTGCCTGCAATAGAGTCCACAATTATTTCATTTCTCTGTTTATTGATTTATTGTCTGACTCCCACATCAGAGTTTAACCTTCATGACAGCAGACTCCTAGAAACTTTTGTGTCCACATTTGTGTTCCAAGCACCTAGCATGTCAAAGGGACACTGAAACTACATTTATGAACTTAAAAAAAAAAAAAAAAGATTTTTTTCAAATGAAAAAATATAAAACGCAGGCCAATATATGAAATGTAAGCACGAAGTTATTCAAGTTGAAGAAGAGGCTGCACTAGGCCTGGAATTCTTCAGTCCCTAGAGTTGCCACTGAAAGACAAATATGAGGGCATCAAACGGTAGCTGTCTGCCTAGAAGAAGCAGCACCTTTTTCTAATTCATACAAACGCATCTTCGCAGTTGGGTGTGGCTTTGAGGGACTCCTAGGAATCCCTGTGGAACCAGAAGCATTGCTTGAATGAGAATGCAAAGAGATCATTTTCAAAGTGGGATAAGAACACTAGGCAAGGAGAAGAAAAAAAAAGCAAAATTGCAAAATAAGGATAGAGTGAAAGAGCTTTAAGAGATGCTTGTTATAAGGTCCTACACAGTGAAAACAAGATCCCAGTTTGGCTCTGGGCTCCCTGGCAACAAAAGCAAAAAGGGAAAAAAAATGTCATTTACCAAGTTCCATTTGGTTCATAGATAAAAACATAAGATGTTAAGAAAGGCAGCAACTGCCAGAACAGAAATTCTCCAGTGAGACCTCTGAGAGGCCCTTGACAGATGCTAACGACAAGGTTTCCAACGAAGCCCACAATAAGCTTGTCAACTGTAACTAGAAAGTTCTCCGAACAAATGGGTTCAAATTACCCACGAAAATCGGAGAGTAATCTGAGGGGTACGTGACAATCTGCTGAAAGGAACTGAAACCCAACCGATTAAGATTTCTCTCCAACTTCGATTAACAAACAGAAGGACCTGACCCTTTATGAGTAATGACACACAATCTCTCTTCTTTACCCCTAACAGCAATTTTAAATTTCCCACAGGTACCTACTGACCAGAACTGGGGCTGTGGCCCAGTGATTACATTGCAGCAATTACCTCCCTCCAGACCTGGGCACTGCAGGGCAGCTGGCAAAGGAAGCAGTGGGGTGGGGGTGGGGGGGCTTTTCTCCACAACCTGTTCCTCCTCTCCCCAGTTAACAAATGGTGGAAGGATTCTCTGGTAAGGAAGCAAATGGTAGTATTTTCTTCCGGGGGGCTCAGAATTTCCATTTTCGTATGACTTGAGTTAAAACCCTGAACAACCATTCTTTAGTGTTCAAGTTAACGCATCCAGCCCAACACACCTTTCCTTTGGCCACTGGGAGAGAATAAAAGGAATAGGAACTGCTTCCGTGAAGGCAGACAAGTTGGGGGGCAGGGGGGCCTTTTGTTTGGAAGAGGCAAGAAAAATCACTTTTGCTGCAATCACAACAACTGGAAGGACGTCCTCCCTCCAGGATCCCTGTTATGAGGGGCTTGTGCCCTGAGGGGCTTCCGAGCTGCTGTCCCCATTTCACCAAGGAGAGAGTATAAGTAAAAGCTTTGTGGGAGTTCCTGCTGTGGCACAGGGGCTTAGGAACCCAACTAGTATCCATGAGGATGTGGGTTTCATCCCTGGCCTCGTTCGCTCAGTAGGTTAAGGATCTGATGTTACCATGAGCTGTGGTGTAGGTCACAGATGTGGCTTGGATCCAGTGTTCCTGTGGCTGTGGTGTAGGCTGGAAGCTGCAGCTCAGACTGGACCCCTAGCCTGGGAGCTTTCATAAGCTATAGGTGCAGCCCTAAAAAGACCAAAAAAAAAAAAAAAAGAAAAAAGAAAAAAGAAAAAGAAAAATCTGTGTGTCTCAGCATTATTTTGAGTGTATTTTCCCCCAATACATGCTACTTCGACACTATTCAATATCACAGTCTCTCTTTCAAAGATTCAGGTTCAGGTGACTTTCAAAATGACTTAGACTGAAAGTATTTTCTTTTGATTTCAGTTTTAAAAGTTATTTGGTTAAACAACATTTAATCCCGTTCTCTGGCATACTGTGATGGAGGAGGAGGAACTTATTTGGGTGGGGTTTCCAAGTAAGAGGGGAGAACGGGTGGTTGATTTTATTTTAACTGGGATTTGTGGTTACTTCTTACCTTCCTCTCCTGCCCTCGCCCCCACCATCATTCCCTAAGTTCATTGAGAATGACTTTCTACTGGGGGGATCTCCACCATCAAATTAGGGAAGAGTCAAGTCTTACTACCAAGGAGGGATAGAGATTTGGGGCTGGTTAATAAATGTGTTGATCTCTCTTTCTTTCTTTCTTTTTTCCTTTTTTAGGGCTGCACCCATGGCATATGGAGATTCCCAGGCTAGGGGTCTAATTGGAGCTGTTGCTGCCAGCCTACACCAGAGCCACAGCAATGCCAGGTCCGAGCCGTGTCTGCAACCTACACCACAGCTCACAGCAATGCCAGATCCTTAACCCTCTGAGTGAGGTCAGGGATCGAACCTGCAACCTCATGGATACTAGTCAGATTCATTTCCACTGAGCCACGATAGGAACTCCCCACTTTATTTCTATTAGATGTTCCCTGTTCTGGGCCTCTTTTGGGCTTGTGATTGGATGGCTAGATTTGAACACAAAGAGAAGGAAAACAAGTGAGAGTTTTCACATTCCATCCCATCGTGGGACTTGTGGTTTCTCGGAGGGCCCAGACCTTGTAGCTTAACATTCCTGGGTTTGAATAGCAGCCTCCTCACCAGGCATCTGCCAAAGAGTCGTGCCATTTAATTTCCCCAAGCTTGACTTCTCTCATCTGTAAATTGAGAAAACTGATACCATCCTCACGGGGCTCTCAAAGTTGAAGAAGCTTCAGTGCCTGGGATGAGGTCCATGCTGGAGAGATGGTAACAGCTATGAGAAAGCAGCTACTGTGTAATTCAGGGCTACAGCCATACCCTGGCCAGTAGACATTCTGTGATGTTGCAAATGTGCCAGAGGAGCATAAGCGACAAAGAAGCTGCGAGGGCCACGTGGGCTTAGGAAGCCCTTGACATGTAGCTAGTGTGACACTGAATTTTTCAGAGACACTGAATTCAGAGACACTGAATTTTTCATTTTCATTTGTATAACCGTGTACGATGTGTGGTTACCATATCAGACAAGAAGTGTTTGAAATAAAGGGAAAAGCTATTTGGAGGAGAGTCAGTTCCCTAAGGTGACAGTTGATGAGGAACAGATCTGGATTCAAACTGGTTTCTCTGATTGCAAAGCCTGGTCTGTTCAACTCTGTCCACTGTGACCAAGCAGGTCCCCCTCTGCCTAAAATCAGTGAGGTTTTGGATTGTCAGCCAATGGCCACGGCCTCCCGTAGGCTTCACCTTTGGATAAACATGAGACTCCTTGTTTCCTGGTTTGATAAAAACTGGAGGAAAAGAAAAGGGCTTTGTTAAGGCTGGAGAGAGACAGGGAAGTCTGAGTTAGGGAGAGGCCATGAGGGGTCTTATCAAATATAAATAACATTTATGAACGACTACCACCAAAACAGTACTAAGCACCAGGCAACGCTCTAAGCATGTGTACACGTTAACTTATTAACCTCCCAGCTTCCTATGACGGAAGTACTATTAGTTTCCCATTTTACAGAGGAGGCCATTGAGGAATGGAAATTAAGTATCTTGCCCAGTGCTGTGTAGGTGATGGGGCAGAACTAAGACTATCGGCTACACTGAAGCACACATTTGAATGGCCCTTGCTTTGAGATCCCTAAGGAAGAGGGTGACACTGTCAGGGAGTGGAACCAGGTAGCTGCTCAGCACCACCCCTGAAGGAGGCTTTGCTGTTGCCCTTGTCACCAAAGGCCAGTACCATCAATTGGGTCAGAAGGGCTTTAGAAATGTTCTAATTACCTAATTTCTTTCTTCCCTTTCTTTCTTTTCTTTCTTTCTTTCGTTCGTTCATTCATTCATTCATTTTTGTTTTTGTTTTTTTAGGGGTGCACCCGCAGCATATGGAGCTTCACAGGTTAGGGGTGGAATCAGAGCTGTAGCTGCCGGCCTACACCACAGCCACAGCAACTTGGGATCCGAGCCATGTCTGTGACCTACACCACAGCTCACGGCAATGCCAGATCCTTAATCCACTGAGTGAGGCCAGGGATTGAACCTGCGTCCTCATGGATGCTAGTCAGATTTGTTTCTGCTGAGCCATGATGGGAACTCCTAATTACTGAATTTCTTAAGGATTCCCTAGGGAACCTCATCAATGGTACACTGTATTTATTACTGGGTTGGTTGTTGGAGGGGGTATCAGAATTTTTTCTTAGATCCTAGTATAAAGGAAAATTGTTTTTGCTGATCTGTTGCCTTTCTTGCAATATGATGGACACTTGGACTGTTTCTTTTTGGTATCGCTCTGGCCACCAGGATCACAAGGAGCAAATCTACAGCTCACGTCTTTAAATTTTATGGGACATTTTTGCTACCCATAGAGTAGCTACCTGCTAATTTTCTCCCTAATCTGATGTACCGCCCAGGTATTTTTGTTTTGTTTTGTCTGTCTTCAACTTCAATCCCTAATGCATTTTATCTAGTAGTATATATTTTGGCATTTCAGCTGACTTTGAGATGTGGAGGAAACACATGTAAATAAACACAAAACCCGTTTCATGAACACTCAAAACTACTGCGCACTTTACATTGGTTTTAGGGTCAGACAGATGTTGAATCTTTGGGTCTTTTAAGGTTTGCTAATTTGAGATGCTAATTTGAGATTCCTTCTCCTTTTCTCTCTTGGAAGCACCTCTGTTGTGGGCATTTCTTTTTTTAAAAAAAAATTTTATAGCCACACCTGTGGCATATGGAAGTTCCTGGGCCAGGGACTGAATCCAAGCCACAGCTGTGATCTACGCTACAGCTGCAGACATGCTGGATCCTTAACCCACTGTGCCACAGCGGGAACTCCTCTGGCGCAGGCATTTTGAGGCCAAACCTGGATGATCAGACTTCGCACTGACTCTTGCGTTATAGTAGGACACTGGGACAAGCTCCCTGATTCTTGCCAGACAACACTTTTAGAAGTGATTCCTAAGATATCTGGCAACGACCTCTCCGATTGTAGAAAGAAGTCAACAAAACATGCCTTTCGAAGGAGTGAATAGTCACTCAAGAAAGTAACTTTCTGGGGAAGGAAAACTGTCAGGTTAGTCACAACAGGTGCTGTAGCAACTTAAATAAGGAAACATTAAAAAACAGCTTATTCAGAGCCAGGGAGGCAAAGAAGTATTTTTTTAACAAACATTTACAATAAATATTAAAAACATATATCACACACACACACACACACACACACACATATCCTGCCCCAAAGCTTCTTTCCTTGAGCCAAGTTTAGTCAGGCTGCTCTGAATCTTATTGCCAACTAAGTCTTGATTTTCGGACTTCCGTATTTGTCCTTGCATTGCCCAGTGTTAGAATCCTGCTAGGATGGTAATAATCAAAATCCCTCACCCTTAATATCTGATCACTCTTGATATCTTATCTGGTTCCTCAACCTTCACCAGCACTCAGGTGATGTTTCATCATCCTGGCTTGCCTTCAACAAGAATCCTATTAGGCTGGTTTAGCCAAAATCTTTTTTTTTTTTTCTTTTTGTCTTTTCTTGAGCTGCTCCCACGGCATATGGAGGTTCCCAGGCTGGGGGTCTAATCGGAGCTGTAGTCACCGGCCTACGCCAGAGCCACAGCAACACCGGATTGGAGCTGCATCTGCGACCTACACCACAGCTCATGGCAACGCCGGATCCTTAACCCACTGAGCAAGGCCAGGGATCAAACCCACAACCTCATGGTTCCTAGTTGGATTCGTTAACCACTGTGCCATGACAGGAACTCCCCCTAGCCAAAATCTTTTTTTAACCTGATGTTTCCTCTTGGTAACTTTTCATCCATTGATGCCCACCAACTCCTTGGCTATAAATCTCTTTATCTTTGTTGCATTCAGAGTTGAGCTTAATCCTCTCCTGCAAAACCCTTCTTGTAGTAGGCTCCAGAAAATAGTATTTTAACTAGTGTCATGGATAATGTTTTAACATTCTATAAAAACACAACAGGCAGTTTCTGCTGTGGCTCAGAGGTAATGAATCCGAATAGCACCCATGAGGATGCGGGGTTCAATCCCTGGCCTTGCTCAGTGGGTTAAGGATCTGGCGTTGCCATGAGCTGTGGTGTAGGTCACAGACTCGGCATGGATCCTGAGTTGCTGTGGCTGTGGCATAGGCTGGTAGCTGCAGCTCTGATTTGACCCCTAGCCTGGGAACTTCCATATGCCACAGGTGCAGCCCTAAAAAGATAAAAACAAAAACAAAAACACCATCAGTTCCATAATAAATTATAATGAGCAAGGGATTAAACATACAGTAATATAGAAGACATATATCTGAAGAAGCTGATCAAAGAAATAATGTTTTGAACTATCACTAAATAGAGATGACAGCCCCTGATGAATAGAGTCATTGAAAGGAAAGGAATCTCAAATGATTTCCATGAAACTTCCTTTTGAATGTCTGCATTGATCACTTAAATAGTCCAGCCTGTAAAAATGCTTTTCTTCTCTTTTTAGGGATGCACCTACAGCATATGGAAGTTCCCAGGCTAGGGGTCAAATTGTAGCTGCAGCTGTAAGCCCACACTACAGCCACAGCAATGCAGGATCTGAGCCTCATCTGCAACCTACTCCACAGCTCAAGGCAATGCTGAATCCTTAACCCACTGAGTGAGACCAGGGATCGAACCTGCATCCTCGTGGATACTAGGTGGGTTCTTAACCCACTGAGCCATAACAGGAACGCCTAAAAATGCTTTTCTTGACATTAGCTGCATGAGATGTCACTCTCTTCCCACTTTCATCTTCTGAAATAGCTTAGGTTTAGGCTTCAACCGTACACAGTCCCCACTGGCTCTTAAGGGCAATCCTGGCTTTATAACTTTTTACTGTGGCTAAGAGAGCTGCAGAAATCATGGGAACAGGCACACAAGGACCACTGCTACTTCCAAACTAGAGAATTTGGCAGTAAGCACAGACTTGGCTGCAGAAAACTGCAGTTCATGTGGTTAGCATGTGACTCTCCTACCTCAAGGGGAGAGCTGCTGCATCAGTTGGGTCCCCTAGGAAGAGACACCAAGACAGGGATTGAGCGTATTAGGCATTTGTTAAGGGAAATGTCTATCAAAGAGAAAGGGGAGGAGAAGCAGGGAGAGCCCCCAAACCGCAAGGCAGTATTAATACCTGTGAAAGGACAGGAGGGAGGGAGGAGGAGTGGGTAGGAAGGGTCTCAGACTGCAGTACAGCTCTGAGAACATTTCCTCCAGGTGGATAGGAGCTCCGGGGCCAGGACTGCCAACCAGAGGAGCCTCACCTGGGGCAGCAGGAAAGGGCTGGCTCCCTTCTCTGCTATATCACTCATTGGCTGGGAACCTTGGATGAACACTGTAGGGGTAAGGATGCTGCAGCTGGAGGTTGTCCCGACTTCACTCCTAGTGATGGTTTTTTCTTGGAGGGAGATATTTCTTTACTTATTTAATTGAAACATAATCTATTTACAATGTTGCCTTAGTTTCAGGTGTACAGCATAGTGATTCAGTTATACATATCTATGCTCTTTTTTGTTTTTTTTTAAGGGCCGCACCTGAGACATATGGAAGTTCCCAGGCTAGGTGTTGAATTAGAGCTACAGCTGTTGGCCTATGCCACAGCCACAGCAATGCTGGATTTGGAGCTGCATCTGCGACCTACACCACAGCTCATGGCAACATTGGATCCTGACCCACTGAGTGAGGCCAAGGATCCAACCCACGTGGATACTAGCTGGATTCGTTTCTGCTGCACCACAATGGGAACTCCCTCTATGTCTATTCTTTTTCGATTTCTTCCCCTTATTTCATTATATATTGAGTATAGTTCCCTGTGCTATATACTTGGTCTTTGTCGGTTATCTATATTGTATGCAGAGCTATGTATCTATCTGTTCATCCCAAGCTCCTAATTTATCCCTCTCCCCTTTCCCTTTTGGTAATCATAAGTTTCTCTTCTATGCTTCTGGGTCTACTTCTATTTTGCAAATAAGTTCATTTGTATCATTTTTTAATAGACTCAACATATAAGTGATACCATATGGTATTTATCTTTTTCTGTTTGGCTTACTACACTTGGTATGCTAATCTCCAGGTCCATCCATGTTGCTGCAAATGGCATTATTTTATTCTTTCTTATGGCTTAGTAATATTCCATTGTATATACTAACTAGATCTTTATCCATTTCTCTGTCAATGGACATTTAGGTTGCTTCCAGGTCTTGGCTATTGTAAATAGTAGAACAATGGGGTTCATGTGGCTTTTTGAACTATAGTTTCTCCAGACACATGTCCAGGAGTGGGACTGCAGGATCATATGGTAGCTCTATTTCTATTTTTCAGAGGAACCCCCATCTCCATATTGTTCTCTTGGAGGGGGATTTAAATGACACACTTTCATGGTTGCCACAAATGGAATCTCCTGCTAACCTTTTTCCAGATCCCCCCAAAGGAGCTCCAGTTCCAGTTCCTTGGCACCTTGAAAATGCCTTTAAAATTGGGAACCACTTAAATAACAATCAGTTTGAGTCCTGGATAGGTAAAAAAGGAATGGCTGGATCATCATGGATGCTTATTAAATATCTGTGAAGTGATGAATGAATTTCCCATTGGGGACAGAGCAGCAAATAAAAACAAAGTATCTGTTTCTTGGCTTATATATCCTGGGGCGGGGGGTGGATTTTGACAATGAACAAAAGGCAAGCAACTAATATCTCAGGAATTGATAAATGTGAAGAAAGAAAATCTAAATGATTAAGAAGTGTGTTGTATGTGCATGTGTGTGTGCATGTGTGTCTGCACACATGTGTGCACACAACTTTTTTAAGCATGTTTTTTACGTAAATCATGCAGGCCTCTTGGATGAGATGACTTTGAGAACTAGAATGCAGTGAGGAAGTGAACTTAGAACTGATGGCACATGGGGAAGAGCAGGAGCTGCAAGTTCAAAGGTCCGGAGGTTGTATGCCTACTATTTCCAGGGAACATCAATGGCACAATGAAGTGAAGGGCTTGTAAGGCACTGGAAGAACTCTGGAAATTATTTGGCATGAGGTAGGAAGCCACTGAAAGTTTAAAGCAGAAGAGGGGTTATGCTCTGACTTACATCCTCAAAAGATTCATCTTATTCCTCTTAATGGCCCTATGAGGTAGGTATGTATTATTGCCCCCATTTTCTGGACAAGGAAGCTGTGGCTTAGTGTCTAGTGGGTTTAAGACTGGCTCATGGTCATATCTCTTGAGCAGCAAGGCCAGAATTGAAGTTAATGCTGTTTATCTCCAAATCGATACCCTTAACCAACTATGTGTATTTCAACCTTCAAGAAAGAACCCTCTGCCAAAGATTTTATCCTAAATACCACTTAAGTACAAACCCTTTTTTAAATTTGCAAACAATATCCTGGCAACTTGGCTCCGGTCAGCATCGTCTTGGCATCTCACCCAAGTTAAGAGAACCATTTGCCCTTTTAGGTATTTGGAAGAAGAAAATCCATAGCAGAAGAGCAAGGAAGGCACCAGTACCATTGTCCTTGAATAACCCTTTAGTAGGAAGAATACGAAGGCTTAGATGCCTGGGAAGCTCTCCTGGCTCAGCCCATATGCTTCATTAACTGTTTTTTGTTTGTTTGTTTATTGGCCGCACCCACAGCATGCAGAAGTTCTGGGGCCAGGGATCCAACCTGTACCACAGCAGTGACCCAAGCCATAGCAGTGACAATGCTGGATTTTTAACCCACTGAGCCACATGGGAATGCCATTACATTTTTTGATGAGAAACGATTCAGAGCAATTGCTTACTCTTTATGGCTTTAAAGAGCAAGTAGTTTAAAAATCATGTGTTCTTATTAATTTAACAGAGTCAATATTCTATATTAAAAGACAGATTTTCCTGCTAAGGATATGCTATATCTGTTTCTATTGACTGGAAGGGAATGTAAAGAAAGAAAGACAGAAAAGAAAGGAAGGAAGGAAGGAAAGAAAGAAGGGAGGAAGGGAATGTTATGTACATTTATTTTATATAGTACATTTTATCTAGTTGTGTGCCACCCCTAATTAAAGACTAAAAATGTCCTGGTTAATACTTTTTTTATCCTTAAATGCTGATTTTATTGGTCATAAGGTAGAGGTATTAGTGTTTTTAGGGGTGCTCATACAAGGGGCAAATATATGAAAAATAATTGTTTTGCCTATCCTCATTTCTTTAACAGAATCAAATTAAGAACTTCTGGCAGTAGTAATATAACAATTATGGCCTAAAATGGATACAGCAAGTGGGTGACAAGAGAGTTTAAACAGCCTTCATTAATGAACTATGGAAAGTTTTTTTAAAAAAAGGTTTTTTTTTTTTTTTTTGGCTTTTTAGGGACGCACTCACGGCATATGGAGGTTCCCCAGCTAGGGGTCCAATCGGAGCTGTAGCCACTGGCCTACACAAGAGCCACAGCAACGCTGGATCCTTAACTCCCTGAGTGAGGCCAGAGATCGAACCTAAGTCCTTATGGATGCTCGCCGGGTTAACTGCTCAGCCACTGACAGGAACTCCAATTTTTTTTTTTTTTAAATCATACATATTTCCAAAAAATACTTCTTTGTGTAGGGGAGGAATAAGTTTTCCTCGGCCGCTTAGGGTTTCTTGCTGGGTCTGAAAATTAAACTGAAAACGAAAGATTAACTGGAGAAAACCACACACATGTATTTAGTATGTTGAAAATAATGCGGGAGCCTTCATAAGGAAATGAGGACCCAAAGAAACAGTCCAACTTGAGTATTTTTGTGCTAGGTTTGAGGAAGAGTTGGACAGTCAGTAGAAATATGAGAGTCAGGAGTTCTCATCATGGCTCATCGGAAAGGAAGCCAACTAGGGTCCATGGGGACGTGAGTTCTATCCCTGGCCTCACTCAGTGGGTTAAGGATCCAGGGTTGCTGTGAGTTGTGGTATAGATTGCAGACGTGGCTTAGATCCAGCATTGCTGTGGCTGTGGTGTAGGCCAGCAGCTGTAGCTCTGCTACGACCCCTAGTTTGGGAACTTCCACATGTTGTGGGTGTGGCCCTAAAAAGACGT